>NC_133247.1:8787500-9412500 GCF_048772165.1 Typha angustifolia
CTCCAACCATCATCTTAGCATCTCTCCAATAAAGCACCTCAAGTATTACACAATGCCTTGATTGACCACCTCGGTTTGGCCGTCCATTTGTGGATGGTAGGTCGAACTGAAGTTCAATCGAGTCCCTTATAATTTGAAAAACTCCGTCCAAAAGTCGCTCATAAATACACAATCACGATCCAAGACAATCATACATGGCATGCCATGTAACCAAGCAACATCTCTAACAAAAAATTCAATCACTAATTTAGGGTATGCGTATGGTCGAGTGTGAGGATTGATGTGACCTACAGGCGTAGCACTGCATGAGCTTATGTTATAGACTTGGTAATCTGAGATGATGCATATTATGGGTGTGGTGTTGACATGGCCTATGGGCAAAGCTTAGTGTGAGCTCAAGTTTGAGGATATGATAGTCCAGAAGGATGCATTGATTTGATCATGATGTGCATATTCATATTTACTTATTGTTGCTTCATTCATTACACTACTTTTAGATTGTAAAAGTAGAAACTTGCTAGGCTTTATGCTCATCATCTTCTGGTGGAAATATTTTCAAATTAGTAGATGAGCTGGAGTTCGTGGCGGATCTAGTGAAGACTGGCTTGAGTCTTCTTATTCTAATTCTTATTCTTATTCTTATTTTTAGTTTACTCATGTAAATTAAGCTAAATGACTTGTAGCTCCTAAGTGTGCTTTGTCCTATTTTGTTATGGATATGTATTTTGGCCTTATTATAGCCTTGGTGTTATGTGTTTCTTGTCTGTATTATTTGTAGAAATATAGGCTTTTCGCTTATATATTGTGTTGAAACATTGATCAACGGGTTACGTGGTAATCACGTGAGTTCTACCCACGTGAGAGACACATGTTTGGTGGCGGTTGTTACATTGCCACCCTTAGTCGGTTGCTCGATAAGGGTGGCGGGGGAAGGGGGTTCCAAATGTGTTGGAGGTCTAAGAGATAGAGAGAGAGGTTGACGGGGAGGAGAAAATGATAGAGAGAGAAAGGAGAGAGATTTAGAGAGAGAGAGAGACACGGTGGGGAGGGAGGTTGGCTGTAGCAATGGCAATAGGGGGTGTGTGGCACCCCCCACGCTCCCTTCCCGCATGGGCACAAGGCCAGCTATAGTGGTCGGCCACGTCGTGCCCAAATTCTTTTTTAGGGCTAGGTTTTTACATTTTTCTTCCCCCTTATGAAAATTTCGACACCAAAATTTAGATCATACATGTATTATAAGGTCAACATTCTTAGTTTCATAATCTTCTAACTAAATCAACAATTACCTCATATAACTATTTTAGATCCATAACTCTTTCCTCATTTACTACCTTTACTAATTAACTCCTAAACTTACATAATTAGAAATCGTCCACCATAAGAATTAAATACTTATATCTAGGTCAGTCAGGTAATTGTACTATCCTTCTGTAGAAATTAATCATAGAAAATATATTTATTTTACTTACCCATAAGAAAGAATTATTATTGCTCAATAATCGCTTACACTAATTCAATAATATAGCAAGTATGTCATTTGTTAATTGCATCATATTCTATTCCAAAATACCTTAATTTATGCAAAACGATCACATCTTGTGGTAATTACAACCATATAACAATGTAATGTCATAATCACCTATGATAATACAATAACAACCTATTTAAGTTGTAACGCCCCCACCCAGCACGGGCATGTGCACGCCCACGCGCTCACACGGCACGCGCGACGCACGCGACAGGTCGGGCAGAGCCCATCACGCACAGATACACTCCTATGCACATATAATCATGACATCATCAAATAATACCTACTAACATATGCATACTCACATAATCCACAACCAAACAAATTATATTAATCATCCAAATAAATCTGTTAACATCTGAATATCCAAATGCACAATAATATACACTAGACCACTACCTAATCTGGCAGGACCCACACAGGCCACAACAAACCATCAAGATATAACTAAAACAACTAATACTAGAGTACCCTATGATTCGACCTGTATTATACAAATCATCGACTAATACAAAAGAGTACAATATCAAATACTGGTATAACTCAATTTCTATATAAACTATCACCTATACCGTCTCGCACCTATAGCCCACCTCATCAATCTAAAATATCTTCTCGGGATCTCTCAAGTCGCTATCACGTACCATATATTTGAGAAGGTTAAAAAAGAAATAAAGAAAGTCATGAGCAAAAGGCTCAGTAAATAGACCTTACCCCGAATCAGTGATACCAAATAAAGAGTAAATTATATACTAGATAATATGAATCAGAAAGAGCATCATATTATGAATGAGTATATGAGTGTATCCTCAATAATACATAAATGAAAAATAGATAACATGTCATACTGATAAAAGTATATAATCCTCGACAATGAATAAACAAATTTCCATGTCATATGATCATCATAACTCTCTATCAAATATGACACATGATGCATGCCGACCATAACCATGCTATAATATCAAATGCAACCATATATGATTTATATTGACAACTCGATAATCAGGTAATCAGATGATAATGAAATTATATGCATTTCTCAACATCTCAGTCATTAATGTCATCTCTATATGTTATCATCATACTAGACCACTATGCATAGTCAACACCCGGTACCCAGTCTCAATATCATGCCCGAAGGCTCAGAGCATACTCTGCCATCCGCAAGGGGTATCTTAAATATAACCATACCCTGCCATCCGTTAAAGGTATCAACATCCACCCAAACCGGGCACCCTTCTAGCTGATAGAAATCTCGTGAGGATAACTCGCCACATATGCTCTAGCGAACGGCATATGTCCGAATGTCTGCTGCGCACACAGACTAACGACCTCGGACGTAAGGCTAACAGGATCGCGACTATGTCGAGCGATCAATCATCCACCAAGCGCTTCCTAACCCTCGCGCCCACTCAGTTATCCTCACGCTTTCTATCAACTATCCTATCAATCACATTTCATGCTTTCCTTCTAAATGACAGATCATATGCATATATCAAATATGATAACGAGTCAATGCATAACAGGAATTTAGGCGGAATAGAAATCAAGAGAAAAATGATACAATGTAGTCTCAACCATGTATCTAACACATGCATACTCCTACTAGTCTATCACATGCACACTCATGCTAGAGATCATCTCGATATAAAATCATAACAGTATAATCATTTCAATCATCTCTATATATTGCTAATATATTTATATCCCAAATCAGCCTAATCAAATGTATGATAAAATATGCTTGACTAGAATCATCTCTAGATAAAGTCATATAATCATACTAGAGACCAAAACATGCATATACATAATATATAATATATCCTAATTTGAGAAAGGCGTCTAGAGGATAAGACTACTCACACTTGATCAGAAGACGCAAACCACATATCCCTCACGTCTGCCAATCAACCGAGTGACAGCTCATCGCTAGTAAGGTTCACGGGGTCTTAAATAAGGGATTTGGGATCTGAAAATGTTCAAGTAATATAAAGTTAGTTTGTTTATCCCATTATAATCCATTTGAGTAAAATATGATGATTTATTAGATTTTAGAATTTCTACTTATTTTTATAATTGGCTAGATTTTAATTATAAATAAAATATAAATATAGATAAAAACCTAATTATAATTAAATTATATCTTGATTAATTAGGGACTATGTAGTCATTACTTTATAAAATAATAAATAAATACATAAGCCGATTATCTTATTTGTTACAAAATAATAATGTATAATAAATTATTAGAATTATTTAAAATGTATCTCATAAAAATATTAGTATATAAATTTGATAATTATAATTTACAAATTTATATATTAATCTAATAGAGATATAATTAAATAAATATGAGTATTACTTATATTTATACCTAATTAATCATTGATTATACAAATTACAATTAATACTAATCATATTGAAGAATATATATTATTATTAAAATAATTAATGTCTAAATAATCTATTTGCATTAATTAAGAAGGAAAAACCTAAATAAATAACATCAAATAAATAAATAAAACACTGCCATCAGTGCTGGGCTCGGCCCAACACTGTATGCTACAATGTTGGGCCGAGCCCAGCACTGTGCAGAAAAAGAAGAAGCAGAAGCCGAGGAAGGAAGAGAAAAAGAAAGAAAGAAAGAAAGAAGAAGAAGAAGAAGGAGAAAAAGAAGAAGAAGAAGAAGAAGAAGAAGAAGAAGAAGGGAGGAGGGGAGGGAGGTGCGGACCCGGCCGGCGGGGAGGACATTGACAATTGGTGGCCAACCAGCTGCCGGGCTCTCGTCGGCGGCTCGGCTCCGACGAGCCCGAGCCCAAAGAAAGAAAAAGAAAAAGAGAGAGAGAGAGAGAGAGAGAGAGAGAGAGAGAGATAGTGATAGAGAGAGAAGAAGGAAGCGGAAGGAGGAAGAGGCTCACCTGCGGCAGCACGACGATAGCGGCGGCGGTTCGACAGTGGGAGAGAGAGAGAGAAAGAGAGTCTGAGGGAAGAAGGAAAGAGAGAGAGACCGAACGAGAGAGAGAGAGAGAGGAGAATAAAAAGATAGAGAGAGAGGCGGTGAGGGGGGGGTTGGCGGTGGCTACGGTGGCGATGGGGCCCACCGCGGCCAGCTAGCCGCAGCCGATTGGCTGCGGCGACGCGAGGGGGTGAGTGGCACACTCCCTTCCTGCCACTGCATGGCACGAGGCCGGCCACGTCATGCCATGTAAATATTTTTTTTTTTTGGATTGGGTTGTTACATAAGTTATCTCAAATCCACTGAATGTATACTTTAATATCTGAACATGCTCAATGGAACATCCCTTAATACTAACATTAACAATGGGTAGAAAGATAAATACATATTATTTCAAGAATACATTCTTCAAAATACATATGGTTCATTAGATCCAGCCTACCAATTAATCATATTGCAATATCAAATAAGATTTATACAATTTTTCGATTGCCTATATTATATCTGTCGTTACCCTACAATCAATAAATGGTTAGGTTCAGATTTCTCTAACAATATATAGAATCAAAATGTCTCATGATCTTTCTGCCAATAATTTTTCGTATCCAAACTATTTCTCCGATTCACGCAATTCTAATTCAATTATTATCTACTCAATTACTATCATATTAGAGTGTCTACCAAGATCTTTACTTAATGATATTCAAATGCAATAACTATCTAGTAAATTCTGTCGAGTAATCCATCAATCTTTTTAGTAACTAGATAATATCATAGTATCAATCTATATCCAACACTATTATTAACATATACTCAATAACATCAACATAGCATTACGTAACTAATAACGTTACAAATATTTACTAATCCATCATAGTTGATCTTTAATAATACATACACATAATTCAGATAAATCCATAAAAGTATTGTTCATGAACTAATAAACTACTAAAATCAATCTTCTGAGTTATTCATGCTATTATGATCTGATCTGCCAATAAAGCAACTGAAATCAATTGATTCATATAAATAACAAGATATCCAACGATACTATTTATCTACCCTCACTAGTATACATTATATTTTTCCTTAGATCAATTTACATCGTCAACTTTTTAATTCATTAAAAAATTAAATTTCACAAAATATAAGGGAATTATCAATCCTATAATCACTATAACCCAATAAGACATATTTACCTTAACACTAAAGGTCAAACATGTAGATCATTAGAATTATTAAGATCTACAACCTCATTTAAAAAGGGCTTGCTCAATAACTTCTCATGATAATTTAACATATTATATAAATGCTAATATATCACTTCATATGCATCATTATTTATCTATCATCTAGTAGAATAATAAACATCCACCAGTATGCTCATTGTACATGATAATAGTTCTTCATATTCTCTTCACTATTGTCCTATGGAGCAATCAGTCTGACTTTCAAAGAATCTATTTGAGGTAAGGTCTATTCACTGAGTATTTAGCTCATGACTCTTTTTTTTCTAACCCCCTCAGATATGTGGTACGTGATAGCGACTTGAAATATCTTGAGAAGATATCTAAAGCGATGATGAAGTAAACTATAAATGTGAGATGGTATAGATGATAGTTTATATAGAAATTGGGTTATACCATTATCTGATATTTGTACTCTATTATATTAGATGATGATTTGCATAATACATGTCGAATTATAGTATATGGATGTTAGTTATTTTAGTTATATCTTGATAGTTTGTCATGCCCTGTGTGACTTCTGCCAAATTATGCAACTATCTAGTATGGTTGTTGTGGATATATATAGATATGTTAACAAGTTTAACTTGATGATATCATGATTTATTTTATGATGGATTATTTAAGCACAAGGGTATATCTATGCATGGCGACCCTGCCCGTCTTATCACGTGCGCCACGCGTGCCGTGTGGGCGCATGGTCATGCACGTGCTCGTACTGGACGGGAGCATTATATAAATAGTGCTGGGCTCGGCCCAGCACCTTCCCTACTACAATGTTGGGCCTAACTCAGCACTATAGCCCACGTGTGAGGAAGAAGAAGAATAGTGAAGAAGAAGGAGAAAGAAGAAGAAAAAGAAGGAGAAAGAGGAAGAAGGAGGAGGAAGACATTAATAGTATTTGTTGTATCCTCCACATATCTAAAAGGACTTACTCATTCTCTTACTTAGGAGCTCAAATCTCTCCTGATCGTCTCAATAGTAGAGCCCATAAGGGGTTTCTTAACCACATTGAGAAGCAGCTGGCTAGGTGGAAGAAAGGAAATCTTACGTGGGCGGGTCGCTTGACCCTTATAAACTCTGTTATTAGCTTGATTCCCGTTCATTTATTATCCTCTACTTGGAGTTGGAAGCTGCTCAAAGAAACTATGCACCACATTAGGCATGGTTTCTTTGAAATTATTAAGAATGACAATTCTACCTCAATTTGGAGGGACCCTTGGATCGAAGCCATGCCTATTAATAGATGACCTACATTTATCAACGTGAACCTGGTTAATAGGTTCATAAGTTGTCTCACCTTATTCACGATAGGAGTTAGAATGAAAGTTAGATCAATGATTTGTTCAGTCTTAGCCTTACCTAGAGGATCCTTGGGATCTACCTCCTTATTACTGGGGGGCTAGGACATTTGGGTTTGGCTCTCAGACCCTTTTGGGTTAGCGACTGCTAAGTCGGTCACAATATGCTCAATATGATTGATGCAAGGGACTTGACTGCTTCGAAGGGCTAGAAAGTAATTTGGTAGTTGAGAGTGTCATAAAAAATTAAGGTGTTCCTTTGAAAGGTAGCATAGAATCACCTGCCAACAGGAATATTATTAGCGAGCCAAGGACTAGGCTGCCCCAAAGTCTGCCGCACTTGTGGTCTGCATGACAAATCTTGTGATCACCTCTTCTTTTCTTGCTCCGTTGCAAGGGCTATATGGATAGAATTTAACAAAATACATTGCTCATAAGTGTGCCGGATCAAACTTGCTTTGAAGGTGGTTGGATCTTAGCACTTGATAACACTAATAATCAAAATCGGTCCTTGATGCTATCGGTTATGGCGATTACTCTATAGAACATTTGGAACAATAGAAATGATAGAAATAATATCTAGTTCAATAGGACAAGAGAACCTATTGGTATTCTATGGGAAAGGATGATGGCCCTAGCTTATGGATACCACCAAGGTTCTTTCTCCTACCTTAGATAAGTTCAACTCTAGAAAATGCCGCACAAGCTAGATACCTCCTCCCATTGAGTATCTTCAGCTTAATATTGATGGTTCATTTTCCGGTCCCAATGAGCCTGATGGGGTGGGCTACATCCTATGCTCCTCGTTGGGCTCCTCTATAATTGCCAATAGTCGCTATGCTCATTTCCAATTCACTATCACAGTAGAAGCTGTCACTTTATAAGACGAGCTCCATATGATTTAGAGTCACACCATGTGGAGGTAGAACTTGACTCACAGCTGCTAGTTAATGTTTTGAATGAGAAACACCCACCGCCACCTTGGACGATTGCATCTATTGTGGAAAACTGCAAATGACTTTTATCATGTATCTTGTAACAACCAAACACTGCCACATGATTCTCACAAGGCTTGCAACAACATGCCACCAAAAATGAGAAAATCCAAATAAATTAAATAGAAAGTAGAAAAGGGGGCCTAAAGGCCACAACAAATATATCCATAATATAATAAAAATGGTAAGCATCCCTTATAAAAGTACATGCTCGGAGTAGCTACAACAAGGAGACATAAATCCTTTCAAAATAAAGCATGAAAGGAAAATGTCTATCGCTCTACTTGCTAACTACTGCTAGGCATCCTGTTAGGGTACAAGTCAATCTGTATCCAATATCAACACGAAATGAGCCTTACTCTCAACAAGTGGCAATATCACTAGTTAAGCATCATGAATAATAATATACCTAACTTAAATAAGATAATGGAAAGTGTATTATGCAACTGAATATATAATGTAAATTGAAGTATACATGTCATAAAATGGCAAGCATGGTCCGATAATACTATAGTTATTTTATCCATTGCTCATACATGGCATACCTCTTACACAGGCCCTCGGCTATCCACACTTGCTTAATAATCATAGCGATCCTCATGACCGATCGTCTGCCTCTACAAAATAAGGACCTAAGTCGTAAGCCCATCCCAAAGTCAGTATCACACATCAATATGATCATATGAGCCCATGACTCCATATTATCGCACCACTATATAATAACTCCTGAACCATCATTGATGGATGCCCTTATCTTGCATCATCAGGTACTGCTATGGTTACGCTATCCTACCCTTACTCTCCAACTTAAACACCCTAAACGGGTTGACTCTCATCGATCGATAGAAAGTTGCCCGTTGCCCATCGCCCGACGAAACAGCTGCCTAATTATTTGCCCTACTATATAATACTATAAATATCCCCTGCTTCTAACCCTTGCTAGGGAGATGTTGGGTATTGTCGAGACATAGAAATCATCCCCTTTTAGATAGTGCATGTGTGCAAGTGGCATGGTAAGGTGAACATGGCTAGCATAAATAATAGTAAGTAAAGATATCTAAGCATGCGAATGAATGCACATCATATTTAAATTAATAATAAATCATGTCAAAAAACAAGGAAACCACCTACATAAGAGGGGAGGCGCCACCTCCCCTCCCCCATAAACCACCACCTCCAAGAGAGGGGGAGAGTACTGATATCAGCAGCCAACTACCATCGCCCCACCAAGGAAGGAGGAACAGTGAAGATGCATAGCTCGAAGTGCTACGTTGTCACAGCTTAGAAAAGAAAGGACGAGGCGGAGGGCTTTAGAGATTGGAGAGAAATGGGGGCAAATTTTTTTTTCCCTTTTCAAAAGGATGAGGCGGCCGGAGAGATTGAAAGGGTGGGTTAGTATTTAGGGATTTCGGATAGGGTTTTTAGTTACCTTGTATATATATAATAAGTTGACGGGTTTACGAGTTGACCCGACCTAACCCGTATACTTAAATAGGTCAAACATATCAAAATGGGTCAGTAGTATAAATCCGAACATGATCCGATTATTAAACGGGTTAGATAAGATTAACATATTTATGATCTGAATTTAATTATATTAAATTATCTCGGATATTTGGTCGGGTCATACTTTGCCAGCTCTTTTATTGCAAATTATTCCTGTTCCCGACTAGTCACTGCTTGTTTCTCTCGGCACGGTAGAGTTGCGAGTTTTGGGACCCCAACGAGACGACACGGAGAGAAGACGCATCGGAGAGAGGAGAGAGAGAGACGGTGAGATGGACATCCTGCGGGGCTCCATCGACATCCGCGATCTCCTATCGAATCCAGATCTTCTCGACTCCGATCCCTCCTCCCCACTCTCTGCCCCTGACGTCCGCCTCCTCATCGACCGTCTCAACGTCCGGTCCCTCCACATCAAATCCCAAGCCCGCGACTACGTCCTCTCGCACCGCCGCGACCTCGTAGCCGTCTTCTCTCGCTGCTCCCTTGCCTCCGCCGCATCCACCTCCCTTTCCTCGTCAATCTCCGACGCCCTCCGCCTCCTCTCCGACCGTCCCATCGACCTCGAGATCTGCACCCTCGCCGGACAGATCCGGGACGCCCGTAAGGAGCTCGGGGAGCGTAGGGAGGCGCTTGTGGTCGTGAAGTCCATTTCAGTTTTGGCCGAGCGCTTGCGTGCGGCGAAGGAGGATCTCCGGGCGGGGAAGGTGGTCGAAGCGGCGGAGGTGGTGAAGGAGTTGAAGGCCGCATTGCCAGTTGTCGAGGGGGAGGAAGGTGCTTCTGCAGCAGAGCCTGTTGTTTTTGGGTTCTTGAGGAAGGAATGGACGGAGTGCTTTGACGAGGTTGCTGGATAACTTTTTGACTGCAACTGTGGATATGCGTTCATAACTTGTTAACTTAATGTGGTTTTGTTTTTTGTTTGATGGTAGCTGCAAGGGGTTCTTGCGAAGAATGTGGAAGATTCTGTTCAGTTTGAGCCGGAGAAAGGCAAAGTAATTGTGAGATCTAGATCGAGTGGCAGAGATGTGAGTAGAGTTGAGCTCTATCAAGCATTACACGCGATGGAGGTAAGTAACCTCAGACTACATGCATTTTTCTGCTCCTATTAGCTACTGCATTGAGTCCCAGTAAGCTGTATCAGGAATACTAGGAATTGATTTTCTTGATCGTTCTACTCAATTATATACTTTCTGTTTCTATTTATTCCTGCATTTCTCATATGCAGATAGTCGACATTTTAGATTATGGGCTGGCGAAGGTAGCAGATTTGATGATCAAACATGTCATGGTTCCTGTGATAAGTAACAAATCCATCACCGTTGCAATAGAGGTGCTTAATGATGATGCCCTTGAAGAGCCTGAGGCAATCCTTACCCTATTTGAATCATATGAATTTCAGGTAAAATGTTACAGTGCAGTCAAGAATTTTAAACCGCAATTGCTTGACACTCATTAGCTTTGCTTGTAGATAGCAGCTGCAACATAAAAACTTAACTAGTAAAAAAGGAAAAAAAAATGAAGGAAATAAAGAGAAATGGAGTATTCTGGGACTGCTACTGAACATGATTTTCTGTTTCCACCTATTGCAAGTCCAGTGGAAAGCGAATAGATTATGGCTTCCGAAATCATGGATTAAATATTCAATCAAAACCTCATTTATGTTGAATACTAATTTGTGGATTAGTGATCTTAGATAAAGAATACATAGTTGAGCACAGTTTCGGTGTGCGCTAATATGTGTGGGTTAGTCTGATTGCATTGTGGGATGTGCGCTGCCATATCAATTTTTCGTATCCTAAAATTTAATCACGATCAAAGGGAAATACATGGGCATATAGGATTTGAGTGAGCATGACAGTTTTTCAGATGCATAAGTTTGATGTGTTAGGTGCATATCTAATGGTGTGTCTGAATCAACTTAAGTGAGATCAGTTCGCACTAAATCCTAGCCATAGTTAGTTGAGGAAAAGGTGCATATGACTAAGGGCTATAAGAGCTATAAGAGGGGCTTATTCAACTAACAATTGCAAAATAACTCCTTTTCAAGTTGATATAACATATATGTCAAATTTACTGAGTACGATCTAATATTTCATGGAAGTGTCATCGACATATGAGTTCAATATTTTGAGAAGTGTTGAAACCATCACTTTCAAACCAAAATGCATAAGATGATGAAGGATCACACTTGGAAATTTGTAGTGAAATGATGAGGAAATCATTATTATGATTCTTAATGGTTTTCAAAAAGTGCCTCGTGTAGTAATTGTATGTTATCTATTAAATCCAAGCTTTTGTTTACTTATTAGGAGTCCATTTGTAACACCAATTTTACACTTCTATGCATGGATGGTGTCTCCCTTCTAGCTCTAGAGGTGATAAATATGCTACCGAGACCATTTTACTTTGTGGACCAGTGTCCTATTACTTAAAGTTGTGTTTGGTTTGAGGTTAAGCCCTGAACTTGATTAGTTAGTCCCATTTGTTAGTTTTGATAAGTTGATTTAGATACCTTTGAACTAAGCTAAGAAAAGGTGTTTGATTTGTAAACGAGGCTAAAATATAATTATTAATTTTGATGTGATGTGAAAAAGTAAAAAAAAAATATTGGTTTTGGTGAGAAATTAATGATATATAAAATTAATGGACCAAAATGCCCTTTGACATTGATAATAAAATTTAAAAATATTTTTTTTTTATTAATTAAAAGGTTTTAAATTATTGATTTGTGGGCTTGTAAGTGCTGTTTGTGAGATTATGCATGGGCTTAGCATGGATGTAAGCTCGCAACTGTTGCTACATACATGCATGTAAGCCTTTGCGGGTTAACAAGCATGCATATACCTAAATATATTATTATTATTTCTAAAATAACATAAGATTAATGCTATTTTTTAATTAATAACATAATGTTACTGTTTTTTAATTTTATTTTGTTTTTAGTTATAAGCTCACGCAAGGCTATATTCTTTTTTAATATGTTTTTTTAAATATTTTTAAGAAGTTCTTCATATTGTGAACTTTACTAAAAAAAGAAAGTCAGTTATTGCGGGTTTAAAAGCTCATAATCCCATAACCACTCTATAATATTATATATTTAGTAAGTTTTGAATTTTTTATGGGAGAAAATATATTTATTTTGGAGGGAATTTTGAGATAGATGAAAAAGGATTTGAAATAGGGGTGTAATTATTTAAGAAAATTGAGTATTGTCATGCAAATAGTACCAAATTATTATCAAATTTATAAAATATAAATGTAAGTCAGCCATTTTAAATTCATATTTAACCTATCAGTAAATTATATTAAATAATAAATTTTTAATCTTTTCACTGGTGTGTATGGATATTTTTTCAGTTATTTTTTTGTGAGCCATAATGAAAGATGAGCTCTTTTATAATAAAAAAATAATTTTTGGAAGAGAGAGAAGAGAACATTGGTAAGACATAAAATTGATAGATTTAAGTCATGTCAAGGATAAAATTAGAATCAATTTGAATTTATCTTAAAATTTATATATTATTTATTTATTGGGGATTGAATTTTGTTAGGAAAAAGAAAATTCAAAAGGTGGTTGATTACTAAACTAGACTAGGGAATCCTGACCAAATTTAGAAACCCCCCCTTGAACTCAAAACAAATAGGGGCTAATAGTTCTACAAGAAGCACATTTACAATCTTGTCATTTGCTGTTGAGGGCCGTTTTCTTAATCTCATATTTCACAATCTGAACTTGTTGTTACCTTAAGTTGTTAGAAACCAATACCAACATGTGTACTAGTGTAATCAATGAAGTTGTATGTATTAATTTTAATTTTTTCTCTAACTAGTATTTCTTTTCTTTGTTTATCATTGAACTATATTGAATTCTAGGCACGCTCTAGGCACTTACGTAATGCTTTGGTGCTACATGACCTCTTGCTTGCCTGCCTACTGTTGATACGATTCGGACTTCACCGACATCGTCTCGAGTTTGGATTTACCTTAGGATAAGATTGAGTTTTAGGATAAGATTGAGTTTTAGGATGAGATTGAGTTTTAGGATAAGATTGAGTTTTAGGATAAGATTGTGTTTTAGGATAAGATTGAGTTGTTGGTTAGCCTATAAAAGTATGTGTAGGGCAACCAAAATTTTTATTGATTATTGAGAATTGAGTTTGCCTTGCCTCCTTCATCTTCTTCGCTCCCGTTCCCTCAATCTCCCCGGCGACGCCGCTTCTAATCTCCCTCGACAGGCCAATCACCCTAGTCCCTTAGGAGTGGCCCTCTTCTCCCCCTTCTTCCAATTTATCCATCGCTATCTCTAACCTTTCCATCATCCATAACCCTTCCACCATCACTTTTACACCGGTGCCACCCCATCAACACCGGCCCTCCACAATCCACCATTACCCAGGATTTCGTGCCTTCATCCACGGAATCCAAAAACAGAGTATCCTGACGTTCGTCCACGAAACGAACGATATCTCGAGATCCCCAACTCCGATTCGCCTCAAACTAGATCCGTTGGAAAGCTCTTTTCCGGGCCTACAACATATCAAAATTTCACAGCGATCCAACGGCGGGATATTTCGGGATCTTATCTCAAAGTTCCGTGCAAGATCGTAACAATCTGGTATCAGAGCCATAGCACCAAAAGAGGGTTCGTATCAATCTGGTATCAGAGCCTATAGCCGAGGAAGGATCGTAACAACTGTCTATGGTCTTTTTTGAAACCTTTTATGTCAGACATGTAATATGAAATTCTAGAGGGGTATACATGAAAAAAAATCAAAATAAAACGTTTTCAAATAGTATAGGTTGGAATGTATTTTTTTTAGAACAAAATGGTCACATGGGAAGCATATGATCAATAGTAGGGATATTAAGTGCCACTCTTTTCTCAAAAGAGGAAGTATATTGGGTCAAAAATGGAAGTCCAATGATTTTAGGGAAGTTGCAAAAATAACTTTTTAATTCACTTCTTGCAACCAAATAATAGAAAGTGAAGCAACTTCAAAAAATAAGCACTTCCTTTCCATCACTTCCCAACAACTAGACGTGCCCATAATGAAATTGATACTTAGCAATGGTTTACTTTTTGTGGCATGTATCTTTCTGTCGGTATTCTGGCAACATGTAGTTATAGGTCAAGTAATAGGCATTAAGTTTGATCTCATTGATGATTTACTACAAGGAGACAAGAACTATTGTGTTTTTTGGGATCTATATTGGGAAGAGATCTTTAGTTTGTTGTTACGCACTATATCTGGACTGATCTGAATGTAAAAAAATTGTGATATTTTATGTGGTGGTAGCTTCATAAGTTATGGTTTCAATAGTTTTGGTTACACGAGAATTCGACGTCGGGATGAAAAGTTATAAATGAAATAATGGAGCAATATCAAAATAGGGCAAAACGGTAAATAACTGACGTTATGGCGGTCGTTGAAGGGTGGCGGACGGCCAAGGGTGATGGTGGACGGCCATGGGTGGTGGTGGATGGCCGCAAGGTAGGGTGGCTGCTGGTGGAGGAAGATAGCTAGGGTTTAGAAGATCGAGATGCTTCTACGGTTATGATCTACTCCTAGAAAGATAAAGACGATCTAACGGCTACAGTAAAAGATAAAGACAAAATAATGATTTGGCTAAATTTAGATTCATTCAATAATCGATTCAATGATAATTATCAACACATGTTTGCTCTTACTTATAGGAGTAAAAATCCTAACGGATCGGATCCACATGCGACTCATCTAATTTATTTAAAATTTAAAACAATAAGATAACGCTAACTAGCTAACTCAAGTTGGCTCGACTCGATTGACTTAACCTATGTGATTGGATCATAACAATCCATCATGCTTTTGACACTTTGTCCTCAAGGTGACTAGTTTCTCACGTCCTTGTACTTGTACAGCTTGTCGTGCCAATTAGTGGATTCGGGTTCATCCTCCTCGAGTCTGTCTAGGAACATGACGTGGATTGGCTGACGCTTGCATTTATGACTGGGTAAATCGATCATCACAGTAAAAACAAAAGCTTTTCCTTTGGCGCTCCTAAGTTATTAGGTATAAAGAGGGGCGAGATCATCTGTCGGTTAGGCTGAGCTGTCTACGCAGGCTGAGTCGGGGCAGATGCAGTCTTTAGTGGGCCGTGGGCTTGGGCTGTCTTTCTTCTCTCCTCCTTGCAGATCTGGTTCAACTGATTCAACTTGGATTCCATCAGAACAGCTAAAAACAAGGCCTCGTCAGAAGTCATGGGTCTCAAAGTTTTGACCTTAGCTTGAATGTTAGGCCTGAGCCCACTAATGCCTCTTCAGGGCCGAGTCAGGCCAGTTAGTGATCTGGTTGCAGATCCGCTCGAACTCCTCCCAGTAAGCTCGAACTGTTGTTGACTGAGTCAGCTTAGTCAACATGGCCTAAAAGTCCTCGTACTGGGTCGGACCGAACTGAGCACAAATCGCATCCGCAAAATTTTGCCAAGACTCAAATGGTCGAGTCTGCTCAGCCGACTGGTACCACCTAATCGCCACACCCTCTAAGTGGAATAAAGCTAACTAGACCTTCTGATAGTTGAGCGTACCATGGTACATAAAAAATTGCTCCGCTAGATAGGTACAGTTAAGCGGGTCTCCTCTAGAGAATTTTAGGAAATCAAGCTTGACGGTTCGAGTTTGAATCCCAAAATATGGCCTGTCATTGTTGGCCAAGTAACCTTGTGGTTGAGGCTGGTCATGTGGGACATGGGTTCACGGGTCTTGCTCATGTCGTACCCGAGTTGCATGCAGGTTCAACTCAGTTTGATGGTAGGTCCACTAGGTCGTTACACTATTCATCCTCGGGCTTGTAGTTGTGCTCCGGGTCATTTTCATGGGTTCCAAACTAGTACGCATGAGGTGGTCAAATCGGTTTGCAAAAATTTGGCCTTGAAAATTGTGTACTTCATCTTCATGAACCTGCCCTAGCTCTAACCCTAGGGCTAAAATTGGATTTTGGCCTATAGGCGTTGCCACAGGCTGCTGTAGCCTAGGTGGCGGTTGGGCAGGGTAGGTGGCAAGCAGCAGTCGCCATCCGGCAAGTCCACGTGGCGGCAAGCGACGGTGGAAGCCCAACTCGAGCTGGTGCAGCAGCGGCACATAAATGGAAGTTCTTCAATCCCAATTTCTACACTAAATGAAATTCCCATGGCGCATCGTCGATGGGTCCATCGGCTCTTGGCGGCTGCAGATAGACCCCTGGCCCCACTAAAGGGCAGCGGTAGTGGCAAAAAAACCCGACGAAGCCACCCTGACGTAGGGATAGCTTCTCATGGTGGTGGTTGTCAGGTTCAGCCACCTGACTGTTGTTGGCAGCTGCGTCGGCCACCACTGGCTAGTAATCGGTCTGAGGTAGCCAGCTGTGGTTGCCGGTGGTTGTGGAAGCGTTGGACCCACGGCCACCACTGCAAGTTTGCTATAGCATAAACTACCGTTGCTGGCGATCTTCTGGCAGGTGCCGGCGCGAACAGCAGCTTGAGCTCGAGTGTGGGTGGTTTGAGAAATGTGTTGGACGTGGAGTTCAACGCCGATGGGAAGCTAGGGTTTTCTGCCCTAGCTCCCACAACGGGTAGGGAAGATGACGTCGGGGCTGTTGTTGCCAGCTGCTCCAGCATCGCGGCGGAGATGTTTTGGGTATGCAATAGATAGGGGGCCTTCATTGTGGCCGTAGAAAGGGACTTCCTTACGGCTTGGATCATTCACGCTGTGGGGGTCGGTTTCGGCTATGGCCGGTAGTGCTGGTGGTGCAGATTAGTGGAGGGCGGCCAGTAGGGCCTTAGTCAAGGCTTGGATCGAGTTCTTGAGGGCGGTTTGGATCTCCTTTGAGTTCTCCTTTAATTCGGCCGAAAATTCTTTAAATATCACCGTTGTGCACGCCGGTGGCTCGTTGCTGACGATTGTTGGTGGTGGAGGGGGCGCTAGAAATACTCCCACAGGAACGGAGATGAGTTCCTGACCTTCCATAGTTGCTTCTTTCTCGTTCGTCTTGGATCACGTGTTAATCATCGTTTGAGGAACGTTGTCTCTTATACTAATGTTACGCACTAGATCTGGACCAATCTAGACGTAAGAAAATTGTGATATTTTATGTGGCGGTAGCCTTGTGAGTTAGGATTGCAATGGTTCTAGTTTCACGAGAATTTGATATCGAGATGAAAAGTCATAAATGAAATAATGGATCAAGGTCAAAATAGGGTAGAATGGTAAATAACCGACGTTGCGGCGGTCATCAGAGAGTTGCGGACGGCTAAGGGTGGTGGTAGACGGCTGTAAGATGGGGCGGCTGCTGGTGGAGGTAGATGGCTAGTGTTTGGAAGATCGGGATGTTTCTACGGCTATGATCTGAAAGATAAAAACGATCTAACGGCTATGGTAAAAGATAAAGAGAAAAATAATAATTTTGCTAAACTTAGATTTATTCAATAATCGATTCAATGATAATTATCAACACATGTCCACTCCTATTTATAGGAATAAAATCCTAATGGATCAGATCAACATGCGGATATCCAATTTATTTAAAATTCAAATCAATAAGATAAAGCTAACTAACTAACTCAAGTTGGCTTGACTCGACCCAACCGACTCGATCGACTTAACCCATGTGATCGGATCATAACATTGGTTCAATGGATTCAAATGGAATCATATTTGAATTGTGTTATTCATTTTATTCCGCAAGGTTCACTCAATTTTGAAAAATTGTTTAGATATTGAATCTGTATTTGCTACATTTATTCCTATGTTGAGGTCTGTCTAGCTGCTGTTATATTTGTTGTTTCCAACTTTAACCCTCTAATAAGTGTTTGAATAAGTAATTAGGAAAATTTGCATTTAACACCCTACCTTTTATATATTTGTGGTTTACGCCTTGCATTTTTAATTTGCAAATCGCATTGACCCTATGTTTTACCAAATATTAAAATCACAACCCGGGTTAGATTAACACTGATACTATTTGAGCTTATGGCATAAAAATGAATATTCCCTCTAGTTCAAATTTTTTATTGATTAAAATGTCTAAATTTCCCTTGTCTTGTACTTCTTCTAGAGCATGATGATACCTCTTATTCTCCTTTGGCTAAGATCTCAAAGCTAGTAGAGGAAGAAAATTAAGGGCACTATCAACTGTCACTTTTTCACCCTTTCTTCTCCTCCATTTTTTATTAGGAAGCTATATCTCATTCCTAATTCTTTAGGATCATATTTTAATTCTGTAAAAGTTGATTAGATAAAACTCATGTGCTAATTCATATTCTGTTTCATTTATTTGGTATTTATTGATTAAAAATTATTGTGTTTTAGGTTGTAAAGAAAGTTTCTTGGTGTGAAAGTGGCATTTAGGCTGGGTAAGGGTATTTTGGTAATATCATTATTATAGTTAGCTTAATTGATTAAGTTTAATTAATAGATCTAACTGCATGGTGCGTTTTGCAAATATTTGATAAAATGTGGGGTACAATTTGCAAATATTAAAATACAGTGCATAAATTGCAAATACATAAAAGGATAGGGTGTTGAGTGCAAAGTTTCAAGTAATTGTCTAGGGAGGAAACCATTTGCAGTGTACTTTATGAGGAGAGATCTTTTTAGAAAAGATCTTATTAGTCCCATTTCTCTTGTATAATTTAATTTTTTTTCTTCTTTTTATTTTTTCCATGCATAAAAGTTCGACATAAGCACAGAAGCAGGCCTTACTTTTCATTACAATGTACTAAATGGTATTGTAAATATATTTAAGTTCAGATAGCCTACCCAGGACTGTTTTAGGTGAGATTTCTTTTCATGTGTAAGTGCTTCTATGCTAGTGCATAATACTTTTTGTTAGATAGTTCTCTTCAGAATGTCACAAGTTATGAGCACTTCTTTAATTATTTTACAAAATACAACTATTGAATATTGATTGTGCTTTAAGTTTGGCGCACATATTTATCTTCTCAATAATAATAACATCTCAATATTTTTTGTTTTTGTGTAGGACTATCAAGATGGTTCAACTCTGTACTTGAGGCTTATTGAGATTATAAAGTTTGTTCAAAAGTTCGTGTGCCTGGAGAATGGTACTTGGATGAGGATTTTTGGCAAATTGACCTGGCCAAGAATTTCTGACCTGATTATCACTTACTTTCTTTCTAAGGTGTGCTTTAGATTTTATAGCTCCTGGGCACTCAGTTATTATTTTAACCTTTAACTGCATTGTGATGCAAAATGAATCTGAAGAGTCATATAAGCATGTAAATGACTGCCAACATTACATAATCATACCAATTCAAAAGAATGTAGGAAAATGCAATAATCCTTACATACTCATGATATGTAGGGTCTGTTGGTGGTTTGACATTTTGATTTGTCCCAGTTAGTAACATATGAGATTTTGATGTTTTATTATTTATCAGTTCAAACTGGCACATATCATGAAATTGTACAGTAACATTTTTTTGTTCTGTCGTGGCTTGGTTGCTTTCTCATGATGAGAGTTTAAAGAAAGAGAGCGGAAGCGTTTGCTTCAAACTCCCCAACTAGCCACCCATTTTTTTTTCTTTTCATTTTCTCTAGTACTTTCTTGGAGGACATCGCTTAGTGTGACAATAAAGCTTACCACCGTGCACCCTGTGAACACTAGTAATGGCGTTAAGGCTGTGTACCTCTTGCCCTCCCCACACTTTGCATTGGCTGGAGTCCCATGCCTGAGTTTCAGAGACATGATTGAAGAAATTACTGTGCTAGGGAAAAAACACGATATTGTACCCATGCTTACTATAGCATGGCAATTCACTGTGCTCCATTCCAATGGCATGCTGTTGGTGTAATTTGTCGTTGTTGCACTGCATCTGGTATGTCATGCGCGAACACCACCTAGTGGAAATCCAACATAGTAAGTTGTATTCTTAGTGTCTGGCATCTATATTTAATGCTATTTTTTCTAATGCTTGAACATGAACACTGCAAAAAGAAAACAAAACATCAAAAATTCATACTTTTTTGTGAATTTTGATATCTTGGGTTGCTTTCTTTATATAGAAGTTACATGTTGGCAGGCTTGGGGAGTATTCCAACCCTTGCTTCAGTCTTGAGTTCTGCAAATCTCTTTTGTCATTAATTAATTTACTATAGAAACATAACGTGCAACAATCCTTTCAATCCTTTGTTTTGGTGAAAATTTTCTTTCACTATCCTTCAGTTTGCTGATAATCCTTTAGGAAAAAATGCCAATCATCATGGTCATTTGATCAGTCTTAGTTTTTAATATATGTTACTTCATTTTCCTTCATTTTGAAGTACATCTCTTCCATTATATTTGCTTTTGGAACTAGTCTCTCCGCTGGCTTGGTTCAAACGTACAAAACTAGTAGAATATCATATCCCATCTGATCACCTATTAGGTCTGCTTGTGTTTTTCAAGGTATTTATTTCTTCAATATATTCTGTCACATGCAACCTAATTTTTCTGAATGGTGAATAATAGGAATAGATTAGTGGGATACATTAGTAACATCTACATATCCAGAGAGCAAACAGCCAAATACCTTCATAAAGGGTATTTTAAAGCAAATTGGAAAAATCTTATGGGTTAGGATTTTAAGCAAGAAATTGCAGGAGCTTCCAATTTTCTTGCTAAGAAACCTCCTCATTTCCAGAATAGATGTTTATTATTGAAAATAGAAGGATCCTTGAAGCAATCATTTTTTATGTGTTACAATAGCTACAAGATTCTACACAATTTCTCGTGTTTAATTTACTTTATGTGTGGAGTGAATAGGTTCAAAAATCAAAATGTATGCCAGCGAATCGTTTAAACCAGTATGTAAGCTAGTTTTTAGTTATCAAAGGCTATTTTGAGCTGTTTAAATACTTATAAACAAATGTAAGCGCCACACTTTACATCCAAAAAAAAAATTCTATGATCTTATAAGGAGATGGATTGAAGTAGCTGGTGGATTTTCAGAATCCATGCTGGTTGGTATGTACAATGTCAGCAAAATGCCCACATCGAATAGAAAAAGATGGATGGATTGACATTACACAAGGCATGACTTTAAGACTTTAAGTAGTAACTGGTACAACCCAGCATGTGTTGTAAAAGCAAGGTGCTGATGTATAAGAATTGACACAGCCTGTCATTACACAAGGCTTGCTAGGCTGTGCCTTTTACCATGTATTGACATTGTATCCTGTTGATTGGTGTATACTGTGTGGACAGGGCTGCTGGGACACTGAAAACCTTGACACAAGGTGCTCGAAGCTGCTATGTGCTATGTACTTGGTGTGCTGGTCATGGTGCTAGCTGACAAAATTTACAACCTTTCTTTGTAATAAAAGTCCTTATTTAAAAAGAAAAGTATTAGAAGATAAGAAAGGAAAAATAAAATAAAATGGATGATAGCTAACCAGCTGATAGTTTGTTTGAAATTTGTATAAGGGTTGGTAGGATGAATAACCAACTGATTAGTCTGTTTCTTGTTCAGGAAATCAAAGAGAATAGGTAGTTGTTAACTATTATGCTAGAAATATTGTTGTTGACATCATCAATTAATTGTATAATGATCATGCTGTTTCATACTATGTATGAGAGATTGATTGACTAGTAAGCTGGTTATTTCTCGTTTCAATATATATTTGAGGTTGTTTGTGTTTGTGGGGTTGGGGAGTGATTGTGGGGAAGAAATTGCAGATCTCCTTGTACAAAAGCATGAATCCTTTTATACTTCTAATGGACATATTCTGCATATATTTAGCTGTAGTATAACTTTGTTTTTGTTATTTATTTGTTTATTTTCTATTTTCTCATGATTTTGCAATTTTAATTGTGTCTAGATATCAATCTTGTGCCCAGCAAACTTCATATATCTTAGTGGCAATGTTTGCTCTTTGCTGTTGGCTACTAGAAGTTCTGTATGTTTTATTGCAGAGAATCTCACATCATCGTTCTTAACATTCTGTCAGTAACTCAGTATGTCCTTCGATTTCTAAGTCAGATGTTTTTTCAATTTTGCACTGCCTTTTGTGATTTTCTAACATATCTGCTTGTAATTTTAATTTGTTTATTATCTTTTGAAACAATTGTTATTAAAATAACAACTGAAGAATTTGTCGTTCAGGCTGTTCCTGATATTGCTTCAAAGTTGGTTGATTTCCAAGCTATTATGAGAGTTACTACTGACTTTGAGGCCACCCTGAGGAAAATGATGTTCATCTCAGCTGATATGAAGGAAGAGAACTTGACCCAGTTTGTCAATGACGTTGAGGTTCATTTTGCTTCTAAGAAAAGGAGCGAAATCTTGGCAAAGGCTAGAAATATACTTATAAGATTTGATCATCCGAATTCTCATGTGAGTTTATGATTTTCCATGTCAAAAAAGATAGAAGTGTTACTTGAAGAAGATATCTTGTTTGAGGAATAAGATTGGAATGTTTAAGCAGGTTACTGGTGTTGCTGGAAATTCCTCTGAGAATGTTGCTGATTTGCTTTTTGAGCCAGAAAGGTGTTTTGTGTCTAATTCGGCTTCTCAAATAATGAAACTGGTTCATGAGGCTCTTAAGGTATCTCTGAGGTGCATATATAAACATTGCTTTTTATCTTTTTGGAAAATTTGATGGAGAATGTTTAGGGTGTTATATTAATAACTGAAATATTGATGAGTTTATGTAGGTTTCACCAGTAAATTCTGGATCCCAGTAACTCGAGTATTCATGTTCTGTTATTTGCTTGCCGTCCTATCCTGAATATTAAAAGCATTTTGTACCATACTGTTGATTTGGTAACTACAGAGTATCTTATTGGTTGTCTTATGAAGTGGTATTGAATAGGACTGGACTCTACCAAAGTTGTTGCAATGATTACTAAAGGCATTAGAAATATTTTGATTCCTGCTCGAGGCTTTCTTATTGCTGTTAGTTTCCTTTGAGGTCTTTCTTTTTGAGGACTTCCCTTTTGAGGAATTTCCTTTTTTGGGTGTGCTTGGTTGATAATTGGACGGAAGAAGATAGTGGAAGTTTCTAGTTTCTAGTGAAGTCACTTATAGTAAATAATAATGACTTATTATTGTTTAGTAAAAATAGAAAATATTTAGTAAAAATGAGTAATTATTGTAATTAATGATGACATGCAGTATATACAAAGGTGGGAAGTGACACTCTCCCTTTGGAATATGAAGTGAAACGAGGGAAGTTGGGTAAGCTTATAGAAGTGGAGAACTCATTCCCACTTTATTTTTCTCATCCAAATACCATAAAGTTGTAGACTTCCAAAAAGTTATTATTTTTTTTCCTTCATCAACCAAACACACCCTTTGATATTGTCCTTCTGTATGACCATAGGGAAAGGAAAACTATCTTATGTTCTTAATCCTAAGCCTATTTGAACTCTCATCTCCCCCTTTGTAAGAGCCTATAAATATGAGAGAATACTAGGAGGGTTCTAGGGTTCTATACAACACACAACACACAATGCAACATTACAAGAACTTATAAAAGCAACAACTTGTGGGGGATATAATAGAGGGCTGCAATGCAAATATAAAGATGCTTGTAGAGAGAAGAAAGAGAATGTGATTTCTTAGGGTTTTGCTGAGAGTGATTTCTCTCTTGTATTCTTTTCTTGTGATCAATATAATAAAACCAATAGGATTTCTATGGATGTAGCCCACATTGGGTGAACCTTAAAATTCTTGTCTTTTATGTGATTGCCTTTGTGTTTTCCTCCGTGTTCCATTTTCGTAAACTTCCATAGTATTACCAATAGGTAACGTTCGAAAAATCGGGATTGTGATTGGGATCGACCTTTCGAAAAAATGATATGTATTAGCCAGATCGGCCGTGTCGGTCGCCCAGATCCGATCGAACTTTTTTTAATTACATAAAATTCTAAATATTATTTAAGAATGCAGAAAAATTTCTAAATTTAGACAACATGACCAAAAAAAAAAAAGAAAATGATAATTATTTACATATGAGCTCTAAAAATTAAACAAAAGTACTTACTGAAAAGTCAAAACTCCGATGAATACTAAGTTGACTCTTGTAAATCCCTGTGGTTGTCATTATCAGAATCACCATAAGTTTGAGAATAATGATGTCTAAGGTCTAGTGCTGTAAAGAGTGATTGCATCATATTATTTATATTAAATGGATTTTGTTATCTCAAAGCACTAACTTATTCAAAAGTCAAAACTTCGATAAATACTGAGCTGGCTCTCATAAATTCATATAGTCATTGTTATCATAATCACCATAAGTTTGAAAATAATGATACTTAGGGTCTGGTATACTAAAGAGTGATTGTATCATATCATTCATATCAAGTAGATCTTATTGTCTCTGAGGAGGATAATAATCAATATGTGAATCTTGTGTTTAAGGATACTGAGGATAATAATAACCAGTATATCATGTGATGGTTTTAAATAATGAATACTTGATAAAGCATAGTACGTTGGAGTGAGATTTGTGTCACCGGAGTTCGTTGGAGCTAGATCTTTTCGGGTTAGATCCATAATGGATCTAGCTTGGTTTAATCAAAATCAGCCGATCCCGATCCTTGCCAATAGGTTGAGCCTAATTGATAATAATATGAATCCAAGTTTCGATTGATCTCGAGTCAGATTAAGATCGGCCATTCATGGGCGAAACCAATCTACTGACTAGTTTTGGCCTAGTATCGGCCACATAAGCTGATACTCGATCCATATCGGGGATCGGTCGATACAGACGATGCAGCCCGATATGAGTAATTTTCAATCGATATGTGTTGGACCTGAGAATGATCCGACTCGTATCCAACCCATATCAATTATTGATACAAGTTCTCCACTTCCCTTTTTCTTCTCTCTCGTTCTCTACTCCTCTCCCTCCTAATCGGCGGCACTCGACGTAGATCTCTGCAACCATGATGTTCGGCAATATCCTCCCACCAAGATCCATTGAGCTTGACCTCTGACAACCTCCGGTTAGTATTTTTTTCTTTTGATATTTTTGTTTTCCTTTCTTCTCTCTCTTCGACGCCCCATATCTCTTTCTCTCTCTATTTTGTCTTCAAATCTGACAAGCCCCTCTCTACTTTCTCTCTCTCCTTTCTTTCTCTCTTTCTTTCCTCCGCTCTCTTCCTCTCTCTCTCTCTCTTTCTTCCTCTCTTTCCTCCGCTCTCTTCCTTCCTCTTTCTCTTTGTCATCTCTGTTACTGCAGCAGAAAATCTGCTGCAGCGACAAAGAGTGAGATAGAGAGATGAGAGAGAGAGTGGAGAGTGAGAGAGGAAGAGAGAGTGAGAGAGGAAGAGGGAGGGAAAGAAAAGGGAGAGATTAAAAAATCAGAAAAAAGGTTGCCTTGCAATAGTAAGAGAGAGAGAGAGAGAGAGAAAGAGAAAGAGAAAGAGAAAGGAGAGCGAGAGGAAATAAAAAATATAAGAAAAAAAGATTTGCCTTTCAATAAGGGAGAGAGAGGGAGAAGAAATAAAAAAAATTAGAAAAAATTGCTAATTATTGGTAAGTTAATATATTTTGAGTAAGTTAATACTTTTTGTTAGTTTTTAGGCTTTATATGTGAAGTTTTTTTTAATTTTCTTGTTATTTTTTCTAAATTTTTAGACTTTTTCTATATTTTTAAATAATATTTAGAATTTTACATAATTAAAAAATAATCCGATCTGATATGGGTTGTCGATACAGTCGATACGTTTTGTTTTTTCGAATGGCCGATCCCGATTCCAATACCGATTTTTGAAACCTTAGGTAATAGCATCTCGCTGATTCATTTCAAGTAGATATGTTATATGCCATTTGCTCAACATTTGCATAAAGAAGAAATGCTAGTTCCTTTTTATCAGCAAATTGTATCTGAGGCTATTAAACTATTTTAAGAAGCTTGATATATATGTAGATTTACTGGTTTTCATCTTGCAGCTGGATGTAGTCTCAGATGTTGAATTACATAATTTTTACTACTCTTTTTCTGTGACGTCCTTTTTATTCTTTGTGAAAGAACTTCACTTACCTGTCTAAGATTGGTTAACTTTCCTTTTGCTCAAATCATGTTAAACTTAAGCTGTTAGGTGAATTTCAGGTATTCTCACATGCCTTTCTGAGTGCCTCTGGGAAAGGTTTTCACAGATTATTAAGTATTAACCTTCTTAAAAGGCAGTGGTTAACTATTAGTGCTTTTTCTGCAATAAGAAAATAAAGTCTGAATATCTACTGTTTGTCTTTGAAAGCTAATTTATCTTATGTATGAGAATTGCCTATGGCTAGGTTATTATCTTATTGGAAGTGAGATCATGTCTAATAAGAAGTATTGTAGATTCTGTCTATGAGATTTGCCTTTGGCTAGGTGTTATCTTATTGGAAGTGAGCTCATGTCTAATAAGAAGTAATATAGATTCTGTCAAAAGTTTTTTGCAATCTGATAGAGCCATAGAGGTTTCATGATATGGTGATATGAAGGTGATTCATTTTTTAAATTAGAAGATAATGAATGGTGTACCAGTGATCATGTAAGACAGTGCAAGAAATAAAGCAAGTGAAATAAGCTTGTATAAGGAAAAAAGTTAGACACAAAAGACCACATGATAAAGTGTCCGGAAAAATCTTCAGAGATGATTACCTAGTTTTTTGCCAGAATTTTCATTTGTTAGAATACTAGTTGTAAGAAATCAGAGTCCCTTATTGGAATAACGTGGGTGGGTGTTAGAGAGATATCTGTAGATTTAAGACAATTACCTTCAAAATGAAAGGTTGAAGAATATTTCTGTGAGAGACTGAGAGTAGGAAATTTATCAGATGGAACCTACTAAAGGAGATGAGTATTACATGTTTGAAGTCTCAAAATGGTCATTTTGGGAGGCCCATGTTGCTCTTAAGTAGGAAATATGAGGAATACTTCAAATTATTCCCTGTATTAGATAGGCATTATTTAGAAGGCCAGGCTTATACTATAACACCATATTAATCAAGGGTAGGAAGTTTGTCTTGCTTGTTGCCAACTTGCCATCAGTCCTGTTTTGTCTCACTTGATGGTGAGTCAGGAAGTAACTCTTTGCCACTTTCTCTATCTTGACCAGGAATCATGACCCCATTCATTTGCGAAGACAGTCCACAATTGCCATCGTTTCTAGGAGACTTTCACCATGTAGCTTTTCTTTAATATGCAAACTAATTCATCATGTCGGTATTCTCTATGCATCAATGCATTAGATCTGGAAAGATCACTTCTTTAGATGTATAGAGCATGGGTGGTTTGGTCATTAGTTGATATGGAGCATAGTTGAGGATGCTTTAATGACTGAGCAAATAACATTGCACATGTTGGAAGGCACTACATCAAAATAGTCAAATGCACAGTTCTATATAAAGATTGTACTAAAAATATTCAAGGATAAAAGGTGGGACCATGTTGCGGTAGTAAATCTTCAACTAGTAGCGTTTATGATGCAAAACATGGTGGAGAGAGATGGGAGAGAAAAGTAAGAAAGAAAGGAATGGGGTTTCATATCTCCACCCTAAGAAACGGTTTCACACCAAAATTCTCTAGAGAGCAAAATCACATAAATTTTCATTAATCTCCAAAGAAAATATAATGGGTTTATATATAAACCTACAATGGAATTAAGCAAAAAACACCATACATAAAAAATAAACAAAAGACACCATAAATAATAAAAATCATAATCAAATTTCTATAAGGATCATCAACTGTCGGCGCCTCCTGCACTGGTACACACGCTATCGAGTCCTATTAATGATGTCCGTGTCATTCTCCCCGGGTGGAAGAGCATTTGACTTCGTCGAGTGTGCTGCTCTACCGCTCTCATACTGCTCTAAGGTATCAGGATGATGCACCTCTAAATTATGGCGATCAAGCCACGTGTCATCAGATGTAGGTCGTCCTTTTCAACGTACTAGATACTGTTGGGTTCCACCTTCTCTAGTTGAAATAATCTCATCATTTAAAATTTTATCAATTTTGTCTGCTATGTTAGGTAGATATTGGGAAGAGGTAAAGAGAGTTTCTCATAAATATGCTCATTGGTAGGCTCAGTATCTAGTGTGTTATCTGGGGTAAAATATGAACTTTTATAAGTTACTAGATCCTCAATATTAAAAGTAGAACTGATGCCGAAATCATTGGAGAGATCTAGAACATAAGCATAATTAATTTTTTTGAGAATTTTAAAAGGTCCGGCACTTCGTGCATGCAACTTTTTGATAGTTCCAGGTGGGAACCGTTCCGGACGTATCCGGACCATCACATAGTCTCCAACATTAAATTCTTTGAATCTCCTTAGATTAGCTCGAATTTAATAATTAGTATTATTTTGAGTAATTCTGTTACTGATTTCTTTATGCAAGTCATGAATATGTGATGCGAATGCAGATGCAGACTCAGACAACCTATGATAATGGGACATAAGAATGAGATCTATAGGTTGTCTAGATTTGTAACCATATACTACCTCAGTTGGACTTAGACCTATTGATCTATTAATAGAATTATTATATGCAAATTCAGCAATTGACAGTTTTTGATCCCAGTCTCTTAGATTCTCACCGACAAGAGTTCTCAGTAGGTTTCCTAAACTCCTATTGACTACTTTAGTTTGCCCGTCAGTTTGTGGGTGGAAAATGGTTGAATACTGAAGCTTGGTTCCCATCTTATGTCATAGGGTTTTCCAAAAATAGCTAGTGAATTTCACATCCCTATCTGATACAATAGTTTTTGGTAGCATGTGCAGCTTAATGATTTCATCAAAATAGATTTTAGCAATTCGAGAGGTGTCAAAAGTTTGAGAATAAGGTATAAAGTGGATCATTTTTGAAAATCGATCTACCACCACAAGAATAGAATCGTGCTTTTGGATGGTCTTTGGAAGTCAAAGTACGAAGTCCATACTAAAATCTTGCCAAGGACAATTAGGAACAGGTAGAGGCGTGTATAATCCCGTATTTTGCTTTTGTTGCTTAGCGAGTTGACATGTGTGACATCGACTAACAAGTCTCATAATATTTCTCTTTAGGCTTGGCTAGAAAAATCGATGTTCCGTAGCTTCAATAGTTTTCGCATGCCCAAAATGTCTAGCTAAAACTCAGCATGCAATTCCCAAATTAAAAATTCCCTTAACGAGGTGTTGGGAATGCATATTTTTCGAGACTTAAATAGATAGCCATCCTACAAGATGAAACCATCTATTTCTTGAGTCGTTCCATCGCTTAATAAATTGTAAACTTTATGAAAATCCAGACATGATTCTTTATCAGTTTTGATTTTATAAACCCTATTACTTCTGCATTCATCCTTGAAAGAAGAATCATGCGACGACTCAGTGCATCAGTCGCTTTGTTGTCTGCTCCAGACTTGTGTCGCAAGGTGTACGTATAGTCCTGGAGAAATTCAACCCACCTGCCGTGTTTAGCGTTAATTTCTTTTGAGAGTTAAGATAATAAAGAGCTTCATGGTCAGAGAAGATTACGAATTCTTGAGGGAGCAAATAATGTCTCCAGTGGCGAAGAGATTGAACCACAGCATACAATTCCTTATCACAAGTGGTATACCGTTGTCTAGTTTCATTCAGCTTTTCACTAAAGTAGGCAATCGGATAATCTTCTTGGCTTAGGATTCTTCCTATGCCAACTCCAGAAGCATCACAAGTGACCTCAAAAACTTTAGTAAAATCGGAGAGTCGTATGACAGGAGCTTCCACCATTTTCTTCTTGATTTCAGTGAAAGCTTTAGTGGCACTTGCTGACCACTCAAATTCACCTTTCTTGAGACATTCTGTTATCAGAGGCATAATTGTACTAAACCCCCTGATGAACCGACAATAGATGGTAGCAAACCCATGAAAACTTCTCATGTCTCTTATGGTATGGAGTTCAGGCCATTCATTAATAGCTTTGACCTTATCAGGGTCAGCAGACACTCCTTCGGATAAAACAATGAAACCCAAGAAAACAACTTTATTTGTCAGAAAGGTACATTTTTTAGGGTTTGCATACAGTTGCTCTTTCCTCAAGACAGCGCAGATTTGACGAAGATGATCTAGATGTTGCTCCTAAGATCGATTATAGATAATGATGTCATCAAAGTATACGACTAAAAATTGTCCCATAAAAGGTCGTAATATTTGAGTCATCACTCTTATAAAAGTACTTGGAGTATTAGTCAAGCCAAAAGGCATAACCATTTATTCATATAACCTTTTTTTTGTTTTAAACGCATTCTTTCATTCATCGTCAGGGCGTATACAAATTTGGTGATAGTCACTTTCTAAATCTATCTATGAAAAGATCGTGGCCCTGCCATCATGTCCAGCATGTCATCCAAACGAGAAATGGGAAAATGATATTTTATCGTTATTCGATTAATGGCGTGGCTGTCGACGCACATGCGCCAAGTTTCATCTTTATTTGGCGTTAACAATGCGGGAACTGCGCAAGGACTTAGGCTTTTCTTCAAAAAGTCTTTTCTCAATAACTCGTTAACTTGTTGTTTGAGTTCAGCATGTTTAGTTGGGTGAAGTCTGTAATGAGGCAATTTAGGAAGAGATGTACCTGGGACGAAATCGATAACATGTTGAATATCTCTCATTGGTGGCAATTTATTCGGGAGATCCTCCGGAAAGACATCTGAGAATTCCTCAATCATGGCAGTGGCTTCAAAAGGAATCGATTCATTAGGCTTATTCAGAATTTCTCGAGCAACAAGAATCAGAATAGGAGTTCCTTTACTCTCTTGTTTTCAATGCTTTGCATACTAATCAAGTTGACTTTACTATCCGAGTGGATGGGATTAGACTTCTTTTCCACCTTACTATTTCTAGGTTGCGATGGAAGAATTTTGATCTTCTTACCCTCGTGTTCAAACATGCAGATATTTGAACAATCATAAATATGCACATCATTATCAAATAGTCAAGGCTTTCCAAGGATAATTTGACCTACATCCATGGTCAATACATCGCACCAGATTTTATCCTTATAACTCGTAAATTCAATTGGAACCAAACAACGCTCTTTTATGTCAAGCGTGGTTGAATTAATCTACGAAACCTTGTAAGGATTAGGATGGGAAACCGCTCTCAGGTTTAGTTTTGAAATAATGGAAGACACGACATTTATATAGCTCCCACTATCCATAATTACTATGCAATTTTTGCCTTCAATTTTTGTGAACGTGTGGAAGATGGAGCTACGCCTCCAATCATCATTGACTTTAGGTTGAGAGAGGGCACATCTAACGACATGTAACCTTGTGGAGTCTATGTGCCTCAGGCACCCTAGAGTAGTTTCTTCCTCTTTGTCTTCAAAATCTCCTTCACCGTCTACATGGTGAATATATCCATCAAAGTCTTGTTCAGAGTCTTCTTCGAAGGGTTCCTTAATTAAGCTTATTTTATACGGGCTTATACGGGCTTACATAATTTGCAGCAACATGTCCATAGCCTTGACACTTATAGCATTTGACTTGGAGATTAATTTTAGAAAAGTCTTTCTCAATGCTCTTACCCTTGTATTCTACCTTGGATTGTGAAGGGCTAGGGGTAGATCGATTAAAAGATTGATTGGTAGATTTGGCTTGATGAGGACCTGTGGAGGATTTATGAATTTGAGGTCTTGTTTCGTAATTTCTTAAGATGTGGTTAGATCTAGACTCCTCTAAGTCTTGAACTAATCTGTAGGCTTTTTCCAAAGTACTAATGTTACGAGCAAAAAGTTCACTTCTCAAATCTTCGCGCAGGCCAGCCCTAAATCTGGACAAGATTTGCATAGGGGTTTCTAATTTGATCATGCTACACTGAACTAGCAGTTCATCAAAAGTCGCAACGTAATCCTTAGCGGACTTACTCCCTTGGGTAAGTTGGTTCCATTTGTCTATAAGTCTAGGGTAATACGAAGGTGGGAGATATTTACGTTTTAGCTCATTTTTCATATCAACCCAAATTTCAATTAGAAGCTTACCCCTAATCTCATGAAGAGTCTCAACGTTGGTCTAGTATTGATTTGTTTGCCCAGTCAATTTCATGGCAGCAAATTTGACCTTTCGGATTTCCGACATATCATACCATTTAAAGTAACGGTTCATGTCTTTGATCCAGTCCAAGAAGTACTGCGGATTTAAACGACCATCAAACATTGGAGCATCAACTTTAATGCTTCGAAGGTACCGTTCATCAGGATCTCGCTCATTCCTTTGAAATTGTTGACGAGGTAAAGGAGTGGGAGATTCACCACGTTCAAGGTCAAGGCGGTAATTATTTTGAGGAGCGGTGTGCTCATGGGGTCTTTCTACCTTATGTAGTTGTTCATCGGTCACCCGTTGATACCCAAACAAAGTATCCTAAGTATCTCTGACTTGTTGAGCTAAGGTACCTAGTTGACCCATAATATTGTTGAGCTTCTTAATAAGCTTGGGATCCATACTGCTATTGCTGGACTCACTAGAATCGCTGAGGAGATAAGCCTTACCTTTACGTGTTGGTATACACTAATATGCAATGAATGAGTTAAGTATTGCTTTTATTTTATTTTATGTTTGCTAACAAAATTAAATGGTGTTCTAACCTAATGGAATGCAGACGTCCCATAAATTTGATCCGAATGCAAATGTCTTGATCTAAATGATATGAGATTATATGCTATGCAGTCAAGAAAATCTTTAAAGTGAATACTTAATTGAATTTAAATTTCTAATCAGGAGATTCAAAGACTAATGCCAAGATTTAATGGTTTTTAAACAAAAGTCACATTTAATAAATGTCAAGCCCTTTAAATTTCTTTCCAAAAATTAACATAATACTAATATTCTATTCGGCACAGTTCAACTCTTAATATTAGGACTAAAGCATATAAGGTTTCTATGTAATCTCTCCCTCACTATATGTGGACAGTAGGAACTGATAAAAGTTTAGAGATGATACTAGAAAAGAATAGCCCAAAAGTATTTAATACAATGAAAAGAGTGTGTACCGAATTATCTGAAAAAAATTAAAATTTAATTATTATTATTTTTCACCCTTCTTCTTGCTCCTCTCTTCGTCCACTACTATTTGTGGTGTAGGTCCCTTCTGTCAGCAACCATGAATGGCCACAATAGCATGTCAGCTACATCGGCTGCAATGCCTTAGATAGTGGAGAGATCGAATGGTCCGGCGGTGATGGTCACAGTCAACTACGGTAGGGAAAGGCACGACGATCACTCCCTCCGGCAGTAGCGATCAATCTCAGTGAAGGTGACGAGAGATCAAGGCACGGGCGTTGGCATCAGCGTTGTCAGCAATGGCTGCAGGCGTCAAGAGGGACGGCGTCGTCGATGAAGAATAAAGTCGTCGGTGGCGGAGAAGGAGGGCATCGCTGTCGAGAAGCCTTGGTAGCAGCGTCATCGGTGGAACGCGTCGATGTTGCGTCACTGTCGTCGGGTGGAGGAAACGGGTCGAGACAACGTCGTCGTGGAGCAATGGCGTCGAGGCGGTGTCGTTGGGTGGAACAACGGTGTTGGGGCGGCGTCGTCAGGGCGGGGCAGAATCGGGGCGGCATCGTCGAGGCGTCGTCATTAGGGACTTGACGGCGTTGGGGCAGCAACTATGGGGAATTAGGCTAGGGCTCGGTGTGAGGTGAGGGGAGGTTGGGGATGAAGATGGCTAACGAGTTGAGATGAAGATGACTAACGGGTTGAGGAGTTAGATTAATAGGTTTTGGATTAATGGGTTTTGGGTTCAAGTTTGATGGGTTTAATGGGGTTGGGTTGGGTTGGAAGTATTTGGATTAATGGATGTGAGTGAGTTTGGGTTGGGTGGCTAATGGGTTTGAACTTGCAGCTGATTTGAATGGGTTGGTTTCAATTTAGGGAGGGACTATTGGAGGGAGAAGAAAAAAGGCAGTTTGGTAGAGGTTTAGGAAAGATGGGATTTGTTAGGATGTTGAGAAGAAAAAGAAAATTTGGTAGGAAGTTTAGGGAAAGAAGGAATTTGTTGGGATTCTAACAGAAATTAAGAATCAAAAATGGAAATTTCGAAGTTTTGAAACACTGAAAATTCGATTTGATTTTTGATTTTGTTTTTTCAATCTATTACGAAAATAAAGATGGACCTAGGCAGTAGATCACTGAAGAATGCGGCAACAATTAATTTTTTGAAGGACTTGGAATCTTACGTGGTGGTGATTCCGTTATGACAACGGACTTCTTTTGTTCCTCGTTGACGGTAATTTCCTTGCTCGTCGTGCGTTGGATTTCTTGACGTTTCGGTGTTTGTGGAGCGATTGGTCGTGCGAAGAACAAATGTGGAGTGGCGTAGAACCCGGGAGGAGGGATGTCCATAAACTAGGATTCTTCGCTCTGATACCAAAAATGATGCAAAACATGGTGGAAAGAGATGGGAGAGGAAAATAAGAAAGAAATGAATGGGGTTTCACACCTCCATCTTAAGAAACGGTTTCACAGCAAAATTCTCTAGAGAGCAAAATCACATAAACTTTCATTAACTTCCAAAAAAAATTTAACGGGTCCATATATAGATCTACAATGAAATTAAGCAAAAAACATTCTACATAGGAAATAAACAAAAGACATCCTAAATAAATAAAAATTATAACCAAATTTCTATAAGAGGGATCATCAATTATCGACACCTTCGGTGCTGGTATACACGCCGTCGAGTCCTATCAGTGATGTCCACATTAGTTCAACTCGGGAAAAATTATAGAGAATTTTCAGTGATGTGAATATAATCATTCTCAATGAAGTTGCATTTTGAATAACCATATGCCTTAAGCTAGGGATGAGATATTCTATTAAATAAGTTCTACAGTTAGTGAAGATGGAAACATAGTGCTGCTAAAAGTCATAAACAAGAGCCAAGTTATAAACAAGGGCTCTTGATGCAACACCACAGCATCATAATATTCTCCTCTAACTTTACTTAAGATTTGTACTTTATTTGGTAATTAAGTAATTATAACTTATAACTTATAACTTTATAAGAATTATTTGTTTGGTCTAGTAAGTCACTAACTTTTATCTCCTTGTCACTTCAGTGAAATATATGTTTTCCATGTAATGCTTCTGAGTTCTGACCTTTCCCTGATCCATAAGAATTTTGTTGGGCATTAATTTGAATTGATAAAATCAGTGCAGGATGCTAGTGTGTCATCCGCTAGAGTGGCAAAGGAGTTCTATCATGCTGCTAGGGATGCCTTACTTTTATACAAGGCTGTTGTACCCGTCAAGGTTTGTGTTCAATCAACTGCAAATATAAAACTTTCAAAGTTTATTCATTCATTTCCATATGATTTTATAACTTTAAATGGTTACTATATTGGCAGCATTTAGCCCCTAACCATTGTAGGAACATGGTAAGGTGGCGTTAAAATTTTCTTATTAGTAATACAGACTAATGTAGTTGTTTCTCTAATAACAAAGGGAAATGCTAAGGTATTGCTTTCTTGCTGCAGAAATCCAAAGCACTTTTATTGACATGTTTATTTTTGAAGTTCTGTATCAATCATTGACATGGGTAAGATATGGATATGGCATGTTATGGGTGTGCCAATTCAGGCACATATGCCAAAGTTACATGCTATATATAATTATATACATCTATTTGTGTTAGACTTTAGTCCCAGTCTCCTAGCTATTTTGCGTCAGCTATATGGATATGAATCCTTTCCACCATTATCTCTATTTAATACGTTGGTCGGTGCCAAATAAAGCACTCATTCATTGACAAAAAGTTCTGATATTTTTAGTAGTCCAAAATATTATGGCAGATCTAGTTACTAAAAGTTAACTAAGAAAATTTGCTCTATAAGCATAAAAGTTTCACTTGTGGTTGAAACCCTTATATGAGCCATGGTAGCAACTAAGATCAACATGTATCAAAGAAAGAACTTTCTGACCTGATTAGGAAGAGTTATGGCCTTCTTCAATGTAACTTATTTTCTTAGGACTCTAAAAATATACGTAAAAATTATCTGAGAAGCATACAACTTGTGTTCACATTTTTATTTTTTTTCTTAAAAGGTAGGTACTAAAAATTATATTAATTATCTGATTGTATATTGGATCCAATATGATATTCGAGATAGACAATACTTTTTTCCTAGAAGTTCATCTACGAAGATGCAGGAAAATGTAAGCAATTATTGTAAGGTAAAAGAAAGAATTGATACTAATGGAGTATTAGGTACAAAAAGATATCATGATTGATGGGTCTCTTCCCTTCATTGCTGTCACACTTTGCTTAGAGACATGACATGTTGTGTAATTCGAGAAAATAATCTCAAGAGACATGAAGCCATTGATAAAAAATCTTATCATGAAAGTCAACAATTATAATTCAAGTAATAATCCGACAAACAATATCCAAATCATTCATAAGGTTTAAGAACCAATAATTTGGCCATAATAAAACAAGTTAAATAAGCTAAAACTAATCCTTAGGTCCTTATGTGGAGGATTTCAATCTTGAGCTTGGTCTCCGGAGTCCAACCTTAATTTATTCTAACTTGCTCCTAAAAAAAAGATTTTCAACGAGCTCGACTCTTAGCAAGTATTTCACTATATTTATGAATATGTCTAATGACAGAAAAATCAACATGGGATATATATAATAAAGTGTAATATTTTGAAAGGTGGCCGTCGGTGGCGGGCGGTCATCCCACCGCCTAGCACCTAGGTGGAAGGCGGGCAACAAGGCGGGTGACAAGGCGGTTTAGCATTTTCACATATATATGTATATATATCGCTTGTTATGGATATGAATTGTCAATATATATACTATATTAGTACTAAAAATATAGAATCACAACCAAATAACGAAGGCAAATAATATGACCAACATTATCAAATTAATAGATTAAGATTAATTAGAAAACTAATTAGCAAAATTTTTAGGACAGTGAGAAAATTAGCATTAATAAATAACATGTTTAAATTAATAAAGAATGAGCAAAACATTAATAAACCGATACTTATGATAGTCATGACAGTGATCTCTTTCTTCTTTTGCTTAACAAATTATTATAGATAGTTAATAAATAATTAGCAAACTAATTATTGAAATTTCAAAATATTACTGTAGACTAGAGAGATTAGCCGAGTAGGGAAGAAAGAGAAAGGGAACTGTCGGCCTCGAGAGTGAAAGGAAAGAAGAGAAGAAGAAATAGGAGAAATAGGGAAAACTTACTTGCAGCTTGCCATTGCCATTGTTGCTCTTGCCGTCATCGCCGCTAGGGGTGCAATCAGGTCGAGTTAAGTGGGTTCGGATCGGGTCAACTTCATCCTGACATGAACATGACCTGATTAATAAATAAGTTGCATTTAGTAGATACAAACATGACTCGATTATTAAACGGGTAAGACAACACGACCTGTCTAACCTGTTTAATAAACGGGTTGGGTTAACCCGACACGTTAACATGACCAGTCTAACCCGTTTAATAAATAGGTCAGATTCATCCGACACGTTAATACGACCCGTCTAACCTATTTAATAAATCCTATATAAAATTTAATATTTATTAATTTATCATGCAAACAAAATAATTTATTTCCTACTCAAAACTCATACAACATTAAAATTACAATTCTAATAATTCACCAGAATAAAAGTCTATACAATAAAGTTTGGAGTTTAGAACAAAGTTGTAACTTTTAAGCCAAAATCCATATGACAAATTGTACGGAGCAAAATTTAGAACAAAGTTTACAACAAATTCATACAACAAGTTTTAGTTCTAACTCTCAAATCTAACAATCCCATGACAATTAGAACAAATCTAACAATCCCATGACAATTAGAACAAATCTAACAATCCCATGACAATCCTATAACAATCTAACAATCCATACAATAAGGTTCATTTCTTCGTCTAGCAAAATATTGCTAGCTTTAAAAATCACGGTGAACTATGTGTAGCCTCGAATCCCTATGAAGATATAGGAGCCCTCGAGCGATCCTCTCTATAATGTTGAAACGTGTCTTCCAATCTAGTGATGCTTGCTTGATAGGATCTATGGAAACCAAATTAATTGCTCATTAAGCAAAATGAGAGAAGTATAAATTAGGTAGATATATAATATGATCATTGTGTAGCATTAAGGACATACCAAAGAGGAAGGCGTCCAAGCTTTTGTTAGGCAAGTACTCATAGATCAATAGCTTCTCTTCTCCTTCAAAACAGCAGCCTATTAATCTGACTAGATTCCTGTGTTGCAACTTTGCAATTAATATTACTTCATTCTTGAACTCTTCTATGCCCTTACCAGAGCTCCTTGAAAGCCTTTTCACAGCTATCTCTTCCCCTTCGGGTAGCAGTCCCTGTAAAAGACAACCATCTAGTGATTTTTTGTATAATGATCCTATACATCTGAAAGATTAATCATTGACAGTTTTCAGATTGTTCACCTTGTACACATGGCCAAATCCACCTTGTCCAAGCTGATTTGAATCACTAAAATTACTAGTAGCCGTTGCTATGCTACCAAAGTAAATAATGGCAGCTCAGAGCCTTTTCTTTCATCCCCTTCTTCTCCATACCGACTTGGCCCTGAGATTTCTATTGTGGCCTCAATTTGAGAACGATTACCAGAAAACAAGGATTCTTTCTTCCCACCATTTTGCAGCAAATCTGTTTTAATCCAATCACAAAATTTTAAATCAAATTTGGAGTTGAAATTAAGAAGTATTCCATCATAATTTAACTTTCATTGATTAGGGTAGTGCTAAATCTTTACCCTTGATTTGTTTTCTGTACTTCCACCATAGAAAGCTGCAAGTTGCTAAGATAAAGACTACCACTATCGAGTGAGAGGGGATTAAGGGAATCCATTACAATCTTTTCTTAAAGTTAGCCTAAACTCGATCTGCATCTACCGACTCTACCAACCCGATTTGCGTCTACCAAATTAGAGGGTTGCCAGGCGCCAAAGGGCCCCCCCCCGAGCGCCAATGCAGCCTGCCTGTTTTTGGTAGGCTGCATTGCTACTTTGTGGGGCGGCAACAAAAACCGCTTTTCAAAATAGTGATATAGTGCATCAATAGTCATATATAACATTTTCTCAAAATAAGTACATTAAACCTTGGTCTAATAACTCTTGAAATTGAGTCTGCAACTCTTGCAGTTTTGCTAGCCCCGTACCATGGGGGTTTAGATATTGGTATAGTGCTAATAGTCAAATCTATTGTGAACTCAATCTCACGATTTGGGGGTAATATAAGAAGATTTTCAAGAACGACCCTCACAATTGAAAGGTCTTCTAGTTTTGGTGTTGATTATTGCATGTCTATAACAGATGCTATGTAACCCTATAGCCTTTCTTGAATAATTCATTAGCATAAAGTGCAAATATGATGCTAGTTCGAGGGAACTTTTTCTTTCCCTGAAAGAAAAGTTTAGGTTGTCCAAGTATGGTAAAAATAATTGTTTTTTGGCCTATAGTCAATTGTTGCATGATATGCAACCAACCAATCCATACCAAGGATGACATTAAAATCATGCATCTTTAGAGATATAAGATCCACCAGAAGGATCTTGCCCTCAAATTCTACGATGTAGGATTTGCATACATACTTTAAACATATAGTATTTCCCAAGGTTCGAAAAATCGGGATCGGAAGCGATCTTTCGAAAAAATGATACGTATTGGCTGGATCAGCCATATTAGCCATATTGGTCGCCTGGATAGGATGAGACATTTTAATTACATAAAATTCTAAATATTATTTAAATATGCAGGAAAACTTCTAAAAATTTAGAAAAAAGCTTACCAGAAAAAAGAAAAAAAAAAGAAAACTATAGTGCAATAAAAATTGAAAAAATGAAGAGATTAGAAAGAGCGTGAGTTGAAGAAAATCAGACAAAAAAAAACCATGATGCAATAAAGAAGAAGAAGAAAAATAAGAAGAAAAGAGAAGAAAAAGGGAGAGAGTGGAAGAAATGAAAAAAAGAGAGAAATAAAAATTTAATTAAAAAATTATATACAGGAGTTTGTCGGAGTTCATCGGAGCTAGATCTCTCCGTAAGAGAAATAATAATTATATGTAAGGAGAGAAAAAAAAGAAAGAGAGTAAAAGAAAGAAAAAGAGTAAGAGAGTGAAAAAAAAGATTGAAAGAGAGAAAGAGTTCGGATCGGGATCGGGTTCGATTGATCCTGATCCGGATTGGCTGAATCCATATAGGGATCGGTTGATATGGCGAACCATGGTACTTCCTATTGGTGTGGATACATCTAAGTAGGTATCCATAAGCTTCGGTGTGATAGATAGTCTATGTATAAATGCGGGTGTAGCAAAAAATGTAATAACCAAAAATTAATAAATAAAAACATTTATTATAATAATAATAATAGTTAATAGTAATGATGATGATGATGATGAAAACATGGAATCAGGGGAATTAGCGGGTGAGGCAAGTTTTCTTTTTTATATTTACTCTTAATCCAAAAATTAGTAGTTAAACTTTTTTAATTAGATCAAATATGTTAGATTAACTTTTGAAGAACACTTAAATTTCTATGTGATTTTGTTTGTTTTGACAATATAGTGATATCGTGACTCACATATGAACTGATTTATTTATTTGCTATTAGTATTAATTATTGAAAATTAGAAATTTTATATTAGAGTAATTTCTTTTAGATAATTAGACAAATCTGTCCATTAAATATTTACTTTATTTTATTTTCAGCAAATAATTATAGAAGATAATCATGATATGAAAGTATTTTATTAGTTCAAAATTATTTGATTCTAAAGGTATTTACATCTAGACATTATTTAAATTTATTCATAATGAATTTTTTTGTAAAATTAAGAATCTAGATGTTAAATGATCATGACATGATTATGGAATGACTTAGTATAAATTATATTGGTGAGATATTTGTAACCCAATTTGAGAGATGATTCTCACGAAAAGGTTCTTGGAATGTAATGCCACAAAGTACCACTAAGTGACTAGTAAGATTAGGAAAAAGAATCTTGGAGTTTTGTCTGTGGTGACTCTAATTTTACTTCACGGTTATAAGAAAAGTTAGTAGAGCGCCACATCAGTATATTGTGAACCTATTCAGATTAATTATCTAGAATAGTCTCGAGGAACATCTCAATGGTGACTAGTAGTGCAACGTTGCTATGAGTCAGAGTACTTATTAAATAGATAATATGACATACTTATCAGTTTAACTGGTTGCCCCACCAAGGCCAATGACGCTGTTGCAAGGCGGCCTGATAAGAAGAGCATGCTAGATAAGTCGCAAGTGTTCAATGCATATCATAATTGTCACCATTAAAGGGGGGCATGTTCTCCCTCTCTCTCTCTCTCTCTTGCTTGATGTGTGACAACCTAGCAGGTGATCTTAGGGTGAGGTGCTGTTAACACCCCCATGCAATCTACAAGCCCCACAATCCATGGTTTGGGTGATAATGGTTCCACATTTATTCTTAAGATTGGATAGTATAGGTTACCTTTTTTTACTATATTTTAATCACATGTTTCTTTGTCTCAGATTCCCAAGGTCATTCATTTATACCTTCGGTGAGCTTCTTATAAGATAAAAGAAAATTTTCAAGCAAAGAAACGAAGGTTTGAAAAATCGAGATCGGCCTTCCGAAAAAATGACACTTATCGGCCGGATCGGCCATATTGGCCGTATCGGTCGCCTGGATCGGATCGGACTTTTTAATTACATAAAATTTTAAATATTATTTAAAAATTTAGGAAAACTTCTTAAAATTTAGAAAAAAGCTTACCAAAAATAAGAAAAGAAAAAAGAAAACTATGGTGCAATAAAAATTGAAAAAAAAGAAAAGATTAGAAAGAGCATGAGTGGAAGAAAATCAAACAAAAAAAATCCATGATGCAGTAAAGAAGAAGAAAAAGAAGAAGAAAAATAAGAAGAAAAGAGAAGAAGAAGGGAGAGAGTGGAAGAAATGAAAAAAATGAGAGAGAAATAAATAAATTAATTAAAAAATTGTATATCGGAGTTTGTTGGAGTTCACCGAAGTTTGTTGGAGTTCACTGGAGCTAGATCTCTCCGTAAGAGAAACAATGATTATATGCAAGGAGAGAAAAAAAAGAAAGAAAAAGAATAAGAGAGAGTGAAAAGAAAGAGTGAAAGAGAGAGAGTTCAGATCGGGATCGGGATCGGCCGATACGGTGAACCATGAAATGAACACGTCTTGCTTATTTAAGTTAATATAGGAGTTGTATTTTATAGTTTCACACTCACTTGCTCTATTGATGCATTGATACTGCTAAAGTACTAATCTGATGGTTTGCATTATTTTATTTATATCACTTGTGTCTGAATTGTGCTTTTGCCTCCTTTGTAATAAAGCTAGGGAAGCATTTCCGTTCTATCAGCCAAGTGGCCATCATGGTCCACAATGACTTCTACTATTTGTCGGAAGAGATAATTGGACTTTCTTTTGAGGTATGTACCAATATATAGCCTGATAAAATTTAAGTAGATTTATTTCTTGTGTTCTGTGTTTAGAGGTTAAACATTCCATTATTGCAATATCTAATAATATTCAATGTTTTTTTACTTTTCCAGGAGTTACTGTAAGATTTGTTCCTTAATTATGAGGATATTTCCAAAATTAATCAATATATCTAGCATTTTTTATACTGACTGACACTGTAAAGTACTTGCTTACTTCCATTACTTATGACAAGTGCATCAGTACATGTCTTATGCGAAGTAGTATATAGGAGATTGCCTTCTACTTTTTGTTTCTAGATTGAGCAATACCTCCTCTGCACTCTTCTAGAGGAATCTGGAAAGGCTGCCTCCTTTGTTTCCTTGACTGTTAAATGCATTTTGTATATGAAGTTTCCTTACCAGTGGGTTATGGTCTTACTCATGGTAAGCCACCTTTGCTATGCTATGCTCTTGATCCATCTAAAACCAGCCAATTCAGAAAGATTTGGTTAGAAGGTCAGTTCTAAAATTTCAGAAGCTGATGCTGATTAGAACTGAGGTCTTCTATATCTATTATTTTTGGTAGAATGTTGTATTGCATACATGTCATGTTGTTCTAATAATTGCTTTACCTTCTATTTTGACCAGCATATAGTGGCAGTAATGGGCGCATTTTATCTATTAGGAAAATTTGCATTTAACACCCTGCCTTTTAACCTATTTGTGGTTGACACCCTCTATTTTCAACATTTGCAAATCAGTCCCTATGTTTTATCATATATATGCAGAAAATATTCTACTATTAGATCTGTTAACTAAATTTAACCAAACTCTTAGGTTAACTATGCTACAAAGATTACAAAAATATTCTCACCCAAACTATACCTAACTACCTAATCTATACTCAACTCAAAATACTAAACCCAATCTTACTCAAACCCAAATCCAAATTATACCCAACTCAAAAAATACCAAACTCTCTTAAGTGGAGTCTCTATCTCCATCTCCATCTCCATCTCCCAAGCCCAAGCCTAATCCAAGCTATCCCTCAATCTCCATCTCTATTAGGGGAGTCTCTATTCATCTCAATTAGAAGTTTTATGTTCACAATGAGGTTGAGTTGATGGGATTCATTTGTAAATAGTGAAAATAGAAGTTGCAAACTGCAAATAATTAAAAGTTAGGGTGTTAAATATAAATTTTCCTATCCATTATTTTGATTAGTTTTTTGTTACCTATTTGAGGCTAAGCTGTTCTGAATTTTAAAGGAAAAAAAATTCTTGAAATGTTTGCATTATGTAGTCCTATAGCCTTTGCATGCACTTAACTATATGTTGAATGATGTAGATGCCTATGTACATGATTAGGCAATAACAAATTGATACGGTAAATATTTTATGGGTACTGCTGGTGCTGAAGGAATGTTCATAGTCATTAGTCTCTTGAGTTGTGTTCCTTCCTCTACCCTCTGGAATCCTTTTTATGAGGAGGAAGATCTATAGTATGAACTAGGATAATTGCAAAAGGAAATTTCTAGTAAAAAATTATTTCTCAACTTTCCATTGACAGTTCTGTGCAATAGGTATGCACTGAGCTAGTTCGGTTTGATATTTCATAAGTGACCTCAGTGCAAACTATTTTGCAGTGCGCATTGTATACAAACTTTGGTGCACACCTGTTTTGACCTGAATTGATATTGTTTTTCTATACACTTCGTACGTACACTCCTCCACACATCATGTGCCTTATGTTCATTTGTCCTAAATTGTATATTATATTTCTAAGTCTTTTGTGTCCTCGAATTTGCCATTACATAATTTTGAACTAGCATTTCTTATCTAAGTACAACAATCCTAAAGAAAGTGGAAAAACCCTAGAAAGAGTGGGATTTCATATGGCTTTGCATCTTTAGATCTTAGTTTTGCTTGCATTCAACATATTTGAATTTGCTAATGGGAGTTGAATAATGTAAAGAATGTGTTTCCATCTTAATGTGATTCACCGAGAACCATGTAGTTAGTATTAAATTAAGATCAGTTATATTACATACTCATACATGTGTTTTATACCTCATTTTGTGATGTGATTTAGATCAGATTGGATCACCTTAAAAGACATTGGGCTCGATATATTGAGTCTAGTTATCTTATTTATTATGCTTATGTCGTTTAGTTAAAGTCTTAGTAAGTTCGAATTTTATTTAATAAGCTAAATTCAGCTCTACACAGTTTCGGAAAAATATCTTTAGGATATTCCAAAGATGTCCGAATAATATCGAATTAGTTGGAAAAGATCGGCAACTTCCTTATCTATAACTTTAATATTTGGAGTTTTCCCAGATTCGGCATCTATTTATGGCGAAATAAAGTGTTATTCCGAAAAGATAAGGAAGACTGATTAGTTAAGTTGTTTCGGACTGTTTAGATTTAATCTCTATAAATAAGGCCTTATGACTTGTATCTTAGGTATGCATGAATGAAAAATTAATTGGTTTTTGTTTTGGATCCTAGTATCTTTTTTCTTAACTTGGCCTCAATCTCCTTTCTCCCTCTTTACCAACCAACATCGTCTCTCTTGTCGGAATGGTATTGTCTAGCTTTGAATCTCTCATTCGCTAATCCTCCTAGCCCTATAGGGCAGACCTACTTCTCTTTCCTTCATCTCTCTATTTTAACTGTCTCTACTTCCAGTACGGTTTTTATCTTTGTTTGTTGCCACAGTTGTATGCCAATCATAGCTTTTAACTATCTATCGCATCTGCATTCGCATTCGCAAGCCGATTCATAAGAAGTGTTTTTTTTAGTTAGAAATTATAAAACTAGATAGGATCGTTCTATACCTTCCCGACTGACGTGGGAGGATGTCGACATGATTTGGACCACATTAAGTCATCTTGTGCATCGATATGGCCTATGGACTTTTTTAGCATTCTAGCATCGCGTTTGAACTCCTGCATACGTTTGCATATACAGAGAATGCGAATTGCGCGTTCGAACGCATGAAGATCTCGTTTGAATGCCTGCAAATGTTTGCACATAAAGAGAACCTCTGGTCAAGAAGATACGGAACGATCCTATCTAGTTTCGTAATTTTTTGACAAAAAAAAGAGTGTTACGAACCGGCTTGCGGATGCGGATGCAATAGATAGGTGAAGGTTATGATTGGCCTACAACTATGGTAGCGGGTAATGATGAAAAACCGTACGGGAAGTAGAGACGGTTAAGATAAAGAGATGAAAGGGGGAGAAGTAGGCCTGCCTTATGGGATTAGGGGGATCAGCGGATGAGAGAGATTAGAAGTTAGACTAGACGATACCATTTTAACATGATAGGCGGTGTTGGTCGGTAAAGAGAGAGGTGGGAGATTGAGATCGACAGCCAAGTTGAGAAGGAAGATACTAGGAAGTAAGATAACAGCCAATTAATCTTTTATTCATGCATACCTAAGATACAAGCCATAAGGCTTTATTTATAGAGATTAAATCTAAGCAGTCCTAAACAACTTAACTAAACTAGTCTTCTTTATCTTCTCAGATTAACCCTTTATTTCGTCATAGATAGATGTCGAATCTAGGAAACTCCAAATATTAAAGTTATAGATGAGGAAGTTGCCGATCTTCAGCTGGTCTGATATTATTCAGACATCTTTGGAATATCCTGAGAATATTTTTTCAAAACTATGCAGAGCTAGATTTAGTTAATTAAATAAAATCCTAACCTACTAAGACTTTGAGTAAACGACATAAGCATAATAAATAAGATAACTAGACTCGATCATTAAGCCTAATGTTTTTCAAGGTGATCCGATCTGGTCTGGATCACGTCAGTGTCTAATGTCAAGTTGGCTGAATTTCTTGAGGAAACGGAATATTTCATGGTGTGCAGTGCTATGCTCGAAATTTTCCTTTATATTCTTCTTCATAGAAGGACATTGCTTTCATTCAAAAGAGTTTTTGCATATACATCCTTGGCAAGGTCCTAATCAAAAGAAGGAAACTGCATATGGCTTATACATAGATGATTTTCTTGACCACGGGATATATAATTTTCATAGAGGGGCTAAGTAAGACTTTTTGGATAAACATATATAAAAAAATATTGAAACTTGGAGGTATATGTTTCATTGATGAGAAATTAAGAGTATAGATAAAAAATATTGGCGATGAAGTTGTTTAGTTGAAGTTGTGCAAATATATATACTCTTTGGTTGAGACTTCTAAGCTGTATAACTGTTACACATATTACATGGTGGTGGTGTTGGTAGCTATATGATTCTTTCAAGTCCATTTGTAAATTTATAAGTTCTGTATGATTATCACCAATTTACCATTTTAACTGTGATGTGAATCGGGTTAGCTTGGATCACATCACGGGGGCATTGGGGTCAATAGGTTGAGTCTATTTATCTTATTTATTTTAATAATTTAGTTAGAGTCTTAGTAGGCTAGAATTTTATTTAATTAGCTAAATCTAACTCTGTACAGTTTCGGAAAAATATTTAGAAGATATTTATTAGGTATCCGAATATTATGAAATTACCTGGATAAGATCGGCAACCTCAAGATTTACAACGTTCATATCCAATAGTTCTCGAGATTTAGACTCTATCTGTAGTGAAACGAAGGACTAATTTAAGAAGATAAGAAAGACTACTTTAGTTATGTTTGTTTAGGGCGTTTTGATTTAATATCTATAAATAGAGCCTTATGTTTTGTATCATCCACGCCTCTAAAGATATCTTCCAATCTAGCCATTCGATTGGCGTGAAATCAGATTTTTCGGAAAGCTCTCTCCGAGGGCTACAATATATCAAAATTTCACGTCGATCCAACGACTAGATCCGCCATAAAATCTCTCAAAATTTTGGTACAAATTTCTGTTCAGAACCGGTTGCGAGACGAATCAAACATTTTCGAGGGAGATCGTATCAAACTGTTGTAGTAGTGTGGCAGAAAATATTGATTGATATGTATCTGTTAATGCACTAGTTAATCATTGCAGTTATTTGTAATTACATCATGGTGCTAATTTTCAGTAAAGTATGCGTGCCTCAAAGGATATTGACCTAGTTACATTGTACACCTCTCATTTGGTGTTCTATTGACCTTCTATGGTTCCATCTTTTACTCCATTTTGTGCTTATTGTACTTTTACATCTATGAGATGCTCTCCATTTGTTCAGTACCGTGCAGATTTGCCAAGTGACTTACAGAAGCATGCATTGTTTGTGGATATGGCACCAAATTTCTATCAGATGGCTGAGGACATACTAGGAGAACAGATTCAACTTGTTTTGAGTAGCCTGAAAGAGGTATATCTTTGTAATTTTCTTGCATTGTTCTCATCTTTTCGTGAAACATTTTTTTTTGCAAGTTACCTTTTCATTTCCCTTTGGTTTCTTATGCTTCCTTAGGCAATAGATGGTGCCGATGGGTTTCAGAACACACATCAATCTCAGAACTATGAATCAGCAAAGTTCAGTATAGAGCAGGTATTTTTCTCCCATTGGCATAATCTTTTTGTCCACTTTGATCTATTTATTAGACCTCTAAAGTGAATATTCAATATATTTAAGCCATAGATTGTTTTTCATCCAATAAATTTGGCAATAAGATAATTGTAGCGCACCATCATCCATACAACCGCACAAGTGACATCACATGATACAACTCATAGCATGATACAACTACAATAGATTTCGTCAACTGCATATAAGAACATATAGCATAAGCAAAATCACTTTGCTCTTGATTATGCCTGCATAGAATGACGTGGTTGCTTGAAACATTCATCTATTCCCACTAGGTTGAAATTATAATGTTGATGTACTGTCAATGGTCATTGAAGCTCATCCATTAATTGTAGTGCACCATCATCCATATAACTGCACAAGTGACATCATATGATACAAGTCATAGCATGATATGACTACAATAGAATTCGTCAACTGCACATAAGAGCATATAGCATAAGCAAAATCACATAGAATGAGCCTACATAGAATGACATGGTTGCTTGAAACCAAGGTTCCAAAAATCGGTATCGGGATCGGAATCGGCCGTCCGGAAAAATGATATGTATTGGCCGTATCGGCTGCCTGTATCGGATCGGACTATTTTAATTAAATAAACTTCTAAATATTATTAAAAATGTTGAGAAATTTCTAAAAATTTAGAAAAAATTATAAAAAAATAAGAAATAATAATTACTCTAATATAAAGCCTAAAAAGTAAAAATCTCTCTTTCTCCCTCTCTTCTTTCCTATTCCTCTAATTGTTAGTCTGAAATATCCATTCTCTCCCATACTCTTTTTTTTTTATCTTTCTCTCTCTCTCTCTCTCACCCTCTTTTTTTGTTTAATCTTTCCTTCTCCCTCATTCTCTCTTCCTTTTTCTCTCTTCCTTTTTCTCTCTTTCTCTCTCACCCTCTTTTTTTTTTATCTCTCTCTCTCTCTCTCTCTCTCTCTCTCTCTCTCTCTCTCTCTCTCTCTCTCTCTCTCTCTCTCTCTCTCTCTCTCTCTCTCTCTGACAGCTGCTGCTGCAGGTGGGTGTACAGGCTGAAACCGGAAACTATGTTTGAAACATTCATCTATTCCCACTAGGTTGAAATTATAATGTTGATGTACTGTCAATGGTCCTTGAAGCTCATCCATTATTAGTATTGCTCGTTATAGTGTTACACATAATATCCATACAAATGTGGGGTATGGACTTTGTGTATCACTTGCATAGTAAGTACATGGACAGCAATGGAAATAGGAACAAGGACTTAAGGTACAAGTTGTGGTCTATGTGGATACCCACTCTGGCAGTAAATGTCTGGAGTGGTCCAGTGAGAGATGTTAACTCGTCTCACTTGAGGTGCGTATTGTATCTATCAGAAGTAAAACTGTGCTATTATGATGGTTGGATGCGGCCGAAATTGAACTCATCTTGTACATTTCCATTATCTCTTTTAATCCATCTTATGTCTCTATTGAGGTTTTTCCTCTCCTATGTTTCGTAAACTCTACCATGAGCTTGCTGAGGGGCTAGCTCCATGATCTGTGTGCTGAATGGCATGAGTAAAATCCTTCTCAGTAAAAACTATACCTCTAGGAACATTGGGTAGCAGGAATGCATGTGTTGTCTCCACAGACACTCCCACCACTGGTGGTATGATCATCACAATTATCATCACACTGTTATCGGATAGCCAGTAGAGATCCATTATTGGTCTTTAGGTGGGACACTTGTTATATTAAAAATAGGTTAGCAACTTCACAGAAGGAAAGTTGTATACCTACCTTCTGCATAAATTTTCTTACCTTATTATTCACTTCAAAAGTTATTTTCCAGAGAAGTGCAATCACTTTTAAGGTCAAATAAGGACTGGTAATCATGAGAATCTGCAAATCACCCTGTGCAGCCTCATTTTCCTTTCCATTCTCCTCATAAGGTTCCAACTTTGTAAACTCGTCCATTTCTATATTATCTTTAAACTATCTTAGAATCGTGACCAAGCTTTGTTCTGAATAATCTTTGCTTTTAAGGCTAGTATGACTATTGTTAAACAGTATCAGCCACATTCAGCTGCAAATCACATTGTACAGCCTTAATTTTTTACAGTTTCTTACACCTCTCCAATTTCGTTTTAAAAACTCATATTGTCAACTTCAATGTCATACAACTGCTATCAAAATGGATTATTGCTAAATTTAATAGAAAAAAATTCTTGAACAATATACTAATGATCAATGTGCTTTTGTGACCTTTCTGTTTCTTTCAATTTCGTTGACCATTATCTTGAAGACAGTTAATAATAATATGATAAGTATCTTATGTTCTCCATATATTCTTATATTTTCTTCAGGTTGTTTTCATTTTAGAGAAAGTACATATTATGTGGGAATCATATATGCCAGCAGCTGCTTACAAGAGAACAATGTGTGTCATATTGGATTTTGTCTTCTCTAGAATTACAAGAGATATGCTCATGTTAGATGATATGGCAGCTGAAGAAACTCTACAGGTTATCTAATGCCCTCTTTTCCCCATTTTGGGCCTTAAATTATAAACTTATCATTATTAATAGCTTTTACTATGTTTACAGCTACAAAGACTTATCCACTTGACATTAGAAAACCTATCTCTGTTGTTTAAATCCCTAATTGCTGATGTGGATGAGAAAGAGAAGATCTTGAATTATAATTTATGGGTTCAACTAGATGGGATATTACCATCTTTACAGAAGTTCCGAAAGCTAGCAGGCATGTTTTCTCCTGTGGTCCGAAGTATATTTTTTTAAGACTTCTGTCTTAGGGTTTTTGATAACTTTTTGACATGAGTTCTTGTCTTACTATGCAGACTTGTTTGATATGCCTTTGAAATCCATCACAACAACTTGGGAGACTGGAGAATTAATTAATTGTGGCTTTACTTCATCTGAGGTGCATTAGTTTTCTCCCCTCAGCCTTTATATGATTATTGTACATTTTTTTATCTTTATATCTCTATGCAGGATTGTTTAATTCTTCCACTATTTTTGGTCAGATATTGAACAAATGCTTGTGAAAAGAAATGGATCTTTCTTGGTTTGATTCTCATGACATATTGATACAAGGAGACTTTGAATAATAAATTGGAGATATTTTTGATATTGCAATAGAATTGCTAGCTGATTTCAGCATGGAAACAATAACATGCTTCTCTTTCTAATTGAGATTTGAGCATTTGATTGTGTTTGGAGCTTTTGTTAAAGCAGTAGCAAAAAAGAAATCTAGTCGGCAAATGATTTCTCAAATATTCTATTAATCTTGCCTTTGTTGTAGGTATGATGGTAAGAAACTAACTGCTAGTTGACATCTTGGTAAGAGTTCTTAAATAGTAAATAAGAGATAAATTAGATATTGCAATAAAATTGTTAATTGATTCTACTTTAAAACAATAAGGTACTTGATATAGGACAACATAGAGTAGGACTTCTTGTGAAGTGGAGACCGAACTTGAACTTGACCCTGCCAAAGTTGTTGCAATGATTCCTAGATGCATTAGGAATATCTGGGATACCTATTTTATTTAGGATTCTTATTTTAAGGCTTTCCTATCACAATTACTTTCCTTTGAGGATTTTCCTATGGAGAGTTGTCCTTATCCATTAGGAAGGGAAAACTACCTTATGTTGTTAATATTGGACTGTTCCTTATCTATGAGAGCCTATAAATATGAGAGGAGGCTAGGAAGGTTAACATACATGACAACAAGAGCTTAGAAAAGCAACACCTTGTGAGAGATCTAGTAAAAGGCTGCGGTGCTAATATAGAGACGTGAGTCTAGTAGAGAGAAGAATGAGTGAGTTCTTGGGTTTGGTTGAGGGTGATTCCGCTATTGTGTAATCTTCTGTGATCTACATAGAGAAATCAACCGGATCTCTGTGGACATAGCTAATATTGGGTGAATGATGTAAAGATCTTGTATATTTTGTGATTACTTTTGTGTTTTTGTCGTGTTCATTCTCTTAGACTCCCATAGTACTTCCATAGTATTCCCAATAATTGATATCAAAGATTAATAGAATAATTCAGGAAATATTTAATCTCAATTTCAGCAAAATAAATAATTCAGCAAATATTTAATCTCAATTTTAGCAAATTAAATAATTCAGAAAATATTTAATCACAATTTCAGAAAATTAAATAATTAAGCAGATATTTAGTTTCAATTTCAGCAAATATTTAATCTAAATTTCAGCAAATTAAGTAATTCAGAAAATATTTAATTTCAATTTCAGCAAATATTTAATCTCAATTTCAGAAAATTAAATAATTCAGCAAATATTTAATCTCAATTTCAGCAAAATAAATAATTCAGCAGATATTTAATTTTAATTTCAGCAAATTAAATAATTCAGCAAATATTTAATCATAATTTCAGCAAATTAAATAATTCAGTAAATATTTAATTATAATTTTAGTAAATTCAGCAAAGAATAATTTGGATTTTAGAGAGTTATTATGTGGAAAAAAAATCAATAAAGAGAAGAAAAAGAAGAAGAGATTAGAGAGAACATCAAAGGAAAAAGAGATTAGAGAGAGAGAGAGAGAGAGAGAAATTATGAAAAAGAAGAATAGATTAGAGAGAGAGCTAGAGAAAGAAAACAAAAAAAAATGTAAAATTATGATGTAGTGAAGGAGAAGAAAGATAGAAGAAAAAAGAGAGAGTAAAAGAAATTAAAAAACTGAGAGAAAAAAATTTAATAAAATTATATACCGGAGTTCGTCGGAGTTTGCCGGAGCTAGATCTGGATCGCTGGAGTTCGCCGGAGTTTTTGTCGGAGCTAGATCTCCATTGGAATTTAGATAAAGTGAGTTTGAAGAAAACGAGAAAGGAGTGAAAGAGAGAAAGAGAGAGAGTGAGAAAAAATAAGGTAAAAGTTAAAGAAAAATGGTAAAGTTGGCTGGCTTGGCTTGGAGACACGGTTTAACTAAAACAGGCCGATCCTGGTATCGACTTGAGAGAGAGATAGAATGGGAGAGAAAGAGTGAGAATGCTAAGGAGAGAGATGAGGGAGTTGAGAGGGAGAGGGAGAGGGAGAGGGAGAGGGAGTGGGAGACGGGGAGATTTTTAGAGAGAGTGGGTAAGACTTTTTTATTTGTGTTAGTGTGAGTAGTAGAAAGGGAGAGAGAGATTGAGAAAAATATATATTTTTTATTTTTAGACTTTATATATGAATAATTTATATTTATATATTATTATTATTATTTGTAAAAATTTTAAAATTTTTCTGTATTTTAAAAATTATTAAAATATAAGCCGATATCGCCGATACCGCTAATACATATTATTTTGTCGACAGCTGATCCCCATCCTAATTTCGATATTTTGAACTTTGGTTAATTGTGTTAAAAAGTTGACTCTTGAAACTGGTGGATGATTAGAAGAGAAATTGGCTATAGAACTTGGTTAAGAATAGTAGATTGGACTAAAGATTGAATCGTTGTTCTTAGGTTATATGTAAAAGGGGAGATTATTGAATATTATATGTGACGGGTTAGTTCCAGATCGAAAAGTGAGAAAGAAAGTGGAAGTGTTTATTTAGACTATGGGACCCTCATTTAATAGTTCAAACTTTTAAGTTGAATTGGATTTCAATATTTGTGCCAAACTCTATTTTACTTAGATTGGGACTCCCTGTGTCCCCAACAATTGGTACGAGAGCTAAAGGTCACATGATACCAACCACTAATACTAGAGTCAGTTTATAGATTGAATGGGAAACATTGATGATGAAAAGGGAATTGAGAAGTTTAGTGGGATGAACTTTGGATTATGGAAGATGTAGATTGAAGATCATCTTTATCAGAGGAATTTTTATCTGCCTCCTAGAAGAAAAGCCAAAAAGCTGAATGGCATAAGTAACAAAGATTGGAAAGTTCTAGATCGAATAACCCTTGAATGGTGCGTCCTTTCCTTGGTGGCATTGATGGCCATCAATATTTCCAAGGAGATGATAACTGCAGGTTTGATGAGTGCATTGGCCAAGATGCATGAGAAACCGTCGGCGTCAAACAGTCTTCTTAAAGAAAAAGCTATTCAACATGAAGATGGCTGAAGGTGGGACCATAGCTAATCATTTGAACAAGTTCAATACTATCACCAATCAGTTGAACTCAGTCGACATCAACTTTGATGATGAGATTTGGCATTGCTGATTTTGTCATCCTTGCTGGATAGTTGGAACAACCTAGTTATGGCCTAGAGAAATTCCTCGGAATCATCTACTTAAAGTATGATGATATAGTAGGTATTCTACTTAGTGAGAAATTTGGAGGAAGACATCCAGCAAAGTAGCAAGAACGCCTCTTAATTTCGAAAGCAGTAGTTGATCACGGAGCAGATTAAAAATTCGTGAAAGATCCAAATTAAAGAGTATCAAGTTCAAATCGGCCAAAAGCAAATGAGATAGTTGTTGACATTGCAGCAAGAAGGTCCACATTAGGTGAAGTACAAATCCTACACAATTCATATGAATGGCATTGCGTAGGACATTGCAAGTCATTTCATAAGTATCTCTAAAAAATTCTGATGCAGACATTGATTGTCTTTGGATGGACAGACTGAATCATGGGTAATAAATTCAAGAGCCTCTTTCCATGCGACTTCTTAGGACATAGGTGACTGGACATATCTTTCTTGAGGGTGGTGAACCTTGTAGAATTATTGACATAGGAGATGTCCATATCGACATGGTGAATTGTTTGGTCCTGAAGTTGATAGACATGAGGCATCTCCCCAGTAGAACTGCTATAGTACTGAAATCCAAATAACCCTTTATTTAGACACATGGAGAAAGATAAGACCAACGAATCTATTTTTCTGTCTCTGAGTATATCTTTTTTATACTAGCAGATATAAAAGAGGGAAGATAACCAATGTAGGGGAAAGAAAATCAACCCGCCTGGCTTGTGGGGAAAAAGGAAAGCCCACTTATATTATGGGGACAAAAGAAGGAAAAACATGGAATTCACCTCGAGAGAAGAGAGGAGACGGGGGAGAAAAGATGCATGTTGAATCCTCCACAAAATTAAACTTAATTTTCCATGATTAAGTTGCTTATTTTTGGGCCTACTCTCAGCCCCACATGAAGAGGCAAAGAGATAGCATCAAGTCACAATATCAACTAATCAAAACCTATCCTAATCTAATCTATAACCAAATTAGGACCCTTAAAAGTTAAAAGTAACCAACCAAATCCTAAGAAAACTTATATTAAAGCAAACTAAGCACCGGATCTCCTAGATATGACAAGTTTTGACCAAATAAGATGCTCAAAAATTAAATAAAATATGTAGCTAAAAGTACATCCAAAAATAAAAATAAATGAAAATATAATTCTCTTCACTTGCTTCCTCTCTACAAATCTTGTAGTGGCAATATGTTCACAATCTGCATCATTGTTCTTTCCAAGTTATGCATCAGAAGTCTTTCAGCCATCTTCATATTTGATAATTGGATTTCCTAAATAATGGGACTCAAGTTAAATGGATCTGAACTTGCTCTGCTACCAAATTGATGTGGCATAGCCTATAGAAAACATGCCGATATTTGAGTTTTTGACTGGTCTAATCTGCACACCAAACAATGTACCTAACTAGATTAGATACAAACTTTTTTACTTGACATTGAGTTTTGATCTACATAAATCCGTGCAAGATAATGAGTACACGTCTAAAAAAATTGTCTGAGTTAGCGTTTTTTAAAATAGAATTCACTTTCTCTAGTGATTTTGGGTATGCATAGATTTATGAGAACATTTGTATGCAATAAATCAAGTAATGGATTAGTGATTTCTATACCAATCATTTAATTTTTATTGAAATAAATCACTATCTCTTAAAGCTATTCTCCCTGACATACTTATGTGGCATCCACATGGACTAGGTCACTTATTTGGGGAAATAATTTTGTAGATCACTTATTTGGTACAGTATTTGGTGTGTAGACTTATAATGGTCTACAATTCCTGATATAGAGAAAGATAACAAGTAGATCTATATATATATATATATATATATAGGATTTGATAGGATATAGTATCTCTTTGATGATCAATTTGCCCTCAACTAATATCTTTATACAAAGGGATAATTACACTAAGACCCTCTAAATTATTGCTCATTTCCCCATGCACCTTATTTTATTTCAGTAACATTTACCCCCTAAACTATAGGAAACCTCACCCTTCTGCTGATGTTAATGGAAAAATGTCAAAGGATCAATTTACTTTCCTCTAAAATAAGGGTAAAAAGGCCCCTAGAGAGCCTAACATTTATCACTTGACACTCGTATATTATATTTAGTAGAAAAAATCTAACGGATGACTAATAAAAGAGCATCACGGAGGATCCCATAGTTAAGTAGGTCAATGTTTCAGGAAAAAAAAACTAGGGGGTCTATATGGAAATGGGCAACAATTCTGGGGTTATTACAAATAAACCAAATAACTCCTATTAAAATTCTAATTGACTTGAACGAACCTAAATAAACTCTAAATCAAACCTAAATTCTAACTCGAATCAAAACCCAACTTGACCCAATGTTGAAATTAAGCCTAATATAATAATTCTTGACTCAATTGGATTGAACTAAAGATCAAATTCAGATCCTAGAAGGATTGAATTGATCAACACAAATCAAATCCTTGCATTTTCACCTCCGCTCAATATTAAAATATGCATCATAACATATCCAAAGGCTTGGATATTTCTTCAGATGACAAAAAGCAATCAAGATCTGATGCTTGATCTCTATTAGTACTTCCTTTTTTATTGGGTATTTGATTGTCTTTGGAGCTTACTTCTCGTTAAGCTTTATCAAGATAGAAACCAATTGGACAAAAATTAATACCTTTGGTCTTCTTCACCTGGAACCAATGAAAAAAATTAGATGATGAGTGGGTGAAAACAAAATTGTATTCCCTACTTTTGTTTGTTGTGTGCTCTCACTTCCTCCTAGCTATTAACCTATTTGTAGAAATTTACTATGTCTAAGATGGTCAGGATGATGGCTGCCCCGTGAATACTTCCTGATCGTTTTCTTGACATAGTAGAGTTTTGATTTGTACCTAATCCATTGTCCATCCATGTTCAACTTGCTTTAGACCTAATCCATATCTGATAACTAGAACCTATGCATCAGTTATGGTTCTCAAATTGAGAGTTGAAGGTTAGCTGGGTTGGTGTTTTTGTATCATGAATGAGCGTTCATCTTTAAAAAGATTTGGTACAAACTTGGCCAAGCATATTACATATAAAGTTCATAGTTCAATATCTTTATTTTGATTCTCCACTCAGCTACATCCACAAAATGATTCTCAATAGTCATTTAAGTATACATTTTGCATAAAATTAACATACTCATTTTATTTGGTATAAGCTTTATAATGATATATGAATATGAATTGAAGGGAGAGAAAGCCGATGATAAGATGATAAAACTAGTTAATTTACTGAAGCTTCATGAAGATATCTCAACAGTAATAATAATGAATAGATATGATATCAAAAGTAGCAGTATATTATTCTGAGCTTTGTTGCTAGCATGAAATTAGTGACATTATGTTATCTTTGCTGTCGTTGATGAAGATAATGTAAACCACTTTGGCAATTTAGAGTGTAACTGCCAGTTTACATAAACTCATGAATTCATTCATATTAATAAGCGACTTGTTCTTTATATGAATGATTTGTATGTTGTAGAACAAATTGTACTCTAATGGTACCAGAAAAGATGGGATGTCACTGCTTAGACATATGAGGGAATAATTCCTTTGCAACTAATTCTCTTGAAATGGGTGTGTTCTATACAATTATTAGTATATCTTGTACCAAGTTGAGTTGCCCATTTATTGAGAATTAGGTGGCCGTAATTTGAAGTTTGATAGTAGTTTTAATTGATTTGTTAGAACTCTGGAAAGATTTGCTATTAAGTTTTCTCATTTTCTGATTACTTCAGTTCTTGAAAATCTATTGCTTGTAGTTGAATCATATCCGGCATGGGGGTTCTTGCTGCCTGTTGCAAGTCTGATCTGCTTCTTTATGCAGGTAGAGAATTTCATCAAAGCAATTTTTGCGGACTCACCTCTCAGGAAGGAGTGCTTACGGAGGATTGGAGGTACATATTCATAGATGACATGGGTTAGTGCTGCATCTATATTAAAGATGGGTATCATTGTTGTTTTAAGATACTGACATGTATAAGTGTATTCTACCCTTAGGTCAGTAGTGTGGTAGGCTGCATTTGTGCAGATCAAATGTACATTCCGTGCTTTGGTGGTGGTTTTGTTGAGAAATTATAGTTAGGTGTCTCAAGTCAGCACCAAGTATTTAAGAGATGTGCTTTCGTAGAAGAAGAAAGAAAAAAAAAACAGCAACTATTGTTCTTTCATACAACAACAACTATTGTCTCAAGTCAGCACCAACTAGTGTTTAAGGGTTCTAATCAAATTGTAGCTCTAAAAAACGTGCAATATAATAGCAATCGTATAATACCACAAATTTCATATAAATGTATTAAACTTTGTCAGTCGAGCCAGCTTTGGTCCTGAGGTAGCTTGTTTTGGAGGAAGTGGGAAATGATATTCCTAGCAAAAGAGTTCTCTTTTGAGAATGTCACTAGCATTTGTAATCTCTAATGTAATCTCTAATGCTTCCTAACGCCTTCCTCTTGTATATTTTTTCTTCTAATATAATTAGGTTTTACCCTTTCTTCAGTATTGACGAAAGTTCTCTTGCTCGCATGAGAGCAATAAATTACACTTATACATATATATTGTCTCCGGTTGGCGTCATTCGACTTGTATCACCCATGCCCCACTACATTGAGATGTTGTATTCATTGGTATAGAAAACATAAATGAAGCTCTACTAAAATCTCGCAATATTGCTACAATGAATTTTCTCAAAAGAAAAAGAAAAGTGCTCCCGTAAAGTAAATTATCCCGAATCCATATGATCTTATTGTTCCTTTGTCTCTGGGTTTTAATTCTTTTAATATTAGAGATATTTGGGTAGCATCTCAATACCTTTAAAGAGCATTTCCAGATGAGACCAAGTTTAGAACGGCAAGAAAAATAACTTGAAAAACCCTTGACCTCATTAACAACTTAGGCCACCGACCGAATGCCCGTGACTCCAATAAAATGCTCTTGAACTTCTATACAGTTACCTAATTTTTCTTTATCCAGCAATCAAATGGCCCCAAGTAATTCATATAAACCTGAGTAATGTATGTAACTAGTTTAATGAATAGATTGCATTCATGCTTAAATAGATTATGAATTTACTCCCAACAATGCAAAATATCTGCCAAAATTAGTAGGGATAAGATTAGAAATATGTTATGAACTAGATCTAGACCAATCTAGACGCAAGAAAATTGTGAAAATTTATACGGAGGTAGCTTTAGAAGTTAGATTTTTAATGAATCTAGTTTCATGAGAATATGATGTCTGAATGAAAAAATATTAATTAAATAGTAGATCAAGGTCAAATAGGGCAGAACGGTAATTAATTTATGTTGCGGCAGTCGTTATAAGGTGGCGGACAGTCAAAGGTAGTGATGTACTGTTGGTGGAAAAAGATAGCTAGGATTTGAAAGATCTAAATGCTTTTACAATATGATCTACTCCTAGAAAGATAAAGAAAACGATGACTAGGATTTGAAAGATCTAAATGCTTTTACAATATGATCTACTCCTAGAAAGATAAATGCGATCTAACTGTTATGGTAAAAGATAAGAACGAAAATATTAACTTAGCTAAACTCAGATTCATTCAATAATAGTTATTAACACATATCCACTTATTTATAGGAGTAAAAATTTCTAACAGATCGGATCCACATGCGGATTATCCGACTTATTTAAAACTCAAAATAATAAGAGAAAGCTAACTAAGTAACTTAATTCGACTTGACTTGATTTGATTTAACCCATTTGGTTCGATCGTAACGAATACTCCTAAAGTAGAGACTAGTAAATGGTTCTAGAAACTTAATAGTTGATCTATATCTAGTTCTTTTCTCTTAGAATAATACCTAATTCTTCCCAATATAGAGTAATTTCTTTTTATAAATTAGATTTTAGAATCTTTTATATTTACAGAGGTAGTACGGTATCAATTAACTGAAGAATAAAAGAAAAGTATAAGAGTGAATTTTAGAATTTTATATGCATAGCCTCAGTGAGAGATCGTATTGAATATAACATTTCTCTTGTATAAAAGGTTTGTATAGAATTGTTTGGAGTGGAAGAAGAAGAAAAAGAAGATGTGGATGAATGATAAAAATAGAAACGTACAGTAACATTCTCTTCTAATATTAATACATGAATATGAAAAATGTATACATGAGTTATCCTAAGTATGCATATGAGAGACTTGTATAGAAAAAAAAAAAAGAAAAAAAAAAGAGATAAAAAAAAAAGAGTAAAAGAAGAGTACTGTAACACTTTTCTCTATTTCTAAACTGTCTTATAAGCATTTAACGAGGCATGAAGTGGTAAAAGGACAAACTTTGAATAAAAAAAATAGAAAAACCTAACTTGCAAAAGAAAATCAAAATGAGCTTTAATGACAAAAATAAAATTAATTGTGTTTTTCTGTGCAAATTATCATGTTTAATATTCTAATTATTTTTTTGATATGGATTGAGTTGGGGTCAATCCAAATCATGAGAAATTCTGCACAGTCCAACGAGAATATTTACCAAATAACCTCTTGAAGTTGGAAAATTATGAAACTAGTTGGAATAGCTTTCTAACTTTTCGATTTACGTCTTTGGTATTCAGACCTTTGTCAGATTCAAATTAGATTTGGGTTTGATCTCGATGGAAAGCTGATAGTGGAATTGATTTATGTGTGGTCTGCTTATCGATGGTGATGGAGATAGCGTGGATGGTCGATACTAGTGGTAATGAATAGATAGATTGATACTTCAAATGTGAAGAAGGGGGAGAGTAGACCAGCCCTATCGGATTGGACTACAAAGATCAACGGACTAGGGAGATTAGAAACAAGACGAGATCATTTCAATAAGACAGGCTATTAAATTCATAATTATCATATTTGTTATGCCTAAATTATTAACTGTTAATATTTTATTTTAACTAATTTACGAGCTTTTATTATATGTAGACATTTGATCAATTAAATCTCATTTAATCATTTATAATGATCAAATTTGGGCTCAAAACAGATTTGGGCTTAGCTACTTAAGTTAATTGGGCAATAAATTTTTAGCTCCAATTCCAGCAATAATTACAGCAGTAAAATTTCAAATTCTTATATGAGCAACAATTTTCAGCTAAGCAAATAACCATCTAATGCAACATATTTCTAGCTTATTGACTAAGATATTTGCTACTAGATTTTGTTCAAGAAGTTTATAATAGAAACATGTAATCTACAAAGTGGATTAAAAAACCTTATTCCTCTCACACTTAATTAAAAAAATTTGTAAAAAAGTTTTTCTTTTTCTATAAATCTCCTAAACTCGTTTTCCAACGAGGTTAAAATTATTTTTAAGATTTTTAAACACTTCAAGTTTACAAACAAGTCCTTCTAGCATCGATACCTTGCTTGCTACTCTACTCCATAGATTCATACACTTGTAAGTGTTATTTAATTTGTCACAATAAAGGAGGCGACTGTTGACGAAGACGAGGGAGAGAGATTGAGGTCGGCAGCCAAGTTGAAAGGGAGATAGTAGGGGGACAAAGGCAAAAATTAATTAATCTTCATGCATGTCTAAGATACAAGCTATAAGACCCTAGTTATAAAGAATAAATCAAAAGAGTCCTAAACAAACTAATAAACATAGCTAAATTAGTATTTCTTATCATTCTCAGATTAGTTCTTCGTTTCACTACGGATAGAATCTAAATATGAAGAAAATGTTATCAATCTTATCCAATTAGTTTCATAATTTTTAAGCATCTAACTGAATAATTATTGAAACTATATTTAATTGGATTTAGCTAATTAAATAATTTCTAACCTACTATGACTCTCACTGAACTATATAAACAGATAAGATAAATAGACTCGATCCATTAAGCTTAATGTCCCTATAATGTAATCCAATTTAACACATGGTTTGCATAATTTATCACATTCATATTGGCATGAATTTAATCACCCTCGACCCGATCCAACTTGCCACCCATAGTAGAAACAAGAATTAATTACCCCTTGGAAAGTTGTTAGTATTAGAATTGTATAACTGATAAATTAGTAGAATAAACGTACTTATATTTGAATTGCATTAACTTTTTTGTTCATATACATGTTACAAGGGATAAAATACTTATAGTATGAGTTTCAATATAATTAGATTTTAATAGCAATTCAACTTTCTAATACTGCTCAAACAACATTAGGATGTGTTCAAATGGTCGTAAGAAGATAGTCAAATGTTGCCACACCAAGAGCACCATTTGAAGGTTGAATGTGATCGAAAATATTTATCAGAGTCACCTATAGTGTTCGAAGTTGAATTCGAATGCCAGACCATAATGATGATTTATTTTGGGATCGCTCTTAATTTCTTTTTTTCTTTTTTGTGTGTGTGTGTGTTTGGTTGAAAAAAAAAAGTAAATAAAGTAAATATAATGATGAACAAATTAAAAAAAAGTGATAAGCATGGTGTGTGGTTGCATTAGTTAGGATAAGAAATTAAATTGATCGAATTGATCTTATTTCCCTTTCCTTATTTTAATATAAATAAATATTTGTAATTTTATTTTATAATCGTTATATTGTATACTGATAGTTAATTTTGAAATTTCTGCCCAAAAAATAATTTGACATGATCACAAAAAACCCATATTAAACTTTTCTAACAAGTATATTACAACACTATAATTATAGCATTATAATAGTCAACATGAAACTAGATACAATAATGTTGGAAATTTCATATATTTGATGTAAACTTTTATTAACTTTGAGCTAAGTTTTAAATAGGGCGCACACATTCTTTAATGATGGTTTAATAGTGGAATTAATTTATCTCAAAGAGTACTTTATTATCATATATATTCACCTAATCAAATCTATAAAGAGAAGTAAATGAAAATTGGCTTTAGAGTGGGTATCATGGCAATAGAAAATAAAAAGAAGTGAATTTAGTACCATATTGGATATTTAAGAAATATTAGTATAGTATATAAGTGACAAACTTTTTATAGGCTTTTAGCCCGCGTTAATATTACTATACAATTTAATTTGGTTGTTATATCTTAGGAGACCGACGTCCACTATTCTAGAAGCAATTAGTAGATGGCGAATTGATCTTAAGGAGATAGTGTTTAATACTAGACTTGACTATATAGATTTTACATTCTATAATCTGTAGGTTTAATTTTTAATTTACTTATTGAATTAGATTTCTTGTGACTTTTGAAATCAAATTGTTACCGCCAACAATCTTAAGAGCAAAGTTGTTAATCTGATTCCTATTAGTGATTTTTTTTTGATCGGATTTTTATTTTTCTTCCATTTTATTAGATGACTAAAATAGTAAAGAGTATTATTACCTTTATCATTGCTCCCCTAGTGACTTCAATTTTATGAAGAAAAGCCTAAAAAGTTCTATGGTGTAGAATTTAAGAGATGGCAGCAGAAAATGCTGTTTTATTTAACCACCTTGAACTTGGCTAAATTCTTACATAAAAATGTGCCTGAACTTCGAAAGGAAGAAACTAATAGGCAAGTAGTTACTGCAGTGGATGCATGGAAGCATACCAACTTCCTTTGCTGAAACTATATTCTCAATGAACTGGACAACCATCTATTATTAAAAAAATTGCCAAGTGGCGGCTATTATTAAAAAATTACCACCATCTTGGAGGGATTTTAAAAATTATCTAAAACACAAGTACAAGAAAATGACACTTGAATAACTTATTGTTAGATTGAGGATAGAAGAAGACAATCGTACTATTGAAAGGAAAATTAGAAGCCAGTACGTGGAAATGTTGTAGAATCCACAAAGGACAAGAAAAAGAAGCATACTGGAGAAGGCTCTAAAGGTGGTGACGCAAATAAGTTCAAGGACAAATACTACGTCTATGACATGCAAGGGCATCATGCTCAGGACCGTTGTTTGCGTAAAAATGAGAACTCAAAGAAAAAAACTCTAAGAAGAAGAAGCCACAAGACAATGTAACTAAAGTAGAAAACTTTCATTCTGGTATCGATGACATGCACCTCTCCGCTATTGTCTCCGAAGTAAACCTGATTGGTGGTAATCCTAAAAAATGGTGGGTAGAAACTGGGGCTACTCGGCATATTTGTGCCAATAGGTGGATATTTTCTTTTTATCAAATTGTGACATATCAAAAACTTTACATAGGCAATTCAGCGACTTCCAAGGCAAAAGGAATAGGGAAGGTCGTGTTAAAATTGACTTTAGGAAAAAGAAACTTACTCTCAATGATGTGACACATGTGCGCGACATTCGAAAGAATCTAGTTTCGGAAAAATTGATGAGTAAGAAAGGTTTTAAGCTGGTATTTGAGTCTGATAAGTTTATACTTATAAAAAATGATATGTATGTAGGATGAGGCTACTTGTCTAATAGCCTTTTTAAGATGAATATAGTGATTGTGACTCCAAATAAAGATGAATTTTTTTCTTTTTACTTGCTTGAGTCTTGTAAAATTTGGCATGATAGATTAGGATATATTACTCCATCTAATCATTTGTTTTCTCCCTTTTTTGTTGTCGGCAGCAAGAAAACCCCTGTTTCCATAATCCACAATTGCAAGGAGAAAAAGAAAATAACTCTTTTGGATATATATATATATATATATATATATATATATATATATATATATATATATATATATATATATATATATATATAGATTAATTAATCTTAACATGTTGCCTAATTTCTAAATTGATTTGAATAATAAATGTGAAATATGTGTGGAAGCCAAATAGGCTAGGGCTTCATTTCATTCCATTGAGTGAAGTACAAAACCTGATTTAAAATTTGTTCAAACTAGAGGTGGGAAAAAGTATTTTATTACTTTTGTTGATGATTTTATAAGATACAGCCATGTGTATTTGCTAAGAAGCAAAGATGAGGCATTAGAAATGTTTATACATTTCAAAACTGTGGTTGAGAACCAACTTAGCAAAAAGATTAAGATGCTAAGAAGTGATAAATGTGATAAATATGAGTAACTATTTGCACAAATATGTGCAGAAAATAGAATTATTCATCAAATAACAGCTCCTTACGCTCCTCAGCAAAATGATATTGCTGAACATAAGAATAGAACTCTAAAGAGATGATGAATGCCATGTTAATAAGTTCTGGTTTATTTCAGAATTTGTAGGGGAGAGCTTTGCTTTCTCTAAATCATATTTTCAACCTATTAACCCATAAGAAATTGGATAAAACACCTTATGAGTTATGGAAAGGTCAAGAACCTAGCTATAAATCTTAAGAGTGTGGGGGTGCTTAGTAAAGGTTGCAATTCCAGTTCCTAAAAGAAAAAAAATTGGGTTTAAAACTATTAATTATATATTTATTGGTTATGCTCATAGCATTAGTGCATATTGATTCCTGGTTCATAAATCAGATAATTCTGAGGTACATGAGAATACAGTTATTGAGTCTAGGAATGCATCATTCTTTGAGAATGTATTTCCACATAAATCTACATCAGAAATAAGTTCTCTCAAAAGAATTTATGAAAATATAGAAAGAGATAAGCAGGATCAAGAGTCCACGCAAGAAGGAAATGATAATTAACCTACACGAAGTAAGAGGGTAAGGACTTTTACGTCTTTTAGTCCTGATTTTTTAACATATTTGTTAGAAAAAAACTTCAGACTTGTAAGGAAGCAAAGTCTAATCCTGAAGCTCCTTTATGGAAAGAAGCTATTGGTAGTGAAGTTAAATCTATTTTGCAAAATCATATTTAGTAATTGATAGATCTTTCAGCAGGGTGTAAACCTTTATATTGCAAATGGATCTTCAAAAGGAAGATGAAAGCAAATGATTCAATTGACGTATACAAGCGAGACTTGTGGTCAAAGGATATAGACAGATAAAGGGAATAAATTACTTTGATACATATTCACTAGTAATAAGAATAATGTCTATTCGATTAATAATTGCTTGTGCAGCATTATATAATCTGGAAATATATTAGATGGATGTGAAAACTGCATTCTTAAATGGTAAATTAAATGAAGAAATCTATATGGAACAATCCAAAGGATTTGTGGCTCCAGAAAAAGAGAAAAAAAATGTGCAAATTAGTTATGTCTCTTTATGGGCTTAAAACAAGCACTTAAACAATGGCAGGAAACATTTGATCGAGTTATGATGTTAAATGGTCTTCGCATTAATGAATGTGATAAGTGCGTTTATGTGAAAGACACTTCAGATAATTATGCCTTTGTATGTCTTTATGTGTATGACATGATAATAATTGGTAGCAATATTAATGTTATTAAAGCTACCAAGAACATTTGTCTAACAAGTTCGACATGAAAAATATGAGAGTTGCAAATGTGATTCTTAGTATATGATATGATCCGGATGAGCTGGGTCGGTCTAGAAGATTGGCTTTAGGCCAAGTTGGTCCACTCAAAAGATATTGGGTTGGACTCAATACAGTTATCCACTCTATTTGCTTATTTACTTATTATATTTGTTTTAGTTCAGTCCCACATTGGGTAATGGGCTAAGCCTACTTGTATCACTCTCTTATATATAGGAGGGCTGATCTTCACTTGAGGATGATGGATAAATTATTATGAAACTTCTGGCTTGAACCCACTTCTCCCCTTTCTAGTAGTTTAGGACTTGACTCATCATCGTTATGTCCCTCTCTGCCATATTCAACTAGTCGTTCCCTCTTGACCCTCAGAGCCGACTCCCTCCTCCCTCATCTTTTCTGCCTTGCGCAGCACCCCAATTTAACCCACATCATCTCGTTCATCTCCTCCACGTCCTAAAGTCTTCCCCACACCCGTAGGCCTTCCACCATCTATCGATGACCTCCATCCCGTTGATCCATAGGTTTAACCTTTCACGTCGACCTTTCATGTCCATCTCGCAACCATCTGACCTTCGGTCCATATTTATACTATAACTCTTGATCTACTCATCCGATCGACCTGATTTTGATTTCGTTGGATCCCTGACTTTTAGGGGAACAAATACCAGAATATCAGATCTTTTGGACGATTAGATCGATCAGAATTTATCTTAAAATATCCACCTCTAGATCTATTTTGATCCAGCGGAGTATTCGGTAAAACCTTGATATCTAGAAATCCACATATAGCTCTAGATCCTACAACCCCATTCTAGAAAGCTGACTTAAAGACTATCTTCTATCCAAATTTGATAAGTATCCAACGGTCGGATCATCAGTAAATCAGCCCGAAAGTTACGGCTATATTTAGATTCAAATTAGACCTCAATCATCATCTATTTCGAATTCTTTCCTAGATTTCCTTAAATATCCTTCCATATCTTCCCTATCCCCTTCCATCATATTTCATCTACCATCCATAGTCATTCCATCTCCACCATTCATCCTTAATCCTCCATAATCCACCTAGGATCTCGTGCCTCCATCCACGGATCCATCGCCAGACTCCCTAACGTTCATCTACTTATCTGACGATATATCCAGATCCCGCCGTCTAATTTCCCTCTTTTCTAGGGCTAGAACATATCAAAGTTTCACGTTGATCCGACAGCTAGAACTTTTGGAATCTTTTTCCAAAGTTCCGTGCCAGATTCTATCCAGATATGAAAATGGGATAGATCAAACCTTAGCCTAAGAGGAGATTGTTTTAGTATAAAGATCACTAAGACAACTGAAAGATATATTATATCTCAATCATATTATATTGAGAAATTGTTTGATAAATTTGATAAGGATAATAACAATCTAGCAAGAACACCCGTAGATGTGAATCTTCATCTCACAAAAAATATAGGTGAATGTATATCTTAGTTAGAATATTCTTAGAAAATAGGCAGTTTGATGTATGTCATGAATTGCATTCGTCCAGATATGTTATGATTCAGCTAGTTATGACTTTTGTTTATTTGTTTTTTTTTAGAAATAGCTTTTGTTTTAGGAAGAATAGGATTTCTGGTAGTTGCGTTCGAACGCGGCTATCGAACGCCTACATATGTTCGCAAAAATAGAGAATGTGTTTAGTGCGTTTGAATGCGCCATTTGAATGCCTACACATGTTCGCAATGACAGAACGTAAAATCCGCGTTCGAATGCAATCGACGAACTGCATTATCTTAAGGATATCTTTTAATTTTCTTAGGGTTATCTTTTAATTATTTTGTTGATAGGTTAGCCTCTAAATATGTAGAATTATTGATGAAATATTGAAGTTTCCTTCCCAACTCTCTCTCTTTCCTCCAATGGCATCTAATCTTAGACGTCATCTTCTTCCTCCCTCGATCTAACCGTGCTCTCTTGCCTCTCAAGGATCGATCCACTCTCTCCCCTTTCGTCTAGCTTAATACTCTACCTCACTACCATAGCCACCATATTCCACAAAACCCAATCATTATTTCCTATTCCATTACCCACGTTCCTCGTGCCACTATTTGCCCCATGGTCAATATTTTCCCTATAACTTCTGATCTACAAGTCCGATCGATGTGATCTCAGTTGCATTGGATCCCTTATTTCGAGAGGAACAATCTGCCCAAGTTACATTGGAAGATTAGATCTCCCACAAATCTCCTCAAAAGTTCCACCCTAGGAAGAATTTGGGCTAATCTTCAGATTTTGCACTTTGATTATTCTTGAACCTATTAGGATATTGTGTACTCTATGAGTAAACTGAGTAGATATATAGATAATCCAGTGAATGATCACTAGAAGATGATAGTTAGGGTACTAAGATATTTGAGATATACCACTATGGATTGCACTACTCAAGATATTTAGTAATACTTGAAGGGTATAGTGATGCAAACTAAATTTCTAATACAAAAGATACCAAATCCATGAGTGGATATGTCTTTACACTTGGGGGTGCATCTATTTCATGAAAATCTTCTAAATAAATATGTATAACTAGATCTACTATAGAATCTGAATTCATAGCATTAGATAAGGTTGGAAAAGAAACAGAGTGGTTTTAGAATTTCTTAAAAGATATTCCTATATGGTCAAAACTTGTGTCCACAATTTGTAAAATTGTGATAGTCAATCGGCGATAGGAAAAGCACATAATCAAATATATAATGGCAAGTCACTATATATACGTCGTAGGCATAATACAGTGTGACAATTATTCTCAAATGGTATAGTATCCATTAATTATGTGAAATCAAAGGATAACATTTCAAGTCCGTTTACAAAAGGTTTAACAAAAGATCAAGTGTATTATTTATTGAGAGGAATGGGTTTAGTGCCTACCAACTGTAGCAACGACACAATGGCAACCGAACCTAGTTGATTGGAGATCTCAAGATCTAGGTCAAAAGGACAATCGAGTTGTGGGGTATTCTCTAAAATCACTAAGGAATTAATTTTCTACTCCTTTCCTATGATGACATAGTAATAAATCTGTAGTAAGTGTTAGGGTAAGCAATGCTTTTAATAATCCTTATACTTTGAAAATCCAAGTGGAGTATGGCAGGATATTCTTAATAAGAGGTCACCTATGTGAGTGTGAAGTGGGCCATTTCTATGAGATGACTAGGCTAAATTTCTAGAGCACTCAAAGAATTACCAAGTGCATTCAGAGCCGAAAATAATGGACACAATATATATAATCGGCTGTGTTGAAAAGAAGCTGTGTGGATATTATTGTAATAGTTTATACAAAAGTTGAACAGCTCAAGATATCATGTTCACTGGTTAGCGAATAAATCCAATAATACTTCACTATGGAATGTTTAAAGCCAAAAATTACCTATCTTGATGTAGTAATTTTTCATTGTACTCTCAATTATCTTTGCATTTTATATGCATTTACAACCAATTCATTCATGTGGGGAACTATTGGAAATTTCATGTATTTGACATGAATTTTTATTAACTTTGAGCTAAATTTTAAATAGGACCCACACATTTTTTAATGATGGTTTATGGTGAAATTAATTTAGCTTAAATAGTACTTTATTATCATACATTCAATTAGTCAGATCTATGAGAAAAGGTGAATGAAAATTGGCTCTAAAGTTGGTATCATGGCAATAAAAAATAAAGAAACTGAGTTTAGTATCATATTAGATATTTGAGAAATGTTAGTATAGTATATAAGTGACAAATTTCTTATGGGCTTTGGGCTTCAAACGGGGTACCTATTTTGTGGGTAAAGGTTACTCTCACACGTGTGCGCCGCTCAGCTTAGCTCGGTTTCGTTCACGCGTGCGGGTCAAGTTCAGATCTTATTTTTGCCTAATATAGGTTTGAATCTGGTCTGGTTCGGGTTGGTTTAGTTGGTTGAAGCCAAAGTGGTGTGTCCATTCATATTGATCAATTAGTCCCGAAATGGTTAACCAATTAGTCCCGAAATTATGCATCTCTTCGTATTAAAAACTGTTAATCAGTTTTGACATGAGAGGATACATCCATTCATGACCAGATCTAATCCTCCTTTTGCACCCCTTAGTTGTGCCTGTTTATTGCTAAATAGGCCATCTGTCAAGACATAATTTGGATCAATCCTTTCAAATCCTCTTCATTTGAGAGAGAGTACAACATAGTTCAAGTTCGACAAGGCATTCAAATAGCTGCTTCCTTTCGAGTGCAAGGCAGTCATTGTATCTTGGGAGACCGACGTCCACTGTTCTAGAAGCGATCGTTGGATGGCAAATTGGTCTTAAGAAGATAGTATTTAACACTAGATTCGACTATACCGATTTTACATTTTGTAATCTGTAAGTTTAATTTTTAATTTACATTTTTTAAATCAGATTTCTTGTGACTTTTGGAATCAAATTGTTACCGCCAACAAATACATCGATATCAATAGTATATAAATAAAAAAGTTTATTTAAAATAAGTAGTATATAAATAAAAATCTATTTAACTCAAATAAAAGTTTGTTTATTATTGGAGATGGCAAATTGATCATTTTGCATTTTAGGATAACTAATGGGATAATGTTATGAACCGGCTTGATCCGATGCGTAACGGTTCTAGACTAGTTTGAGGATGTGAATTTCGAAGGTAACTACGAATGATCTAGCTATTGGATCTTGCTGAATTTTATCGCCCTTCAAGAGAGCTTTCTAACGAATCTAAGATCGTAGGGTTTAGATGGCTAGATCTTGAGATATTAGTCGAATAGTGGCCGAAGGTCAGATGAACCCTAGCTTGTTAGCCCTTCAATTTCTAAATAGGTGCTAGGTTAGAGTGAAGGAGGAGAAGTTGCTATAAAAGAGGGCGATTAGGAGTTAGAGGAAGCCTATTAAGGATTTGGGTAGAGGAAGAAAGGAGGTAGGAGAGGGCGCCAATGACTAGAGCAAGAAGGAAGAAGATAAAGGCGCAATGCCATTTCAATTATCAAATAAACTCCAATTAGGGTTTCCTCCATATATTTATAAAGGCTCACCCTACGAATCTAAACAACCAAGTTAAAACCCTAACAAACCAATAATTTTTGTTGTGGTGCGTTCGAATGTAGCTGATCGCGTTCGAACGCGCAAATATAGTTCTATGTCGTTACAAACGTGTGCAGGTGTTCGAACGGTCGCGTTTCAATGGGCTCGAGGCTATTCGAACATGCAAATCACGTACTCTGCTTTTGTTAATGTGCAGGCGTTCAAACACTCCCTGGCGAAAATCTTTTATTTCTTCAAACAAAAATCAAACTAGATAAATAGGCTCATCCCAATAAACCTAATGCCGCGAGTGGAGACAATATGACCGAGTCGTATCACTCCACCACGCTTCCGTTCACTTTGCCCTTAAGGTGTAACATCTGGATAGCGGTCCATGAAGTCGGATTTGGGTATCGCCTTTTTGTACACCAACTCGTAGTTGTATCCAAGAAGCTTGGGCACCCACTTTTACTAGGCTGGTGTGTATATGCGCAGCCCAAGGAAGTATGGCAAACTCCTTTGATCAATGTGGATCGTGAAGCGACTTCCGATGAGATAAGGCATCCACTTGGCGATAGCATGGATGATGGTGAGCATCTCCCTTTCATAAGTGGATAGCAACTATGAATGCTCAGAAAGAGCCTTGCTCATGTAAGCCATGGGTCTGCCTTCTTGCATCAAAACAGTCCCAACGCCGACTTCGGACGTGTCGCACTTAATGGTGAATGATTTGGTGAAATCTGCTAAAGCAAGGACTAGGGCTGAGATCATCACCTTCTTCATGGCTTCAAATGCTTCCCTTGCTTTGTCCGTCCATGTGAATGCACCTTTCCACAGTAAAGCCGTGAGGGGAGCCGCAACCTTGCCAAAGTTTACTACAAACCGACGGTAGTAGCCAATTAAGCTGAGGAAGCCGCGTAGGTCCTTAGTAGTCTTAGGTAGTAGCCATTCCACCATGCTTTGGATCTTCTTAGGGTCAGCTTTCACCCTATCTTTAGATATGATGTGGCCCAGGTAATTGACTCTTTGCTGCCCTAATGAACACTTGGAGTTCTTAGCCTTCAATTTGTGTTGCCGTAATATGCCAAGTACCGTCCAAAGATGTCGCAAGTGCTCCTCCTATGTGCGGCTATATACCAATATGTCATCAAAGAATATCATCATATATTGCCTCAAATGAGGCCTAAAAATATCATTCATTAAGCTCTGAAAGGTGGCGAGAGCATTGCTAAGACCAAAATGCATAACAAGGAATTCGTAGTGCCCATCATGAGTTCTAAACGTCGTCTTGTGCACATCAGAGGATTCTACTTTGATTTGATGGTACTCCGCCCTCAAATCTAGCTTTGAGAAGTAGCATGTACCCACCAATTCATCGAGCAACTCTTTGATCATCGGTATGGGATGCCGGTCTTTGCAGTGATGGAATTGAGAGCTTGACCAATGAAGAATAGGTGCTTCGACTTAGTCTTATCACCCCATTGGATAACATCTTTTGGACCATTTTTGTTATAGCCTCTTTTTAAATGAAGGGATAACGGTATAGCCTCACATTTGCTGGACCCCCCCTAGGCATGATCTCGATACGATGGTCTTGCGTCCTAGGTGGAGACAATCCATGTGGCTATTGGAATACATCTTCAAATTCCTACAAAATAGCCTTCAAGTCAGCGGGTAAGTGCGTCGGATCGTTCACATCCTTAGCCTCTTCGATGAGTTGCATGAGGAACTCATGGCACCCTAGTTTCAGCAACCCTTCTAGGGACTGCAATGCTCCCTTGGCTTCCTTACTTGATGTGGCTAGTAGCTGGATCGGTTGGCCTTCATGATTGAACTCCATTGCCATGGTGGTGAAGTTGAAGGTGATTGGTCCAAGATCCCGAAGCTATTGCACCCTAAGCACCAAGTCGGCTCCTCGTAGAGCCAACGGATATAGATCAATTCGAAAGAAAGACATGGCCCTAAATTTGTAGCTGGACTTTGTAGCATATGCCCTCCATTCTCAACATGGTGTCATCATCGATAGCCACATCGAAGCCGTTGGAAGGATCCGACTCCAATTCCAAACGCCTCGCCATCTAAGAATCCACAAAATTATGGGTGCTTCCTAACAAATCAATAAGAATTAGGACTTTATTCTTCTTGATCATACCTTCGACCCGAAGAGTTTTCGGAGCCGACTTGCCGGCGAAAGAATGAAGGGAGAGCTCAGCTTGGACATCAAGTGGGTTGTTTTGTTCGGTCTGTCTACCTTCCTTCTCTTGCTGCATCTCAAGATCTTCGATAAGATCATCCTTACTCATCTCCTCCATGAGCATGATGGCAACGGGCTGCTAGGAGCATTTGTGGCCCGATACAAAGCACTTGTCACAATAAAAGCATAGGCCTTTCTAGCGGTGATCTTCGATCTCCGCTGGTGTGAGGCATCGATTGGGGTTTGGCTGAACCCACCCCAAACGTGCCACACCCAAGACCGACGTTTCTGGGTTAGAGCACAGGTCGCTAGTGCTCCAAGCTGGATGGTATGTCGCCTTTAACTCTCTTATCTTCTCTTCTATCATTTGAGCTGCTGAGAAAGTTTCCAACAAGGTAATAGGATGAGTCGCCTTGACTTCCGCTTGGATATCTCGACGAAGCCTAAAGACGAAGGTGCTTTTAAGAGCAGAGTCTGACCACCCGTGGACTCGATTGCTAATTCTTTCGAACTTCTCTTGGTAGGCTCTTATAGAGGTCTTTTGAGTTAACTTCGTCAAGGTGGCTTGGAAGTCTTCATAGTCGGAGGGTCTGAAACATATACAAAGCGCATCAGAGAACTCCTCCCAAGTAATGAAGGCTCGCGCATAATGTGCTACCTGAAACCACCTCACCGCTACGTCTTCAAGGTGGACTGAGGCCAAAAGCACCTTTTGGTGGTCAGGTGTCCCTTGATAGGTGAAGAATTGCTTTGCCCTATAAATCCAATCCAACGGGTCACCCTCGCTAAATTTAAGAAAATCAACTTGAGCAGTTTGGGGTTGTAGCATTTGATTGCGTCCGTTCTCGCGTCCTTGGTGAAGCGGCTCATGTTGTTGAACCCTTGGTTGATATAAGGGCTCCTCCCACTCCTCCTCTGGGTATGGGGCCACGGGAGCCCTCGGGTGTAAGGGTGGCAAATCGGTGCGGCGCCCTTGCGGTTCATCACGTTCCTGCCATGGTGCCACCAGGATTGGTCCTTGCTAGACCCGATCTTGTGGTGAGGGATGATCCTCTTGTCTTCGATAATGATCATGAGGGAACGGGTGTCAAACTAGTTGTACTGGTGCTCACGGAGGAGCCGCAAAAGCAACAGCAATCATCGGTTCTTCTGTGGGCACTGGTGGATCTGGATTGGTGGTTGCATTAGTTCTAGGTGGCTGCCTTGTCCATCTACCTGATGGTGGTAGGGTCTGATGTATGCCTTGGACATTGTTGATTCATGTCCGCAAGGCTTGAGGTAGATCAACTTGGTACTTCATGGGATATCGTGGACGAGGTGGAGATGGCGACCTTGACGGAGCCATGTGGTCCATCTCCAAGCCTTGGTCACTCATTTACTTTGCTACCTTCGATCTTGTGGTAACCATGATGGTGTAAGGAACATTGGCTCTGATACCAGTTGTTACGAACCTGCTTGATCCGATGCGTAATGATTTTGAACTAGTTTGAGAATGTGACTTTCGAAGATAACCGCAGATGATTTAGCCGTTGGATCTTGCTGACTTTTGGATATGTTGTTGCCCTTGAAGAGAGCTTTCTAAAGAATCCAAAATTGTAGGGTTTGAATGGCTAGATCTTGAGATAGCGGCCGAAGATCGGATGAACCCTAGCTTGTTAGCTTTTCAATGGCTAGATATGCCAGGTTAATTTCTTCGGAGTGAAGGGGGAGAAGTTGCTGTAAAAGAGGGGGATTAGGAGTTAGAAGAAGCCGACTAAGGATTTGAGCACTGGAAGGAAAGAGATGGGAGAGGGTGCTAATGGCTAGAGCAAGAAAGGAGATAAAGGCATAATACCGTTTTAATTATCAGATAAACTCCAATTAGGATTTCCTCCACATATTTATAGATGCTCGCTCACATTTGGGACCCAAACAACTAAGTTAAACCCTAAAAAACCAATAATTTTCGCTGCGGTGTGTTCGAATGGGCCCGATCGCCTTCGAATGCGCAAATATCATTCTCTATCGTTGCGAATGTGTGCAGGCTTCGAACGGTCGCGTTTGAATGGGCCTGAGGCTGTTCGAACGTGGATATTACCTCCTCTGTTTTTGTGAACATGTGCAGGCGTTCAAATGGTCCGTTCGAACGCGGTCCTTGCGTTCGAACGCCCATCGACAAAAATCTTTTATTTCTTTAAGGAAAAATCAAATTAAATAAATTGACTCATCCCAATGAACTCAATATCGAGAGTGGAACCAATATGACCGAGTCGTATTAGATAATTTGGTTCTTTTTATCCCAACCACAAATTGAGAAACCACAAATTGAGATAAAGATAACTAGATAAACTATGTTTATCTTCTTTGTTCTTTTATTTATTTTATCCCAGCATGATAAAATAAATTTGGCACTCAATTTATGGGATAGAAAGGTTGTTTATCACGAATAATCCTTCTTATCCTATGTTGCCAAACGAGACATGTTATAAATAGGTTATATGGATAATAAACAATTAGTTCAACTTATAAATGAGTTATTAGATTATAAACAAATTAGAGAAATAAACATAAACACAACTTATTTAGGTAGACCAACCATCTATGATCCAAATCAAATTATATTAAAATCATACCTATTTGAAAGGTAGTTTGTATCAGATTACTATTATCGGTCAAAAAAGATCAAAGTTCAAGAGAAAACTTAGGGTCCTTCATAGGTACTATTTCGTACTCATGGTGAGCACTGCACATCGACGTTACTCCTTTTTCAGATCCAACTTTTCTTATAACGATCATGAGACCAAAATCCAGATCATCGTTAGATGTGAGGTTCAAAGAAGGATGAAATCTCTCTCATTGGTAGTGTTATAGTTACACGGACTGTTGATCTGTCCACGTGGCACTACTGGCAGATCCAGTGTGTAGTTCCACCACCACCCCACTAGCCTGACCACTAATCTTTCGCCAGGTTGTAGGCCAATAATTGAACACTAGGAAGTCGGCGCATAAAATAACGAGGCGTTGCCGCCTGAAATCAAACACTTGTTTGGCAGAGTTTATTTTACCCGAATAATGAATGCTATGCCCACCTCCGCTATGTGATGAACAGAAAAACTATCAACCAAAAAGATAATGCAAATTTCTCCCATAGACATTAGAGCTAATATTTATATAGATTTTTTATTTGACTAATATATATATAAGGGAAGTCTAACACCTTTGTCTAAGCTACGGTCAGCCTAAGTCTCATAATCTTTTAAATAATAATAGTATTTAAATAGATGAACAGAAAACATAATTATTTATCAGAGTAGATAACTTCTAATTCATATTGATGTCACACAAGATGTTATATACGCATCTAAAAGAATTGTTGTCTAAATTAATAATTTTATGCAATTTAAATTTCTTTTTCTTTTAGCAAATTTGAAGTTACTCTATACCCATGGATGGCGAAACATTACCAATACTTATATTGTAATCCTCTCATTTAAGAGTATCAAAAATTGTTCATTGAATTAGTGATTTTACTTAAACAGAACTGCTAGTTTAGAAAAAGATTCTCCACACAATACTTCATTGCATTTCGATAGACTAAAAGTCGTCCACTCTAATAAATAAGATTGTCTATCTATGGCCGTAAAAATAATCAAACCAACTTGAAGTCAGCTCAATCAAACTCGTCTCCAAAGTGAGCCAATTCAACCTCGATCTCAAGATTATGTTTAAAACTAATTTCGAGCCAAACTTGATTTTGAGTCGACTTGATCATTCAGTAATACTTGAAACAGTAATATGGTACTTAATAAAAATATAATATATATGAGTAATATGAACATTTAAATTAAAGATCTTCACTAAATGGAAATTTCTATTAGTTTATGTTTTTGTTATATTTATAAGTTTAATTACAGTAACACTCCCTGAACTATAGGGTAATATCGAAGTGACCCTCTAATATTTAAAATGGTACAACTAGTCTGTTAGATTTATTTGAACTTATATAATTGATAAATTATATTTCAAAACATAATTTATATTCATATAATGTGTCTAGATTTTATTTTATGAGCATATGCACAAATTATAAAATATTTGATAAATAATATTAAAGTGAAAAATTAATTTTAAAGTCAAAGTATTCAAAATAATTTTAGAATCGTTATTGAATTGTTTAAATGGTGTCATGATGGTTGAAGAAGTATGAAATTTTATTTAAAGGCATAAGAACAAGCACTCTGCATTAAACTGTTTAATCTACCGTTTGAATTGGGCGTTCTTTGAAGAGATATTTATTTTATCTCCAAGAGATATTTATCTTATCTCTAATAAGTATATAAAGAGTTTTAATCTAACCCTAAGAGTATGATCGTCAAGTATTAGATTGGAGAACATTTTTTCGCTTTAGACAGAAAGTGCTGAATTGTTCTCTTCTCAACGCATCTACATTTGGTCTAGAAGAACTATGTCTCAAGAATTACTAAGACGAAAGGATCAACCTCAAGGATCACTGTAGTTTGAAAACCTATCACGGGAAACAATATGTCGCGGAATTTACCGAGCAAAGTTGGTATAGATTGAGTCATAGGAATTGACAGGTGATTTGTAAGCTTCTTGTTAACTACTATAAGTTTTAGTGGTTGGTTTTGATTTGAGTTTGGATCCGTGGTTTTTCGCCCGATTTGAGGTTTTTTCATGTAAAAAATTGTGTTTACGATCATCTTTTTAACGCTTTATCTTCCACATATTATTATTGATAGTGTATGATAGATCACTATCTCCTAGGGTTTTTCTTACGTTTTTCAATAGGTATCATCGTATATCTAAATATACCGTAAATTTTTTTTTTTTCACAATCCCTCTAAACTAATAGGGGGTGTAATGGAGCGGACAATGCTAACGAGAAAATGACTGAGTATTCTTTTATCCTTGTCCATATGGCATTAATCTCTATTTTTATTGGTTGTTATTAGAAGAAATTTAGATTACCTATTTTACCTTTCAGTGGGATGTGATTTGATTCAGGAAGAGAAGACAGCAACTTTACCTTTCTTTTTTTCCATTTTGAAATCTAATCTCTTTTTTCCATTCTCATCTAAGCATTCATTCTCACCTAAACATTTTGCCTTGCATCTGTGCCCTAATCTCCCGTTGTCGCCTCTGTGTTGTTGTAGTCATTCTTATCTGTCCCTACATTACTTAGAACTAGTAGCTCTACTTCGAAGATGATGAGTCTTTTCTTATACACCAAAAGCTTTGACAACTAAATTGATTTTTTTTTGTACAAATATCATGGAGTGTAATGTCTGTTGAATCTATGTTAAAATTTTAATTTTTAGTGTGAATATATAGTTGTTGTCTTTGTTTTAGGGAATCGTTTGATTCCTTCTTGTAAAAACATGCTTGTTTTTCTCTTTGCCTCTGATATCTAGATCTAAGTTAAAAAGGTGGAGTTTTAGTGTGTCTATGGGCTAGAAAAGTATTTCATTTTTTGTATTGATTATAAAAAAGTTTGCATTTCTCTTTGTGGTCCCTATTTTGTTTGACCTGATATTTAGATTTCACTTTTATAGTGGTTTTGTTCCCTATATTAGTAGCAAATATCTTGCATATAATATTTACACTAATTAATTTCTGCTCAAATTACATGTGTTTTGCTTATCAAAAATTGGTCATTTATTATTGGGGGAAGATAGTTCATGGCCCTAATGTCAATTATGTTAAAGGAGCTGTATCATACATGACAATGGACCTTAATTTGATGTCCTCTTATATGGAAGTATGGGATATTTTGAAAGAATTGAATTATACTAAAGCTACGATATATTACAAGTTGCCTTATGTTGACCTAAATTGTGGATTAGGGGAGATTACTAATGACAATAAAGTTCTAGTCATGGTTGACATACATGCTAGGTTAGAGGAGGTACCATTATACATAAATGACCTAATAAAACCTATGGAGACATGATAGGGTCTACGGAACGATTTCTTCAAGATCTGAATTTATTGTAGGAAGTAGTCTGTGCAATCTAGGAAAAATATTCACCAAATATTCTTCCATAGTCAGAAAATTACGAAACCAAGTGAGATCAATCCATAATTCCTTGATCTATATTTTTTGTATTTAAGCCCTTTGCAAATTCAATCTACAACTATGACAAAATCACGATATAGTGTGAATGATGGTGGTGGTGACGGGTGGAGTGGATGTTAGGGTTATAGATGATAATGGAGATGAGGGTTGATGGTTGATGTTATTTAAGGGATAAATACGAAGAGGAAGAAGTGGTCGAGATTCCAAGGAAAATGGAGGACTTAATAGATGAGGGAGATTAGAAGTTAGGAGAGACCTTGCAAACGGTAGAGGTGGCTGGTTAGTGAAGATGGATGAGGATAGAGAGAAGATAGGTGATAAAATCCCCCCTTAGGCCAAGGCTTGATCTATCCCAATTTTCATATTTAAACAGGACCTAACACGGAACTTTGAAAATAGATCCCAAAAGATGCAGCCATCGGATCGATGTGAAATGTTGATATGTTATAGCCCCGAAAAAGAGATTTCCATGAAATCTAGTTTTAGGCGAATCGGATGGTGGGATCTTGAGACATCTCTGATTAGTAGACGAATGTCAAAGAGTCCGTCTTTGGGTCCGTGGATGGGGGCATGAGATCCTAGGTAATGATGGTTGGTGGTAGACCGGCGGTAATGGGGTGGCACCGATGAATACGTGGAGGTAGAAGTGTTATGGGTGATGGTAGGGGTTATGGGAAGGTGATAGATAGATTCGAAGAAGGGGGAGGAGTTTGCCGCCCCTAAGGGACTAGGGTGATTGGCTCCTTTGGGTGATGGTAGGGGTTAGGGCAAGGTGATAGAAGTGGCAACGCTGGGGAACGAGGGAATGAGAGGGAAGAAGATGAAGGAGACTAGGGCAAAACTCAATTCATTTAATAATAATTTCATGGTTGCCATCCACACCTTTAGAGGCTAACCAAACAATTCAAAAATGATAATTATTAATCCTAAAATAGTAGATTTTTGCCGACCCGTTCGAACGTGCCTGATCGCGTTCGATGCACATTCTGCATTCTCTGTATGTGCAACCGTGATGTAGGCGTTCTCAAGCGCGTTCGAACGCACATTTTGCACTCTCTACAATTGCGAACCTTATGCAGACGTTCGCAAGCACGTTCAAACGCACATTTTGCACTCTTTGCATTTGCTAACCTGATGCAAGCGTTTGTAAGCGCGTTCGAACGCACTCCACCCACATTTGAACGTGACATACAGAGAACTTATTTTTCTATGAATTAAACACTAAAACAAGAATAGAAGACTCCCCTAAAGTGTATCCATCTCGAGACGACATCGATGAAGCCCAAATCGTATCAATCTACCACGCTTCCGCAACCTTGTTCTCAAGGTGTGAAATTAGGAAAGCAATCATGTTAGGTTTTTTATTTGTTGGCAATTTTGTACAAAATATTCTAAGTGTATTTTTTCATGTATATGAGCTTTACACAAGTCTAGAATATCACTGGTGTGAAGAATTGCAAGATCATTGGAGAAAAGCCGTTGCGTTCTCATTGCGTTCACAAACGCGTTCAAACGCAAAATCTGCGTTCACACAGACAGAGAGTCACGTTCAGAAACGCGTTCGAACGCGGGCATTGCGTTCACACAGACAGAGAGCCGCGTTCACAAACACGTTCGAATGCGGGTACTACGTTCACACAGACCGAGAGCAGCGTTCACAAACGCGTTCAAACGCAACCTGAAGAATTCAAGCTGTCGCGTTCGAACGCACTTGGGCCCGTTCGAACGCACTCGGGCCGCGTTCGAACGCACTCGGGCCGCGTTCGAACGCACCTATGAAGTTTGCAATTTATTGGATTTTCGTGAGTACGAATATGACTTGGATTTGGCTCTATCTTGGAGATCATATATAAGGATAGTGTTGCCCTAACCTAGGGGAGGGGAGGAAGATTATTCAAGGAGACTTTTTGGAGGCTACATTGGTTTTTCAACAAATAAGGTCCTTCGCATCTACAAGAATTTAATCTTTCGTCTTAAGGGCTATCTAGACGAAAGATCAATCTCGAGGGCTACTGAGGTTGGACTTCAATCACAAGAAGTAGTGAATCGTGCGTTCTAGCGAGCAAGACTGAGAGGAACAAAGTCGTTTGGATCGATGGGTTGTTTTGTGAGTCAGTCTTGTAACTGCTACTATCATAGTGATTGGTTTTGATCCGAGTTTGGATCCGTGGTTTTTTTCCGTTTGGGTTTTCCACGTTAAAATCTTGGTGTTCATCTCTACTTTCATTTTTAATATTTCTTCTAATTTTTACTTAAACGAAAGAGCGATATCATTGCCTAGAGGTTAGATACATATGTGTATCTAGGGGTTTTTTCAAATCATTTAACTTTGACTCAAGCTCCTCCATGATTTGATCATTGATACATTTAGTTAGGATCTTTTTTTATTGCATTAGTTATTTATTTTCATTAAAATAAAATTCTTGTAGGTTGCGTTCGAATGCCCTTGCAAACGCCTGCATCAGGTTTGCAAATACAGAGAACACGTAATGCACGTTCGAATACGATTGGACGCATTCGAAAGCCTGCATCGTGTTCTTACATATAGAAAACGCCTTTTGTGCGTTCGAACGCGATCGACGGGAATCCTCTAGAATTAGGGTTACTTATTATTTTAGAACTTGTTGGCTAGCCTCTATATATATGTGGATGGTAGCCAAATTCATAATGCTATTGGAATATTGATTTCTTGCCTCTCTATCATCTATTTACCCTGATCTCCCTCCTTCTACCTATATCGTTCGTAAGGTTTCTCCTAACTTCTAATCTCCCTCGACTGTCGAGCCATCCCTCTTCTTTGGGATCTCGACCACTTCGTTCCCTTCGTCTATATCCCTAAATCACATCCACCATCCACCCTCATCTCCATAATCATCCATAACCCTAACATCCACTCCACCAATCACCACCACCATCGCCCGCGTTCTTTTATGTTCTCGTCCCGGTTTTAGTTCAAATCTATGAAGTATGTAAATACAAAAATTGTAGATCAGGGAGCTACGAATCTAATCCACTTGGTTTCGTAATTTTCTGGTCACTGGAGAATATTTGACGAATATTTTTTCTCAGTTGTACTGACTGATTCCTATAATAAATTTAGATCTTGAAGGAATCATTCCGTAGCCTATATTTTGGTACAAAAATCCATCAATTTGGTATCAGAGCATATCTTTTGGTACCGTATCCCATCAATTTGGTATCAGAGCCAGGCGAACCTCAAACCTCTATTAGTGGTTGAAATAAGGAAGATAATATCAACAAGGAGACTAATAGAGAGCACACTGACAATGGAAGACTCAATCCACGATAACCTTAACCATGAGGCTGATTTCTTTGGAGTGACCACGGCAAGACCGAGTCAACCAACATCCATAGGTGTGAATATGGGCTTGGTGGATGAACTCAGGGGTATCTTCCAAACATTGCTGCATAGAGTTGATGTAATACAAAAGGATCACAATGACCTAAAGAAATATGTCATGAACCAATCGACATCGTCTTTTCCTTGACGATGATCTGTGCCTCAAGAAGGACCAGCGGTGGAACCTCATTGATCCGATACCCCACAAGTCCAAGTGCGACATGTGAGTGTCAATGATCCTCTCTTACCCATGCATACACATCATTCCCCACCTTCGTTACAAAACCTAAGACCGGCAGTGGTGGAACCCGAGAGGTGTGCAGCACTGGTGCGCTTCATCGATGAGGAGGATTGATACTTTGAGGATGAGGTTGATCCCTTTGGAGATGGTGATGGACGTGCTCGAGAAATTAGAGAAGGTGATCAACATTCACAAAAGTTCAAACCTGAACCAAGGATCTTTCGCAAAATCGACAATGCAATTCGGGGGAGAACCGCACGCTTGGACTTTTCAAAATTCTAAGGCGGTGATCCAACGGATTGGGTGTTTCAAGTTGAACAATATTTTGATTGTCAAGGGACAGTGGACGATGCAAAGGTCCAGATGGCAAGCTTTCACCTCCAAGGAACTGTATTGCATTGGTATAGATCGCTTATTCGTGGTGGAGGATTTATCGATTGGGCTGACTTTTGTAGTAGGATTACATGCAAATTTAGGACAGCGGCATTTGAAGATTTTGCTGCCACATTAAGCAAGATGGTTCAGAGGACGACCGCATTAGAGTACCAAGCTGAGTTTGAAAGAGTTAGTAGTCGTTGTGAGCCACCTTGGCCTGAACTGACATTGATGAGCACATTTATTTCAGAGCTATGAGAGGAGATACAGCCGGATGTTCGTACTCCATTTCCAACCACTCTTGAGGAGGCCTTTGAGAAGGCCGTGAGAATAGAGCAAAAGCATAAGGCTCTCAAGATGGCAGCGAAAACAGGTTGGGGCAACCGAGATGGGTGGTTTGCACCGAGAACGCCGTCTGAAAATTCTGTAGGTTCAAAGGCAGTGGCTACGAATATTAGATCCCAACCACCTTTGAGACATTCTTCCAATGTTAGAGGAGGCACAAGACCCCTAATTCGAACTCTCACACCTGCCTAGGAGGAGGAGCGAAGAGCGAAGGGTCTTTGCTTTTGATGCGATGAACGTTTCACCCCCGGTCATCGGTGTTCTAAACCGATCGGGAGTGTGATGCTCATCGACGGTCTCAAGGAGGATGATGAGGTTGTTGATGATGGAGAGTGTCCAGAGGAGACCGTTGAGGAGGGTGTGGAGGAAGATATTCAAGCTGAAATATCAATGCATGCATATTCGGGTACTTCCATACCGAGGACGTTACGGGTAGACGGACTCGTTAGAAAGCATTGTGTGCACATCCTCATCGATTCGGGGAGCACACACAACTTTCTAGACAAGAGGTTAGTGAGGAGATTGGGTTTGAATGCTGAACTGACCACGGGATTTGACGTTGCTATTGGAGACGACACGAAGCTTAAGGCAGAGAGCTTGTGTCGCCAAGTCGGTATTCGGGTGCAAGGACATGACATAATTATGGACTTGTATCCATTGGCGCTACGAGGAGCGGACATTGTCCTTGGCACTCACTGGTTATAGAATTTGGGACTCGTCACATTTGATTTCCAGAGCATATGGATGAAATTTAAACAAGGAAACAAAGATGTGTAGCTTAATGGCGTTCGATCTTTATCGATTCCTACGATGCAGCCTATGGTAGAGCTGCCTTGCGCATATGATTTGGCTTATCTTCTTCAGTTAGGACCAGTAGGAGATGAGCCTCAAACGAGTTCAGGTATTACCATTGAATTGTCTAAGTTATTAGATAACTTTTCTGGATTGTTTGAGAAGCCACAAGAGTTGCCACCGAGGCGAACGATGGAACACCGCATAATGATTGTGCCCGGGGCTACACCGACGAACGTGAGGCCATATTAGTATCCACATGTGCAAAAAGAAGTTATTTCCAAGATGGTAGCCGAGATGTTGGAGCAAGGCCTCATTCAACCAAGTCATAGCCTATACTTATCTCTCGTACTATTGGTGCGAAAGAATGATGGGACATGGCATTTTTGTGTTGAGTATCAGGCACTAAATGCTATTACTATCAAGGACCGATATCCTATTCTGGTTATAGAGGAGCTGTTGGATGAGCTTGTAGGGGAGACCATATTCAGTAAGCTTGACTTAAGGGTCGGGTATCATCAAATTAAAGTTTACCCGGCGGATGTGCACAAAACTGCATTTCGGACTCCGGAAGGGCATTACGAGTTCTAGACTCCGGACGGGCATTACGAGTTTTGGGTGATGCCTTTTGGTCTCACCAATGCTCCAACTACCTTTCAAGGCCTCATGAATGATATATTTTGGCCTCTATTGCGAAAGTATCTTCGTATTCTTTGACCATATTTTAGTGCACAGCGAGACTGAATTTGAGCATTGGAGACATTTGGAGGATGTGCTGAACTTATTGAAGCAAAACCAATTGAAGATCAAGAAGTCCAAGTGCCTATGGGGAGTACCACAAGTGGAGTATTTAGGCCACATCATCTTAGCGGAAGGTGTAGCGGCGGATCCTCAAAAAGTTGCATGCTTGATCGCTTGGCCTATTCCTACTACCACCATTGGAGTGAGAGGATTTTTGGGGCTGACCAGATATTATCGTCGTTTCATCATCAGGTATGACAAGATTGCTGTTCCTCTCACTTATTTGTTGAAGAAGGGCTCTTTTAGATAGACGGATGAAGCCACTACAGCCTTTGAAAAACTAAAAACAGCATTGACGATAGCACCTATATTAGCTCTATCCGACTTCACCAAAGAGTTTATTATGGAATGTGATGCATCGGGTGTTGGCATAGGAGCTCTACTAATATAGGGAGGATGTCCCATTGCCTTTCTTAGTAAGGCTTTGTCATAAAAATCTCAGTAATTATTGACTTATAAGAGAGAGATGTTGGCAATTTTGCATGTAGTAACAAAGTGGAGATCGTATTTGATTGATAGGCGATTCATTATCTGAACCGATCAAAGGAGCCTTCCATACTTTATGGAACAGCATATACACACTCCGACACAGCAGAGCTGGGTCAAAAAATTATTGGGGTATGATTATTAAATATAATACAAGAAGGAAATGAAAAATAGAGCGGCGGATGCACTATTGTGCTAACCCGATACCGCTGAGCTTGCAGCCTATTATTCTCCTACATTTCCCTTCCTTGACGAGCTAAGGTATGCATGTACATCTGACCCAGATGTTTTGAGATTGTTGCAAGAGGTGTTTGAGATCACTTATTTAGGCTTTTACTAGAATCATCTTATGAATCCAAAGCAATATCTGAATCTTTTCCTAATGAGCAACTACCATGGTATGCTGATATTGTCAACTATCTCGCTACTGGTCAAATGGCTCCGCATTGGACCAAGCAAGATAAGTCGAAATTTTTAGCTGAGGTCAAGTTCTTTTCCTAGGATGACCCATACTTGTTTAAGTATTGCCTAGATCAAATTATTAGAAGATGTGTATCTGATGATAATTTTTATAAAATCATTTCTTTTTGTCATGATCAAGCCTATGGGGGTCATTTTAGCTCTAAAAAGACTACTGCAAAAATATTGCAATGTGGGTTTTATTGGCCCTCCATCTTTCGTGATGTTCATGAGTATTGCAAATTTTGTTAGAGATGTCAAAGGCTAGGGAGTATTTCAAAGAGGAACATGATGCCGCTCACTTCGATTTTAATTGTTGAAATTTTTGATATCTAGGGTATAGATTTCATAGGACCATTTCCAAAATCTTTTAGTTATGAGTACATTCTTGTTGCTGTAGATTATGTTTCAAAATGGGTTGAAGGTATAGCTTGTAGAACAAATGATCACAAAGTTGTAATCAAGTTTCTGGAAGATAATGTTTTTGCTCGTTTTGGTACGTCGCGTGCCATTATAAGCGATAGGGGAAAACTAATAAGCTCTGATACCAAATTATTAGGCTCTAATACCAATTGTTAGGCTCTGATACCAATTTGATAGGCTCTGATACCAAATTAATATGCTCTGATACCAAATTGATAAGATCTAAACCAAAGATAGCCTACGCTAAGATTCCTTCAAGATCTGAATTTATTATAAGAATCAGTCCGCACAACTGTGGAAAAATATTTGGCAGATATTCTTCGGGAGTCACAAAATTACTAAACCAATTGGGTTGGATCCGTAACTTCCTGATCTACAACTTTTATATTTATACCCTTCGTAGATTTGAATTGTAGAAGGGACAAAAATACGTAATAACGTGGGTTATGGATGGGTATGAAGACGAAGGGAACGAAGGGTTGTGGAAGTGATTAAGGGAAGTAGACGAAGGGAACGAAGTGGTTGAGATCCCAAAGAAGAGGGGTGACTCGACAGAAGAGGGAAATTAAAAGCGAGGAGAAACCTTGCCAACGGTAGAGGTCAAAGGATGGTGAAGAGGGAGGAGCGAGAAGTCTAGAGAGAAGATAGGAGGCAAGAAATTATTAATCTCATAGCATAATGAAGTTGGTTGCCATCCACATATTTATAGAGGCTAGCCAACAAGTCCTAAAACAATATGAAACCCTAATTCTAGAGGATTCCTGTCGATCGTGTTCGAATGCACTCAGAAGCCTCTTCTCTGGATTTGCAAATGTGACACAGGCGTTCAAATGTGACACAGGCGTTCGAATATGGGCGTTCACAATCGAACGTGACTCCACCTGCGTTAGAACGCGACCTACAGGAATTTTATTTGGATAAAAATAAACACCTAATGCAATAAGAAAAGATCCTAACTAAGTGTATCAGCCCACCATGCTTCCCCTACCTTGCCCTCAAGGTGAAAAGTTAGGGAAACACTCCAAGATATCAATCTCCATCTCCCATGTCGCCTCATCAGATGGCTTGCCAAGCCACTCAACTAGAATCTCCATCTCAAATCTGGTACCATGTCGTCGGCGGCGTCTAACAAGTACTCAAACTGGCTCTACGATCTCTATCTCCTCCAATGGCTTCGGTAAAACCGATCCAACAATCACATGATCTCCAATGCGCTCTCTCAAAAATGAAACATGAAAGACAGGGTGCACTCACGACATCTCCGGCAGCTCCAAACAATATGCAACTAGACCTATACGCTCCAACAATTTTTGCTGCAATTCGTCATTTGCGACCACTCGAATGCATCCGCGGTCCAATAGCAAACCGCCTCGATTCTCCAACTCAGGATGGCGCTCCGAATCATCCATCACCTCCTGCAACAATCTCAAAATATCTAGGTTAGATGTACATGCATACCTCAGCTCGTCAAGGGAAAGGTAGGAGATGAATAGGCTGCAAGCTCGGCTGTATCGGGTTGGCACGATAGTGCATCCAACGCTCTATTCTCTGTTCCCTTCTTGTCTTGAATTTTATAATCATACCCCAGCAATTTTGTGACCCATCGCTGCTGTGCTAGAGTGTGTATGTGCTCTCCCATAAAGTATGGAAGACTCTTTTGATCGATTCAGATAATGAATCGTCTACCGATCAAATAAGGCCTCAACTTTGTCACCGCATGCAGAATTGCCAGCATCTCTCTCTCATAAGTTGATAATTGCTGAGATTTTTAGGATAAAGTGAGAGGAGTAGCGATCTTGCCATATCCGACGATGAATCGACGATAATACCTAGTCAACCCCAAAAATCCTCTTAATCCGATGGTAGTAGTAGGAATAGGCCAAGCGGTCATATATGCAACCTTTTGAGGATCCGCCGCTACACCATCCGCTGAAATGATGAGGCCTAAATACTCCACCTTTGGTACTCCCCATAGGCACTTGGACTTCTTGATCTTCAATTGGTTTTGCTCTAACAAATTCAGCATGTCCTCCAAATGTCGCCAATGCTCCAATTCAGTCCTACTATACACCAAAATATCGTCAAAAAATACCAAGACATACCTTCGCAAGAGAGGCCGAAATATATCATTCATGAAGCCTTGAAAGGTACCTGGAGCATTGGTGAGACCAAAAGGCATCACTTGGAACTCATAATGCCCATCCGAAGTCCGACATACGTCGGGTGAACTCTAATTTGATGATACCCGGCCCTCAAGTCAATCTTACTAAATATAGTCACCCTTACAAGCTCGTCTAGCAACTCCTCGATAACCAAAATAGGACATTGGCCATTGACGGTAATAGCGTTTAGTGCTCGATAGTCGACACAACAATGCCATGTTCCATCCTTTTTTCACACTAAAAGTACGAGGGATGAGTATAAGCTATGACTTGGTTATATGAGGCCTTGCTCCAACATCTTGGCTACCATATTTGAGATAACTTCTTTTTGCACATGTGGATACCGATATGGCCTCACGTTCACTGGTCCAGCCTTGGGTACAATCTCTATACGGTGGTCTGCTGCTCTTCTCAGTGGCAACTCCTATGGCTCCTCAAACAGTCCAGAAAAGTTATCTAATAAATTAGACATGAAAAAATTAAATCCCTAGACACATGTATGTATCTAATCTCTAGGCAATGATATTTCTCGTTCGCTTAAGTAAAAGTCAGAAGAAATATTAAAAACGAAAGTAGAGATGAACGCCAAGATTTTAACGTGGAAAACCCAAACGGGAAAAAAACCACGGATCCAAACTCGGATCAAAACCAATCACTATGACAGTAGCAGTTACAAGACTGACTCACAAAACAACCCGTCGATCCAAACGACTTTGTTCCTCTCAGTCTTGATCTCTAGAACCCACGATTCACTGCTTCTTGTGATTGAAGTCCAATCTCAGTAGCCCTCGAGATTGATCTTTCGTCTAGATAGCCCTTAAGATGAAAGATTAAGATTTGTAGATGCGAAGGGCCTTGTTTGTTGAAGAACCGATGTAGCCTCCAAAAAATCTCCTTGAATAATCTTCTTCAGCCACCCTAGGTTAGGGCAACACTATCCTTATATATGATCTCCAAGATAGAGCCAAATCCAAGTCATATTCGTACTCACGAAAATCCAATAAATTGCAAACTTCATATGTGCGTTCGAACGCGGCCCGAGTGCGTTCGAACGGCCTAACTTAATCTCAGGTGCGTTCGAACGGGCCCAAGTGCGTTCGAACGCGACAGCTTGAATTCTTCAGGTTGCGTTCGAACGCGTTTGTGAACGCTGCTCTCGGTCTGTGTGAACGCAGTACCCGCGTTCGAACGTGTTTGTGAACGCTGCTCTCGGTCTGTGTGAACGCAGTACCCGCGTTCGAACGCGTTTGTGAACGCGGCTCTCTGTCTGTGTGAACGCAGTGCCCGCATTCGAACGCGCTTGTGAACGCGGTGAGAACGCGAGGCTTTTCTCCAATGATCTTGCAATTCTTCACACCAGAGATATTCTAGACTTGTGTAAAGCTCAAATACATGAAAGAATACACTTAGAATATTTTGTACAAAATTGCCAATAAATAAAAAACCTAACAATCTCCCCCTTTGGCAATTTGTGACAAAACACTTAGGTTACAAGATATTACAATGACTTCAAACTGAGCAATCAACAAGTCTAGAATATTTTGCACATCAATCCCTGCAAGGAAACATATACCAATCCAAGATCAAGTGAAAATAACTTGAAATAAAAAAAAATCAAAACACAAGTTATCACAAGAGCAAAAATTTAAACAGACAAAGATTAAACACACGTTATCACAATTACTTCAAGTTAAGTTAAGTTTCAAATGCCACGTTCAACCATCAAGTAAACTCCACTAAACTCCCCCTATGCCCATACTCCCCCTACACACCTAGACACTTAAACACTGAGACACTCTCCCCCTTTTTGGCACAAATGCCAAAGACTAGGAACTCGGAGGAAACTGAAGATGAAGAATCGTCAACACGGAATCAAGTACAGTTCCCTGACGGACTTGCTCAGTACGTAGATCATTCACCACGGAATAGAGATCCTGCACTTGAGTACTAAGTTGATCGAACCGGTCCGATACTGTGGTAACTCCCCCTCAGTGGGAGATGAGTCATCGGCAGAGCTATCATCAGAACTGTCGAGATGCGATGATCGACCAGCGGCGGAAGAGGACGGTTTGAGAGGAGACGTCTGGTCGTGAGCTTGACTCCGCTTCAGAGTAATCCGATCCAATGGTTTCTGCGAAGTAAGAGAAGGTTTCGAAGCATCTACTCGCACCCCACTCTGAGTGCACAAAGTGGTAAGAAAAATGCCAAACGGTAATCCCTCACGAGGTGCTTCTTTCTGTGCAGCTGAGAGAATGGAATCATAGATCACGGCAGCTAAGTCAATAGAGACTCCCGATAACATGGCATGAAGAAGGAACGCACGATCCAAACTAATGCTGGAATGGCGAGTCTTGGGGGTGACATTGTACAGACAAAAGAGGTGAAGCATGCGAGCCACAGATGTCAGCCTTGCATGCGGCATCATGTTACCTTTCCAACGTTCCCCTTTGATCAGGACTGTACCGGCATAGTCATTTATATCAGGGAGTGGAGCAAACGTCGGATACTGAAACTCACCATCAGGCAAACTCAGTTCAGCACGAATAATATCGGAATCCAGGTATATAGATACACCACGAACAGTAGAACGTATACAGTGATCAGAAATCGTGGCATTACTAAAGAATTCTCGAGCAACTTCCACATAAGCAGTCCCGCTCATCCGACACACTGATAACCATCCACGTTCAGTAAAGATCTGTTCAATCCCCAACTCAGAAAAATCAGATATAACTACGGGTCTTTCACAGATAACAGGACGGGTGCCAAAATTATGCTTGTAATGACCCTCAGCCGTTGATGAAGAAAACTTGGGAGCCGAGGATGGCGAGGAAGGCAGCCTTGGTTTCTTGGTCACCGTCGTTTTCTTAGGCATTCTTGAAAAGAAAACACGTTTCAATATTCAATACATCTCCGAAAGCAACCAAAAAAATAGCAAGAAATCCAAAGAAAAATGGGAAAAACCATGAAGCCCCAAAAGGAAAAACATCTTGCACTTGAAAAATGCTAAGATATCACGTTCAATCTCACAAGAATCATCAAGAGTTGAACATTAACGTGATCAAAAGTTGAGAACGCACAAATCACTCAAAATCAAACAAGTTTATTGAAAAAGAATAATGGATGATCATACCTTGCAAATGTGGGGAGAAACTCAAAATTTTGGTTGAAAGACACTAGATCCGGAGGAGATCGACCCCCAAAAAGGATTTGAAGTGAAAAATTCGATGAAAAACACCAAGATCTTGAAGATTTGAGAAGGGGAAAATGAAGAGTTTTTAGGGTTTGGAGAATGGAAGATGAAACCCTTGGGTTCGGACGCAATATTTAAAGAACCCACGCGTGCGTTCGAACGCACCAGTCCGCGCGTTCGAACTCAACAATCCTCGTTCGAACGCCCTTTTTTTTTTTTTTTTTTTTAAAACTAAAAACAAGGTAAAAATATTTTTGGAGATGCACTTCTAGAATTCCAAAATATAATCAAGACATAGAATATGACAATCAAATGAAATAAGTCATACAAGATTAATCAAATCATCAAAAGCATATTATAATCAATTCGAATGCATCACTCAAAATTACATTAATCTTGATTGATCATAACGATATACATATGCAAGATGAGCATAGATAACATGAACCAATCTTCTTAAACAAACTTTACTATATAAACAATGATGCAACACAGTAGTCAAACCGACTTAGTATAGAAAGTTTGCACTTTTCGACTTATTCTCCATAATACAGTAGGAATTTTTCCTGTAATTTTTTTATTGAACAATATATGTGCAATGATGGCTTTCACACATGAGTAGGTAGCCCTTTTCTTGTAGTACAAATCAAATGATGTGCAAGAAGAAATTCACATATATCATTTTTTTTAAATTTGCAAATAATGTACGGAGTCAAACTGGACTCGAAACAAGACGGCTTTCACACTAACTCATTGTAGCCCTTTTCATTGATCTTCTATAAAAATATATTTGATAACTAAGCATGAGGTCAAACTGTGCAAATCAAAGTTAATAGAGAGCTATTTAAAAAAATATTCATGATATCATGCTCACTCAAGAATACACATACGTTATGAGGCATTAAAAATTTATTATTATAGAAGTCGAGGGAGTGACAAATTCAAAATTGAAACAATATACTACAAGATGACAAAATTGACTATAATAACTCATAATCAAGAGAAAAATCATATTTTTATGTCAAGAGGATATTATTGAATCTAGGAGTGCATCAATTTTTTTGTTTTTTATTTTTTTTATTTTTATTATTTATAACAAAAACTCTCGATAAAGCTGAAACTAAAACCAAAGAAAATTTCAGAGTAAATGAAAACCAAAAAAAATGAAACAAAAGAAACTCGCAAACTAAAAAGAACACACATCTCAATAAAATCAGTCCAAAGCACAAATCCCTAAAGAAGTACGAAGATACTCAAATCTCTGTAAATCCAAAGGTTTTATAAACAAGTCACCCAACTGTTTCTCCGTCTCAACATGTTCTAGTGCTATTGTTTTGTCTTCAACTAACTCGCGTATAAAATGATGTCGGATATCAATATGTTTTGTACGCGAGTGTTGAACAGGATTTTTCGATATATTAATAGCACTCATGTTGTCACAATAAAGCACCATAGTATCTTGTTCAATGCCATAATCCTTGACCATCTGTTTCATCCATAGTAACTGAGAACGACAACTTCCTACTGCAATGTACTCGGCCTCTGCAGTAGATAAAGATATCGAGTTTTGTTTCTTACTGTGCCAAGCAACCAGATTGTTTCCAATATAAAAGCATCCACCTGAAGTACTTTTTCTATCATCACATGAACCTGCCCAATCAGAATCCGTGTATGCCGATATGATAGCACCCGAGTCATAAGTAAACCAGATACCTAAATCAACTGTGCCACTGACATATTTTATGATACGTTTCACAGCAAACAAATGTGACTCCTTGGGTTCAGACTGAAACCTAGCACACACACCGACACTAAATGCAATGTCAGGTCTACTAGCCGTTAAGTACAAAAGGCTACCGATCATGCTCCTATACACTGTCTGATCAACACATTTTCCTGACATGTCCTTACCTAGTTTGGTAGTTGTACTCATAGGAGTTCTAACATGTTTTGCATTTTCTAAACCAAATTTAGTCACAAGATCCTTAGCATACTTGGTTTGAGCGATAAAAATCCCTCTCTCCAATTGAGTAATTTGAAGCCCTAAAAAGAACTTCAACTCACCCATCATACTCATCTCAAAATGATTGTGCATGAGATCAGCAAACTCCTTAGCTAATAATTGACTCGTCACCCCGAAGACAATGTCATCTACATATATTTGTGCCACAACTAAACTCTTGTTTTCACGTCTGATGAATAATGTCTTGTCCACTCCCCCTCGAGTGAACCCCGCATCCACTAAAAAGGTGGTCAACTTCTCATACCAAGCTCTTGGAGCTTGTTTTAGCCCGTAAAGAGCCTTTTTCAATTTAAAAACATGAGAAGGAAATTTTTGATCTTCGAAACCCTTAGGTTGTTCCACATAAACATCTTCATTCAGGATACCATTTAAGAAAGCACTTTTAACATCCATTTGAAACAATTTAAATTTTAAATGACAAGCAATGGCAAGCAGTATACGAATAGACTCTAATCTAGCAACAGGAGCAAATGTCTCATCAAAATCTATACCCTCAACCTAAGTGTATCCCTGTGCTACTAGTCTGGCTTTATTTCGAACTATATTGCCATGTTCATCACTTTTATTTTTGTAGATCCATTTTGTTCCAATAACGTTCATATTCTTAGGTCTAGGAACTAAATACCAAACATCATTCCTAGAAAATTGCTCTAATTCCTCATGCATAGCATTTACCCAAGAATCGTCTAACAATGCTTCCTTCACATTTTTAGGTTCAAAAGAAGATGTATAGCAAGTAAATGATACCTCACTTTGGATTTGTCGTCTTGTCTTAATTGGTCCATTCAAGTCTCCTATCACTTGTGACAGTGGATGATTTGATTTCACTCTAGCAGATGGTTCCGGTACATTGCAGTCATTTTTGTTCATTTCAACTTTGTCCTCGTTCTGATTCTCCATTTCCAGATCAAGCTCCTTTCCTATTTCTTCGTAATATGTATCTGCAGAAACAGAAATAGAAGTAGCTTTAGTTAAGTCAGTCGAGGATTCATCTATCATAACATTAGCAGATTCCATAACAGTAGAAGTTTCAAGGTTAAATACTCTGTAGGCTCTACTATTATTCGAGTATCCCAAGAAGATGCCTTCGCTACTTCTAGTGTCAAATTTAGTCAAATATTCTCGATCACGCAAGATATAACATTTACTACCAAAAACTCGAAAATACTTAACACTAGGTTTCTTACCTTTCCAGATTTCATAAGCAGTCATATTTGTACCTGGTCTTAGATAAACACGATTTATCACATGTACCGCTGTATTGACCGCCTCTGCCCAAAACCTTTGAGTAACCTTTTTAGCGTGAAGCATAACCCTAGCCATTTCCTGCATAACTCGATTTTTTCTTTCAACAATCCCGTTCTGTTGTGGAGTTATAGGAGCTGAAAACTCATGTTGAATACCAAGAGAATCGCAAAATATAGAAAAATTTTCATTTTCAAATTCTCTACCATGATCAGAACGAATCCTAACTAGGGTTGTAGATTTTTCATTCTGCAATTTTAAGCATAGTGATTTAAAAACTTCAAAGGTTTCACACTTCTCACGTAGAAAGGCAACCCAGGTATATCTGGAGTAATCATCGACCATTAAGAATATATAGCGTTTACCTCCAAGACTTTTAGTTTTTGTTGGTCCCATCAAGTCCATGTGAACTAATTGTAGCACACGGTCAGTAGTAGCTGTATTTACCTTCTTGTGTGAGATACGAATTTGTTTTCCAATTTGACATGAACCGCACACTCTTTTTGACATTTCTTTTATCTTAGGTATTCCTCTTACCACTTCATGTTTGGACAGAGTAAATAATTCCTTGTGATTCACATGTCCAAGATGTTGATGCCAAAGATCTGCAATGTCGAAAGACGCACTGTTACATTTCAGTTTATGTGAAGTTCCAACGACATAGCAATTATCAGATGTTCTAGATCCATAACATATAACATTACCATCATGATCTAGAACAGTACAATCATTTTTGGAGAATTTTACCTCATAATCTTCATCACAAAATTGAATGATGCTTAGTAGATTTGCTTTCAAGCCCTTAACATAAAGAACATTTTCGAGACGAGGAATCCCTAGAGTATTTACCTTTCCTTTACCTATTACCTTTGATGAATTACCATCTCCGAATGTCACAACTCGCCCTTCATGTTTTTCAAGATTAGAAAATAACGACTTGTTACCCGACATATGTCTTGAACAGCCACTGTCTAAATACCATAAATCAGAATTTAAAGCTTTCAAGGCTGTATGCACAACATAACATTTCAAATCACTTTTCTTGACCCATATGGTTTTTGTTTTCATCCCATAAATGAAAGCAGTTCTAGGTTTTTGCAAATATTTACAATGAGGTCGAATATGTCCTAGAATGCCGCAATGATAGCATGTCGGAACAAACCCTTTTCTACTCACCTTTTGTCGAGGAGTGTGACTAAAGTTTACCTTTGGTGCCGTCAAAGATTCACCAGTTTGTAGATTCAACTTCAATTCTGAAGGATTCATCCAGGATTGCTTTGAAAATACGATTGATGGCTTCAGGTATTCTTCCTTTTGTTTACCTACAGAAACAAAAACAGTTTTATTATAATTTGAATTACCAGTATATCTAACACCATACCTGTCTTTTCCAGAGATCTGAGCTTTTAGAATCTCGTCCAGTTTGTTCTTCCCTTTTAGAAAAGTAACTTCCTTATGCAATCGCTCTAGTTCAATTTCATCAGCCTTCATTTTATTTTTCGCATTGTCAAGTTGTTCAGAAAGGTCTTTGACACGTTCAAGCTCCAATTTGTACTTCTCCTCAAATTGAATTTTTTCTGGTTCCCTTGAGTCATTGAAGTAGTCTAAGATTGCTTTTCTTGAGTTTAAACGACTCCAGGTACAAGTCATTATATGCCTTTTGAATTTCAGATTCATCTTTCTCAGCCGGTAGCATATCAAGATCATCTGTACTATCAGTATCATCAACAGAGTCAGTATTAAGCAGAGAAGAGGCAAAGGCTACAAAGTTTTCTTCGTCTTTATCAGAATCATTATTAGATTCATCTGAATCATCCCAAGTAACTTTCATAGCTTTGCCCTTTCTCTTAAGACGATTAGGGCATTCTTGTGCGATGTGTCCAAAACCAGAACATTCAAAACATTGAACTTTATTTTCAGAATTCTTATTTTTCTGTTTGATATTATTGTTGCTACCACCTGTATTCGAAGTCACAGTATTCTTCTTTTTCACAAAAGTTTTGTTTTTTTCAAACTTTTCAGTATTCAACTTGTTTGGCTTCCGAAAGAATTTATTGAACTTTTTGACAAACATAGCCAACATCTCAACATCTAAATCACCTTCATCTTTAGACTCCTCTAAATTTTGTTCAACAGTGGATAGAGCTATCCCTTTGGACTTCCTCGGTTTTGAAAGACTGGACTCAAATGTTTGTAGATTTCCTACCAATTGTTCAACTTTCATAGAGTCAATGTCCTTACTTTCCTCAATAGCTGTAACTTTCGCCTGAAACCTTTCTGGAAGAGACCTAAGGATCTTATGGACAATTCTATTTTCAGGAATTTTCTCTCCTAGGTTGAAACTGGAGTTGACTATATCACTTAACTTTGCATAGAACTCATCAAATGTCTCATTCTCCTCCATACGTAGGGTTTCAAAACTAGTAGTCAACCTCTGAAGTTTCGAAAGTTTTACAGCCATGGTTCCTTCGTGAATAGTTTCTAAGATCGTCCAGGCTTCTTTTGCTATTTCACAAGTAGATATTCTTCTAAATTCTTCCGAGGAAACACAACTAAAAATTGCATTTATTGCTTTGCTATTCCAGCCAACTTTTTCATAATCTGTTTTATCCCATGACTCAATCGGTTTCTCAACTAACTCATCATTCACCATGTACATTGGTGGACTCCAACCGTTCATAATGGCCATCCAAACTCTCTCATCTATAGACTTCAAATAAGCTCTCATCCTAGCTTTCCAATATCCATAATTTGATCCATCTAGAATAGGAGGTCTAATAGATGAGGGTCCATCTCTATGAAAATCCATGCCTATTTGATCTCTCTCAAAGAGTGAGAGAACCCGCTCTGATACCAATTGAAAAAATTAAATCCCTAGACACACGTATGTATCTAATCTCTAGGCAATGATATTTCTCGTTCGCTTAAGTAAAAGTCAGAAGAAATATTAAAAACGAAAGTAGAGATGAACGCCAAGATTTTAACGTGGAAAACCCAAACGGGAAAAAAACCACGGATCCAAACTCGGATCAAAACCAATCACTATGACAGTAGCAGTTACAAGACTGACTCACAAAACAATCCGTCGATCCAAACGACTTTGTTCCTCTCAGTCTTGATCACTAGAACCCACGATTCACTGCTTCTTGTGATTGAAGTCCAATCTCAGTAGCCCTCGAGATTGATCTTTCGTCTAGATAGCCCTTAGGACGAAAGATTAAGATTTGTAGATGCGAAGGGCCTTGTTTGTTGAAGAACCGATGTAGCCTCCAAAAAGTCTCCTTGAATAATCTTCTTCAACCACCCTAGGTTAGGGCAACACTATCCTTATATATGATCTCCAAGATAGAGTCAAATCTAAGTCATATTCGTACTCACGAAAATCCAATAAATTGCAAACTTCATATGTGTGTTCGAACGCGGCCCGAGTGCGTTCGAATGGCCTAACTTAATCTCAGGTGCGTTCGAACGGGCCCAAGTGCGTTCGAACGTGACAGCTTGAATTCTTCAGGTTGCGTTCGAACGTGTTTATGAACGCTGCTCTCGGTCTGTGTGAACGCAGTACCCGCGTTCGAACGCGTTTGTGAACGCGGCTCTCTATCTGTGTGAACGCAGTGCCCGCGTTCGAACGCGCTTATGAACGCGGTGAGAACGCGAGGCTTTTCTCCAATGATCTTGCAATTCTTCACACCAGAGATATTCTAGACTTGTGTAAAGCTCAAATACATGAAAGAATACACTTAGAATATTTTGTACAAAATTGCCAATAAATAAAAAACCTAACAAGACAATTCAATGGTAATATCTGAACTCGTTTGAGGCTCATCTCTTGCTGGTCCTAACTGAAGAAGATAGGTCAAATCATACGCACAAGGCAGCCCCACCATAGGCTGCATCGCAGGAATCGGCGAAGACCGAATACCATCAAGCCGCACATCTTTGTTTCTTTGTTTATATTTCATCCACATGCTCCGGAAATCAAATGTTACGGGTCCTAAACTTTGTAATTACTGAGCACCAAGGACAATGTCCGCTCCTCGCAATGCCAACGGATACAAGTCCACAATGATGTCGTGTGCTTGCACCCATATACCAACTCGGCGACACATGCTCTCCACCCTAAGCTTCGTGCCGTCTCCAATAGCAACATCAAACCCCATAGTCAGTTTGGCATCCAAACCCAATCTCCTCATTAGCCTCTCGTCTAGAAAGTTATGTGTACTCCCCAAATCGATGAAAATGTGCACACAATGCTTTCTAACAAGTCTATCTACTTGTAACGTCCTCGACGTGGAAGTACCCGAATATGCATGCATCGATATTTCAGCTTGGATATCTTCCTCCACGCCCTCCTCCACAGTCTCCTCATGGGTCTTCTCTGGACACTCTCCATCATCAGCTACTTCATCATCCTCCTCAGGACCATCAATAAGCATCACACTCCTGATCGATTTAGAACACCGATGACCGGGGTTGAAACGCTCATCACATCGAAAGCAAAGGCCCTTCGCTCTTTGCTCCTCCACCTAGGCAGGTGTGAGAGTTCGAACTGGGCTATAAAGTCTGCAGTTTCAAAAACAGCGGCTGCGAACCACTATTGAATGGAGGAAGACCACACATGGCTGCTGGATATCCCTCATCGGAAATTCTCATTAGTGGTGAGGGAGATGATATAGAATTGCAAGTTCTAGCACTTGGGCCGCCTTACACTACCTTCTTTTGCAACCATAGCGAGTCAGCAACTAGGAAGAAATCGTGTATGGCCTCCAGTGACCTTCCACAATTCTCCTCGGTCAATCGACAGTCGACTGCGACAGCGCCATCACCGGCAATGACGTTGCAGCTCCCCACCGAGCTAGAACTCAATGGAGAAGGCCGCAATCTTCCAACCACGGCAGCACCAGCCTCTAACAGCCTCGTAAAGACCTTGTGGGCTGCTGCTTTTCTCATCGAGACGGCCGAAAGCTCCCTGGCATGGCTACGACAAAATGAAGAAGAAGGAGATGAAAATTTTGTTTTTCTCAACCTCAGCCTTCAACAGCAATCAACCGCCGCCACCCCAAGAGGGACCTCACCAGTAGCTATTTTAGTATTCCAGATGGCCGAAGGCTCCTTGCCATGGTTGCAATGGGACAGAGAAGAAGGACCTGAAGATTTCATTTTTTGGGCCAACTTCGGCCTTCTTTCGCCGTCGACCGCCACCACACTGTCGGGAACCCTACTAAAGCAACTACTGGAGGTGGTCACTACTAAGCCAAGGCTGCCACGTGCTAGGGCAACTCCTATGGCAACAGCTGATGGAGTTGAAATTATGGGAGAAATATTAGGGGTTTAAATTTTTTTTGAAAAACCTAAGTGGTTAGAATTTCAAGATGGCTACATGGTTGGGCTTAACCATGTGGAATTGCTAGACATGAGCTGGGTTGGACCTAAGAGCCAAAGGGGTCAAGTCAAGTGTGAGTCATCTCTAGACTTGGGGACTTAGTTAAGTCAAATAAGAGACATGATCAAAAACCCTCTACTTGACTTAAGTCAAGTTTGCTTATACCAAGATACATTTGACTTGGATCGTAATCCATGGAGTGGGCAGAATGATTATGAGCACAACCAACAGTCAGTTCGGCTGGTTGAACCTAACTCGAGTCATTGGGAGGACCTAATCTGGATCCACCAACTACATCTAACTCGACCTCCCGAGCGCAATCAGATGCACCAGATGTCTATTGCTGAACTGACATTGAGTCAGTTGGTTCGACCACTCAAGACCAAGTAGACTCAATGTAGACAGACTCGAATTCCACCTTGGGCCAGTAAGAGTACAAGCATCCAAGATCGACTGAGGATGACCCCCTTTGAGGCGGTTTATGATCGTACTTCTCCTATCCTCCGTGCCTACGATAGACTCGCGGCGGCGAATAGGACCGAGCTTGACTTGGAACTTGCTGATCAAGATGAAACCTTAAGACGGCTCAAGATGCACTTAGCAACAGCCCAACAATGGTGGGTCACGAAACTCCTTGGGTATGACTACGAATTAGTCTACAAAAAGGGGATTGAGAATCAAGCGGTTGATGCCTTTTCGCACCAACCGGACACAAGTGAGCTTGCCTCTTTTTCAGCACTAACATTTCCTCTATTTTTAGATATGTGGGTAACCAATGCAGAAGATCATACCATGGAGGAGCTGGAGTCAGAGATCAAAGATCGCTTCCCAAATTTCAAACCTTGAGGACAAGGTTGCAGAAGCGTGGTGGATTGTTATGATTCGGACTTCACCGATGTCGTCTCGTGCATGGATTCACTTTAGGAGTGTTTTTGTTTCTTGTTTTAGTGTTTAATTTTTATGAAAATAAGTTTTCTATAATTCGCGTTCAAACACGGGTGGAGTGAGTTCGAACGCAATTATGAACGTGGGTGAAGAGTGTGCATTGTACGTTCGAACGCCCATTCGAATGCACTGTGAACGCCTACATCGCGTTCGCAAATCTAGAGGAGTGGAAAATAGGTGCGTTCGATCGCGCGTTCGAATGCCTACATCGCGTTCGCAAATCTAGATAAGAGCGAATTCGGTGCGTTCGAACGCGGTCGACGAAATTGCATTGTTTAAGGTTAATTTTGAGTTGTTGGTTAGCCTCTAAAAGGATGTGGATGGCAACGAGAGGTCATTATTGATTATTGAATAATTGAGTTTTGCATTGCCTCCTTCGTCTTCTTTACTCTCGATCCCTGAATCCCCAGCGACGCCGCTTCTAAGCCCCCCTCGACTAGCCAATCACCCTAGACTCTTATGGGGAGGCCCTCTCCTCCCCCTTCTTCCAATCTATCTGACACTTGCCCTAACCCTTCCATCAATCATAACCCTTTCTCCACCACCTTTCACCGGTGCCACCCCATTAACGCCGGTCCTCCACCAACCACCATCACCTAGGATCTCGTGCCTCCATCCATGAATCCTAAATAGACCATCCTGACATTTGACCACTAATCGGACGATATCTTGAGATCCCCACATCTGATTCACCAGAAACTAGATTTTCTGGAAAGATATTTTCTCGGGCAATAATATATCAAAATTTTACATCGATCCGACGACAGTATCTTTCGGGATCTTATTACAAAATTTCGTGCCAGATTTAGTCAAGATCAGAGAGTTAGAAGAGATCGAACCTTAGCCTAAAGGGAGATCGTATCAACCCCCAAACTAGTAGCCAAGTCGAGATATCCAATAGAGAGATCAAAAGAATTTTGGAGAAGACGATTAACCCCACTAGGAAAGATTGGTCCTTAAGGCTTAGTGATGCATTGTGGGCATATCGGACTGCATTTAAAACTCCTATTGGGATGTCCCCATATCGAATTGTATTTGGTAAGGCTTGTCACCTTCATGTAGAGTTAGAACATCGAGCTTATTGGGTGATATTCTGGTATTCTGACTAATTCTCGATCTATTGTCGTAGAGTTTCATGCTAACTATTCAGGAGAAATTTTCAGATCACATTTAGGTTGAATGTATAATATACTATTGATAAATATATCAAGTTGATTGAAATGCAAAAAGGTATAATTGATGTTAAAGCAATAGTCTCTCTACTGAGTAACCAGGCCTTCGCGTAACCACCCAAGAAGTGTTCGCATCAAAAGTCAGAGTTACCATCTCTAATTCATGGTTGTTAGTTGTATACCGCCTTTTTGGTTCGAAGTGTGATGCCCGAGGGGTGCCTCATCACCTAGTGGCTAAATCCACCGGTAGAATCCTCGCCAAGGACTATCTAGAAAGCAAGATAACACTAGCATTGCTCAACCATGAAATTCCAAGTTAAGTTAATAAGGAAATTAAGATCATAATAAAGCATATTATACATATATACCCTGGTGTTCCAGTGTAATTCAGATCAGGATCTATCTCCTTGTGTTTAATTGCAGCATGCTTTTCTATTATGATTTTGGGAGAATAAATAGTTTTAATAAGGTTAGAATGTATATTAATGCTAAATGAGAAGATAATTAGATACCTTGCCTACATTTTTGAGATTGATTAATTCTAGCTTGTCGGCTTTGTGAAAATTTACTAGTATTTACCTATGTATATACTTAGTATGAGGTTTTGAGGGTAATTGCAAAGTTTGAGATTTGCTGATCTGACTGGATGTAATTGTCAATATTCTTGGGTTGATTTTGCTAAATATTGTCACGTAATCAATAAGGAGCAAAATTTTAGGTGATTTTATTATTTTCTTTTCAAGATTTTTTAATTACTTGAGTCTTGTATTTTCTTTCTTTTATTTAGTTTAATTGATTAATCAATTTTGTGGGTAAATTCACTTCAAACCCTCACGAGACACAACTCGTCCACTAGTGGAAGCTAGGGGTTTAAAGGCTTGTTGCATATGCTAAATGCAATCGCGATGCCTGCGAAAGTGATTTAGAATTTTATTTTATTTTATTATTATTATTTTCTTTCCGAATTCTTCGTTCTTCGGTTTTGCTGGAGGACTAGCAAAAATCTTGGTTTGGGGGTATTTGTTAAATTCATAATTGTAATATTTGTTATGCCCAAATTATTAAATGTTAATATTTTATTTTAACTAATTAATGTATTTTAGTAATATGTAAACTATTGATCAATTGAATCTTATTTAATCACTAAAAATAGTCAAATTTGGGCTCAAACCAGAATTAGGCTTAGTCACTACTAACCAACTAAATCTACCTCTCATCTTTCAAGTCATGCTTAAGTTAAACAATGATCTACTAATCACTTTCTTCCGTATCTAAATCAAAATGAGTTAAAATTTCTTCTTTTTTTTATCAAGTAATAGATTTTCAGCAATCAAATCTCTATAAAGTTACAGAATTTTAGCAAGAAATCTTCACCTAATGTAGTAGATTTTCATCTCCAATTCAGGCAAAATTTAAGCAATAATTGCAGCAGTATACTAATTTCAAATTCCTATTTGAGCAGCAATTTTAGCCAAGCAAATAACCTACCTAATGAGACAGATTTCTAACATATTTCATGCAGATTTTCACCAGATTTCATGCACATATTTAACAGATTTCAAACACAATCACAGCAGATTTCCAGCCGATTTGGAGAAGATTTTCATGCTCCAAGAAGTCTATAAATAAAGGGGTTGAGAGCTAGAGAAAAATGTCTTTTCTTGTGTATTTTCTGTTAAGTTTTTCTTTTGAGGAGTTGTAGTTTAAAATTTAGCATTCAAACTTGCAATTGTTTCAATTCAATTGGCAACAATAAAGCACAATCAAAGAAATTTCAATCTTTGTAAGTTAGCAAAGTTCATATTCTGATCTTCTGTTAGTGTAATCTCTTGTTTTTGGATTTGGATTTTGTTTTTGAAAGAAGTATTCTGCAACTCTCTAGTGCTAAATCTCATGTTTATTTTTATTCAAGTTATGTTATTAACTACTAAAATGAATTTCTAATTTTCTTAAGGTTGAGGATGAAGCTTGTTGAGAACAAATTTCTTTTATTCTAAATTTCTTATGTGTTCTTAATTGCTAAATAGGTTCTTCTTTCTTCTACTTTAAATTTATTGTTTAGAATTTAGATATTAGTTGTTTTTCTTAAAAAGGATACATCTAATGTTTTAAAATTCTTACTTCATATTTTCTAAAAATGTAGGAAGAACGTAATTTTTATGAAAATTGAATTATTCATTCAAAGATAATCTTCCGATCCACTAGTGATTGATTTCTTGGTGAATCGTAAAAAAGGAAGAGATTTATATTATCTAATAGAAATGTGTTATTTACAAGTAGATTCCTAGAACTTATTTCTCACAATTAATTAAAAGAAATTTGCAAGGTTTTCTTTCTCCATAAATCTCATAAACCCATTTTCCAACTAGGTTAAAATTATTTTTAAGATTTTCAAACACTTCAAGTTTTCAAACAAGTCCTCGTGGGATGGATACCTTGCTTGCCGATCTACTCCATTGATTCGTGCACTTGCGAGTATTACTTTATTTGTCATAACAAGTTTTTGGCTCCATTATCGGGGACTTGTGTTGAAAACTATTTTGAAAATTTAAAATTAATTTTTCTACTAGTTGTTTAAAAATTAGAATTTTTTTTTTAAAAAATCTGAATTTTGTTCTTATTTTGAATTATTCTACAGAAACCAAAGAGCGACAGAGGATTGTGCTTGAAGAAAAGAAAATTGCTTAGAAATTACTCCCAGTGGAGTAATTGCTAACCGGTGGACTCGATTGGAAGGTTTAAATTTTCTTAACCCTACCCACAAATCTCCTGTCAGTGGGTTCTGAACTAATTTTGTGTGATTATTTGTGCATTCATATTTGCCTAAAATATTTAGTAAGGGCACAAACCTTACCAAGATAAGGAGTGGATTTAATCACCACATCCTTGCCTATTTAATTTAATCATCCCCTTTCATTTTAAAACCCAAGCCAAACATCTAACCTTAAATCAAGTAGACGTCGGACAAAGGATTTCACATAGCTCATAGGACCTCTCGGAAAGAGTTATCTTTTGGTAAGCCCAGTGAGCACCTTCCAAATTACAATGTCTAGGTAAGTTGTATAAAAAAGGAGAGCCGTACTGAGGTGCCTAAGGGAACTGGTATTTTGAAGAGGCCAACACCCACTAGTATTCCTGGGAACTTACCTGGTTGTGTTTTGGTAGGCCTGAACTGGTAATCCTCTAGCTTACTCTGAAAGGGAGTAGGAGCTCTCTAATTAGAAGAGAAGTGATTCTCTACAAGATTAGAATTGAAAAAAAATTGCTTACTCTCATAATATACTTTAAAAACATAAATTATTGACTGTGATTTGCTTGGTAAGATTTGTGTTTGTGAAGCCTTTTTAAAAAACTTAGAAATTGGTTGGATTTGAGATAGTTTAGGTCGGCTTGCTAGGGAAGAAATGACTGAAAACCATCAATCAGTTCATGATGATACTGAAAACCCAAACCTCCAAATACACGTGTAAACTGCATGGGTAAATCCTCCCACGCGGTGCATCATATGACCTATCAGTAATAGGATTTCACAAGGCATACAACAGCACAAATTCATACCATAAATAAACTCAACCATAAGAGTCCGGATACAAGTTCCACAGGCCATAACAAGCCTTCTAGATACACATCCAAAATACAATGTTAAAGTTCAAAATACATTGTCAATCATAACGCCCTTGTAGGGGCTCAATACAACTAAAAGACATATTGAATAGAAAGGCAGTTACTCCTCGCTACCCGTACCTGCATCCCCTAGCTATGAAATAATACCACCAAGAGGTGGTGAGCTCACAGCCTAGCGAGTAGGATCCATACAATCTAAAATAATAAAATCAAATGTGCATATCCAATGTATGCCTATATTTGCTAGCAATAACAATATGCTTGTTGAAATGACTTACTATGAGTTACTAAATCAATGTAATCGATAAAGATTATCAGTCACTAATCTGGAACATGCTAGTTCCTAAACGTATCAGGATAAGTCAACACAGATATAAAGCTTGATACAATCTCTTATTCATACAAATCTCAATCATAGTGTTTTCATGTTATGCATAGCAATAAAAGAGTAGTTTAGTCATCTCGTGCCTACCTAGGCATTAATCATGTTTATCATATATCATCGAGCTATTCCCCACATAGGGTAAATACTCTCAAGAACAATCATCCATCACATAACCATCTATCATCTCATACATCGAGGGGAGATATATACACATCTAGCGGTAATGCCACCTACACGTGTATGGCGACACTACATGTGACTGGTTGTTTGTGGCCATCAGACTAAGAACCCCGATTGTAAGCCCATATCTCACTCTCTCTAAATCATCACCGCCCTCAGTCGGAGAATCGGGAGCCCTCGGCTCATCAACAGATGCCCTAACCCTACGTCGTCGGGTACCGCTAGAGATATATCCCCGCCTCACAATCATATTCTTCTATCATCATAATCTAGTCCTGACTATGTAGAATAATTACCTGAATGCCACACAGGCTTTCGACCTCAAGTGTAGGCCGCTAATAGTATAGTCATATAAGATACACTCTATCCTTAATCCGGGCTGAGTGAGTAAGGGCACTGCCTAGTCAAAACCTGACTACTAATGATAGGTGGAAGTGTAGTGTCTGTGAGTGTATAAGGCATGTCATAGTCATCATGATCGTTACATTTTATATTCACAACAGATTATTTATACAAGGGTATATCATACAAGATACATGTAGAGCATCATTACTAATGCATATGCTAGCATTCTCATAATATCATGATGAGTAATCTATCAATAACTACACATGTCAAGATACATCATACTACACTAAATGCATGTACTAATACTAACATTCCTACAATATCATGAAAGTTATAATAACTATAACTACATTATTCTAGACTTGTATTAACTCTACTCGTGTGGGGGTCTCCACAGTATACTAAATCTCGTCAGCTAGCCGGCTCCTCCAGAATCCCAAAATCCTCCTCACGCGGTGTCAATCCTATTAATTCATGCAAGTAAAGCCATACATAAGATTAGCGAACTAATAGAATTAATTATCTTATTAGAGAATTTATGTTTAGGCATATACATGAGTCAAGGGTCTCCTACGGTGAGTCTTATGTTATCCTAAAATTCACATGATAATAAATTATCATTATAGAGGTTAGGCTAATTAATCAAAAATAGATAAACGGGGTTATGGGGTCCAAATGGCCCCAAATGGGCTAGGCTGGAGGTATTGGGTTAGGCTCAAACCTAACCCAATAGGCAAGAGGGCCTTGGTGGGCTGCAATCCAATTGCAGCCCACAAGGTTGCATGAGGTGGGCTGGGGGGTCCAACCACAACCCACCAAGGCTGGCTGTAGGTCGCAGTCCAACCGCAGCCCACCAAGATTGAGTTGGTGGATGGGTGGGGGTTTGTTTAACCCCCCACTCTCCCACACCATCTCCTTCTGAGGGAAGGAGACCGAGGGGGGGAGAGAAAAGGCCCACGAGGTTGCGGGCCGACGGCGCAGCCACGAGGCCGGCGGCACGGCCACGAGACCGACGGGTAAGTAGAGGGGAAGAAAAAGAAAGAGGAGAGGAGGGCCCAACGGCGGCTGGGCGCACTCCATGGCTGGCGGCCATAGGGGGGTCCTTTCTCCCTTCACTAAGGGCCCGAAGCCCGACTAGGGAGCGTTTCTCTTCTTCTACCGGAGCCCTGGACTGGCGGCCGGACGTAGGGTCGTCGGCCGCTGAGGACAATGTTGAGAGGGAGGGGAGCTAGCTATCGAAATTTAACGACGAGGTTGAGACTTACCCGCAATCCGCTCGCTCGGCTTCGTCGTTTTCGGCGTCGGCAACCTGAGAGAGAAAGGAGAGGGAGAGAGGTAGTGAGGTGGAGAAATGGTGTGGTGGGGGAGGGGGAGATGGGATTAATGGAGGTGGGGAAGGTGGCGTGCACGGCAAGGGAAGAGGAAGAAGAAGAAAGGAGAAAAGTGGACCGGGGGGGGGGGGGGGGGGCCCTAGGGTGGCAGGGTTTGGCACGTGCGTCAGTCAATTTTTTTTTAAAATTAGGGTGTTACAGATACCATAACTTTACAAGAGTGATTTGCCCCTAATGGAACCCAACCTTCAAAATGCATTGTGTTACCTAACACTAATGCAACTCATTTTGAATTAAAACCTGCCATCCTTCAATTGCTTCCTACCTTTTATTGTAAGGAAAATGAGAATCCATACTCTCATGTTAATTAATTCTTGGATATTTGTTTAACATTTAAATTTTAAAACTTTTCTGGTGAATCTGTTAGGTTAAGGCTCTTTCCTTTTTCATTAAAAGACCAAGCAAGAGCTTGGTTGAATCACTTAGAGCCTAATTCAATCACCACTTGGAGAGATCTGAACTATAAATTTGTGTCCAAATTTTACCCTATGCCTAGAACAAACCAATATAGATTGGCCATCTCCACTTTTAAGCAGAAAGAGGAAGAGAAATTTCATAAGTCATGGGAAAGGTTTAAGGATCTTCAAATTAAGTGCCCTCATCACAATTTTGAAAAATGGTGGTTAGTCTAGTATTTCTACAATGGTCTAACTGACACAAATCGTAATCTGGTTGAGCCCATGAGCGGTGGGTCATTCATAGCTAAGAGCACACCTGAAGCTTGGGCTCTTTTTGAAAGAATAGCTGAAAATTCCCAACAATGGGATTTTAGTACTGAAAGTCGAGGGATGTCACAATCTAAGAGAGAAATATATGAAGTTCAACTTGATGTGAGTATGAATGCACGACTGGGTAGTTTGTCTAGGAAAGTTGATGCCCTTGTGTTAAGTCAAACTATGAAACCTATAAATCAGGTGCAATTTGAAGTTTGTAGTGTTTGTGCTAGTCCCATGCACATTACAATGGTTTGCCCTTCCTTAGGGTATCAAGATGGGTTCAATGAACAAGTGAATGCCCTAAATTAATTTAGAAAGCTATTCAATAGTCCTTACTTTGAAACATACAATCCAAATTGGCGAAATCACCCCAATTTTTCTTGGAAGCCACAGCAGCCTCAGATAAACCAAGGAGGACCTCCAAGATTTAACCAATTTCGTCCTCCTACTCAGCCTGTCTCTTATGCCCTTCCTCTTAATCAATCAGTTATAGTACCTCAGTAACAACCATCTAACTTAGAAGCGATGATAGAGAAATTTATCACTGGAACTAGTGCTAATTTGCAAAGAATAGAAGCTACCAATATACAAAATTCTCAAGCCATTTCTCAGCTTCAACATCAAGTGGGTTAGTTAGCATTTAAGGTTAGTACGAGAGAACAAGGAAAATTTCCTAGTCAACCCATTCCTAACCCAAAGGGCCAATATGAGGTTAGCTAACCCTCCACCTCAGGTGTGCACAATGGACAAGTTCAATCAGTCATTATCCTTAGATCTGGAAAACTAGTCAACAATAAGGTTGAAGTGCCAAATTATGAAAAATCTATCTCAGAGGGTGAAGAAATCTATGTCCAGCAAAATAATCATGATAGTTCATTTGGAACTATAACATTTGACTCTAGCAACCCAAGTCAGTCTCTACCTAAGTCTATAAATTCATCTGAGCAGACTTTTATTCCCAAAGCACCATTTCCCCAAAGACTAACTCAGACTAAAGTAGGAACAAACTTTAGTGAGATGATGGAATTGTTTAAGCAAGTTGAAATTAACATTCCATTACTGGATGCCATCAAGCAAGTTCCTACTTATGCCAATTTTTTGAAAGATCTTTGCACTTAGAAAAGAAAATCAAAAGTGCAAAAGAAGGCATTCCTAGCTGAGCAAGTAAGCTCAATCATCCAAAATAACCTTCCACCTAAGTTTAAAGATCCAGGTTGTCCTACTATTTTGTGTGTCATTGGCAATCATGTCATTGATCCTTTTGGATTTAGGTGCAAGTGTTAATCTTTTGCCGTATTCAGTTTACAAGCAATTAGGTCTTGGAGAGTTGAAGCCAACTCAAATTAGACTTTCTTTGGCAGATCGTTCTGTCAAATATCCTCGAGGCATCATAGAGGATGTTCTGATTAAGGTAGACAAGTTCATTTTTCCTGTGGATTTCATAATCCTTGATACTGAACCTGTCCAAAACCCAAGCAATCATATCCTTGTTATCTTAGGAAAGCCATTCCTAGCCACTACTAATGCAGTCATTCACTATCAAAATGGGATTATGAAACTATCTTTTGGCAATATGACTGTTGAATTAAATGTTTTTGATGTTAGCCATCAACTTCCTGAAACTGATAATGTTTTTGAGGTTGACATGATTGAAGGCCTATTAGAGAGCATAAATGAGCAGGCAAATGTTGAGGATACTTTAGAAAAGTGTCTTTTACATTTTGACGGTGATTTTGAATGGTAAACTTCTTTTGAGGAGGTCAATGCATTGTTAGAATCTGCACCTCTTATGGATTTTAATAAATGGCAGCCCAAGATTGAATTTCTTCCGTTATCTTCACCCCCAACTCCTCCGTCCTTCATAGAACCTCCAAAGTTAGATTTTAAACCACTACCTGATACTCTTAAATATATGTTTTTAGGCTCTTTTGAAACCTTTCCTATTATTATAGCATCTAATTTGGGTAAGAAATAGGAGGAAAAACTTGTGAGTGTCTTAAAAGAATACAAGGAAGCTATATGATGGACCATAGCTGATATCAAGGGAATTAGTCCTGATGTGGTTATGCATCGAATCCATTTAGAGGAAAAAGCAAAAAAATCTCATGAACCGCAATGGAGGTTAAATCCTATGATGAAGGATATTGTTAGAGCTGAAGTGCTAAAATTATTATATTCGGGTATTATCTACCCAATTTTGGATAGTGCATGGGTGAGTCCAATTCATGTTGTGCCTAAGAAGTTTGGCATTACAGTAGTGCAGAATAAGAATGATGAGTTAGTACCCACTTGTGTTCAAACAGGGTGGCGTGTTTGCATTGACTACCGAAAACTTAATCTTGTAATTGGAAAGGATTATTTTCCCTTTCCTTTCATTGATCAGATGCTTGAAAGGTTAGCTGGACATGTTTATTATTGTTTTTTAGATGGTTATTCTGGCTATAAGCAAATCCCTATAGCACCTGAGGATCAAGAGAAGACCTGATACCGTCGAGCTTGCAGCCTATTCTTCTCCTACCTTTCCTTTCCTTGACGAGCTGAGGTATGCATGTACATCTGACCCCGATATTTTGAGATTGTTGCAAGAGGTGATGGATGATCTGGAGCACCATCCAGAGTTGGAGAATCGAGGCGGTTTGCTACTGGACCGCGGATGCATTCGGGTGTTGGAGCGTATTAGTCCGGTTGCATATCGTTTGGAGCTGCCGGAGGGGTCGAGAGTGCACCCTGTCTTTCATGTTTCATTGTTGAGAGAGCACATTAGAGATCATGAGATTGTTAGATCGATTCTACCGGAGCCATTGGAGGAGATAGAGATCGTAGAGCCAGTTCGAGTACTTGCTAAATGCCGATGATGACATGGTACTAGATTAGAGATGGAGATTCTAGTTGAGTGGCTTGGCAAGCCATCTGATGAGGCGACATAGGAGTTGGAGACTGATATCATGGAGCATTTCACTGACTTTTCACCTTGAGGGCAAGGTAGGAGAAGTGTGATGGGCTGATACACTTAGTTAGGATCTTTTCTTATTGTATTAGGTGTTTATTTTTATTAAAATAAAATTCCTGTAGGTCGCGTTCGAACGCAGGTGGAGTCGCGTTCGAACGCCCTTATGAATGCTGGCGTTTGAACGCCCTTGTGAACGCCGGCGTTTGAACGCAGTCGGGCGAGTTCAAACGCTCGCGTTTGAACACTTGTGTCACATTCGCAAATCCAGAGAAGAGACTTTTTTGAGTACGTTCAAACGTGATCGGGCGCGTTCAAACGCGATCAATGTGAATTCTCTAGAAATAGGGTTTTATATTGTTTTAGGACTTATTGGCTAGCTTCTATAAATATGTGGAAGGCAACCAACTTCAATATGCTATTGGATTCTTAATTTCTTGCCTCCTATCTTCTCTATAGATTCCTCCCTCCTCCCTCTTCACCATCCTTCCACATCTACCATTGGCAAGATTTCTCCTAACCTCTAATCTCCCTCGACTATCGATCCACTCCTCTTCTTTGGTATCTCAACCACTTTAATCACATCCACAATTCACCCTCATCTCCATACCCATCCATAACCCTAACATCCACTTCACCCGCCACCACCACCTTCACCGACGTTATTCCGTGTTCTCGTCCCTACTATAGTTTGAATCTGCGAAGGGCGTAAATACGAAAGTTGTAGACCAGGAATTTACAAATCCAACCCAATTAGTTTTGTAATTTTTTTACTGCCAGAGAATATCTGACGAATATTTTTCCACAATTGCGTGGACTATTTCCTACAATAAATTTAGATCTTAAAGAATTATTCTGTAGTCGATCTTTTAGTTCCAAACCTCATCAATTGGTATCAGAGCTTATCAATTAGTATCAGAGCCTATCAATTTGGTATCAGAGCCTATCATTGATTGAAATGCAAAAAGGTATACTTGATATTAGAGCAATAATCTCTCTACCGAGTAACCGGGCCTTCGCCTAACCACTTGGGAAGTGTTCGCATCAAAAGGTGGAGTTACCATCTCTAATTCATGGTTGTTAGTTATATACCACCTTTTTGGTTCGAGGTGTGATGCCCGAGGGGTGCCTCATCACCTAGTGGCTAAATCCACTAGCAGAATCCTCGCTACAAGGACCATCTAGAAAGCAAGATAACTCTAGCATTGCTCAATCATGAAATTCTAAGTTAAGTTAATAAGAAAATTAAGATCATAATAAAGCATTTTATACATATATACCCTAGTGTTTCAGTGTGATTCAGATCTGGATCTATCTCCTTGTGTTTAATTGCAGCATGCTTTTCTATTATGACTTTGGGAGAATGAATAGTTTTAATAAGGTTAGAATGTATATTAATGCTAAATGAGAAGATAATTGGATACCTTGCCTACATTTTTGAGATTGATTGACTCTAGCTACGTCCACTTTGTGAAAATTTACTAGTATTTACCTGTGTATATTCTTAGTATGAGGTCTTGAGGGTAATTGCAAAGTTTGAGATTTGTTGATCTGAGTGGATGTAATTGTCAATATTCCTGGGTTGATTTTGCTAAATGTTGTTACATAATCAATAAGGAGCAAAATTTTAGGTGATTTTATTGTTTTCTTTTCAAGATTTTTTAATTACTTGAGTCTTGTATTTTTTTTCTTTTATTTACTTTAATTGACTTAATCAATTTTGTGGGCAAATTCACTTCAAACCCTCACGAGACACAACTCATTCATTAGTAAAAGCTAGGGGTTTAAAGGCTTGTTGTATATGCTAAATGCAATCGCGATGCCTACGAAAGTGAGTTAGAATTTTATTTTATTTTTTTCTTTCTAAATTCTTCGTTCTTCGATTTTGCTTGAGGACTAGCAAAAATTTTTGTTTGGGGGTATTTGTTAAATTCATAATTATAATATTTGTTAAGCCCAAATTATTAAATGTTAATATGTTTTTTAACTAATTAATATATTTTAGTTATATGTAGATCTTTGATCAATTGAATCTCATTTAATCACTAAAAATGGTCAAATTTGAGCTCAAACCAGAATTAGGCTTAATCACTACTAACCAACTGAATCTACCTCTCATCTTTCAAGCCATACTTAAATCAAACCATGATCTATTAATCACTTTCTTCCTTATCTAAATCAGAATGAGTTAAAATTCTTTCTTTTTTTTTATCAAGAAACAGATTTTTAGCAATCAAATCTCTATCAAGTTGCAGAATTTTAGCAAGAAATCTTCACCTAATGTAGTAGATTTTCATCTCCAATTCAGGCAAAATTTTAGCAATAATTGCAGCAGTAAACTAATTTCAAATTCCTATTTGAGCAGCAATCATAGCCAAGCAAATTACCTACCTAATGCGGCAGATTTCTAACATATTTAGCAGATTTCAAACACAATCACAACAGATTTCCAGCCGATTTGGAGAAGATTTTCATGCTCCAAGAAGTCTATAAATAGAGGGGTTGAGAGCTAGAGAAAAATGTCTTTTCTTTTGTATTTTCTATTAAGTTTTTCTTTTGAGGAGTTGTAGTTTAAAATTTAGCAATCAAACTTGCAATTGTTTCAATTCAATTGACAACAATAGAGCACATTCAAAGAAATTTCAATCTTTGTAAGTCAGCAAAGTTCATATTCTGATCTTCTTTTAGTATAATATCTTGTTTTTGGATTTAAATTTTGTTTTTGAAAGAAGTATTCTGCAACTCTCTAGTGCTAAATCTCATGTTTATTTTTATTCAAATTGTGTTCTTAATACTAAAATGAATTTCTAATTTTCTTAAGGTTGAGGATGAAGCTTGTTGAGAACATATTTCATTTATTCTAAATCTCTTATGTGTTTTTAATTGCTAAATAGGTTCTTCTTTCTTCTACTTTAAATTTGTTGTTTAGAATTTAGATATTAGTTATTTTTCTTAAAAATGATACATCTAATGATTTAAAATTCTTACTCCATATTTTCTAAAAATGAAGGAAAAACGTAATTTTTATGAAAATTGAATTGTTCATTCAAAGATAATCTTTCAATCCACTAGTGATTGATTTCTTGGTGAATCGTTGAAAAAGAATAGATTTATATTATCTAATAGAAATGTGTTATCTACAAGTGGATTCCAAGACCTTATTTCTCACACTAAATTAAAAGGAATTTGCAAGAAGGTTTTCTTTCTCCATAAATCTTCTAAACCTATTTCCCAACTAGGTTAAAATTATTTTTAAGATTTTCAAACACATCAAGTTTTCAAACAAGTCCTCGTGGGATCGATACCTTCCTTGTTGATCTACTCCATAGATTCATGCACTTGCAAGTATTACTTAATTTGTCACAACACATACCTTCGCAATAGAGGCCGAAATATATCATTTATGAGGCCTTGAAAGGTAGCTGGAGCATTGGTGAGACCAAAAGGCATCACCCAGAACTTGTAATGCCCGTCCGGAGTCCAAAATGCAGTTTTGTGCACATCCACTGGGTGAACTCTAATTTGATGATACCCGAGCCCTTAAGTCAAGCTTACTGAATAACCAGAATAGGATACCATGGGAAAATATTCGTCATGATGTTCTCCTATAGTCTAAAAACTATGAAACTAATTGGATTAGATTCGTAACTTCCTAATCTACAACTTTCATATTTACGCCCTTCGTAGATTTGAACTACAACAGGGACGAAAACACGAAATAACGCGGGTGATGGTGGTGGTGACGGGTGGAGTGGATGTTAGGGTTATGGATGTGTATGGAGATGAAGGTGGATTGTAGATGTGATTAAGGGATATAGACGAAGGAAACGAAGTGGTCAAGATTCCAAAGAAAAGGGGTGGCTCGATAGACGAGAGAGATTAGAAGTTAGGAGAAACCTTACCAATAGTAGAGGTGGAAGGATGGTGAAGAGGGAGGAGGGAGATTAGGGTAGAAAGATGATAAGGAGGCAAGAAATCAATATTCCAATAGCATTATAAATGTGGCTGCCATTCACATATATATAGAAGCTAGCCAACAAGTCCTAAAACAATAAGTAACCCTAATTCTAGAGGATTCCCGTCGATCGCGTTCGAACGTACAAAAGACGTTCTCTGTATGTGCGAACGCGATGCAGGCATTCGAACGTGGGCGTTCGAACTCGCCCAACCGCGTTCAAACACACTTTTCGCGTTCTCTGTATTTGCAAACTTAATGCAGGCTTTCGCAAGGGCGTTCAAACGCAATCCCTTCCATGTTCGAACATGACCTACAAAAATTTTATTTTAATGAAAATAAACAACTAATGCAATAAGAAAATATCCTAACTAAGTGTATTGAAAGACATTTCTATGGATTTTATAGAGGGTCTTCCACTGGTACGTAGTTATTCCGTTATCTTTGTGGTGGTTGATAGATTGAGCAAATATGCACACTTTTTAGCATTGTCACATCCATTTTCAACCAAGTCAGTGGCTGAAATTTTTGTTAGAGATGTTGCTCGGTTACATGGCATGCCACACACGATTATCTCGGATTGTGATCGTGTATTTATGAGTGACTTTCTGATGAAGTTTTTAGATTGAAGGGGACTCGATTGAACTTCAGTCCGGCCTACTATCCATAGGCGAACGACCAAATTGAGGTGGTCAATCGAGGCATTGAGCAGTACTTGAGATGCTTTGTTGGAGAGATGTCGAAATGATGGTTGGAGTTCTTACCGTGGGCGGAGTGGTCCTACAACACCGCCTATCCAAGCAGTATTGGCATGACTGTATTTGAGGTGGTGTATGGGCGGACAGCTCCAACGTTACGTGCTTATGATCCAGTGGCATCTGTAGATCGGATGGAGATGGACTTAGCTTTGATGGATAGAGATGCCATATTGAGGAGGTTGCGTACTCATCTTAAACTTGCTCAAAACCGCATGAAGCAAGTTTATGATCGTAGCCATAGGGAGCAGGAGTTTGACATTGGCAATTGGGTGTTTGTGAGGGTGCAACTATATCGATAAGTGACTTTGCATCCGATCTGAAACCAGAAGTTAGCACATCGGTACTTCAGTCCATTTAAGGTGTTAGAGCGTATTGGTCTGGTTGCATATCGTTTGGAGCTGCCGGAGGGGTCGAAAGTGCATCATGTCTTCCATGTTTCATTGCTAAGGGAGCGGATTGGTGATCATGAGATCGTTGGATCAGTTCTACTAGAGCCATTGGAGGAGATAGAGATCGTAGAGCCAGTTCGTGTACTTGCTTGGCACCGCCGACGACATGGTACTAGATTAGAGATGGAGATTCTAGTCGAGTGGCTTGGCAAGCCATCAGATGAGGCTACATGGGAGTTGGAGACTGACATTTCAGAGCGTTTCTCTGACTTTACACCTTGAAGGCAAGGTGGGGGAAGCTTTGTAAGCTGACATATTTAGTTAGGATCTTTTCTTATTGCATTAGTTGTTTATTTTCATTAAAAAGAAATTCCTGTATGTCGCGTTCGAACACAATTCGAACACAGGAGAGGTCGTGTTCGAACGCCCTTGCGAATGCCTACATTAGGTTCGCAAATACACAGAACTCATAAAACGCGTTCGAACAAGGTCGGCGCGTTTGAACGCCTGCATCGCGATCGCACATACAGAGAATGCCTTTTGTGCGTTCGAACATGATGGGGCGCGTTCGAACCTAATCGGTGGGAATCCTCTAGAATTAGAGTTACTTATTATTTTAAGACTTATAATGCTATTGGAATATTGATTTCTTGCCTCTCTATCATCTATTTACCATAATCTCCCTCCTCCCTCTTCATCGTCCTTCCACCTCTACCGTTGGCAAAGTTTCTCCTAACTTCTAATCTCCCTCGACTATCGAGCCACCCCTCTTCTTTGGGATCTCGACAACTTTGTTCCTTTTGTCTATATCCTTTAATCACATCCACCATCCACTTTCATCTCCATAATCATCTATAACCCTAACATCCACTCCACTCATCATCACCACCACCATCCGTGTTCTTTCATGTTTTCGTCCCAGTTGCAGTTCGAATCTACGAAGGGCGTAAATACAAAAATTGTAGATCAGGGAGTTAAGGATTTAATACACTACAGAAGAATATTTAACGAATATTTTTCTTGGTTGTGCGGACTCATTCATGTAATAAATCTAGATCTTGAAGGAATCGTTCCATACCCTATATTTTGGTACAAGAACCCATCAATTTGGTATCAATCCTCTGCACTGGTTCCCCACATATCTGAAAATAGAAGAAGGGTTGGTGCTGAAAATGAAGCGAGCTCACTTGTGTCCGGTTGGCAAGAAAGGGCATCGGCCGCTCGGTTCTCTATCCCCTTTTTGTAGACTAGCTCATAGTCATACCCAAGGAGTTTCGTGACCCACCGTTGTTGTGCTGGGGTGTGCACACGTTGCTTCATGAAGTAGAATAAGCTACGCTGGTCCCGTTGGCCAATTAAGTAGGGTCGGCATTTGGTGACGGCGTGTAGAATTGCTAGCACTTTGTGCTCGTAGGTGGATAGCTGTTGCGATTGGTTTGACAATGCCTTGCTCATATATGCCATGGGCCTACCCCCTTGCATCAAAACAGCTCCAATGCCTTAGCCTGAAGCGTCGCAATCCACCACGAAGGGCTTGCTGAAATCCGATAGAGCCAAAATCGGTGCTATAGACATAGCTGTCTTCAATGCTTCGAAAGCCTCCATCGCCTTGCCTATCCATTGAAACCCTCTTTTTCTGAGTAAGGAGGTTAGCGGGGCAACAATCTTGTCGTAGTTTACAACAAATCGCCGATAGTACCCCGTCAACCCAAGGAATCTCCTCAATTCTCATAGATTAGTGGGAATCGGCTGGTCCACCATATTTTTGATCTTGCTTGGATCAGCTTCCACTCCTCTCGTTGAAATTATATGACCCAAGTACTCCACTCGTGGCTCACCCCATAGGCACTTACTCATCTTGACTTTTAATTGGTTTTGTCGTAAAATATTCAACACCTAACGCACATGTCGCAAGTGCTTGCTCCAATTCCTACTATACACTAGAATATCTTCAAACAAGACGAGCACGTACCAACGCAAGAACGGGCCAAAACGGTCATTGGTGAGCCCAAACGATATGACTCGGAACTCATAATGGCCATCATAAGTTCGAAACGCTGTTTTATGCACATCTTCCAAGTCGACGCGGATTTGATGGTACCCCGCTCTTAAGTCAAGTTTGCTAAAGTAAGCCAACCCTGTAAGTTCATTCAGCAACTCCTCGTCACCAGTATTAGGTATCGGTCTTTGATGGTGATCGCATTCAATGCTCGGTAGTTGACGCAAAATCGCCGACTCCTGTCTTTCTTCCAAACCAGCAGCACCGGCGATGAGTAGGCACTTCTACTCGGTTGAATAATCCCTTGCTCTAGCATTTCCACCACCAATTTGCTAATCTCCTCCTTCTGGATATGTGGGTACCGATATGGCCGAACATTTGCTAGTTCAGCCTCGGGGCTCCTCGAAGAGATCCTTGAATTCCTACAGTAGTTCTTGCATGTCAGCGGGTATTTCCCTTGATGGTGGATGTTCTAGTTTAGCAACAACCATTTGCAAGAGTAGAGCTTGGTCCCCTACCCATGGAAGTCCCAATAGTGGTTGCAACGTCGGTTGTTGCCGCAGTTGGTTTTCATCCAGCAGCACTCTTCAACCATTCCTCTGAATGTAAATGTGAGGTTTAAAAATCAAATGTTACGGGCCCCAAGCTTTGAAGCCATTGGGTCCCCAAGATAAGGTCGGCACCTCGCAAGGCCAACAGATAAAGATCCAATGTGAAAGTTTGGCCTTGCACCTTCAATTCCACACCTCCACAAATAAAATCTGCCCGCAATGTGGTGCCATCTCCAATCATCACATCGAACCTGTCCGTGGGTTCCGACTCAAGTTCAATCGTCCTAAGAAGCCTCTTATCAATGAAGTTGTGGGTGGACTCGCAAAGTCTTTGGCACAGCTATCCCTAAATAGGCGTGGAGGGAGATTTCAGCTATCATGTCCTCCACAGGTTGCTCCTCAGCTACTCCTCCTTGCTTTCTAGCCACACCTTCATCTTCAGCTGCAATCTCATCCTCTACCTCCTCCAATGTCCGGTATAAACTTCTCATCACAACGAAAGTATAGGCCTTTAGCTCTTCGTTCCTCCAATTGAGCAGGTGTGAGTGCTCGTCCTAAACCTCTAGGCGCGTACTTCACATCTTGGGAGGGCTTTAGTGGTGCTCGAGGAGGCACCATTGCAGCAGCGGTTCTTGGTACGCCGGTAATATTTCTGGCTGCTATGGTTGGTTGAACTGGATTGCGGCTTCGTTAGCTCGTCCAGCTCCGTTTGAGGTGTAACTTCATGGCTCGATGTCTGTCTTCTATGAGTACTACATCTTCAAAAGCCTCCTTTAAAGTTCTAGGCCTTAAAGGCCTCACGTCGGCTTGTATATCTCCTCGCAACCCAGAGATGAAGGTGCTGCGCAATTGTTGATCCATCCATGGAGGTTGGCATTGGCTACTTATCCCCTCAAATTCTTCTTGGTATGTGCCAACCCTAGTCCTTTGCACCGTCTTTGAGAGGAGAGCATCGAAGCCTTCGTACACCGACACTCCAAATCACCGCGTGATATTGGCGCAAAAGTCAGCCGAAGTTTCAATCATCTCATGGGCATTGGCTGCTCAAAACCAATGAAGCACCGCATCTTCAAGGTGGAAGCTCGCAAGCGTCACCTTATATTCTTCGACCGTACCCTGATACGCGAAGAATTGTTCTGCCCTATACAACCAATCGATCGAATCATCGCCTTTGAACTTAGGAAATTTGAGACGCACGATTTGCCCACGGATACCGTTGTCTCGATCTGAATCATATCCCAGTTCTTATCTAACTGGAGGTGGATGCACCATGAATGGTTGATGATCCCTCCTTCGATTTTGGTTGACTGGACGTGGTTCCGGTTCGTATTGCCCCGCCCACGGATCTCCAAGATGATCTCCATAGTGGTTCTCTCGTCGGTTGGGCTCACTTGCAACTAGGCCTGGTGGAACCATCCTTGCTTGTCTCTGCCCATAGGGAGGTGGAAATAGAGACTCTTGTGGGTGCAAATTCTGAATCGGTGCCGGTGGGCTCATATGGGTGGACTCGCGTCGTGGGGTCGATGGTACATTTCCATTCGCCATGGCTTCTCTTATCGCCCGTAATTCCCACATCATCTCCATCATCATCTGGTTATTGATGGCCATTTAATCAAAAAGAGACCTAAACATGGCTTGAACGCTAGGCTTTTCCATATTCAGATTTAGTCGGGCGGTTCCACGGATGGAAGTCCCCGCAACCGTTTCCCTCTCCTCTATTGGGGAAATCTCATCTTCCTCATCTCACCGTGCAGCCATGGCTCTGGTGGTCTTCATAGGAAGCGCGTGTTCGAGAAATGGTGGCTCTAATACCAAGTTGATAAGATCTCCCCATAGGTGAAGGCTCGATCTATCCCGATTTTTAGATTTGGATAAGATCTGACACAAAGCTTTGAAAATAAATCCCTAAAGATTCAGCCATTGGATCAATGTGAAATTTTGATATGTTGTAGCCCCAGAAAAAATCTTTCTAACAAATCTAGTTTTAGGCAAATCGGACAGGGGGATCTTATGATATCTCCGATTAGTAAACGAACATCACGGAGTCTATCTTTGGATCCATGGATGGAGGCACGAGATCCTAGGTGATGATGGTTGGTGGTAGACCGACGGTAATAGGGTGGCACCGATGAATACGTGGAGGTGGAAGGGTTATGGGTGATGGTAGGGTTAGGGCAAGGTGATAGATAGATTGGAAGACGAGGAAGGAGTGGGCCGCCCCTAAGGGACTAGGGTGATTGGCCGATCGAGAGAGGCTAGAAGCGGCGACGCCGGGGAACGAGGGAATGAGAGAGAAGAAGATGAATGAGACTAGGACAAAACTTAATTCATTCAATAATAATTCTATGGTTGCCATCCACACCTTTAGAGGCTAACCAAATAATTCAAAAATAGCAATTATTAACCCTAAAACAGTAGATTTTTGCCGACCGCATCCGATCGCGTTCGAATGCACATTTTGTGTTAACTGTATGTGCAAACGTGATGCAGGCGTTCGCAAGTGCATTCGAATGCAGCGTTAATACGTACATTTTGCACTCTTTGTATTTGCGAACCTAATGCAAACATTCGCAAGTGTGTTCGAACGCAACATACAAAAAACTTATTTTCTATGAATTAAACACTAAAATAAGAATAAAAGACTCCCCTAAAGTGTATCCACCTCGAGACAACATCAGTGAAGACCGAATCGTATCAATAGGGTAAAGAGACTAGAGAGAGGATAGATGAGGAAAGTGATACGATTCGGACTTCACCGATGACGTCTCGAGCATGGATATACTTTATGGGTGTTTTTTATTCTTATTTTAGTGTTTATTTCATAGAAAAATAAGTTTTCTGTATCTCGAATTCGAACACGGGAGGAGTGCGTTCAAATGTGCTTGTGAACGCTTACATCAGATTTGCACTGATACGATCTCCCCTTTAGGCTAAGGTTCAATCTACTCCCGATTTTCAGATCTGGATAGAATCTGTAATGGAACTTTAGAAATAGATCCCGAAAGATGCTGCTATCGGATCAAACTGAGATTTTGATATACTGTAGCCCCGGAAAAGAGCTTTCCAACAAATTAAGTTTTAGGCACATCGGATATTGAGATCTCGAGATATTGTTCGATTAGTGGACAAACGTCAGGGGGACTGTCTTAGGATCCGTGGATGGAGGCACGAGATCCTAGATGAGGGTGGATGGTGGTGGACCGCCATTAATGGGGTGGCACTGCTCAATAAGTGGTGGTGAAAGGGTTATGGGTTATGGAAGGGTTAGGGCAAGTGTGGGATCGATTAGAAGAAGGGGGAGGAGTGGGCCGCCCCTAAGGGACTAGGGTGATTGGCCGGTCGAGAGAGGTTAAAAGCGACATTGCCGGGGATTGAGAGAATGGGAGAGAAGAAGATGAAGGAGACAAGGCAAAATACTCAATTCATCAATAATGACTCCATGGTTACCATCCACATCCTTTAGAGACTAACCAAACAATTTAAAAAATAACCCTAAATAGTACATATTCGCCGACCGCGTTCGAATGCGCCTGATCGCGTTCAAACACACATATTTCTCACTTCTCTAGATTCGCGAACGCGATGCAGGTGTTCGTAGCGCGTTCAAACGCACATATTTTTCACTTCTTTGGATTTGCGAATGTGATGCAAGCATTCACAAGCACGTTCAAACGCACAATTCACACTCTCTGGATGTGCAAACGTGATGTAGGTGTTCATAACCGCGTTTGAAAACACTCCACCTGCATTCGAACGCGACATACAGAAAACTTATTTTTTTAAGAATTAAACATTAAAACAAGAAACAAAATGTAACAACCTGACTTTAAAAAAAATTAAATTTTGGGCACGACATGGCCGGCCATACTGTGGCCGACCTCATGCCCATGCAAGCTGCGTGAGCAGCTTGCGTTGGGGGGTGTCACGCGCCCTAGCTATCGTTGCCGCAGCCAACCGGCGGCAGCCAACTGGCACGGTGGGCTCCGTAGCTGCTGCCGGAGCCTCCCTCCTCCACCGCCTTCTCTTTCCCTTTAAATCTCTCTCTCTTTATCTCTCTCTCAGTCACTCTCTCACTCTACTCTCTCTCGCACTCCTTCCTCTCCTCGTTGCTAACATCGACCCGCCACCACCTCCCCGAAGCCGCCGTCGTTGGTGAGATCCCTCATTCCCCCTCTCTTTCCTTTTCTTCCTCTCTCTCTCTCCCTTTCTCTTTCTTGCCCCGAGCTTGAGCTCGTCCTCGTTGAAGCTGAGCCGCCAGTGAGAGGCCGGCTGCTGGCTAGGCAGTAGCAGCCAATGCCCTCCCCGCCGGCCCAGGTCCACACTTTCCGCCCTTCTCTTTCTTCTCTTCTTCCCTTCTCTTTCTTCTCTTTCTTCTCTTCTTCCCTTCTCTTGTTCCCTTTTTTTCTTCTTTCTTCTTCCTTTCTTCTTCTTCTTCCTCAACTGCTTCTCCTCTTCTTGTTTTTTTGCAACAGTGCTGGGCCAAGCTCAGCACTAGTACTAGTAATCCCTTATTTTTAAATTTTATTATTTATTTATTTAGGTATTTTTGTCTTAATTATTGCAAATAAATTATTTAGACATTAATTATTTTAATAACAATATATATTCTTCAATATGATTATTATTAATTATAATTTGTATAATTAATGATTATTTAGGTATAAATTTAGGTAATACTTATATTTATTTATTTATATGTCTTTTGGATTAATAGATAGATTTGTAAATTATAATTATTAGATTTATATTCTAATATTCTTATGATATATATATATATTTTAAGTAATTTTATTAATTTATTATATATTAGTATTCTACAACAAATAAAATACTAGGCTTATTTAGTTATTTATTTATTTATTATTTTATCGAGTAAAGATTGCATTGTCCCTAATTAATCAAGATAGTGTATAATTTATAAAATTAATTATAATTAGACCTTGTCAATGCTTATAGTTATTTAGCCTTTTATTTTATTTTATATTATTTTATAATTATATATTTAGAAATACTCCTATATAAAAGGAAACATACCTCTCCTCTTTATGTTATAACTAACATTTTATGATAATAATATAATTATAGTATTTGAATCGTATCTATAGTATAGACCTAGTTATGTAAACAAAAACAAAGAGAAGTGATTCTAAACCTAATAAACCTTTATATTTTAATTGAATTAATTATAATTAGATAAACGGGTAACATCAAACTACTTAAATATTTTTAGATCCTGAACCCCTAATTTTTGACCCCGTGGACCTTATTAGCGATAAATGTCACTCGGTTAACTAACGGACATGAGAGATGCATGGTTTGTGTTTTTTGATCGAACGATGAGTAGTCTTATCCCCTAGACGCCTTTCTCAAATTAGGTTATATGATATATTATGTACATGCATGTTTTGGCCTCCAGCATGATTATATGGCTTTATCTATAGATGATTTCAATCGAGCATATTTTATCATGCATTTGATTAGGCTGATCTGGGATATGAGTACATTGGTGATATATAGAAATGATCAGAGATGACTATACTGTTATGGTTTTATATTGAGATGATTTCTATCATGAGTTTGCATGTGATAAACTAGCAAGAGTATGCATGTGTTAGATATATGGTTAGAGACTGCATTGCATTATTTTCCTTTTTACTTTCTTACCACCTAAATTCCTGATATGCATGACTTGTTATAGTACTGGATATATTCATGTGATTTATCATATAGAAGGAAATGTATAAATTTCATTGATAGGAAAGTTGATAGAAAAAGCATGAGGGTATCCGAGTAGGCGCTAGGGTTAGGGGTGCCTGGAGTGATGATTATGGTTGCTGATATGCGATATCTCGTGGCCCATGTTCGAGGTCAGTTGAGTCTTGCGCACAGACAATTGGACACCTGTCGTTCACTAAGGCATACGTGTGGCGAGTTACCCTCATGTGATTTCTATTACATAGTGGGGTACCTGATATAGATGAATTTTGTTATACCCTTAGTGTATGGTAGGGTATGATTATGATTGAGATACCCTTAGCATATGGCAGGGTATGCTTTGAGCCTACGAGTAGGATATTGAGATCAGGTACTAGGTGTTGACTGTGCACAGTGGTCTAGTATGATGATGACATATATAGATGACATTGATGACTGAGATGTTGAGAAATGCATGTGATTTTATTATTATCTGATTACCTAATTATCAAGCGATCAATGTACATCATATATGGTTGCATTTGATATTATAGCATGGTCATGGTCAGCATGCATCATGTGTCATATTTAAGAGAAAGTTATGATGATAATATGACATGGAGATTTGTTTACTCATTGTCGAGGATTATATACTTTTATCAGTCGTGACATGTTATCTAACTTTTTATTTATATATTATTGAGGATAGACTCATATACTCATTCATGACATGATGCTCTTTCTAATTTATATTATCCAGTATATGATTTTCTCTCTGTTTAGCATCACTGATTCAGGGTACGGTCTATTCACTAAGCCTTTTACTCATGACTTTCTTTATTTCTTTTCTAACCCCCTCAAATATGTGATACGTGATAGTGACTTGAGATATCTTGAGAAGATATTTTAGAGCAATGATGAGGTGAGCTATAGATGCGAAACGATATAGATGATAGTTTATATAGAAATTGACTTGTATCAGTATTTAATATTTGTACTCTTTTGTATTAGACGATGATTTGTATAATATAGGTCAAATCATAGTGCACTCTTATATTAGTTATTTTAGTTGTATCTTGATGGTTTATTGTGGCCTGTATGGGTCCTACCAGATTATGTAGTGATCTAGTGTATATTATTATAGACTGGGATATTCATATGTTAACAGGTTTATTTGGTTAATAGTATGATTTATTTGGTGATGGATTATGTGATCTTGGATAGGTTAGCAGGTTTTATTTGATGATGTCATGATTATATGTGCATAGGAGAGTATTTATGCATGATGGGCCCTGCCCAACCTATCGCGTGCGCCGTGCGTGCCGTGTGGGCACGTGGGCATGCATATACCTATGCCAGCCGGGGGCATTACACAAAAACACCCCTAAAGTGTATCCATGCTCAAGACGACATCGGTGAAGTCCGAATCGTATCAATCCACCACGCTTCTGCAACCTTGTCCTTACAGCTTGAAATTTGGGAAGCGATCCATGATATCTGACTCTAGCTCTCAAATAGACTCGTTAGTGGGCTTGCCTAGCCACTCGATCAGCACTTTGATCTCCAATCTGGATCCATGGCGTCGTTTCCTATGGCCTAAGACTCGGACCGGTTCAATTGGGCCATCTTCCTCTATTACTTCGGGCAAGGTCGAACCCAGCACATGGTTAAGCTAGATCTAAGCCTTCAATGCTGATACATGAAAAACCGGATGGATCCTAGTCCCCTCAGGTAGGTCCAATCGGTAAGCTACTAGACCAATTCGTTGTAGCACTCGTTATGGACCAAAGTACTTGTGACCCAACTTTTGGTTCAAAATTAGCCTCAATGTGGATTGCCGGTATGGTTGAGCTCGAACGAACACCAATTGATCCACCTCAAACTCTCGCTCACACTAGCCTTTGTCATGAGTCTGCTTCATGCAATTTTTGGCTATTGCTAGGTGAATTTTGAGCCGTCTCAGGGTTTCATCTCAATCAGCAATTTCCAAGTCGAGCTCGGTCCTATCCGCCGCTATAAGTCTATTTTAGGCACGCAAGACAGGGGGAGTGCGCCCACAAACCGCCTCAAAGGGGGTCATACCGATACTATAGTGATGAGCGGTATTGTATGACCACTCGGCCCATGGAAGGAATTTGACCCAATCCTTTGGTTGGTCTGCCACAAAGCATCGCAAGTATTGCTCTAGTCTGCGATTCACCACCTTGATTTGGCCATTCGTCTCGGCTAAGGTTGACTTGAGTCCCTTGCAATCTGAAGAACTCGGACCAAAACTCGCTGATGAAGATGCGATCCTAGTCTGACACGATCATCCTAGGCATCCCATGCAAGCACGCCACTTCCCGAACAAAAATTTCAGCAACCTTTTTCGCTGAAAATAGGTGCGTCAATGCTATGAAATGAGCATAGTTGCTCAGTCTATCCATCACAACGAACACCACCAATTGTCCTCGAACCTCCGACAACCCCTCGATGAAGTCCATAAAGATGTCCTCCCAAATATGCTCGGGTATAGGCAGTGGTTGCAACAACCCGCTAGGCTTGAGTGTATCCGATTTGACTCGTTGGTAGATTTGACATTCGTGCACATACTTTTTCACGTCCATCTTCATTGCTATCCATGTATAGTTTTGGGCCAGCCACTTATAAGTACGTTATACCCCTTCATAACCTTCTATGAAGTCCACAGAAATGTCCTCCCAAACACGGTCTGGTATAGGTAAAGGCTATAGTAATCCGACCAGTTTCAAAGTGCTTGCTTTAGCCCTTTGACAGACTTCGTAAGCACAGACAAAACTCCTCATATCCCGTCTCAATCCTAGCCACATGCAACTTAGAGATATCCTCCTATAAGTCCTCAAGACACCCTCATGACCAGCCTCTAAAGTTTGGTGAAAGTGCTCCAACAATTTCTGCCGCAATCCGTCATTTGCGGGCACTCGAATGCATCCATGGTCCAACAGCAAACCGTCTCGATTCTCTAACTCAGGAAAGCGCTCAGAATCATCCATCACGTCCTGCAACAATCTCAAAATAAATGGGCCAGATGTACATGCATACCTCATCTCGTCAAGGAAGGGAAAGCTAGGAGATGAATAGGTTGCAAACTCGGTGGTATCGGGATAGCGCGATAGTGCATCCGCCGCTTTATTTTTCGTTCCCTTCTTGTATTGAATTTCATAATCATACCCCAGCAATTTTGTGACCCATCGCTGCTGTGCCGGAGTGTGTATGCGCTGTCTCATGAAGTATGAAAGGCTCCTTTGATCAGTTCGGATAATGAATCATCTACCGATTAAATAAGACCTCCAATTTGTCACTATATGCAGAATTACCAACATCTCTCTCTCATAAGTCGATAATTACTGAGATTTTTATGATAAAGCCTTACTAAGATAGGTAATGGGACGTCCTTCTTGTATTAGTATAGCTCCTATGCCAACACCCGATACATCACTTTCAACAATGAATTCGTTGGTGAAGTCCGATAGCGATAGAACGGGTGGTGTCATCATTACTGTTTTCAATTTTTCAAAAGCTAAAGTGACTTAATCCGTCCATCTAAAAGAGTCCTTCAATAAAGAAATGAGAGGAGCAGAGATCCTGCCATATCCGGTGATCAATCAACGATAATAACCAATCAGCCCCAAAAATCCTCTCAATCTGGTGGTAGTAGTAGGAATAGGCCAAGCGGTCATACATGCAACTTTTTGAAGATTCACCACTACACCATGCGCTGAAATGATGTGGCCTAAATACTCCACCTTTGGTGCTCCTTATAGGCACTTGGACTTCTTAATTTTCAATTAGTTTTGCTCCTACAAATTCAGCACGTCCTCCAAATACTGCCAATGCTCCAATTCAGTCCTGCTATACACCAAAATATCGTCAAAAAATACCAAGACATACCTTCGCAAAAGAGGCCAAAGTATATTATTCATGAGACCTTGAAAGGTAGCCGTAGCATTGGTGAGACCAAAAGGCATCACCCGGAACTCGTAATGCCCGTCCGAAGTCCGAAATGCAGTTTTGTGCACATCCGCTGGGTGAACTCTAATTTGATGATACCCGGCCCTCAAGTCAAGCTTACTAAATATAGTCGCCCCTACAAGCTCATCCAGCAACTCCTCGATAATCAGAATAGGATATTGGTCTTTGACGGTAATAGCGTTTAGTGTCAGATAGTCGACAAAAAAACGCCATGTCCAGTCCTTTTTTCGCACCAATAGCATGAGGGATGTGTATAATCTATAACTTGGTTGAATGAGGCCTTGCTCCAACATCTCGGCTACCATCTTTGAGATAACTTCTTTTTGCACATCTGGATACCGATATGGCCTCACGTTCGCCGACGCAGCCCCGGGTACAATATCTTTGCGATGATCTGTCGCTCTCCTCGATGGCAACTCTCGTGGCTCCTTAGACAGTCCAGAAATGTTATCTAATAAATTAGACAATTCAGTGGTAATACCTGAACTTGTTTGAAGCTTATCTCTTGCTGGTCCTAACTGAAGAAGATAGGCCAAATCATATGCACCAAGCAGCCCCACCATATGCTGCATCGCAGCAATCGGCAAAGTCCAAACACCATCAAATATAACGAGTCCCAAACTCTGTAAGCACTGAGCACCAAGGACAATGTCCGCTTCTCGCAGCGCCAAAGGATACAAGTCCACAATGATGTTGTGTCCTTGTACCCATATACTAACTCGGCGACATAAGCTCTCCGCCCTAAACTTCGTGCCGTCTCCAATAGCAACGTCAAACCCCATAGTCGGTTCGGCATCCAAACCCAATCTTCTCGTTAGCCTCTCGTCTAGAAAGTTGTGTGTACTCTCTGAATCGATAAGGATGTGCACACAATGCTTTCTAACGAGTCCGTCTACCAGTAACGTCATTGATGCAGAAGTACCCGAATATGAATGCATCGATATTTCAACTTGGATATCTTCCTCCATGCCCTCCTCAACGGTCTCCTCATGGATCTCCTCTGGACACTCTCCATCATCAACTACCTCATCCTCCTCCTCAAGACCATCAATAAGCATCACACTCTCGATCGGTTTAGAACACCGATGACCGGGGTTGAAATGCTTATCACATCTAAAGCAAAGGCCCTTCGCTCTTCGCTCCTCCACCTGGGCAAGTGTGAGAGTTCGAATGGGGTGTCTAGTGCCCCCTCTAACATTGGAAGAAGGTCTGAAAGGTGGTTGTGGTCTAGTACTCGCAGCCGCTGTTTTTAAAACCATAGAATTTCCAACCGGCGTTCTAGGTGCAAACCGCCCATCTCGGTTGTCCTAATTATTTTTCACTGCCATCCTTAAAGCCCTATGCTTTTGTTCCATTCTCACAGCTTTCTCAAAGGCCCCCTCAAGAGTAGTAGGACATAGAGCATGAACATCCGCTTGTATCTCCTCTCGCAGCCCTAAAATAAACGTACTCATCAATGTACATTTGAGCCACGTTGGCTCACAACGACTACTAACTCTTTAAAACTCAGCTTGGTACTACAATACGGTAGTCCTTTGAACCATCTTGCTTAATGTGGCAGCAAAATCTTCATATGTTGTTCCTTGGAGGTGAAAGCTTGCCATTTGGACCTTTGCATCTTTCGCTGTACCTTGACAATCAAAATATTGTTTAACTTGAAACACCCAATCCGTTTGATCACCATCTTAGAATTTTTGAAAGTCTGAGCGTACGGTTCTCCCCCGAATAGCGTTGTCTGGTTCGCGAAAGATCCTTGGTTCAGGTCTAAACCTTTGTGCATGTTGATCACTTCTCTAAATCCTCGAGCACATCCATCACCAACTCTATAGGGATCAACATCATCCTCATAGTGCCAATCCTCCTCATCAACGTAGTGCATCGGTACCGCACGCCTCTCGAGTTCCACCACAGCTGGTCTTGGGGTTTTGTAACGGAAGTGGGGGATGATGTGAAGGCATAGGTAGGAGGGGATTATTGACACTCATATGACGCACCTGGACCTATGGGGTATCGGTTCTATGGGGTCCCACCACTGGTCCTTCTTAAACTTCATTCGTCGTCAAGGAGATGACGAACCCAATCGATTCATGACATATTCTTTGAATTCATTGTGATCCTTTTGTATGTTGTCAACTCTATACAATAATGATTGGAACATGCCTTTTAGTTCATCCATATTCAAACCCATGGACGTTGGTTGACTCAGTCCTGCCATGGTCGCTCCAAAGGAATCAACCTCACGGTTAGAATCATCATGTATTGAGTCCTCCCTTATCGGTGTGCTCTCTATAGGTTTCCTTGTTGATGTCATCTTTCGTGTTTTAACCATTAATGGAGGTCTGAGGTTCGCCTGCTCTGATACCAATTTGATGGGATCTGGAACCACAGATAGGCTACGCTAAGATTCCTTCTAGATCTGAATTTATTACAGGAATCAGTCCGCACAACCGTGGGAAAATATTTGTCATATATTCTCTAGTAGTTAGAAAATTACGAAACTAATTGGGTTAGATCTATAAATTCTTAATCTACAACTTTTGTATTTATGCCCTTCGTATATTCGAACTATAGCAGGGACGAAAACACAGAATAATACGTGATTATGGTGGTGACGGGTGGAATGGATGTTAGGGTTATGGATGGGTATGGAGATGAGGGTGGATTGTGGAAATGATTAAGGGAGGTAGTCGAAGGGAACGAAGTGGTCGAGATCCCAAAGAAGAGGGGTGACTAAACAGATGAGGGAGATTAGAAGCGAGTAGAAACCTTACCAACCGTAGAGGTGGAAGGATGGTGAAGAGAGAAGAGGAAAGAGTCTAGAGAGAAGATAGGAGGCAAGAAATCAAGAATCTAATAGCATAATGAAGTTGCCTACCTTCCACATATTTATAGAGGCTAGCTAACAAGTCCTAAAACAATATGAAACCCTAATTCTAGAGGATTCCAGTGGATCGCATTCGAACGCGCCCGATCGCGTTTGAACACACTCAGAAAGCCTCTTCTCTGGATTTGTGAATGCGAGAAATCAAGAATCTAATAGCATAATACAGTTGGCTGCCTTCCACATATTTATAGAGGCTAGCTAACAAGTCCTAAAACAATATGAAACCCTAATTCTAGAGGATTCCTATCGATCGCATTCGAACGTGCCCGATCGCGTTCGAACACACTCAAAAAGCCCCTTCTTTGGATTTGTGAACGCGACACAAGCGTTCGAACGCGGGTGTTCAAACTCGCCCGACCGCGTTCGAACGCGACTCCACCCACGTTCAAACGCGACCTACAAGAATTTTATTTTAATGAAAATAAACACCTAATGTAATAAGAAAAGATTGTAATTAAGTGTATCATCCTCACCGTCGGCACCCTCTGGCGGCTAGGCTCCCCCTCAGCTAGCTTTTGTTAGCTAAGGAGAAGGGCCCCGACGAGGTTGAGCAAGGCTGCCGGTGGCTGGGACCGAACTTGGGGTGGGTTGGGTTGCATGCAACCCAGCCCAGGTGAGTGGTGGGTTTGGAGCTGCAAGCAGCCCAGCCAACCTTGGGCTATAGGCAACCTAACCCAACTATAGCCCAACCCATGTGTTTTTCTAGTTTATGGAAGGTTTGGACCAAATCTTGGTGGATTTATTTTGGCTTTGTGCCAGCTAAATAGAGTGTTTACCCGTAGATTTATCTCTTTAAATTGTTAATTCATTATTTAATTATTTTTAATGCTGCCAATCATGAGGCTTAATTAATTGTTTTATAAATAAATCTTAATTAGCTAGACCATGGCCTGAGAGTGCCGTTACAAATAACACTTATCAGGAACTAGCTCCAATTGGATATGAACTTTGGCTAATTATAATTTTGGGCTAATTCAAATTTATCAAAAGAGTCGATGGTCAGGGTGTATCTGTATTAATTGTTCCTATCGGAGAATTAATACAGATAAATGTAGTAAAATGATATTAATACAGATAAATGTAGTAAAATGATATTAAGATAAATGTAGATAAATGTCATGCATATTAATTAAATATTGTCTATGCTATCTCCCATAATTTTCATAATAGTGAGTTGGGCGATAGTTTGAGGAGAATATTTTTATTTCGCTTAATAACGCGTCAGACATTGATACAGTTGTGTCAGTTTTACCTAATTAATAGGGGTAGGAATTACGAGATGGACCTACCTAAGCCGGTAGTAAACGTCCATAAGATTATTTAAATAATTAGTGGTAGGATTATTGTGCTCATGCTTTTTATTTACTTTTCTTATCGAGGTGGACTCCATTCCCTATGAGGATAATCTCGTGGCGTAATTGCAGCTAGTGTTAGGAAAGCGGCTCAAGCAAGTGAAACTCCTATAATCTAGAGTATTGAAGAGATTGAAATATTGTACTTTATGAAATCATTACATCCATATCATTCATGTACATACGTTTTTCTTACCGTTACTATTGCAATGTCATGCATGGTATTTATATTTTGCAGTTCGGTACGATTTCACATATTATGATGCCTTCGCATACTTATTGGGCATGATCATGTGTTTAGCATGCAAAACATGATAATGATGAGTATTGTATTATGTTTGTTGTGTTGGATAGTATCATGCCACTTGCACACTTGCACGACCATAAAGGGAGTGACTGCTGTGTCTCGATAGTACTCGATACCTCCCAAGCCAAGGTTAAGGGCGGGGGATATTCTTATACTTATATATATTAGGCCCACGTCTAAGGTCTTAGTCTATTGATCCTAGACAATCAAGCATCCACTTTGTTGGGTGAAGAGCGATTTACTGTCGATCGATGAGAGTCATACCCTTTAGGGTATTTAAGATAGAGATAGAGATAAGGGTAGGATAACGTAGACCTAGCGATACCCAATGACGTAGGGTGAGGGCATCCATGAGCAACGGCTCATGATTTCCGCATAGTGGTGCGATGATGAGGAACTGAGGGCTCGGATGATAGTATCGATGTGCGATACTAACCTTTGTGATGGGCTTACGACTGAAGTTCTTAGTCTGTAGTGGCGGATAATTAGTCATGCTGTTCACTAGGTGATGGGCTAACGATTCTACAACTAAGGTCTACCCTCCCTTGGGGTATATGTTGTCGGGTGTAAGGATTGATGTGGCGTTCGAGCGTGGCTCTACATGAGCTTACGTGGTAGACTTGGTAGTCTGAGATGATGCATATTATGTGGTGTGGTGTTGACATGACTTTTGAGCGGAGCTTAGTGTGAGCTCGAGTTTGAGGACTTGATAGTTTGGATTGATTGCATGGTAGGTTATTTATTGCTGATGCATTGATTTGATCATGATGCACATATTCATACTTACTTATTGTTGTATCATTCATCGCACTACTTTTAGACTGTAGAAGTAGAAAATTGCTGGGTTTTATGCTCATTACCTTCTAGTGAAAATATTTTCAGATTAGTAGATGAACCAGAGTTCATGGCGGATCTGGCGAAGACTGGCTTGAGTCTCATCTTTCTAACTCTTATTCTTATTTTTAGTTAATTCATGTAAATTAAGCTAAATGGTTTGTAGCTCCTGCGTGGGCTTTATCATATTTTTGGTTATGAATATGTATGATACGATCACGCCTCGGGCTATGGAGCTCTGATACCCGCTTGATACGATCTCTCCTTTGGGGCTAAGGATCGATCTCTTCCGTATTCTCAGATCTGGACTGATCTTGCACGGAACTTTGAAATAAGATCCCAAAATATTTCGCCATCAGATCGACGTGAAATTTTGATATGTGGTAGCCTCGTAAGAGAGCTTTCCAACAAATCAAGTTTCAGGCAAATTGGGGTTGGAGATCTCAAGATATTGTCCGTTTAGTGGACAAACATCAGGATGGTCTATTTTGGATCCGTGGATGGAGGCACGTGATCCTAGGTAATGATGGATGGTGGAGAATCGACGTTAATGGGGTGGCACCGGTGGAAAAGTGATGGTGGAAAGGTTATGGATGATGGAAAGGTTAGGGCAAGTGTTGGATAGATTGGAAGAAGGGGGAGGAGAGGGCCACTCCTAAGGGACTAGGGTGATTGGCCGGTCGAGGGAGTTTAGAAGCGGCGTTGCCGGGGATTGAGGGACGGGAGCGAAGAAGACGAAGGAGGCAAGGCAAACTCAATTCTCAATAATCAATAATCCAATCCTCACTTTGGTTGCCATCCACATCCTTTTAAAGGCTAACCAACAACTCAAAATTAACCCTAAAAATACAATTTTCGCCGACCGCGTTCGAACTCGCCCGACTACGTTCGAACGCACGATCTAACGCGTCTCTCGGTATTTGCGAACGTGATGCAGGCGTTCACAGTGCGTTCGAACGCACATTGCACTCTCTTCACCCACGTTCATAACCCCGTTCACAAACCGCGTTCGAACTCACTCCATCCGCGTTCGAACACGACTTACAGAAAACTTATTTTAATGAAAATTAAACACTAAAACATGAAATAAAAACACTCCTAAAGTGAATCCATGCTCGGGACGACGTCGGTGAAGTCCGAATCGTATCAATGTAGTTTGAGCTTGTTGTGGCATTGGTGTTATGGGCTTATTATATGTATTATTTATAGAAATGTGAGATTTTCGCTTGTATATTATATTGAAAGATTGATCAATCGGTCATATGGTAATCACGTTGGTTCTACCCACGTGAGGCGAGTGTTACATATTAAGACTTTAATTTGACCAAATAAGCAAATAAGATAATTAGATTCAATCTATTGAGCCCAATTTCCTCTTGATGTAATCCGATCTGACCTGGTTCACATCAATTTATCATAAATAATCCTTATGCTAAGTTATAAATGAGTTATATTGGTAATAAATAATTAATTTAAGTTATACACGAGTAATTAGATTATAAATAAATTAGAGAAATATACATAAACACGACTTATTTAGGTAGACCAACTATCTATGATCCAACCCTATTATATTAAAGTCATACCTATTCTAAATGTAGTTTTTATTCGAAAGCACTAATAAGGCACACCTAACAAAGATTAAAGTTTACAAAGTTTAGGAGAAAAATTAGGGTCCTTCACGAGTACTATGTACTAGCCATGGTGTGCATTGCATATCCACACAACTACGGATCAATCTATGTCAAACCCAACTTACGGATCAATCTATGTCAAACCCAACTTACGGATCAATCTATGTCAAACCCAACTTACGGATCAATCTATGTCAACAGATCATCCGATCACATTAAAGTTGTTAGATATGAGGAAGGACTCTCTGTCTCTCTACATTTGACTGTCATGGTCTTTTTATTATTGGTAGGGTTAAAGTTACAGACTGTCTGATTTTCAACACGATAGAGAGAGAGAGAGAGAGGAGAGAGAAAAAAGAGTTACGAAACCGACGGAATGAGCATTGTCCAATCCACGCGATCTATCCACGTTGCACTGCTGGCAGATCCACTGTGTAGTTCCACCACCACCCCCTTAGCTTGACCACTGATCTTTCGCCAGGCAAAATTTTGAACACTAGAAGTCGGTGCGTAATAACGAGGCATTGATGCCTGAACTGAAACATCTGTTGGCAGAATTTTTTTTTTCTTTCAGCCCAGCCCAAGGCGGCTCTAGCTTAAGCTCAAGCCAAGCTAGTCGAGTTTGATTGGAGGAGGACGACGATGATGACGAGGAGACGGCGGCGGCTTGCCAAAGGGGGAGGAGTTGGCCAAAAGAAGAGGCGAAGGAGTAGAAGAATGAGGAGGTTGACGCTGACGAAGGAGGTCAAAGGAGTAAGAGTGTAGTGCCACCGCTCGGCACAGGCATGTGCATGCCCACGCGCCCACACGGCACGCGCGACAAGTCGGGTGGGTCCGTCAAGCACAAATCACAAATAAATCATGACTATTAATCTAAATAAACCTGTTAATATATACATATCTAAGTCCACAATAATATACACTAGATCACAAAATAAATCATGACATCATCAAATTAAATCTGTTAATAAATCCATATATATATCCACAGCAATCATACTAGATAACTATATAATCTAGCAGGACCCAGACAGATTACAACAAACCATCAAGATACAACTTATAGCCACTAACACATGAGTATAATATAATCCAATCTGTATTATACGAATTATCGTCTAATACAATGGAGTACAAATATCAAATAATTATATAACTCAATTTCTATATAAATTATCATCTATACCGTCTCGCATCTATAGCTCACCTCATCATTGCTCTAGATATCTTCTAAGGATATCTCAAGTCGCTATTACGTACCACATATTTGAGGGGGTTAGAAAAAAAATAAAGAGAGTTATGAATAAAAGGCTTAGTGAACAGACTTTATTATGAATAAGTGATGCTAAACAAAGAATAAATTATGTACTGGATAATATGAATCACATATAAGCATTATGTCATGAATGAGTATATGAATGAAAGGTAGATATCATATCATAATTGATCAAAGTATATAATTCTCGACAATGTATAAACAATCTCTATGTTATACAATCATCATAACTCTCTCTCTCTCAAATATGACACATGATCTGTGCCGACCATTATCATGCTATGATATCAAATGCAATCATATGTGATGCATATTGACCACTCAATAATTAGGTATATCAGATGATAATAAAATCATATGTATTTCTCAATATCTCAATCATCAATGTCATCCCTAAATATCATCATTATATTAGACCACTGTGCATAGTCAACAACCGACATCCGGTCTCATCAATATGCCTGAAGGTTTAGAGCATACCTTGTCATCCATAAAGGGTATCTCAATTATAATCATGCACTGCCATCCGCTAAGGGTATTAACATCCATCCCGACTAGGCACCCTTCTAACTGATAGAAATATATGAGGATAACTCGCCACATATGCCCTAGTGAATGACATATGTCTGAATGTTTACTATGTACATAGACTAACGACCTCAGGCATAAGGCCACAGGATCACAACTATGTCTAGCGATTAATCATCCACCAAATGCATCCTAACCCTCGCGCCCACTCAGGTATCCTCACGCTTCTAACAACTATCCTATTAATCAGATTTCATGCTTTCCTTCTAGATGATAGATTATATGCATTTTATCCGATACTATAATAAGTCATGTATATTAGGATTTTAGGTGAAAGATGAGTCAAAATAAATATATGATGCAATGAAATCTCCAATGGTACATGTATCACATGCATACTTATGCTATAGATTATCTCGACATAAAGTTATAACAGTATAGCCATCTCTAATTATCTCTATATATCATCAACATACTCATCCAAGATCAGTCTACTCACATGAATGATAAAATATGCTCGATTAAAATCATCTCTAGATAAGATCATATAATCATGCTAGAGGTCAAAACATGCATATACATAGTTTTATAATATATCCTAATTGAGAAAGGTGTCTAGAGGATAAGACTACTCACCATCTAATCAAAAGACCCAACACACGTATCCCTCACGTCCATCAATCAACCGCCACTCATCGCTAGTAAGGTCTCTAAGGTCTCAAATAAGGAGTTCGGGATCTAAAAATGTTTAAGTAGCATGAAATTAGTCATTTATCCATTTAGAATTCATTCGTGTAAAATATAATAATTTATTAGACTTTATTAATTAATCGGCTTTATATTAATAATATATAGTTATGATAACTTTAACATATTGTTAGTATAAATTATATTCATTTACTAAAGACTGTACTTTCTAATTATATATTAATCATACAATGATCATTCTCTTTTGATATAAAAGATAAAAGAATCAAATAAAAATAAAATAAACTTATATACTATATCTAATTACAATTTAATTAGTTTACAATTACTACCTTTACTTAACTAATAACTAATTATACATATAATAGTTATTATCCATAATTATCTGAGCTTAGTATTTTATTGTATAGAAAATAATATATAATAATAAGGTGCTAGAAATACATTATATGATTATATATATTAAATATATGCATGCATAAGTATACATAAACATTAATAGAAACTTATATAATTAATTATTTTTAATAAAACTAAATATATAAAATATAAGATTATTATCAATAAGATTATATGTATCTAATAAACAATGGCTAAACTATAAATAAATTTATATGCAAGTATTTATAATTATAATTAATAAATTATTATACTAAAAATACTTAGGTAATACTTATATTAGTGAGTGTAAATTATCAAAATAATTTACCATCTAAATAAACTAATTTACCTAAATTTTAGAAAATAAATCATATAATTAATGTAAAAAGGATTAAAAGGGAGCAACCCCTTACTACAGCCCAGCACTGTTGCAGAAGGGGAAAGAACTGAGGAAGAATAAGAAGAAGAAAGAAGAAGAAAGAAAGAATGAAAGGAGAAGAAGAGAAGAGAAGAGAAGAGGAGAGAAAAGAAGGAGAAGGGAGGGGAGTGCGAACCTGGGCTGGCGGGGAGAGGGTACCGACTATTGCTGGCCAACTAGTGGTCGACTTCTCGCCAAGGGCAAGAAAGAGAGAGGGAGAGAAAGTGAAAGAGAGAGGGAGAGAAAGTGAAAGAGAGAGAGAGAGAGAAAGAAGAGTGAGAGAGAGACTGAAAGAGAGGGGAGAGAAGAAAAGGAGAGAGAGAGGCGGTGGAAAGGGGTTTGACGGTAGAGGGGCCCACCATGCCAACTGATTTAGCCAGGTGGGCTGGGTCGGCAGTTAGGGGCGTGTGGTGCCCTCAGCCTGCTTGCCATTGCATGGCATGAAATCAACCACATTGTGCCATGCACCAATTATTTATTATTATTATTATTATTATTTTTAGTTTTTTTAGGGATAGTTTGTAACAAAGAGTCGATCGATGGAGGAGGAAGAGGAAGAGGAAGAGGAAGAGGAAGGGAGGAGGTTGGGTACTCGAATTTGTTAAATAATTTTATTAGATCTACAGTTAGGGTTAGATAGAAATAAGATAATGTTATGAACCAAATCTAGAACGATCCGTTCATAGGATGATTTTGAGATTTTGAGAGGTAAAAATATTGGAAGTCTCTAGATCTAATAGCTTTCGATTGAAGTCAATCGGAGATTCGAATGGAAAGTTATGGTTAAAATATTGGAGTAAGGTCGAAGTAGGGTAGAATAGTAATTAATCAACGTTGCGGCGGTTGTTGGAGGGTTGTGGACGACCGTAAGATAGGGTGGCTGCTGGTGGAGTAAGGAGGCTAGGGTTTGGAAGATCCGGATGCTTTTATGACTACGATCTACTTATAGAAAGATAAAGACAATCTAACGACTAAGGTAAAAGATAAAAATGATAAAAAATATTTGGCTAAACTCAAATTCAATTCCTGATCTTATCAAACAAATCGATACACTTAGTTAGGGTCATTTTTTATTGCATTAGTTATTTGTTTTCATTAAAATAAATTTTCTATAGGTCATGTTCGAACGCGGTTAGGGGCGCGTTCTAACACATTTGTGAATGCATGCATTAGGTTTGCAAATACAGAGAACAAGAAATGCAAGTTCGAACGCCTGCATCGCGTTTGCATTGATAGAGAAAGCATTTTGTGCGTTCGAACGCGATCGGGTGCATTCGAACATGATCGGTGGGAATCTTCTAGAATTAGGGTTAATAATTATATTTTAGTTTATTGGCTAGCCTCTATAAAGGTGTGGATTGCAGCAAAAATCATTATGCTATTGGATTATTGATTTCTTACCTCCTATCTTCTATCTATTCTCTCTACCCTAATCTCCTTCCTCCCTCTTCACCAACCTACCACCTCTACCATTGGCAAGGTCTCTTCTAATTTCTAATTTCCCTCGTCTGTCAAGTCCTCCCTCTTCCTTGGGATCTCGACCACTTCTTCCCCTTCGTATTTATCTCTTAAATAACATCAACCATCCACCCTCATCTCCATTATCATCCATAACCCTAACATCCACTCCACCCATCATTACCACCGTCATCCGCACTATATTGTGTTTTCGTCACAATTGCACAGTTCGAATCTATAAAAGGTGTAAATACAAAAATTATAGATCGAGGAGCTATGGATTAATTCCACTTGGTTTTGTAATTTTTTTATTACGAAATAATATTTAGTAAATATTATTCCTCGGTTGTGTGGACTGCTTCCTATAATAAATCTAGATCTTGAAAAAATCGTTCCGTAGCCTATCATTGGTATCAAAGCCTATCAATTTGGTATCATAGTCTCTATCATTGGTATCAAAGCTAGGTGAACATCAAACCTCCATTAATGGTTGAAACAAGGAAGATGACGTCAATAAGGAGACCAATAGAAAGCACACCGACAAGAAAAGACTCAATCCCTGATAACCCTAACCGTGACGCCGATTCCTTTGGAGCGACCACGGCAGGACCGAGTCAACCAATGTCCATGGGTGTGAATATGGGCTTGGTGGATGAACTTAGGGGCATGTTCCAAACATTGCTGCATAGAGTTGACGCAATGCAAAATGATCATAATGCTTTAAAGGAATATGTCATGAACCGATCGGCTTCGTCATCTCCACGACGAAGATTGGTGCCTCAAAAAGGACCAGCGATGGGACCACATTGAATCGATACCCCACAGGTCCAGGTGCGACATGTTAGTATCAATGATCCTCTTTTACCTATGTCTATACATCATCCCTCACCCCCATTACAAAACCTAAGACCGACGGTGGTGGAACCTGAGCTACGAGCGGCACCAGTGCGCTTCATCGATGAGAAGGATTGGCACTTTGAGGATGAGGTTGATCCCTTCGGAGATGGTGATGGACGTGCTCAAGGATTTAGAGAAGGAGATCAACATGCACAAAGGTTTAGACCTGAACTAAGGATCTTTCACAAACCCAACAATGCTATTCGGGGGTGAACCGCACTCTTGGACTTTCTAAAATTCCAAGGCGGTGATCCAACGGATTGGGTCTTTCAAGTGGAGCAATATTTTGATTGTCAAGGAACAGCAGAGGACACAAAGGTCCAGATGGCAAGCTTTCACCTCCAAAAAACAGCATTGTATTGGTATCGATTAGTTATTCGTGGTAGAGGACTTACTGATTGGGCTAACTTTTGTAGGAGGATTACACATAGATTTTGGACAACGACATATGAAGATTTTGCTGCCATATTAAGTAAGATGGTTTAGAGAACGACCGTTATGGAGTATCAAGCTGAATTTGAAAAGTTAGTAGTCATTGTGAGCCACCTTAGCCCGAACCGATATTGATGAGCACATTCATTTCAAGGCTGCAAGAGGAGATACAGATGAATGTTCATGCTCTTTGTCCTACCACTCTTGAGGAGGCCTTTGAGAAGGCCGTGAGGATGGAGCAAAAGCATAAGGCTCTCAAAATGGCAGCGAAGACAAGTTGGGGCAACCGTGATGGATAGATTGCGCCTAGAATGCCGGCTAGAAATTCTGCGAGTTCAAAGACAGCGACTGTGAGTACTAGACCATAACCATCTTTGAGACTTTCTTTCGATGTTAGAAGAGGCACAAGAACCCCCGTTCAAACTCTCACACTTGCCAAGGTGGAGGAGCGAAGAGCGAAGGGCCTTTGCTTTCAATGCGATGAACATTTCACCTCTGATCATCGGTGTCCAAATCGATCGGGAGTATGATGCTCATCAACAGTATCGAGGAGGACGATGAGGTTGTTAGTGATGGAGATTGTTCGGAGGAGGTCCATAAGGAGGCTGTTGAGGAGGGTGCGAAGGAAGATATCCAAGCTAAAATATCAATGCATGCATATTCAGGTACTTCTGCGCCGAGGACGTTATGGGTAGATGGACTCGTTAGAAAGCATTGTGTGCACATCTTCATCGATTTTGGGAGTACACACAACTTTCTAGACGAGAGGTTAGTGAGGAGATTGAGCTTGGATGTTGAACTGACCATGGAATTTGACATTGCTATTGGAGACGGCGAAGCTTAAGGCGAGGGAGCTTGTATCCCTGGGTCGGTATATCAGTGCATGGACACGATATTATTGTGGATTTATATCCATTGGCGTTGTGAGAAGCAGACATTGTCTTAGGCACACAATGGTTACTAAGTTTGTGACCCATCACTTTTGATTTTCAGAACATGTGGATGAAATTTAAGCAAGGAAAAATATGTGCGGCTTGATGGCGTTCGATCTCCATCGATTCCTCCGATGCAGCCGATAGTAGGGCTGCCATGTGCGAGTGATTTGGCCTATCTTCTTTAGTTAGGACCAGCAGGAGACGAAACTCAAATGAGTCCAGATACTACCATCGAGTTGTCTAATTTATTAGACAAATTTGCTGGACTGTTTGAGGAACCAAAGGAGTTGCCACCAAGGAGAACGGTGGACCATCACATAGAGATTGTGCCTAGGGCTGCACCGGTGAATGTGAGGTCATATCGGTATCCACATGTGCAAAAAAAAGTTATCTCCAAGATGGCAGCTGAGATGTTGGAGAAAAGCCCCATTCAATCAAGTCATAGCTCTTATTCATCCCCCGTGCTATTGGTGCGAAAGAAAGACGGGACCTGGCATTTTTGTGTCGATTATGAGGCACCAAACGCTATTACCGTCACAGACCAGTATCCTATTCCGGTTATAGAGGAGCTATTGGATGAGCTTGCAGGGACGACCATATTCAGTAAGCTTGACTTGAGAGCCGGGTATCATCAAATTAAAGTTCACCCGACGGATGTGCACAAGACTATATTTTGAACTCCAAACGGGCATTACAAGTTTCGGGTGATGCCTTTTGGTCTCATCAATGCTCCAGCTATTTTTGAAGGCCTCATGAATGATGTATTTCGGCCTCTATTGCGAAGGTATGTTTTGGTATTCTTTGATAATATTTTTATGTATAGCAGGACTGAATTGGAACATTTGAGGCATTTGGAGGCTGTGCTGAATTTGTTGAAGCAAAACCAGTTGAAGATCAAGAAGTCCAAGTGTCTATGGGGAGAACCACAAGTGGAGTATTTAGGCCATATCATCTCAGCAGAAGGTGTAGCGGCGGATACTTAAAAGGTAGCATGCATGCCGCTTGGCTGATTTCTATTACCACCACAGGATTGCGAGGATTCTTGGGGCTGATCGGATATTATCGTCGCTTCATCGTTGGGTATGACAAGATCGCTGCTCCTCTTACTTCTTTGTTGAAGAAGGACTATTTAAGATGGATGGATGAAGCCACTATAGCCTTTGAAAAATTTAAAACAGCAATGACGACGGCTCCCGTTCTAGTGCTATCGAACTTCACCAAAAAGTTCATTGTGGAATGTAATACATCGAGAGTTGGCATAGGTGCAATACTAATGCAATGAGGATGTCCCATAGCCTTTCTTAGTAAGGCTTTATCATAAAAATCTCAGCAATTATCGACTAACAAGAGAGAGATATTGGCAATTCTGTATGCGGTGATAAAGTGGAGGCCTTATTTGATCTGTTGGCGATTCATTATCCGACCTAATCAAAGGAGCCTTCCATACTTTATGGGACAGCATATACACACTCTAGCACAGCAGAGATGGGTCACAAAATTACTGGGGTATGATTATGAAATTCAATACAAAAAAGGAACGAAAAATAGAGCGGCGGATGCACTATTACTCCAACCCGATACTGCCGAACTTGCAGCCTATTCTTCTCCCACTTTTTCTTTTCTTGATGAGCTAAGGTATGCATGAACATCTGACCCAAACATTTTGAGATTATTACAGGAGGTGTTGAATGATCCGAAGTGCCATCTAGAGTTAAAAAATCGAGGCAGTTTACTACTGGACCGCGGATGCATTTGGGTGCCTGCAAATGATAGTTTGCGGTAGAAATTGTTGGAACATTTCCACCAAACTCCAGAGACTGGTCATGAGGGTGTCTTGAGGACTTATAGGAGGATATCATAGAGTTCCTCATGGCCAGGATTGAGGCGAGATGTGAGGAGTTTTCTCCGTTCTTGCGAAGTCTGTCAAAGGGCTAAAGCAACCACTTTGAAACCGGCCAGATTACTACAGCCTTTACTGATACTGGACCGTGTTTGAGAAGATATTTCTATAGATTTCATAGAGGGTCTTCCGCTGGTATGTGGTTATTCCATTTATTTTGCGGTGGTTGACATGTTGAGCAAATATGCGTACTTTTCTACATTGTCATCCATTTTCAGCCAAGTTGGTGACTGAAATTTTTGTTAGATATCGTGATCATGTACTTATGAGCAACTTTTGGATAGAGTTTTTCAAATTATAGGGGACTCGATTGAACTTCAGTTCGGCCTACCATCCACAAACGAACGGCCAAACTAAGGTGGTCAATCGAGACATTGAGCAGTACTTGAGGTGCTTTGCTAGAGAGATACCGAGACGATAGTTGGAGTTCTTACCGTGTGCGGAGTGGTCTTACAACACCGCCTACCATAGTAGATCGACATGACTCCATTTGAGGTGATGTATAGACGCACGGCTCTGACATTATGCGCTTATGACCCAGTGGCATCTGTATATCAGACGAAGGTGGACTTAGCTTTGATGGATAGAGACTAGAGACGCCATATTGAGAAGGTTGCATGCCCATCTTAAACTTGCTCAAACTGCACGAAGCAAGTTTATGATTGCAGCCATAGGGAGCAGGAGTTCGATATCGATAGTTGGGTGTTTGTGAGGGTGCAACCGTATCAACAGGTGACCTTGCGTCCGATGCAAAACCAGAAGTTAGCACATCACTACTTCGGCCCGTTTCGAGTGTTAGAGCGTATTGGTTCGGTTGAATATCGTTTGGAGCTCTCGAAGGGGTTGAGAGTACATCCTATCTTCCATGTTTTATTGCTGAGGGAGTGGATAGGAGATCATGAGGTCATTGGGTCAGTTCTACTTCCTAGGCACCGACAACATCATAGTACCAAATTAGAGATAGAGATTCTAGTCGAGTGGCTTGGCAAACCATCCGATGAGGCAACATGGAAGTTGGAGACAACTATTTTGGAGCATTTCCTTGACTTATCACCTTGAGAACAAGGTAGGGGAAGCGTGGTGGGCTGATACACTTAATTAGGGTCTTTTCTTATTGCATTAGTTATTTGTTTCCATTAAAATAAATTTTCTATAGGTCGTGTTCAAACGTAGTTAGGGGCACGTTCAAACGCATTTGTAAATACCTGCATCAGGTTCGCAAATACAGAGAATGTGAAATACGTGTTTGAATGCGGTCAGGCGCATTCGAACGTCTGTATCACGTTCGCATCAATAGAGAATGCATTTTGTGCGTTTGAACGTGATCGACGGGAATCTTCTAAAATTAGGGTTAATAATTGTATTTTGGTTTGTTGGCTAGCCTCTATAACGGTGTGGATGGCAGCCAAAATTATTATGCTATTAGATTATTGATTTCTTGCTTTCTATCTTTTCTCTATTCTCTCTACCCTAATCTCCCTCCTCCCTCTTCACCAACCTACCACCTCTACCATTGACAAGGTCTCTCCTAACTTCTAATCTCCCTCGTCTATCGAATCCTCACTCTTCTTTGTGATCTCGACCACTTCTTTCCTTTCGTCTTTATCCCTTAAACAACATCAATCATCCACCCTCATCTGCATTATCATCCATAACCCTAACATCCACTCCACCCATCATCACCACCATCATCAGCACTATATTGTGTTTTGTCCCAATTTTAGTTCGAATCTGCAAAGGACGTAATACAAAAATTATAAATCAGGAAGATACGGATCGATTTCACTTAGTTTCATAATTTTTTGACTACGGTAGAATATTTTGTGAATATTTTTCCTCAGTTGTGCGGACTGCTTCCTACAATAAATTCAGATCTTGAAGGAATCATTCCGTAGCCTATCATTGGTATCAAAGCCTATTAAATTTGGTACTGTCGTCTCTATCACACATATCTACTCCTATCTATAGGAGTAAAAATTCCTAGCGGATCAAATCAACATGTGGATTATTCGATTTATTTGAAATTCAAAATAATAAAATAAAACTAAGTAACTAGCTTAACTCGACTCAACTCGACTTGATTCAACTTAACCCATGTTGTTGAATTGTAACAATCCACCACGCTTTTGACACCTTGTCCTCAAAGTGACTAATCTTTCACGTCCTTGTACTCATATAACTTTTCGTGCCAATTAGTGGATTTAGGTTCGTCTTCCTCGAGTCCACCTAGGAACATAACGTGGGCTGACTGGCCCTTGCATTTATGATCAGAGGTAAATTGGTCATCATACTAACAACACAAGCCTTTTCTTTGGTGCTCTTCCAAGTTGTTGGATACAAAACGACACGAGATTATTTGTCGGTTAGGCTAAGCCGTCGGTGCAAGCTGAGTCAGGGCAGATGCCGTCTTTAGTGGGCCGTGGGCTTGGGCTGTCTTTCTTCTCTCCTCCTTGCGGATCTAGTTCAATTGATCCAACTTGGACTCCATCGAATAGCTAAGGAGAAGGCCTCATCAGAAGTAGTGGGCCTCAAAGCCTTAACCTCAGCCTGAATGTCAGGCCTGAGCACACTAATGAAGGTACTCTTTAGGGCAGAGTCAGACCAATTAGTGACGCTGTTGCATATCCACTCAACTCCCCCCGGTAAGTTCGAACTGTTGTTGACTGAGCCACACGAAACCAAGCATAAATTGCATTTGCAAAGTCCTATCGAGACTCGAATGGTCGAGTCTGCTAAACCAACTAGTACCACCTAATCACCACGCCTTCCAAGTGAAATGAGTGGACGTGGCGGTTGGGGCCGGTGGGGGCTGGATCTCCACCAGTGGGAAGATAAGGTTTTCAGCCCTAGCTTCCATCTCATGAGGAAGGTGACAGTAGCCCTTACACTAGCGGCATCTTCGACACAATAGTAGTGGCAATGGGTGCTTGCTTTGGTGGAGGGGCCTCCACTATAGTCGGACGAGTCGTGCCGCGGTTTGGGGCTCCCCTCCACCTCCCTCACTGGTGGAGTTTTCTAGGCACGGTTGGATAGATTCCGTTGTGGCTAATGGCACAAGTTGGTGAAGGGCGGCTAGTAAGGCCTCTATCAAGGCCTGGATTGAGTCCTTGAGGGCGGTTTGGATCTCCTTTGCGTTCTTCTTCAACTCGGTCAAAAATTCTTTAAAAATAATTTTGCCCATGCCGGCAGCTACAGGTGTAAATGAACCGAGCCTGAACGAGCTGGCTGTTGCTTAGGCTCGGCTAAAAATCAAATTCGAGCCTCTTTATTGGGCTAAGGCTTGACTCGCCTTAGCCTGAGCCAAGCCTAAGCTGGGCCTGATCGAGCCCAAGTTGAGCCCGAGCCTAAAATGAGCCTATTATCAATCCTGCCGAGCTGGCTCGTGCTGAACCGAGGAAATTCGAGCCCAAGCCGAGCCACAACTTATCTAAAGTGAAGGAGGGCAAGGCGGCTACTTGGAGAAGGAGAGCGAGGCGGAGCTTAGAGGACGAGGCAGCATCGTGGGTCCATGGCAGCTTGACGAGGCGGCACCACGATAGCTTGGCGTCTTCTCGAAGGAGGAGGATGCGGCGGCTACTTGGAGAAGGAGGGTGAGGCGGAGCTTAGAGGACGAGGTCGCACCATGGCCGTGGATCCATGGCAGCTAGAGAGGCGGTACCACGGCAGCTCAAGGAGACGGCGGTAGCTTGGCATCTTCTCAAAGGAGGAGGATGCAGTGGCTGCTTGGAGAAGGAGGGCAAGGCGGAGCTTAGAGGACGAGGCGGCACCATGGCCATGGGTCCGTAGTAGCTTGGTGTCTTCTTGAAGGAGGAGGAGGAGTCTGTGGTAGCTCAAGGAGACGAGTTCGAGGGGATGTGGGGTGGGATTAGATTTGGGGATTAGGGTTTCAAATTTTCAATGTATTATGACTTATTGCCCATAACAGAGCCTATCGAGCCAAGCTTGAGCAAGCTGGCTGTAGCTCAGGCTCAGCTCAGCTCTGATCGAGCCAAGTCGAACTCGAGCTTTAGTCAAACCGAGCCTGAGCCGAGTGATACGATCTTCCCTTTTGAGCTAAGGCTCTGATACCAAGATTGATACGATCTCACCTCGGGCTATGGAGCTCTGATACCAAGCTAATATGATCTAGAAATGGTGGCTCTGATACCAGCTTGATATGATTTAGAAACGGTGGCTCTGATACCAAGCTTGATACAATCTCCCCTAAGGCTAAGGTTTGATCTCTTCCAATTTCCTGATCTGAACTAACGTTGGCATGAAACTTTGAAATAAGATCCTGAAATATTCCGCTATTAGATCGATGTGAATTTTTGATATGTGGTATCCGCAGAAAAGAGCTTTCCAACAAATCTATTTTCAGGCAAATCGGATGTGGGGATCTCGAGATATCATCCAATTAGTGGACGAAGGTTAGAGTGGTCTGTTTTGGATCCGTGGATGGAGGCACGTGATCCTAGGTGATGGTGGTTGAAGGTGGACCGGCGTTAATGGGGTGGCACCGGTGAAAAGTGGTGGTGGAAGGGTTATGGTGAATGGAAGGGTTAGGGTAAGTGTTGGATAGATTGGAAGAAGGGGAAGGAGAAGACCACCCCTAAGGGCTTAGGGTGATTGGCCGGTCGAGAGAGGTAAGAAACGGCGTCGCCGGGGATTGAGAGAACAGGAGAGAAGAAGACGAAGGAGGCAAGGTAAAACTCAATTCTCAATTCAATAATCAATCTGGTTGCCATCCACATCCTTTTAGAGGCTAACCAATAACTCAAAATTAACCCTAACAATACAATTTTTGCCGACCGCGTTCGAACGCAATGAGTTTGCTCCTCTCTGGATTTACAAACGCGATGCAGGTGTTCGAACGCACGATCAAATGCGCCTATTTTCCACTTCTCTAGATTTGCGAACACGATGCAGGAGTTCACAGCACACTCTTCACCCACGTTCACAACCGCGTTCAAACTCACTCCACCCGCGTTCGAACGCGACTTACAGAAAACTTATTTTCATGAAAATTAAACACAAAACATGAAACAAAGACATTCCTAAAGTGAATCTATGTTTGAGACGACATCGGTGAAGTCCGAATCGTATCAATCCACCACGCTTCCGCAACCTTGTCCTCAAGGTTTGAAATTTGGGAAGCGATCTTTGAACTTTGACTCCAACTCCTCCATGGTATGATCTTCTACATTGGTTCCCCCACATATCTAAAATTAGATGAAATGTTGGTGCCGAAAAAGAGGCAAACTCACTTGTGTCCGGTTGGCGCGAAAGGGCATCAGCCGCTCGATCCTCGATCCCCTTTTTGTAAACTAATTCGTAGTCATACCCAAGTAGTTTCGTGGCCCACCGTTGTTGGGCTGTAGCTAAGTGCATCATGAGCTGTCTTAAGGTTTCATCTCTATCAACAAGTTCCGTCAAGCTCGGTCCTATCCGCCGTCGCAAGTCTATCATAGGCACGCAAGATAGGGGAAGTGCGACCATAAACTGCCTCAAAGGGGGTCATCCTCAGTCGAGCTTGGATACTTGTACTCCTATTGGCCCAAGGTGGAATTCAGGTCCGTCTACATTGAGTCCACTTGGTCTCGGGTGGTCAAACCAATTGACCCAATGTCAGTGCATCCAATTGCACTCGGGAGGTCGAGTTAGATGTACTTGGTGGATCCAAATTAGGTCCTCCCAGTGACTCAAGTTAAGATTGATATGATCTCGCCTCAGGCTATGGAGCTCTGATACCAAGCTGATACGATCTAGAAATGGTGGCTCTGATACCAGCTTGATATGATTTAGAAATGGTGGCTCTGATACCAAGCTTGATACGATCTCCCCTTAGGCTAAGGTTCGATCTTTTCCAATTTCCTGATTTGGACTAAATCTAGCACGGAACTTTGAAATAAGATCTGAAAATATGTCGCTGTTAGATCGACATGAAATTTTGTTATGTTGTAACCCCAGAAAAGAGCTTTCCAAAAAATCTAGTGTTAGGCGAATCGGGTGTGGGGATCTCGAGATATCATCCGATTAGTGGACGAAGGTCATGGTGGTCTGTTTTGGATCTGTGGATGGAGGCACGTGATCCTAGGTGATGGGGGTTGAAGGTGGACTGGCGTTAATGGGGTGGCACCGGTGAAAAGTGGTGGTGGAAGGGTTATGGTGGATGGAAGAGTTAGGGCAAGTGTTGGATAGATTGGAAGAAGGGGGAGGAGAATGCCACCCTTAAGGGACTAGGGTGATTGGCTGGTCGAGGATTGAGAGAACGGGATCGAAGAAGACGAAGGAGGTAAGGCAAAACTCAATTCTTAATTCAATAATCAAATTGGTTGCCATCCATATCCTTTTAGAGGCTAACCAACAACTCAAAATTAACCCTAACAATACAATTTTCGCCGACCGCGTTCAAACGCACCGAGTTTGCTCCTCTCTGGATTTGCGAACGTGATGTAGGTGTTCGAACGCATGATCGAACATGCCTGTTTCCCACTTCTCTGGATTTGTGAACGCAATGCAAGCGTTCACAATGCGTTCGAACGGGGCGTTCGAATGCACAATGCACACTCTTCACCCACGTTCACAATCGCGTTCATAACCGCGTTTGAACTCACTCCACTCGTGTTCGAACGCGACTTATAGAAAACTTATTTTCATGGAAATTAAATATTAAAATATGAAACCAAGACACTCCTAAAGTGAATCTATGTTTGAGACAACATCGGTAAAGTCCGAATCATATCACCGAGCACAAGCTGCTCGTCAAGCTTGACACACGGCTCATCGTCGAAAGTTGCTCATGGTGGAAGGGACGCTGAAGATACTCTCATAGGAATGGAGATGAGTTCCTAACCCTCCATGTTCGCTCCTTTCTCGTTCGTCTTGGATTGCATGTTAACCATCATCGGAGGAACGTCAGCTCTGATACCAATATTACAAACCAAATTTGGAACGATCCGTTCATAGGATGATCCTAAGATTTTGAGGGCTAGAAATCTCAAAAGTCTCGGATCTAGTGGCTTTGGAATGAAGTCAATTCGAGATCCAAATGGAAAGTTATGGTTAAAATATTAAAGTAAGGTCAAAGTAGGGCGGAATAGTAATTAACCAACGTTGCGGCGGTCATCGGAGGGTGGCGGTGGACAGCCGTAAGATAGAGTGGCTGCTGTGGAGGAACGAGGCTAGGGTTTGAAAGATCGGGATGCTTCTACGACTATGATCTACTCTTAGAAAGATAAAGGCAATCTAACAACTAAAGTAAAAGATAAAGACGATAAGAAATATTTGGCTAAACTTAGATTCATTCACTGATCTTATCAAACACATGTTCACTCCTATTTGTAGGAAATTGTAGGAGTAAAAATCCCTAACAGATCCGATCCATATATGGATTATCTGATTTATTTAAAATTTAAAATAATAAGATAAAACTATGTAATTAACTTAACTCGACTCGACTAGACTCGGCTTAACCCATGTGGTCAAATCGTAATAGATAATAGAGCCATTCTATTCAAGCTTGGCTTGAAATTTAACTCGACCCTTAAAACAAGGCTCAGGCTTAGCTCACCTGAAGCCAAATTGAGTCGAGCCCAAATTTTGTTTATGCTGCTTATTTATTTTGAGACCCCTAATGTGCACCTCTACTATGTGAGAATAGAAAAACTATCAAGAACAAGATGATGTCTAATCAAAAATATTTGTAGAATGTTTATAAAGTGTTTTGTGTGTATAGCATACTTTTATTACTTGGGGTATGTAACACGCCAAAAAAGTGTGTCAGTTATGAGGTTAGGTTTAACTAGCTCATGAAAAAAGGTTACATGACTCATGATCAACCTACCTAAGACTCATGATCTTTTAAAAAAGATAATATTCAATAGATGAGTATTAAACTTATTTACCCAAGTAGATAACTTCTAATTCATAATGATGCCACATAAGACGCTAATATACACATCTAAAATAATTGTCTAAATTAATGATTTTATATAATTTAAATTGCTTTTTTGTGAGCAATTTGAGGTTACTCTAGACTCTGTAGATGTCAAAATCTTACCAATATCTATATCGTAGTCCTCTCATTTGTTAAGAGTATCAAAAATTGGTCACTGAATTAGTGATTTTAATTAAACAAAATTGCTAGTTTAGAAAATGATTATCCTTACTATACTTCATGGCATCCTAATAGACTAAAGGTCCAAGAAATAGCTCCACACTTAGTTTACTTTGCATATGAAGCTTTTTCTCCTGGAATCATCCCCAAGTTTCCTCCCCTCGGCCTTAGCTCTCTCAATCCTTCCCCAAACCCATTCTCAGTTTCTTCCTCACACCCTACCCTTGTGGGCTTCTGTCTCCTACATGATAGGGCTTTACTTTTTTCTTCACTTCAATACTAACCCTTTCCTACTTACCCTCATTCCTCCTACTACCCTTCTTATCACTGTTATTTCGATGTCGGACGACGAACTTCTGCAATGCTTTTCTTCCCTCCTTTTCGATGATGGTATGGAAGAGACCATCCCCCTTACTGAAGATTTCTCCATCCCCAGTAGAAACCCAAAGCTTTGTCTAGTTGGCAAAATCCTTACCACCAAGTCTTGCAATCATGTTGGCCTAAAAAATGCCCTCTCAAAAGCTTGGTACCTATAGGGATCTTTAGAATTTGTGGAGGTTGGGAAAAACATCTTCCTACTCTCCTTTGAGCTCGAGATCGATAGATGGAAAGTTTGGTATGGTGCACTGTGGTCTTTCAACAGAGATCTTTTCATCCAAGCCTCCCTTCCTCCAAACTGCTCAGTGGATTCATGGAAATTTATCTTCTCCTCTAGAGTTCATGTCAATGATGACTACACTATCGTTGGCTGGAAGAGTGGGTGCACCTATAGAATCAAGTGTCACCGGACCATCTAAATGGTCAAAGTTTATCAGGATGAGAACCATCATCGACATCACAAAGCCTCTGGCTAGTAAACTTTCAATTACCTTGCCTAATGGAGGATGCCTCGAAGTTAATATCAAGTACGAGAGGCTTACAAGATACTGCTTCTTCTGTGCCAAAATCAGTCATGATATCATGTCATGCTTCCAGAAGAGCTCCCTAGAAGAGAAAATCATCACTAACTACCCTCATCTGAAGGGCAATCTACTCAAGCTTCTCTCCCCCAAGTACATAAACCTCAATGCCTCGCAAGGAACTTTGGATCCTCTCTCAATCAGTGGTGAAATTTTCTCAGGTAAACAACACAATAGGCCACTAGTGCAAAATTGGCATGCAACTGCGTCCACCGCTCACCACTCACCCCTCCTCTCGGACCCGCCTTCCATCGGTCAGAGCAAGGATCAACGGCATGTCCCATCAGAGGAGTATTATGTGTCGAGTAGTTAGACACCTCATCTGAAAACAATTAAGAGCTTTTGCTTACCTGTCGATCAGACACCAATTCCCGCCTCCACCATCCCTATAGCTAGGCCCACTATAGTCAACATCAATCAAAAGAATGATGAAAGATTGGACAAGCTGGCCCAAGAGATGATCGATGTGCCAATCAGAATAGGAGAAACATCCCTTACCCTCAAAGTGCTGCTAGACTCATCAAAGATTAATTCTGAGCATCAGCCGAAAGCAAATCTTACACCATCCTTTCAAGCAACAACATTACCCAAAGGTACTCCAATCACTACCTCACTACATCATGTTCCCATCACCCTTCTTACTAACCCCATGGTAGAAACACATGTAATAGGCACACTCTCCTAGTTAGCCCATGCAAACTCTACCCAGTATTCCATCCCTCCAACCTTTACGTCCCCTATCTCACCAGGAAAAAACATCACCCACCTCTACCCCCACTCAAACCCTATCCACACCAAAACTCTATCTCCTAGCAAAAGGAAAATAGCCCCTTCAAAACTCAAACCGCTCACTCCAAAGCGATCTCACTCCATCGCAGAAAATATACTGCCCATCCCCCCTCCTATCCCTCTCATCGACAACTAATATTCCCAATGAAGTATCACAAAAAGCAACCTCCCTTGCCGTGGCTAAGCTAGACTAGCCGCAGCCCCCATTATGGAGATCATTGCCTAGAACTTTCGAGGGAGTGGAGGACCCTCGACAATTCGCAACCTAAAAGCTATTCTCCACAGCACCAAAGCTTCAATCGCTTTCCTATCTGAAACAAAATGTGGAGAGGCGAAAGCGGTTAAAATAATCAACTCCCTTCAACTTATAAACCACCATATAGTTGGCTCAACTGGGAAAGCTGGAGGTTTGTGGCTCCTATGGGAACCTAACACTCTGATAGAAATACTGGACTCATCGCCAAACTTCATCTTCACTACTATCAAAGACTCTATCAAGAGTCTTAACTGGATTATCGGCTACGTTTATGGAAACCCTCATAGTAAAGAAGACACTCTGCTCTGGTCAAAGATAGATACCTATGCTAGAGGGAGTCTTCTTCTTTGTTGTATAGTGATGGGTTCTACGGTACCAAAGGATAGGCTCTGATACCAAATTGATGGGTTCTACGGTACCAAAGATAGGCTCTGATATCAATGATAGGTTACAAAATGATTTCTTTAAGATCTGAATTTATTGTAGGAAACAGTCTATGCAATCGAAGAAAAATATTCAAAAAATATTCTCCCATAGTCAGAAAATTATGAAACTAAGTGGAATCGATCTGTAACTTTCTAATCTACGTTTTTGTATTTATGTCCTTCGTAGATTTGAACTACAACTAGAACGAAAACATGATTTATTGCGGATAATGGTGGTGGTGATGGGTGGAGTGAAAGATAGGGTTATGACAATAATGGAGATGAGGGTGGATGGGTGATGTTGTTTAAATGATTAAGACGAAGGAAAAGAAGTGGTCGAGAAGGAAAAGAAGAGAGAGGACTCGACAGACGAGGGAGATTAAAAGTTAGGAGATACATTGCCAACGGTAGAAGTGGTAAATTGGTGAAGAGGAAGGAGGGAGATTGCAAGAAATCAATAATCCAATAGCATTCTGATTTTGGCTGCCATCCATACCTTTATAGGGGCTAGCCAACAAGCCAAAATATAATTATTAACCCTAATTCTAGAAGATTCTCGCTAATCGTGTTCAAACGTACAAAAGGCGTTATCTATATGTATAAACGTGATGCAGGCATTCGAACGTGGCGTTCGAACGTGCTCGATCGCGTTCGAAAGCACAATTTGCGTTTTCTATTTTTGCGAACTTGATGCAGGCATTCGCAAGGGTGTTCGACCCCTTCCGCATTCGAACGCGACCTACATAAATTTTATTTTAAATATATAACTAATGTAATAAGAAAAGGTTCTAACTAAATGTATCATATAGGTGATTTTAATAACATCATTTCCCCTCTGGAAAAAGAAGGTGACAATTTTGATCGCCTCTCTGATGCAAGGAAGTTTGCTAGTCATATTGATATTGCGGGTCTGTTGGATCTAGGATACTTAGGACTAGCGTTCACTTGGACAAACAAGAGAACCAGCCAACTTCTCATCGCGAACGCCTTAATCGAGCCTTGGCATCCCCCTCACGGTGTGGCCTCTTCCATGCAGCACGAGTTCTCTATCTCTCGATGGCCTCATCAGATCATAATCCAATAATCCTTGAAACCCTCCCTCCCTTTAAACCTTCTCGAAGAAATTTCAAAGTTGAAAACTAGTGGCTACAAGTGGATTCCTACTCTCATTTCTACAAACATACATGGGCCGAAATATACAACCCCAACAAATTGTTGTCCAGTAATCTTCATTCTCTAGCTAACCAAATAAGTGGGTAGGCTAAATAGGAGGTAGGCAACCTATCCTCTCTCATCAAGAGTCTTGAATCCAAGCTATCTAGCATTCAATCTATGGACTCTACATACATAATGTGGAACAAAGAAAGAGCTCTCAGAAGTATTTTAGAATATCTTTATCTGAAGCAAGAAGTCTTCTGGAAGCAACACTCAAGAATGGAGTGGTTAAAATCGGGTGATCGAAACACAAGATTCTTTCATGCCTCGGCTTCTGCTTGGAAGAGGAGAAATACGATCTTGGGTTTGATGCTTAGCTCCGGGGTTTGATCTTACAACAAGGAAGAGATCAGCAAGGAGTTTGTTGCTCATTTCTAGCAAATATTTAAATCCTCAAATCCCTTTTCTCTATTTGGACTAACTAATTTTCTTCCAACAGCTTTTCCTAAAATCGCAGAAGAAAACTCTCAAGACATCTCAGTTTGCCCTTTGGACATGGAAATTGAAGCTGCTATCAAGAGCCTTGGACCTGACAAAGCTCTAGGTCCCGAGGGATTCAATGCTAGATTCTTTCAATCCTTCTGGGCGGATCTTAAACCGGCAGTTATCACCACTATCAAAAACTTCTTTACAACCGGAATTATGGAAGAAAAGCTAAACAAAACAAATATTATTCTCATTGCCAAGAAGCCTGAAGCATCAGTCACTAGTGATTTCCGCCCCATCAGTCTTTGCAACACTATCTATAAAGTAATTGTGAAAAATCTTGCTAATAGATTAAAGGGCTTGCTTCCAAATATTATTTCTCAAGCGCAATCGACATTCATTCCTGGCAGACAAATAATTGACAATCAGATTATTGCCCAAGAGCTAATGGTCTATCTTAAAACTTCTTCTAGCATGGTTGGATCCTTCATTTTAAAGGTAGACATCTCTAAGGCATTTAACATGATGGAATGGAGCTTTATAGGTGACCGTTTAAAAATCCATGATTTCCCCAACTCTTTCATTAATCTCATTCACTCTTGTATCTCAAGCATTTCCTTTGAAGTGGTGGTAAATGGTAGTAACAGCAAAGAATTTCTTCCATACAAGGTCTTCGCCAAGGTTGTCCTCTATTTTTTTTCCTCTTCATCATTGGCTCAAATGTGTTGTCCGTGATGTTTGAAGAAGCCACTAGACTCAAACGCTACAAAGGTATTCGTCCAGCCAAAAGTGCTAGTGCTCTTTCTCATATACTTTTTGCAGATGATCTTCTAATCTTTGGCAAGGCAACATCGTCTGAAGCTAATCATTTGCAGACTATTCTGAGTTCTTATGGGTCTATCTTTGGACAAAACATTAATCTGGAAAAATCAGCATTGGTCTTCAGTAAGAAGATTTCTAGCATGAACTGTAACGAGGTTACCTCTGTTCACCAAGTCCAACCCCTAAAAATGGGTGATAAGCATCTTGGCAACCCCCTTTGGTCACAACGATAAAAAAACCAAGCCTTTCAATTTGTTATAGATAAAGTTCATGCAAAGCTAGCCGGCTAGAAATCAAAAACGCTGTCGCAAGCGGATAAGCTAGTTCTTCTCAAATCCGTCATAAGTTCTATCCCTTTCTACTATATGACTATGACAGCTTATCCCAAGGCCCTTATCAAGAGGTTAAATGCGATCCTAAAAGACTTCTAGTGATTGAATGGATCAATGAGGAAACCGTTATGTCTCAGAAAATGGATGCTTCTTTGCAGACCCTTGAACTGTGGTGGTTTGGGAATTAGAGAGATGGACATCGTTAACAAAAGTCTTATTCTCAAGTGGAGGCTGCTGATAGAGCCAAATAGTTCTTGGGCCTCACTCCTAAAGGATAGATACTTCCTGTATACCTCTTTTTGGGAAGCAAAGCAAAGACCCCCCTAGGCATGGTCAGCAATTCTCATTGTACCTCTCTTAGACAAAACATCATTTGTGAGGTCAGTAATGGCAGCAATATCCACCCCAAAACTGATCCATGGCTTCTCTTACCCTCGTATCCTATCCTAACAGCAATCCCCTCGACCACCACCTTAAAAGATCTTACCTTGGGTCATGAGTGGAATTGGGACCTCATAGTATCACTCTTTCCCTTGGAGGTTGTTACTTTAATCAGAAGAATTCCCCCTCCCCTAACCCAAAATGAAGTTTGTGACTACCTGATCTGGAAGCTCGCTCCAAATGGCTCATTCTCAGCAAAGTCAGCATTCTCAACTCTCTCTAACGGTTGCTAGTCCGACTCCACCTCATCGCTAGTAGCCAAAAGCCTATGGAAGATCTTATGGAAATGTCATGGTCCATCACCAAGAATAAAAGTCTTCATTTGGAAAAGTATTGTTGGAGCGCTGCCAACCTGATCTGTACTCCACCACAGAATCAGACATATTGAGCCTCTTTGCATGTTTTCTCAGTGTGAAGAAGAAGCAGTAGAACACGTCCTCCTCCAATGCAACTTTGCGAGAGCGGTTTGGTTCCAAAGTAAGCTCGGCCTCAAGATGGAAACAAACACCCTCAAACTGGATGAATGGCTTGTCTACCTACACCATAATATCCCTGAAAAGGACTTATTCCCATACAGTTTCATCGTTCTCTGGTCAATCTGGAGGTGTAGAAATAAATTCTATTTTGAAGGTGAAAGGTCGAGTCCCTTACATGTACTCTGCATGGCAGACTCAATCTTCGAGGACCTCAACATGAATTACTCCCTTGAAACCAATCTCGCCCCTACCACAAGCAAGCTTCATTCTCCCAAATGAGGGCGACATAGTGGGTTGGTCTGTGCGTGGCTCTAACATTGGTGGAATTGGTATCGCCCTAGCGGTGTACCCCTCCCCAGTTAGTGTGGGGAAAGCAATTTTCCTAAATCATTGCAAGGACGCAATTCATGGTGAATCAGTAGCTCTTCTTTCGGTGATCAAGGAGGCAAGCAAGTTGGCCTTGGGTAAGAAGATCTGGATCTTCTGTGACTATCAGACCCTAGTCACAGCAATCAACAATCCTTCTCCAGAATCATTAAATTAGCAAATAGCTCCTCTTATCAATGAATGCCTTCTCTAGATCTCAAAGACCCCGTTCTTAAGAGTTTGCTACACTAGTAGAAATAATAACCCTGTAGCTTACAGTCTAGCAAAATTCGTTATTTTACACAAATGTAGCAAAGGGTGGACCAACCCACCCGTCAACTTCTATTGTAACCCATCTTCAATGGAATGAGAACTAGTCAGTGGACTACTTTTCAATCAAAAAAGAAAAAAAAAGGAAAAAAAAGACTAAAGGTCATCCAATCCAACAAAAGATTCACCTATCTAGGACTGTCAAAATAATTAAACCAACTTGAGGTTTGCTTGATCAAATCTGCTTAAAAGTGAGCCAATTCAAACTTCAATTCAAGAATAGGCTTGAAAATAATTTCGAGCCAAGCTTCATTATAATTCGGCTCAATAATGCTCAAATTAATTAATAATATAATTAGTATTCAGTAAACTATAATATATATATGAGTAATATGAACCTTTAAATCAAAATCTTCTCCAAATGTATAGAAATTTATATTAATTTATATTTTTATAATTGAATTAGTCTTTATTTTAAGTTTGATTGGGCTCTATATAAGTTTAAAATTATTTGAATTCATTCTCAAAATTAATTTCAATTCGAGCGCGATCAATTACGTAAAGAATAACTTTAGCAACGGCGCTATTTGTTGAAGCATGGGCATTTCGCGAGGCATGTGAACAAGCTAAGGGCTTGGCTATTCAGAGACTCCCGGTGGAGTCTGATTGGTTCCAACTTGCAAACACCCTCAAAATCAACAAGGAGGACAAAAACATGAAGAATGTGACATCTAGCGTCTCCTCGGTACCTTCAACAGCATAACATTGACCCATATTCTTAGAGGAGCAAATGATGCTGTTAATTGGTTGGCAAACCATGCTAGGAAAACATGTTCTGCATTTACTTAGGAAGGCTCAAGAATGTCTGAGTTAATCTCTATTTTGTGTTCTGATGCTACTGGCATCTTACACGTGCGGAGCACCAATATATAATCTTTTTTGGGGCATCTTGCCCTTTGATTAATGCATTCTTAATTAACAAAAAAAAATTTGGCAAAAAAACAGAAAAAAAAACTATTATCTTGCAAGGTTCCCATCACTACGTGTCAACGAGAGGGACGCGTGGGGCCAACCGTCTATAACAGGCGGCAGCTGCGATGACGACGCAGACAGGTGGCACTTTTCCAGTGGTAGTAGACTCCAGTCGCGTGATCAACCACGAGTTGCACCGAAAGGCAACAAACTAGTTGACGACTGCAAAAGCCAACTTGCGTTCTCACGTTGCTATGAAAAAAATTGCCCTTTCCGATCATCCACCTTTCAATGCCCCTACTTACCAGCTGCCTCACGTCTCAAACCTTAATTATTTGTTATCTGAGTGTTTATTCTTAACATATATGGTGTTATAGTCGGCTAATTTTCTCTTCTTTTCTTTTTTTTTTAAAAAAAACTAAATAAAAAAGATGAAGAAAAAGAAGACACCAAATTATGTTGCTCTAAACTCTGTCAACTAATAAATACTGGAGTTGTCCAAGTTGGGTGGACAGGTGTCCATTCACGAATGCTGGGAGTGACCCAGTTCCATCTTAATAATGCTTCAGATAAGTTGGGTGGCCAGGTGTCCAAGTTTCTTTCTTTCTTTTCTTAATGGGCACCTCTCAAAGTTTTTGTTTATGCCTTTAACATTTACAAATATATATCTTTAAGATTATTTCATTTGAGAGGTAGGTATATGCAAAAAATTATAGTAATAGTTGATGGTTAGTGTTGCTTAGTATTTTTTTTTCAATAATGGTGTAAATGCAAGTATTTCTGAAGTTTTTATTGGATTTTAAATGAGAATTTCTAAAGAAGTAACAAAGCCGTAGCAACAATGTTCCTTTTGATAAGTAAAACTATTGTTGCTGACCACATAGCAATCCATGTCATCTATCTCTCAGACACTGGCTCTCGGAAATAAGCAAACTCAGTGAAACTAGATTAACTATTGAAAAAAGAAGAAGAAAGATTATGCATTATTCCTTTCTTTCGATCAACTGCTGGGACTCCACAAAAGAATTTTAATAGATTCCAGTAAGATGATCAGTGAGAGTTTGACGTGCGAACACACATCGGCCAATAATTTTCTTTCTTCCTGCCCTAGCAGCTGGGGAGGTAGTCATACATCGCACATATATGTCTTGCGTATTGATTACTGACAGCAAAAATCACGCAACTGTTATCTGTTAATATAATCATATAATTCCAAGTATGGTTTAAATCCTTCAGTTGCTTTTGACTGTCAAATAAACCAAGTGACTTCCAACTAATGTCCTGGTTTGCATCCCTATTGGTGGTAATATATTTTGTCTTTATATACAAGGAGTTCTGAATCTAACACCTTGTCATTTGAGCTTATCATGTTGACTCCCTAGGAGAGGAGTTGTGCATGTACAGCCTGATTAGCATGTTCATCAAATGATAAAAAAAGATTAAAAAAAATAAACACAAGATGTACCATCAAATCTGGATTCCTAATAGGATAGTAACATGGGTCGTAAACTATCGCCTAGTTATATATATTATAAATGTTATAATTTTAATTCTGCCTAATAATTATATATGTTACGTTGTAATGTAACAAAATAAAAGAATCGTAGCACTAGTCATCAGAAAAATAACAGGTAGCCAAAAAAAGATAGAATTAACATCTCGGTAAATAGAACAAAGCAGACGGGTCACAACTATATACAAATAAAAATAGCAAAACTCAAACGAGCAAGGCCCCGTTCCACCGCAGCCCCGTCTTTTTTTTTATCTCTTTTGGACCATTATTCCCTTCCGATCGACCACTCTACCCTTGTCTCTTCCTTCTCCTTTAATTCAATTGCTCTACAAGCAACAAACCGCAGCAGGTCAATTGTGGCTTCACAGGGAATTAGCAGCCAAACCAAATGCTTCCACCTCTCTCTTGATATTATTAATTAAACTCTCTCTCTCTCCATCGCGCTATTCCTTTATTCTTTGCCGCAGTCAGCGTTCCTGGCCAGGCCCCCGGTGTATATAATTTACCACTCCAAGAAGTGAACTTCTGCAACAATTCAAGAATAAGAGGTAGAGGTCGGAAATATTTGGATGGGGAGAGGGAACGAAGCGTTGCTTCCGACGAAGTCGACATACGCGCGATGCCCGTCGCGGCCGGACGACGAGCTGCAGTGGTTCCGGTCGTGCCTCCGGTGTATGTGCATGGACCAGTCCAACGGCTGGCACGCGCTGATCTCGTGGCTGCTCTTTTTCACTTTGGCCCTCGCCGTCCCGGCGATTTCCCACTTCGTCCTCTCGTACAACCCCCACCGCCGCCCCTACGATTCCGTCGTCCAGGTCGCCCTCTCCGCCGCGGCCGCCGCCTCCTTCCTCTTCCTCTTCTCCGTCGTCCGTCGCTACGGCCTCCGACGCTTCCTCTTCCTCGACAAGCTCCGCCACGAGTCCGAGCGCGTCCGATGCGGCTACACCGCGGAGCTCAACCGCTCCTTCCGCCTCCTCTCCTTGTTCGTCATGCCCTGCTTCGCCGCCGAGTTGGCCTACAAGGTCTGGTGGTACTGCGCCGGGGTCGGGCGAATCCCCTTCTTGGGGAACCCGGTGGTGAGCGACGTGGTCGCGTGCTTGATGGAGCTCGCGTCGTGGATCTACCGCGCGGCGATATTCTTGTTAACCTGCGTGCTGTTCAGGTTGATATGCTATCTGCAGAACCTTAGGTTGCAGGATTTCGCGGCGGTTTTCCAGGGGGAGGCCGAGGTGGAGGCGGTGCTGCGGGCGCATCTTGATATCCGGAGGCAGCTCAAGGTCATCAGCCATCGATTTCGCGGCTTCATTGTCGCCTGTCTGCTGCTCGTCACGGCCAGCGAGTTCGCTTCGGTGCTGCTCACCACCAGGAAGGATTCCGAGGATGATTTGTTCAATACCGGAGAGCTTGGAGTGAGTCCTCTCTTCTGCCCCGCTTTCTTACATGTCCTTAATGTATTTGAATTACTTCTCTTCAATTCATTTGCCAATTGCCATAAATATTTAACGATTGGCGATGCATAGTTCTAGGATTCTCCACATTTGCTGTTCTAACCATTGGTGGCATGATTATCTTCTTAAAAGATGCTTATGCTTCTATATTTGAGAATTCTATTTAGTCCAAAAAGTGAGATGCTTATATCACTAGTCTATGCTAATAGCAAATCTGGAAGCTATGTTTGACAACCTTGTTGATCGCATATTACTGTCTTGAACCCTAATTTTGAAACGTCGAAACAGTTCTATATAAGGTGTTGCATAACATAGGTAAGATTTTAAACTGCATATTGATTTAACTAATGTTTATCTATTCAATATCAGAGTAAACTGCTGTCATAATATTTTTCAGCAAATGTTTTTTTTTTCCAATTGAATGGAAGTTTGAATCAAAGTTCAGAAAATTCACCTAGGAATTGCAAGGAACTATTAATAGATAGATTACATGATTATCCCTCCAATTAGTCTCTAGTTTGTACCGTATTTCCCCCCTTTTGGGCTCACAGTTCCAAATATTTTCAATAGGAGCGGGATTGTGTCAAAAACTGGGAAATTCATTCAAGATCAATTGAAGAAAATGGAAATTTTGTTTTTGATATAAATTAAAGGGTAAGTACATGTTCTTCAAATTCTAATTAATCATAATGGATGATATGTGCTGCCTCTTGCTGACTGACTCATGCAGCACACAATTCCTAATTGCACTTGTTGTCCTTTATAGTTAGGAAGATCACTCTGTCCGGTATAAAATGCAGTGAGCTTATAATACTTCCAATATCTATGTTATCTTCTTTCCTTTGTTTATTTTTTTCCTAGCTTTTCAAGAAACATATATGTGCAGATGTTCTTGTGGTTGGCAATTTTGTTTGGTTTCAATTTTGATTCACGGAGAAAATGAAAGATAGAAATGGTTAAGTTCCAGTTGATGCCGGTCTGAAACCAAAGTCAAACTGACAATCTTGATGGTTTTGACCATGAACAATGAATTTGGGTCTTTCATTGTTAGAAAGTTTCCACTGGAATAATTCCATTTAGGCTAAACTTTGTACCACTTTTAGTATATATTGTGAACTTCTTACATCTTAGAGTTGTCATCTTTGGTCCTCTAGCAGCCATATGGTGTTTGTTTAGTGATAATTCATTGACAAGATAACTATATAGGTTCTTGAAAGGCTTAAGTAAATCACGCCAGCATGATCTTAGATATGGATGAAAGGGAATCACTTAATATCTTCTCTGCCAATCATGTCGTATCTGAGTTCATGGATAGGAATAGCAGATGACAGCAGTTCATTTTAGGTAAAATCTTTGATCTAAAATGCTGTCATGAGGAACCTCCCTGACACCTCACATGGGTAGTTAGTATATTCTTCATTTGATTTGGCCATAATGTCTGTTTTCTATTGTGTCAAGTGGAACCAGTTAAGGTATAATTTTCAATGTAGAAGAATTTGAAAATTATTTACTTGAAGATGCCTACTCATGAGGCTATTCAAGTGGATTTATCTTTTCAGATGGTAAAACAAGAAAACCACCACCAAAAATACTCTGGTACATATCTAATAGGGGGACTTATTGCTAAAAGGATATGCTTTCAAATATCATAGTTCTCCTCGATACTCTTGCTTGCCTAGCAAGAATCAAGAATACTAAACAAAAAGAAAAATAATCATGTTTATCCCTATATTTTTCAGACCATCACATTCCTCGTTAATTCTTAGTGATCTCAAGAAGTACCACTAAAAGTGCCTTTGATCATCCGAACACAAGACAAGCCCCTGATACTATGCAGTGGTAAATGTGATAGTTTGTTCTTTTTACCGGCATCTTTTAATATACCCACTAGGTGTATACAAATATATGGTATATTGAAGAATGTACCGGTAAATTTTCATGCCATTTTAGTGGCATTTTTCATAAGTTCTGACTAAGTTGAATATGGTATTTTAGAGAATTTAGGGAATGAATATAGTATGTTCTCTATATGTAAGGAAACCTTAGAATATGTAGAGTTTGATATCTCAATCCCATTTTCCTATTTCTATACATGCAAAGTTTGTATTTTCATATTACCTTGGCTGTGTTACAATTTTCTTCTGGCTGTAGTTTTGATATATCATTGGGCATATTTAATATTCTTTATACACTGAAATCTAGGACTATTCAGAATACTCATTGAGACATTGCTTGCTTTCTTGATAAAAAATGTCCAGTTTACTGTATATTTTCTTCTTTATAAGAGGACTCACTTCGCTTATATTTCAATTGGCAGCTATGTTCAATCGTTCTCGTGACCGGACTGCTAATATGCTTACGTAGTGCTGCAAAGATCACACACCAGGCCCAGTCACTCACTAGCCATGCTGCAAAGTGGCATGCATGTGCTACCATTGAATCCTTTGAAGCCAACTCCGAGGCAATCTCTGAGGTTACTTCCAACCACAACTCTCTGTATCTAGTGAGTGATAGTGACGATGGATCCACTGAAGACACTGGTGATGAGGATGTGCTTGAGAACACAAAGATCATGCATCCACATGCCCATACGGTTTCCTTTCAAAAGAGACAAGCACTAGGTTAAGCATCAAATCTTCTCTAGCCCTAACAAATGAGTGCGGTTTGTTGTTTAAGATGGTAATTTGATTGAAGGGATTACTAACAATTTCACTTTGTTTCTTTTACAGTGACTTACTTGGAGAACAACAGAGCAGGAATCACTGTTTTCGGGTTCACATTGGACAGAGCATGGCTCCAGACCATCTTTATGCTTGGATGGACATTGCTCTTATGGCTATTAGGAAAAACAATTGGGTTCTCTTAGATCCAAGATCTCCATTTTTGCTCTTATTCCATTCATTTTCTGAGTGTAGATTCTTGTCCTCCTTGTGCAAATATAAAATGTGTGATTCATTTGTGAGCTATAGAAGCCGTGGTGTGGTGTTTAGAGTGTCATGTATAGGGTTATTTCTTTGATATGTTTGTTGAGAGGTTTATTCATCCCTTTTAGTGTAGATAAGTCTTGCATCTGATCTTTGTATCTATTTTATTCTCTTTGATTTTGTGGCTTCAGCTTGATGTTCCACAAATGACCAATTGTTTGTGTATCAAAGTTTGCATATATAAATTTTTTCAAAATGGTGATTTTCTTCGTATCTTTGTATGCAGTAATTCATGTGAAGTCGTGGTAGCGAGCTCTACATGCTAGAATGTTCAGAAACAGGGAGGAGCCAGGAATTTCCATTAGGGATGGCTAATATCTCTTAATCATCTAGAAATACTTGTGTTCCTGTTATAGTAATCTAATTGAACATATTTTGTGTACAAAAAAGAGAACATATCTAAAGGGTCCTGGGTTGATAAAAGGGATTTTCTCTTTTCACATAATTGTCATTGAGTATTTTAAAAAAATATTATAATTGCTGCTGCATTCTTCAAAAATATTATAGCTATCACCGAAATTATTGAGCTATTTTATAAAAACTAATGTTACTTGATATCATAGTCCAAGAAAAGAATAGCTTTTTTTTTGATAAATATTTTATTGTCTAGACTTCAAGATAGAAGAGTATTCTAGTTATTTATATATATTTGCTGACTTTAATAACCGTTTGTTATGAATATTTCTTAAATACTCTACTAAGAACTAATCATAATGACAATTCCAAAAGAGTCAAAAGGAATTATAGTATGTTAGAGAATTAGTGACAATGATGATATTTTAATTGTTTGAGTGATTTGCACAAGAAATACATTTTATTTTAAATTCTTCTTTTTTTTTTGAAAGATTGATTATAGAATTTGATTATTTTAGTTTTTTCAATTGAAAAGAAATCTCTTGTATAATTAAAATATTGTGTTAAATAAATAAATTTGCTTATGTAAATTAGAAAGATATTAGTAATTATAAAATATCTCTAAAAGTTTAAATATATACTCTCTCACTTAGTTCTCCGTATCCACCTTCTTTTTATAATTATAGTTTATAGTTTATTTATAAAATTCGTAGTTAACTCTATTCTTTTCTTTACTTATTATTCTATATCTCATTCACCACTTTATTTTTATTTTATATAATTTTTTTAGTGGGAAATATAAGTAAGAATAATTTTTTAGCTCTTCAATTAAAAAATAATATATAAGAAAGGTTGGTTTTACGAGGAGCTAAAGGAAATTGAAAGAGCTAAAATAATCAAATGCTATAATCAATCATTCAAAAAAAGAGAATATTGACGCTATGAGTAGCTAAAAGAAAGGGACAAATATTTATTTTATTACATGATTTCATATCATATACATAAAAAAATTAAGAATTTCATAGTTATATTACAATTATATTTTAAATTTCACAGTTATATTTACTAATATTCTTTGTCTTTTTTTTCTTTTTTCACTAAAATAATTTTATACCAGGCTCTCAAACAAAGAAAATAAAATAGTGAAGGAGTGAGATATAGAATAATAAGTAAAAGAAGAATGAGTAATTTTTTTTTATTAGTTGATTATGAATTTTATAAATATAAATTATAATCATAAAAATAAGAAGAATGTGGGGAAGAAACCAAACCACCGTATTCAAACTTTTATAGATGATACTAATATCGTGCTAATTTATAATATCTATAACTATATACTCTAATTATTTACAACATATATTAAATTCTTTTTAGAAGAAACCAAACAATTTGAATATGCAATTTTCTCCTTTTGAAAGATTGATTATATAGTTTTCGGTTATTTAATTAATTATAATTATCTTACCACTATGTTTTATTAGCCTCTTCCTTTATTAATAAAGAATAATTAGAGATATTTGTATATGAAAAAAAGAAGAAATAATTCAGATTTAGAAGAAGAAATAGCACCAGAACAAAGAAGAGGAGGAAAGACGCAATCCTTTAACTGGTTTTCCTGCGACCAATCCATGAAAAACAAGTATAACAATTAATAATGTAAATTTGTCTCGTAACTGATTCGATCCATTAATAGGTTGCGACTTTTTTTATTCTCTTAGATAGTGCTCTATAATTTTATTGAGACAGTCTATACTCTCGGTCTCTCAAATAAATAATATATATAATTTGATTTAGAAAGAGAGAAGAAGAAAAGAGAGAAGAAAGAGTCATGGCTTCTCAAAATACAAACCTGGTTAGAGTCTAATGTTAGGGAATGACAATCTGTGTTTTAAATAATTAATTACATATGAGAGAACAAAGATCTAATGGCAAAGATAATCACACCAAAATTTCTTACATTATTGTTCAAGGGAGATTACCAATTTCACATCTCAGAGTTCAGTTTTAACCTTTTATTCATTGCATACGCCACAACATTAATTAATCAGCTAAAGAAAGACAGTTGTCGTTCATCCAAATCCATCTCAAGTTTTCAAATGCTATCTATTGTGCAAGCTTATCCAAGAGTTCATTGTTATCTTATATATATATCTTACTGCCTATCATATAAAATATTGCATCCAACTTGGACCAATTGATTTTTCCTCCTAGCTTTGCAAGGGTTTCTTGAGGATCCATCCTCTTTTTCCCTTCCCTATCCTTTGTACCCAAGTCGGATCTTCACACCTGTCCTCTACTAGCTCAACTACAGTTCTACCCTCTGTTCCGTCCACCCTATTGGGGATTTGCGGGCATCTATCTCCAAAAACCTCAAAATTAGCTTCCAACCTAGCAGCAACTCCACTCCTCACGGAGCCACCGACGCATTAGAGCCCAAAGCACCCTGCTCGTCTACCACTCCGGTAAAGCTCTCCTCACCAGGAAAAGAAAGGGAGAAGAGCTGATAAATCCAAGACCAGCGATATCCCCCTTCAAGCTCAACAAAAATGATGAAGGCTCACTGAAGGAAATGGCCAAGGTGGCAATGTCAAAGGTGCTGCAAAGCCAAACACGAAGATGATATCCTGAAATTGTCGAGGGTGTGGAGGCACCTCGACAACCAAAAATCTAAAAAAAATCCTCCACAACATGGATGCTTACCTCACTTTACATCAAGAAACAAAAGTGTGGCAAGAATAAGGGTCGAGCTACTATTTCCAACCTCTCCATCCGCAATAGCTTCATCATCTCCTCTGTTTAATTTTTCGGATGGACTATGGCTCCTCTGGGATGACAGCCTCACGCTGGAAGTTATTGAATCCTCCTCAAACTTCATCAAAGCCATAGTGGAATGTCGAGCCACCCTCTAAAGTTGGTTTCTCTGAGGTGTCTACGATGACCCATACCACTACCACTCTATGAGACCAAATTAGCACCTTTGTGTCCAACCCTAACTATCCTTGCTGTGTCATAGGAGATTTTAATCAAATTGCCTGCCTGGATGAGAAGGATGGAGGAAATTAGCCAAACCTCAGAAGAATGGAGGCCTTCTCCAATTGGATAAACAGAACTGGGCTCCATGACCTTAGCTTTGCTGGGCTAGCCAATAAACCTAGTCCAACAGAAGAGGTGCATGCGTACTCATCAAAGAACGCCTCCACCGAGGACTAGCAATCTCTACTTGGTGCAACAACCTCCCTCATACTCATTTCCTCCACCTACTGGCCATCTCAAGTGACCACAACCCTTTGCTGCTAGATACCCAACCCCGAAATGGTTTTGGCAAGAGCTAGTTTAAAACTAAAAATTGGTGGCCAACAGAAGATTCTCCTTAGGCTTTTGCAGCAACATTTGGAGAAATATTTGTATACCTACTCAAGCTTTCTCAACCAAGCTTCACCTCCTTGCCAACCACATCAAAAAACGGATAAAGAAAAACACAAGTAGCCTCCACCCTCAGATTCATGTGGAAGAACAAATAGCAAACATCCAAGCCATCCTAGGCCAACTGAAGCCAACAACACAAAGGGGAAAATCCTCCGAAGCACTCATGATGATCTCATGCTCAAGGATGAGCTCTACTGGAAATCAAAGGGCAAAGGTTGGTTGGCTCTTATGGGGAGACAAAAACAATAAGTTGTTTGACACAACCACCAGGAAGCGGCATAAGCACATTAGCTGCATCCATGTAGGGGAAGAGAATTGGACTCAGGTTTCGAGCAAATTCCGAGCAGCTTTCGTCCAACACTTCGAAAACATGTGTAAGACTACCAACCCACCCTTTATACTCAATTTCTGCCCTTATATTCTCAACTCTATCAGCAAAATTGTTATTAGTGAAGATGGTTTTCTATCTTATTTGATAATTTGGATAAAATTTAGCATAAAACTTACAAGGTAATTGGGCTCGATCCAACTGTTAGAATGATCTAAGATTCAGATATGTTGTTCCACTAGAAGTTAGGAATCCAATGCTACCAAAATCTCATCGATTGATGAGTAGATTAAAAGTTACGTATAAAACAATGACCAAAAGTCAGGAAGTAGCAGGATGGGCGTGAAATATGTGATTAGTATTATGGGAGATGATTATAGTTTGGTGAATGGATTAGCAATTGAAACTAGATGAGGTGGGAGAATGGAGCTTTCGAGTATGGCTGGTCGCTAGAGGGAGAAGAGAGATGCAATGGAGGATTAACCTCGACCGTAGACGAGAACTTGGGTTGGATACTAAGAGGGAGGAAGGAGAAGGGAGAAGATGGCTCAAGCCTAAATGAGAACCAATTTCAATGATTAATAATCCAAAGAGGTTGCTTTTCTACATATTTGGAGCTAGCCAAACATCCAAAAATCCAAACAAATTCTATTACAATTCAACTTTTTCGTTGTGCATTTGAACACACCGCAATCTGGTTCAAACGACCAAAATGCGTTCTCTATATGTGCGAACGCAAATCAGGCGTTCGAACGCCATTCATTTGAGTTCGAATGCACTTGTTAGAAACTATTTTATTTTCCTAAAACATAAATAGAAATTGAAATTGAAGCGGTTTAATCATGTTCACTATGCACCTAAATTAAGAACCATAACAATCCACCACGCTTCCCTCATCTTGTCCTTAAGGTGCAAAGTGAGGAAAGCAGTCCATCAATTCATCCTCCAGTTTTCATGTTGCCTCGTCAGTGGGTCGAACCATCCACTCCACCAAAACCTCTGTCTCTAAGTGTCGTCATGTTGCCGCCTACACTTGGCGAAGATCCTCTCGGTCGCAATGTCCTCGATTATAAACCTATTTCACATGATTTTGAGTTGCTGTGAGATGCTCTATTATAAATGGAACGTCCTCTTCCCGATCTAGATCGGTTGTAGGAAAGCAGCACGTGTAACCTAGGGAATATATTCATCAAATATTCTACCGTAATCGGAATATTACGAAACTAGGGGTTGTTGATTTGTAACTTTCTGATCTACGTTTTTGATATTTATGTCCTTCATAGATTCTGACTATAACTTGATGAAAAATGCAAACGTGGGGGTGATAATGGTGGTGACGGGTGGTGGTGATGATAAAGTTAGGGGTGATACTAGAGATGAGGGTGGATGGGTTGTGCAATTTAGGGGATAAGGATAAAGGGGAAGAAGGGGCTAAGATCCCAAGAAAGAGGGATGAGTCGACAGATGAGGGAGGTTAGAAGATCACTGACATCGAGATGGTGCACGGCTAGGGCTTGAATGAAGGGGAAGGGAGATTGATACGATCTCCCCTTATCTATCCCGATTTTCAGATCTAGACATGATCTGATAGAGAACTTTGAAATAGATCCCAGAAGATGCAGTTGTTGGATTGTTGTAAAATTCTGATATGTTGTAGCCTCGGAAAAGAGCTTTCTAGAGAATCTAATTTTATAAGAATCGAATGGTGGGATCTCGAGATATCGTCCAATTAGTAGACCAACATCAAGGAGTCCGTCTTTGGATCCGTGGATGGAGGCACGAGATCCTTGATGATGGTGGAGGGTGGTGGACCGGCGATAATAGGGTGGCACCGGTGAGTAAGTGGAGGTGGCAGGGTTACGAACGATGGAAGGGGTTAGGGTAAGTGATATGATCACAGATCGGGGTTAAGGTTAGATCTATCCCGTTTTCAGATCTAGGCAAGATCTGGCATAGAACTTTGGAAGAGGAGTCAGGAAGTTCTAGCCGTCGAATCAATGGAAAACTTTGATATATTGTAGCTTTGGAAAAGAACTTTCTAACGAATCTAGTTTTAGGGAGATCGGATAGCGGAATCTCAGGATATTGTCAACTAAGTAGACCAACGTCCAGGAGTCTGTCTATGGATTCCAACTGTTGGTTCTTGGATATAGTGGATGATTAGTTAGATGGAGGATGATTATGGAGGATTAAGGATAAATGGTGGAGATGGAATGGCTATGAATGATAGATGAAATATGATGGAAGGGAATAGGGAAGATATGGAAGGATATTTAAGGAAATATAGGAAATAATTCGAAATAGATGATGATTGAGGTCTAATTTGGATCTAAAAAATATAGCCATATCTTCTAGGCTGATTTAGAGATGATCCGACGGTTGGATACTTATCAAATTTGGACAAAAGATAGATCTCTGAGTCATCTTTCCGGAATGGGATGATGGGATCTGTGGCGATATGTGGATTTCTAGATATCATGGTTTTACCAAATACTCCGCTGGATCAGAATAGATCTAGAGGTGGATATTTTGAGATAAATTCTGATCGATCTAACCATTAAAAAGATCTGATATTCTGGTAGGTTGTTCCCCTAGAAGTCAGGGATCCAACAAAATTGAAATCAAGTCGATCGGATGTGTATATCTAGAGTTATGGTGAAAATATTGACCAAATATCAGATGGTTGCGAGATAGACGTGAAAGGTGGAATCAATGGATCGATGGGATGGAGGTCGTCGATGGATGGTGGAAGGCCTATGGGCGTATGGAAGACCTTAGGACATGGAGGAGATAAATGCGATGGTGTGGGCTAGATTGTAGTGCTGCACAAGGCAGAGAAGATGAGGGAGATGGGAGTCGGCTCTCAGGGTCAAGAGGGAATGACTAATCGAATACAAAGGAGAGGGACATAACCATGATGAGTCAAGTCCTAGACTGATAAAAGAGGGAGAAGTAGGCTCAAGCTAGAAGTTTCATAATAATTCATCCATGATCCTCAAGTGAATATCAGCTCTCCTATTTATAAGAGGGAGATACAAGTGGGCTTAGCCCATTACCCAATATGGGACTAAACTAAAGCAAATGCAATAAGTAAATAAGCAAATAGAGTGGATAACTGTATTGAGCCTAGCCCAATATCCTTTGAGTGGACCAATTAGCCTAAAGCCCATCTTCTAGATTGACCTAGCTCACCCGGATCATATCAATCCAACACGCTTCCATACACCTTGTCCTCAAGGTGACTCGAGTCAAACTTGTTGTATTCGGTGGATCATCCTCAGTCAAGCTTGGATACTTGTACTCCTATTGGCCCAAAGTGGGATTCGAGTCTGTCTACATTAAGTCCACTCGGTGTTGAACCAATTGACTCAATGTCAATTTAGCTATAGAAATCTGGTGCATCCGATTGACTCGAGTTAGGTGTAGTTGGTGGATCCTGATTAGGTCCACCTAGTGACTCGAGTTAGGTACAACCAGCCGAACTGACTGTTGGTTGTGCGCATAATCATATGGCCCACTCCATGGATTAGGATCCAAGTCAAATGTATCCTAGTATAAGCAAACTCGACTTAAGTCAGGTAGAGGGTTTCTGATCAGGTCCCATATTTGACTTAATTGAGTCCTCAAGTCTTGAGATGACTCACACTTGACTTGACCCCTTTGGCTCTTAGGTCCGACCCAGCTCATATCTAGCAATTCAACCTGGTCAAGCCCAAGTGCCGGAACTGGCGGTTCTGAGTCATCTCCCTCACCACCGATGAGGATTCCCGATGAGGGATATCCAGTGGCCATGCGTGGTCTTCCTCCATTCAATAGTGGTTCGCACGGTTGTCGACTCGTTGAAGAACTCCGTTCTGACGTCGAAAGAACCTTTCCAACTGTCGGGCTCACCGAAGGAAACTACTGCCTTGAAGCCGAACTCTTCGTCAGTTTTGCAAGGATCGGGAAGGATGTGGCTAGCCTTTTGCGGTTTGTCGGCGAGGTCTCTGATGCATGGGAAGATGTGGAGGTTCCGAGGGCTACTACAATGGTTGAGGATCCCATTGTAACCGGTGATGGTTCATTTCAGCTGACCGTAGATCGGGGTGTAGAAGCTCGATCTTGCTAGTGAAGGTTTTGAATCGGTGTCGGCGGGTTCATGGCGGTAGACTCGTGTTAGGTAGTCATCGGTGCGTTTCTGATCGCCATGGCTTCTCTTGTCGCCCGTATTTTTAGTATCATCTCCATCATCATCTGATTATTGATAGCCATCTGTTCGAAAAGTGATCCGATCATGGCTTGAACGCTAGGCTCTTCCATATTTAGATTTGGTCGAGTGGTTCCGTGAGTGGAAGTTCCCACAACCGTTTCTCCCTTCTCTATTGGGGAAATCTCATCTTCCTTATTTCGCCGTGCAGCCATGGCTTTGGCTGTTGTCATAGGAAGCGCGTGTCCGAGAAACGGTGGCTTTGATACCACTCTTGATACGATCTCCCCTTAGGGCAAGGCTCGATCTATCCCGATTTTTAAATCTGGACAAGATTTGACACGGAACTTTGAAAATAGATCTCGAAAGATGCAGCCATCGGATCGATGTGAAATTTTGATATGTTGTGGCCTCGGAAAAGAACTTTCCCAAAAATCTATGAATCAGACGGTGGGATCTCAAGATATCATTTGATTATTAGATGAACATCAGGGAGTCCTTCTTTGGATCCGTGGATGGAGGCACGAGATCCTTGATGATGGTGGAGGGTGGTGGACCAGCGATAATAGGGTGGCACCGGTGAGTAAGTGGAGGTGGAAGGGTTACGGATGATGAAAAGGGTTAGGGTAAGGTGATAGATAGATTGGAAAAAAGGGGAGGAGTGGGCCGCCCTTAAGGGACTATGGTGAGTGGCCGGTCAAGGGGGGTTAGAAGCGGCGTTCGAATACACATTTCACACTCTCTGTATGTGTGAACCTGATGCAGGCATTCACAAGCACATTTGAATGCACTCCACCCACGTTTGAACACGACATATAGAAAACTTATTTTTCTATGAATTTAATAATAAAACAAGAGTAAAAGATACCCCTAAAGTATATCCATTCTCGAGACAACACTGGTGAAGCCCGAATCGTATCAGTAAGGTGATAGATAGATTGGAAGAAAGGGGAGGAGTGGGCCGCCCTAAGGGACTAGGGTGGGGGTCGGTCGAGGGGGGTTAAAAGCGACGTCGCTGAGGAAAGAGAGAATAAGAGAGAAGAAGATGGAGACAAGGGCAAAACTCAATTCATTCAATAATGATTCCATGGTTTCCATCCACACCTTTAGAGGCTAACCAAATAATTTAAAAATGACAATTATTAACCTAAAATAGTAGATTTTCACCAACCGCGTTCGAGCGCACCCGATCGCGTTCAAACGCACATTTTGTGCTCTGTGTATGTGCGAACGCAATGTAGGCGTTCACAGATAGTTCGAACGCATATTTCACACTCTTTGTATGTGCGAACCTGATGTAGGAGTTCACAAGCCCGTTCGAATGAGCTCCATCCGCGTTCGAACGTGACATATAGAAAACTTATTTTTCTATGAATTAAACACTAAAATAAGAATAAAAGACACCCATAAAGTGTATCCATGCTTGAGACGACATCAGCGAAGCCCGAATTGTATCAATCCACCACGCTTTCGCAACCTTGTCCTCAAGGTGCGAAATTGGGGAAGCGATCCATGATATCTGACTCTAACTCCTAGGTATACTCGTCAGTGGGCTTGCCTAGCCACTCAATCAGCACTTCTATCTCCAATCTGGATCCATGGCGTCTTCTCCTACTGCTTAAGACTCGGACCGGTTCAGTTGGACTATCTTCCTCCATTGGTTCGGGCAAGGCTGAACCCACCACATGGTTAGGCCCAATCTGGTCTTCAATGTCGATACATGGAAAAAAGGATGGATTCGGGTTCCCACAGGTAGGTTGATACGATCTCCCTTTTTGGCCAAGGCTTGATCTATTCCGATTTTCAGATCTAGACAAGATTTAAGATGGAACTTTGAAAATAGATCTTGAAAGATTTCGCTGTCAGATCGATGTGATATTTTGATATTTTGTAGCTCCGGAAAAGATATTTCCAACAAATCAAGTTTCAAATGAATCGGACTGTGGGATCAAGAGATATCATCCAATTAGTAGACAAACATCAGGGAATCCGTCTTAGGATCCGTGGATGGAGGCACAATATTCTTGGTGTTGGTGAAGGTTGGTTGTCCTGCGTTAATAGGGTGGTATCGGTGAGTACGTGGAGATGGAAGGGTTTTGAGTAATGGAAGGGTTAGGGCAAAGTGATAGATAGTTTGGAATAAGGGGGAGGAGTGGGCCACCCCTAAGGGACTAGAAGTGGCGACGCTGGGGAATGAGAGAACGAGAGAGAAGAAGACGAAGGAGAAAAGGCAAAACTCAATTAATTCAATAATGATTCCATGGTTGCCATCCACACCTTTAGAGGCTAACTAGACAATTCAAAATTGATAATTATTAATCCTAAAATAGTAGAATTTTGCCGGTAATGCCCCATCAACCCAAGGAATCACCTCAATTCCCACTGATTAGTGGGAATCGGCTAGTCTACCATATTCTTGATCTTGCTTGGATCAGCTTCCAGTCCTCTCGCTGAGATTATATGTCCCAAGTACTCCACTCGTGGCTCACCTGAAAGGCACTTGCTTATCTTGACTTTTAACTGGTTTTGTCGCAAGATATTCAACACCTCACGCACAAGCTGCAAGTGCTCGCTCCAATTCCTACTATACACTAGAAGTGCTCGCTCAAATTCCTGTTATACACTAGAATATCGTCAAATAAGACGAGCACATACCGATGCAAGAGTAGGCAAAAAAGATCATTCATCAGCCCTTGGAAGGTAGTCGGTGCATTGGTGAGCCCAAAAGGCATGACTCGGAACTCATAGTGGCCATCGTGAGTTCAAAATGCCGTTTTGTGCATATCTTCCAGGTCAATGCGGATTTGATGGTACCCTGCTCTTAAGTCAAGTTTGCTGAAGTAAGCCGACCCTATAAGTTCATCTAGCAACTCCTCGATCATCAGTATTGGGTACCGATTTTTGACGATGATCGCATTCAAGGCTCGGTTGTAACAACACAACCTTAAAAAAAATAAAGAAAAAAGAAGAGATTTTTGCATGGCATGATGTGGCCGGCCACAATGTGGGCGGCCTCGTGCCATGCTACTGGCGCAGGCTGGGGATGCCACGCACTGCCAACCGCTGGCCCAGCCAACCAAGCTGGGCCAACTAGCTCCGGTGGGCCCGACGGCGCCGCAGCCGCAGCGCCAACATCCCCACCGCCTCTCTCCCCCTATTATATTTCTCTATCTCTCAAACTCTCTTTCCCTCTCTCTCTCCCACTATTCTCCCACTATTACTGCCGTCGTCGCCGTCCTTGGAAACCACCGCCGCCACCTCCGCAAGCGTCGGTGAGCTCCTTTCTCTTCCTCCCTCTCTTTCTCTCTCTCTATCTCTCTCTCTCTCGCTCACACCCGAGCTCGAGCTCATCGGAGCTGAGACACAGGTGAGAGGTCGGTCGCTGGCTGGCCAGCAACGGCCAGTGCCCTCCCCGCCGGCCCGGGTTCGCACTTCCCTCCCCTTCTCTTTCTCTTCTCTTCTTCTTCCTTCTTTTCTTTCTTTCTTTCTTTCTTTTCTTCTTCCTTCCTTCTTTTCCTCCATTCTCAGTCCCTCCCCTTCCTCTTGCTGCAACAGTGCTGAGCTCGACCCAGCACTGTAGCAAAGAGGATTATATTCTATATATATATATATATAATTATTTTCTAATGTTAGGTAAATTAATCTATTTAGATAAATTTTATCATTTATTTGATTAGGCTGATCTAGGATATGAATACATTGGTGATACATATAGAGATGATTGGAGATTATTATACCGTTATGATTTTATACCGAGATGATCTCTAGCATAAGTGTGCATGTGATAGACTGACAAGAGTATGTATGTGTTAGATACATGGTTGCAGTACTAGATATATGCATATGATCTATCATGTATAGAAAATCATAAAAATACTTAAGTATGTGATGTGATGTGATGGCTGGAACGGTATCTGGTCCAGACTAGTACTGGACATACTCTTAGCGTATGGTAGTATGGTGACGGCTGATGGTTGTACTCTTAGCATATGGCAGGGTACAACTATCATTGATATACCCTTAGTGTATGGCAGGGTATGATTACTTTTTTCTGAGATACCCTTAGCGTATGGCAGGGTATGATTTATCTACAGAGATACCCTTAGCGTATGGTAGGGTATGATTTCTCTATAGAGATACTCTTAGCGTATGATATGATATGCTTTGAGCTTGTGGCATGATAAGTATCGAGTTTGAGGCCGGGTATCGTAGTCCAGAATGATGCATGATATTCAGAGTTTGAGACAAATGATTGTGATAGTGAGAGACATGTGGATTATATCTGACTCTGATATATACGATTATCTAGTAATTGGCATGCATTATGCACCATCATTAGTGTGACTAGTATCATTGGATCGTGATTATTATATAACATATATTGTTACATTCGGGGATATTATATTGTAATTTCATCATGAGATATATTTTTGGTTGAAGATATAATATGCTCATTCATGAGAATTGATTACATTCATATATATGTGATACACTTAGTTAGGATCTTTTCTTATTGCATTAGGTGTTTATTTTTATTAAAATAAAATTCCTATAGGTCATGTTCGAACGCCCTTGTGAACACCTGCATTAGGTTCGCAAATACAGAGAACGCATATTGTGCGTTCGAACACGGTCGAACGAGTTCGAACGCTTGTATCACATTCGCACATCCAAAGATGGGGCTTTTTGAGTGCGTTCGAACGTGATCGGGCGCGTTCAAACGCGATCGGGCGCGTTCAAACGCGATCGATGGGAATCCTCTACAATTAGGGTTTCATATTGTATTAGGACTTGTTGGCTAGCCTCTATAAATATGTGGAAGGTAGCCAACTTTATTATGCTATTGGATTATTAATTTCTTGCCTCCTATCTTCTCTCTAGACATCTCCCTCCTCCCTCTTCACCATCCTTTCACATCTACTGTTGGCAAGGTTTCTCCTTGCTTCTAATCTCCCTCAACTGTCGAGCCACCCCTCTTCTTTGGGATCTCAACCACTTCGTTCCCCTCGTCTATTTCTTTTAACCACTTCCACAATCCACTCTCATCTCCATACCTATCCATAACCATAACATCCACTTTACCCGTCACCACCACCATCACCCACGTTATTCCGTATTTTTGTCCTAGCTACAGTTTGAATATGCAAAAGGCGTAAATACGAAAGTTATAGATCAGGAAGTTTCGAATCCAACTCAATTAGTTTTGTAATTTTCTGACTACCAGAAAAAATCTGAAGAATATTTTTGTTAGGTTTTTAATTGTTGGCAATTGTGTACAAAATATTCTAAGTGTTTTTTTACATGTATATGAGCTTTACACAAGTCTAGAAAATCTCTGGTTTGAAGAATTGCAAAATTATTGGAGCAAAGTTGATGAGATTAAGTCATGCCATTCGAACGCACCAACGAATATGAAAATATTGGACTTTCATGAGTACGGATAAGACTCGGATTTGGCTCTATCTAGATCATGAGTACGGATAAGACTCGGATTTGGCTCTATCTTGAATATCATATATAAGGATTATGAAACCCTAACTCTAGGGTGGTTGAAGAATATTATTGAAGGAGACTTCTTGAGGCTACATCGGTTCTTCAACTAACAAGGTTCCACTCATCTACAAGAATATAATTTTTTGTCTTAAGGGCTATCTAGACGAAAGATCAATCTCGAGGGCTACTGAGATTGAACTTCAATCACAAGAAGTAGTGAATCGTGGGTTCTAGCGATCAAGACTGAGAGGAACAAAGTCGTTTCGATCGACGGGTTGTTTTGTGAGTCACTCTTGTAACTGCTACTATCATAGTGATTGGTTTTGATCCGAGTTTGGATCCGTGGGTTTTTTTCTCGTTTTGGGTTTTTCCACGTTAAAATCTTGGCGTTCATCTCTGCTTTCGTTCTTAATATTTCTTCAGACTTTTACTTAAGCGAACGAGCGATATCATTGCCTAGTGTTTAGATACATACGTGTGTCTAGGGATTTTTTTAATTTTTCCACAGTTGTGCGGATTACTTTCTACAATAAATTTAGATCTTAAGGAATTGTTCCGTAACCAAACTTTTGGTTCCAGATCTCATCAATTGGTATCAAAGCCTATCAATTTTGTATCAGAGCTTATCATTTGGTATTAGAGCCTATCAAATGGTATCAAAGCAGGCGAACCTCAGACCTCCATTAATGGTTGAACAAGGAAGATGACATCAACAAGGTGACCTATGGAGAGCACACCGACAAGGGAGGACTCAATGCACAATGATCCTATTCGTGAGGTCGATTCCTTTGAGGCGACCACGGCAAGACCGAGTCAACCAACGTCCATGGGTTCGAATATGGATGAACTTAGGGGCATGTTCCAAACATTATTGCATAGAATTGACAACATGTAAAAGGATCACAATGAATTCAACGAATATGTCATGAATCAATTGGGTTCGTCATCTCCTCGACGACGAACAAAGTTTCAAGAAGGACCAGCGGTGGGAACCCATAGAACTGACATCCCACAGGTCCAGGTGCGTCATATGAGTGTCAATGATCCCCTCCTACCTATGCCTTCACATTATCCCCCACCTCCGTTACAAAACCCAAGACCGATGGTGGTGGAACCCGAGAGGCATGCAGCACCAGTGCGCTTCGTCGATGAGGAGGATTGACACTTTCAGGATGAGGTTGATCCCTATGGAGATGGTGATGGACGTGCTCAAGGATTTAGAGAGGGTGATCAACCTGCACAAAGGTTTAGACCTAAACCAAGAATCTATCGCGAACCCGACAATGCTATTTGAGGGAGAACCGCTCGCTTGGACTTTCCAAAATTCCAAGGAGGTGATCCAACGGATTGGGTGTTTCAAGTTGAACAATATTTTGTGTTAGGTTTTTCTTTGTTGGCAATTATGTACAAAATATTCTAAGTGTATTTTTTCATGTATATGAGCTTTACACAAGTCTAGAATATCTCTGGTTTGAAGAATTGCAAGATTAGTGGAGAAAAGCTGTTGAGTTCACACCGCGTTCACAAACACGTTCGAACGCAGTGCGTTCACAAACGCGTTCAAACGCGGAATCTGCGTTCACACAGACAGAGAGCCGCGTTCACAAACGCGTTCGAACGCGGGTACTACGTTCACACAGACCGAGAGCAGCGTTCACAAACGCGTTCGAACGCAACCTGAAGAATTCAAGCTGTCGCGTTCGAACGCACTTGGGCCCGTTCGAACGCACCTGAGATTAAGTCAGGCCGTTCGAATGCACCCGGGCCGCATTCGAACGCACCTATGAAGTTTGCAATTTATTGGATTTTCGTGAGTAAGGATAAGACTTGGATTTGGCTCTATCTTGGAGATCATATATAAGGATTGTGATGCCCTAACTCTAGGGTGGTTGAAGAAATATTATTGAAAGAGACTTCTTGAGGCTACATCGGTTCTTCAACTAACAAGGTTCCACTCATCTACAAGAATTTAATCTTTTGTCTTAAGGGCGATCTAGACGAAAGATCAATCTCGAGGGCTATTGAAATTGGACTTCAATCACAAGAAGTAGAAAATCGTGGGTTCTAGCGATCAAGACTGAGAGGAACAAAGTCGTTTGGATCGACGGGTTGTTTTGTGAGTCAGTCTTGTAACTGCTACTATCATAGTGATTGGTTTTGATCCGAGTTTGGATCCGTGGTTTCTTTTTCCCGATTGGGGTTTTCCACGTTAAAATCTTGGTGTTCATCTCTGCTTTCGTTCTTAATATTTTTTCGGACTTTTACTTAAGCGAGCGAGCGATATCATTGCCTAGTGTTTAGATACATACGTGTGTCTAGGGGTTTTTTCATTTTGATTGTCAAGGTACAGTGGAAGATGCAAAAGTCCAGATGGTAAGCTTTCACCTCCAAAGAACTGCATTGCATTGGTATAGATCGGTTATTCGTGGTGGTGGATTTACTGAATGTGCTGATTTTTATAGGAGGATTACACGTAGATTTAGGACAGCAGCATATGAAGATTTTCTGCCACATTAAGTAAGATGGTTTAGAGGATGATCGTATCGAAATACCAAGCTGAATTTGAAAGAGTTAATAGTCGTTGTGAGCCACCTTGGCCTGAACAGACATTGATGAGCACATTTATTTCGGGGCTACGAGAGGAGATACAAGCGGATGTTCATGCTCTATGTCCTACTACTCTTGAGGAGGCTTTTGAGAAGGCCGTGAGGATGGAACAAAAGCATAGGGCTTTAAGGATGGCTGCGAAAAATAATTGGGGCAACCGAAATGGGCGATTTGCACCTAGAACGCCGGCTGGAAATTCTGCGATTTCAAAAATAGTGGCTGCAAGTACTAGACCACGAGAATCTTTAAGATCTTCTTTCGATATTAGAGGAGGCACAAGACCCCCCGTTCGAACTCTCACACCTGCCCAGGTGGAGAAGCAAAGAGCGAAGGGCTTTTGCTTTCGATGTGATGAGCGTTTCACCCTCGGTCATCTGTGTTCTAAACCGATTGGGAGTGGGATGCTTATCGATGGTCCTGAGGAGGATGATGAGATTGATGATGATAGAGAGTGTCTAGAGGAGACCGTTGAGGAGGGCGTGGAGGAAGATATTCAAGTTGAAATATCGATGCATGCATATTTAGGTATTTTCGCACTGAGGACGTTATGAGTAGACAGACTCGTTAGAAAGCATTGTGTGCACATCCTCATCGATTTGGGGAGTACACACAACTTTCTAGACGAAAGGCTAGTGAGGAGATTGGGTTTGGATGCTGAACCGACTACGGGGTTTGACTTTGCTATTAGAGACGATACGAAGCTTAGGGCGGAAAGCTTGTGTCACCGAGTTAGTATATGGGTGCAAGGACACAACATCATTGTGGACTTGTATCCGTTAACACTGCGAGGAGCGGACATTGTCCTTGGTGCTTAGTGGTTATAGAGTTTGGGACCCTTCACATTTGATTTTTAGAGCATGTGGATGAAATATAAACAAGGAAACAAAAATGTGAGGCTTGATGGTTTTCGGTCTTCGCCGATTCCTGCGTTGCAGTCTATGGTGGGGTTGCCTTACGCGTATGATTTGGCCTATCTTCTTCGGTTAGGACCAATAGGAGAGGAGCCTCAAACAAGTTCAGGTACTACTATTGAATTGTCTAATTTATTAGATAACTTTTTTGGACTATTTGAGGAGCCGCAAGAGTTGCCACCGAGGAGAGCGGCGGACCATCGCATATAGTTTGTACCCGGGGCTACACTGGCGAACGTGAGGCCATATCAATATCCACATGTGCAAAAAGAAGTTATCTCAAAGATGGTTGCCGAGATGTTGGAGCAATGCCTCATTCAACCAAGTCATAACTCATACTCATCCCCAATGCTATTGGCGCGAAAAAAGGACGAAACATGACGTTTTTGTATCAACTATTGAGCACTAAACGCTATTACCATCAAGGACCGGTATCCTATTTTGGTTATCGAGGAGTTGCTAGACGAGCTTGTAGGGGCGACTATATTTAGTAAGCTTGACTTGAGGGCCGAGTGTCATCAAATTAGAGTTCACCCGGCGGATGTGCAGAAAACTGTATTTCGGACTGTGGACGGGCATTATGAGTTCTGGGTGATGTCTTTTGGTCTCACCAATGCTCCAGCTACCTCTCAAGGCCTCATGAATGATATATTTTGGCCTCTCTTGTGACAGTATGTCTTGGTATTTTTTGACGATATTTTGGTATATAACAAGACTGAATTAGAGCATTGGTGGCATTTGGAGGATGTGCTAAATTTGTTGGAGCAAAACCAATTGAAGACCAATGCTCCAGCTACCTCTCAAGGCCTCATGAATGATATATTTCGGCCTCTCTTGTGACGGTATGTCTTGGTATTTTTTGACGATATTTTGGTGTATAACAAGACTGAATTAGAGCATTGGTGGTATTTGGAGGATGTGCTAAATTTGTTAGAGCAAAACCAATTGAAGATCAAGAAGTCCAAGTGCCTATGGGGAGTACCAAAGGTGGAGTATTTAGGCCACATCATTTCAGCGAAAGTTGTAGCGGCGGATCCTCAAAAGGTTGCATGTATGACCGCTAGGCTTATTCCTACTACTACTACCGAATTGAAAGGATTTTTGGGGCTGACCGAATATTATCGTCGATTCATCACCGAATATGGCAAGATCGCTACTTCTCTCACTTCTTTGTTGAAAAAGGACTCTTTTAAATGGACTGATGAAGCCACTTTAGCCTTTGAAAAATTAAAATTAGCAATAACGACGGCACCCGTTCTAGCGCTACCAGACTTCACCAAAGAATTTATTGTGGATTGTGATGCGTCGGGTGTTAGCATAGGAGCTGTACTAATGCAAGGAGGACGTCCTATTGCTTATCTTAATAAGGCTTTATCACAAAAATCTCAGCAATTATCGACTTATGAAAGAGAGATGTTGGCAATTATGCATGCGGTGACAAAGTAAAGGCCTTATTTGATCAGAAGGCGATTCATTATCCGAACCGATCAAAGAAGCCTGCCATACTTTATGGGACTGCGCATACACACTCCGGAACAGTAGCAATGGGTCACAAAATTGCTAGAGTATGATTATTAAATTCAATACAAGAAGGAACAAAAAATAGAACGGCAAATGCACTATCGCGCCAACCCAATACCGCCGAGCTTGCAGCCTATTCATCTTCTACCTTTCCCTTCCTTGACAAGCTGAGGTATGCATGTATATCTGACCCAGATATTTTGAGATTGTTGTAGGAGGTGATGGATTATTCGGAGCGCCATCCAGAGTTGGAGAATTAAGGCGGTTTGCTGCTGGACGAAGAATCCATTGTTGCAAGAATTGGAGAATCTATTGTTACAAGAGTACATCCTGTCTTCCATGTTTCATTGCTGACGGAGCCATTAGAGGAGATAGAAATCGTAGAGCTAGATCAAGTACTTGCTAGACGCCGACGACGACATGGTAACAGATTAGAGATGTTAATTCTAGTTGAGTGGCTTGGCAAGCTATCTGATGAAGCAACACGGGAGTTGGAGACTGATATCTTGGAGCGTTTCCCTGACTTTTCACATTGAGGGCAAGGTGAGGGAAGCGTGGTGGGCTAATACAATTAGTTAGGATCTTTTCTTATTGCATTAGGTATTTATTTTTATTAAAATAAAATTCCTATGGGTCACATTCGAACGTAAGTGGCGTTGCGTTTGAACGCCCTTGTGAACGCATGCATCAGGTTCGCAAATACAGAGAATGCATATTGTGCATTTGAATGCGGTCGAACTCCTGTATCGTGTTCGCACATCTAGAGATCGGGTTTTTTAAGTGCGTTCAAACGCAATCGGGCACGTTCGAACGCGATCGACGGGAATCCTCTAGAATTAGGGTTTCATATTGTTTTAGGATTTGTTAGTTAGCCTCTATAAATATGTGGAAGACAGCCAACTTTATTATGCTATTGGATTATTAATTTCTTGCCTCCTATCTTCTCTCTAGACTTCTTCCTCCTTCCTCTTTACCATCCTTCCACATCTACCGTTGGCAAGGTTTCTCCTCGCTTCTAATCTCCCTCGACTGTCGAGCCGCCCCTCTTCTTTGGGATCTCGACCACTTCGTTCCCCTCGTCTACTTCTCTTAATCACTTCCACAATCCACCCTCATCTCCATACCTATCCATAACCCTAACATCCACTTTACCCGTCACCACCACCATCACCTACGTTATTCCATATTTTTGTCATAGCTATAGTTTGAATACGTGAAAGGCATAAATATTAAAGTTGTAGATCAGGAAGTTTCGAATCCATTCGAATTAGTTTTGTAATTTTCTGACTATTAGAGAATATCTGACAAATATTTTTCTCATAATTGCGTGGACTAATTTCTGCAAGAAATTAATATCTTAAGGAATTATTCCATAGCCGATCTTTTGGTTCCCGATCTCATCAATTGGTATCAGAGCCTATTAATTTTGTATCAGAGCTTATCATTTGGTATCATAGCTTATCAATATGTCATTGAAGATACATATATACATGCTCATATATGGCATCATGTTGCTTTTTGATTCATATTATCTAGTACATGATTTACTCTCTATTTGACATCAGTGATTCGGGGTAAGTTCAATTCACTGAGCCTTTTGCTCATGACTCTCTCTATTTCTTTTCCAACCCTCCAGATACTATGGTACGTGATAGCAACTTGAGATATCTTAAGAAAATATTTTAGAGCGTTGATAAGGTGAGCTATAGATACGAGATAGTATAGATGATAGTTTATATAAAAATTGAGTTGTACTAGTATTTGATATTTGTACTTCATTGTATAGACAATAATTTGTATAGTACATGTCAAATTATAGTGTACTCGTGTATTAGTTGTTTAGTTATATCTTGATGGTTTGTTGTGGCCTATGTGGGTCCTACCAGACTAGGTAGTGGTCTAGTATATATTATTGTGGACTTAGATATTTATATGTTCATATATTTATTTGGTTATAATATGATTTATTTGATATTGGATTATGTGAGCATCAATATGTTAATAGGTATTATTTGATGATGTCATGATTATATGTGCACGAGAGTGTATTTGTGCGTGACAGGCCCAGCCTGACTTGTCGTGTGAGCCGCGCGTGCCGTGTGGGCGTGTGGGCATACACGTGCCCGTGCCGGGCGGGGGCGTTACATCGGTAGTCGACGCAAAATCGCCAACTCCCATCTTTCTTCCAAACAGTAGCACCAGTGACGAGTAGGCACTTCTACTCGGTTGAATAATCCCTTGCTCTAGCATTTCCATCACCAATTTGCTGATCTCCTACTTCTAGACATGTGGGTATCGATATGGCCGAACATTTGCTGGTTTACCCCCTAGAATGATCTGAATACGATGGTCGTGCCGACGAGTCGATAGTAGTCCTCGGGGCTCCTCAAAGAGATCCTTGAATTCCTACAACAATTCTTGCTTGTCAGCGGGTATTTCCCTCGATGGTGGATATTTTGGTTCAGCAACAGCCATTTGTAAGAGTAGAGCTCGGTCCCCTGCACATGGAAGTCCCAATAGTGGTTGCAACGTCGGCCCTTGCCGCAGTTGGTTCCTATGCAGCAGCACTCTTCGACCATTCCTCTGAAATGTAAGTGTGAGGTTTGAAATATCAAATGTTACGGGCCCTAAGCTTTGAAGTCATTGTTGGGTCTCCAAGATAATGTCGGCACCCTGCAAGGCCAACGAATAAAGATTTAAAGTGAAAATTTGGCCTTGCACCTTCAACTCCACACCTCTACAAATGAAATCTGCTCGCAAGGTGGTGCAATCTCGAATCGTCACATCGAACCCTTTCGTGGGTTCCGACTCAAGCCCAATCTTCCTAAGAAGCCTCTTGTCAATGAAGTTGTGGGTGGACTCGGTGTCAATCAAGATTCTCGCTGTGGTTTTCTAGACTACACCGTTCACCTACAAAGTCTTTGGCGCGACTGTCCCTTAATACGCGTGGAGGGGGAGATTTCGACATGGGTTGCTCCTTAGCTACTCCTCCTTGCTGTCCAGCCACACCTTCATCTTCAGCTACAAACTCATCCTCCACATCCTCCAATCCATCTATTAGCATCTCCGATCCCATCAATTTAGCACAGCGTTGCCCGAGTACAAACTTCTCATCATAACGAAAGCATAGGCTTTTGGCTCTTCATTCCTCCACTTGAGCAGGTGTGAGTGCTCGTGATACGATTCGGACTTCACCGACGTCGTCTCGAACATGGATTCACTTTAGGAGTGTTTTTATTTCATGTTTTAGTGTTTAATTTCCATTAAAATAAGTTTTCTGTAAGTCGTGTTCGAACGCGGTCAGGCGAGTTCGAACGCGGTCGACGAAAATTGTATTTTTAGGGTTAATTTTGAGTTATTGGTTAGCCTTTAAAAGGATGTGGATGGCAACCAAAGTCAGGATTGATTATTGAATATTGAGATTGAGTTTGCCTTGCCTCCTTCGTCTTCTTCGTTCCCGTTCTCTCAATCCCCGACGATGCCGCTTCTAACCTCCCTCGACTGACCAATCACCCTAGTCCCTTAGGGGTGGCCCTCTTCTCCCCCTTCTTCCAATCTATCCAACACTTGCCCTAACCCTTCCATCAACCATAACCCTTCTTCCACCACTTTTTACTAGTGCCACCCCATTAACGCCAGTCCATCTTCAACCACCATTACCTAGGATCACGTGCCTCCATCCACAGATCCAAAACAGATCATCATGATGTTTGTCCACTAAACGGACGATATCTCGAGATCTCCAACCCCAATTCGCCTGAAATTTGATTTTTTTGGAAGCTCTTTTACGGGGCTATAATATATCAAAATTTCACGTTGATCCGACTGCGGCATAGTTTGGGATCTTATTTCAAAGTTCCGTGCTAGATCTAGTCCAAATCTGAGAATCGGAAGAGATCGAACCTTAGCCTAAGGGGAGATCGTATCAATTTGGTATCAGAGCTCCATAGCCCGAGGCGTGATCGTATCATCTTGTCCTGGACCTCTAGGCGCGTATTTCACATCGGGATGGCTTTAGGGGCGCTCGAGGAGGCACCATTGCATCAATGGTTCTTCGTACGCCGGTAACATTTCTTGTCGCTATGGTTGGTTGAATTGGATTGCGGCTTCCTTGGTTCGTCCAGTTCTGTTTCAGGTGTAACTTGATGGCTCGATGTTTGTCTTCCATGAGCACCGCATCTTCGAAGGACTCCTTTAAGGTTCTAGGCCTTAAAGCCCTCACGTCGGCTTGTATGTTTGCCTGTAGCCCAGAGGAAAAGGTGCTGCGAAGTTGCTGATCTGTCCATAGGGGTTGGCATCGGCTACTTATCCTCTCAAATTCTTCTTGGTATGCCCCAACCATGGTCCTTTGCACCATCTTTAAGAGGAGAGCATCGAAATATTCATACCCCGACGCTCCAAATCGTCACGTGATATTGACGCAAAAGTCGGCCCAAGTTTCAATCGCCTCATGGGCATTGGCTACTCGAAACCAATGAAGCACCACATCTTTGAGGTGGAAGCTCGCAAGCGTCACCTTATATTCTTTCACTGTACCTTGATACGCAAAGAATTGTTCCGCCCTATAGAACCAATCGATCGGATCACTACCTTTGAACTTAGGAAATTCGAGACGCACGATTTGCCCACGGATACCATTGTCTCGATCTGGATCATATCCAAGTCCTTCTCTAACCAGAGGAGGATGCACCATGAATAGCTGATGATCCCTCCTTCGATTTTGGTTAACTCGACATGGTTCCAGTTCGGGTTGCCCCGTCTCTAAATCTCCAAAACGATCTCCATAGTGGTTCGCTCGTCGGATGGGCTCACCTGTAACTGGACCGAGTGGAACCATCCTTGCTAGTCTCTTCCCAAAGGGTGGTGGTAGCAGAGGCTCTTGTGGTTGCAAGTTCTGAACCGGTGGCGGCGGGTTCGTGGGGGTGGACTCGCGTTGTGGGGTCGATGGTGCATTCCTGTTCGACATAGCATCCCTCGTCGCTCGTAATTCCCGCATCATCTCCATCATCATCTGGTTGTTGATGGCCATTTGTTCGGAAAAAGACCCAAACATGGTTTGAATGCTAGGCTCTTCTTCCGTATTCCGATTTGGTCGGGCGATTCTGCGGGTGGAAGTCTCCGCAACCGTTTCCCCCTCCTCTATTGGGAGAATCACTTCTTCCTCATCTCGTCATGCAACCATGGCTCTGGTTGTCGTCATAGAAAGCGCGTGTCCAAGAAACTGTGGGCTCTGATACCAGCTTGATACGATCTCCCCTTTTGGCCAAGGCTCGATCTATTCTAATTTTCAGATCTAGACAGGATCTAACATAGAATTTTAAAAATAGATCTTGAAAGATGCCATTATCGGATTGACGTGAGATTTTGGTATGTTGTAGCTTCGAAAAATAGCTTTCCAACAAATCAATTTTTAGGTGAATCAGACGGTTGGATTTCGAGATATCGTCTCATTAGTGGACAAACATTAGGGAGTCCGTCTTAAGATCCGTGGATGGAGGCACGAGATCCTTGGTGTTGGTGAAGGTTAGTGGTCTGGCGTTAATGGGGTGGCACTGGTGAGTACGTGGATATGGAAGGGTTATGGGTGATGGAAGGGTTAGAGCAAAGTGATAGATAGATTGGAAGAAGGGGAAGGAGTGGGCCGCCCATAGGGGACTAGAGTGATTGGCCGATCGAGGGAGGCTAGAAGCGGCGACGCTAGGGAATGAAAGAACGGGAGAGAAGAAGACGAAGGAGACAAGGCAAAACTCAATTCATTCAATAATAATTCCATGGTTACATCCACACCTTGAGAGGCTAAGCAAACAATTCAAAAATGGCAATTATTAACCCTAAAACAGTAGATTTTTCTCGATCACGCACATTTTGTGTTCTCTGTATGTGCGAACGTGATGCAGGCACGTTTGAACGTGGCGTTTGAACGCACATTTTGCACTCTCTGTATGTGCGAATCTGATGTAGGCGTTCACAAGTGCGTTCGAATGCACCGCGTTCGAACGCGACATATCAAAAACTTATTTTTCTATGAATTAAACACTAAAACAAGAAATAAAGTCACCCCTAAAGTGTATCCATGCTCGAGACGACATCGGTGAAGCCTGAATCTCATCATAGGTCCAACTAGTAAGTTACTGGACCGATTCATTATAGCACTCGGTACGGACCATAGTACTTGTGACCCAACTTCTAGTTCAAAATCAACCTCAATGTAGATTGTCGATACGGTTGAGCTCGAACGAACACCCATTGATCCACCTCAAACTCTCGCTCACATCGGCCTTTATCATGAGTCTGCTTCATGCGGTTTTGGGCTGATGCTAAGTGAATCTTGAGCCATCCCAAGGTTTCATCTCGATCCACAAGTTCCAAGTCAAGCTCGATCCTATCCGCCACCGTGAGTCTACAGTAGGCACGCAAGACAGGGGGAGTGCGCCCATAAACCGCCTCAAATGGGGTCATGCCGATGCTAGAGTGATGAGCTGTATTGTATGACCACTTAGCCCATGGAAGGAATTTAGCCCAATCCTTTGGTCGGCCCGCCACAAAGCATCGCAAGTATTGCTCTAGTCCGCGATTCACCACCTCGATTTGGCCATCCGTCTCGGGGTGATAAGCTGAACTAAGGTTGACTCGAATCCCTTGCAATCTGAAGAACTCGAACCAAAACTCGCTGATGAAGATGCGATCCCGGTCTAACACGATCATCCTAGGCATCCCATGCAAGCGTGCCATTTCCCGAACAAAAATTTCAGCAACCTTTTTCGCTAAAAGCAGGTGCATCAATGTGACAAAATGAGCATATTTGCTCAACCTATCCACCATAAAGAACACCACCGATTGTCCTGGAACCTCCGGTAGCCCTTCGATGAAGTCCATGGAGATGTTCTCCCAAATATGCTCCGATATAGGCAGTGGTTGCAACAGCCCACTGGGCTTGAGTATCTCCGATTTGACTCGTTGGCAGATTTGGCATTCACGCACATACTTCTTCATGTTCGACTTTATCACTGTCCATGTATAGTTTTGGGCCAGCCGTTTTTAGGTACGTAAGACCCCTTCATGGCCTGCTATAGGAGTATCATGGAAGTGTGCTATCAATAGTCTCCGTAGCTCTTCGTTCGCAGGTACCTTGATCCGCCCGTGCTCGAGTACCAACTCATCACGCTCTTCGTGCTCGGGGTGGCTTGATGGGTTCTCTCTTAGCTCCTCCATGAGTGGGACTAGATCATTATCCTCTACGCTGGCTCTCCGCGGATCTAAGAAGAAAGGAAAGGTGGGTGCTGAGAAATAAGCAAGCTCTCTTGCGTCCCCTACGCTTGGAAGTTCAAACAGCGGTTGACTTCCATCCAGCAGCACTCTCCATTCATTCCTCCAAAATATCAATATGAGGTTTGTAAAGTCAAATGCCACGGGCCCCAAGCTTCGAAGCCATTGAGTTCTCAAAATAATGTTGGCATCTCGCAAGGCCAACGGATAAAGATCTAATGTGAAAATTTGGCCTTGCACCTTCAACTCCACACCTCCACAAATGAAATTTGCTCGCAAGGTGGTCCCATCTCCAATCATCACATTGAACATTTCCGTGGGTTCCGACTCAAGCCCAATTTTCCTAAGAAGCCTTTTGTTAATAAAGTTGTGAGTTGACCCGGTGTCGATCAAGATTCTCATAGTTGTCTTGATTACACCGTTCACCCGTAAATTTAGCGCGGCTGTCCCGGAATAGGTGTGAAGGGTGATCTCGGCCATCATGTCCTCCACAGGTCGCTCCTCAACTACTCCTTGCTGTCCAGCCACACCTTCATCTTCAATTATAATCTCATCCTCTACCTCCTCCAATCCATCTATTAGCATCACCGATCCCATCGGTTTAGCGCAGTGATGTTCGGGTACAAACTTCTCATCACAACAAAAATATAGGCCTTTGGCTCTTCATTCCGCCACTTAAGCAGGTGTGAGTGCTCGTCCCAGACCTCTAGATGCATACTTCACAGCTTGGGAGGGCTTCAGGGGTGCTCGAGGAGGCACCATTGCAGCAACGATTCTTGGTACGCTGGTAACATTTCCTATCGCTATGGTTGGTTGAGTTGGATTGCGGTTTCCTTGGCTCGTCTAGTTCTGCTTGAGGTGTAACTTCATGGCTCGATATTTTTCTTCCATGAGTACTACATCTTCGAAGGCCTCCTTTAATGTTTTAGGCCTTAAAGCCCTCACATAGGCTTGTATGTCTCCCTGCAGTCCGGATATGAAGGTGATGTGAAGTTGATGATCCGTCCATGGAGGTTGGCATCGGCTACTTATCCTCTCAAATTCTTCTTGGTATGCCCCAACCGTGGTCCTTTGCACCGTCTTTGAGAGGAGAGCATCGAAGTCTTCATACCCCAATGCTCCAAATCGTCGTGTGATATCGGCGCAAAAGTCGGCCCAAGTTTCAATCGTCTAATGGGCATTAGCCACTCGAAACCAATGAAGCGCCGCATCTTCAAGGTGGAAGCTCGCAAGCATCACCTTATATTCTTCCGCTATACCCTGGTACGTGAAGAATTGTTCCGCCCTATATAGCCAATCGATCGGATCGCCACCTTTGAACTTGGGAATTTGAGACGCACGATTTGCCCACGGATACCGTTGTCTCAATCTAGATCATATCCCAATCCTTGCCTAACCGAAGGAGGATGCCCACACAGGCCACAACAAACCATCAAGATACAACTAAACAACTGATACCTGAGTGCACTATAATCTCACATGTACTATATAAATCATCGTCTGATATAATAAAGTACAAATATAACAAACAACAATACAACTCAATTTCTACACAACTATCATCTATACCGTCTCTTACTTATAGCTCACCTCATCCAACTAACATCTCTTCTCGGGATATCTCAAGTCACTATCATGTACCACAAATCTAAAGAGGGTTAGAAAAGAAATAAAGAGAGTCATGAGCAAAAGGTTCAGTGAATAGACCTTACTCCGAATCAGTGATGCCAAACAGAGAGTAAATCATGTACTGGATAATATGAATCAGAAAGAGCATCATGTCATGAATGAGTATATGAATGCATTTTTAATAATATATAAATAAAAAATAGATAACATGTCATAACTGATAAAAACATATAATCCTCGACAATGAATAAACAAATCTCCATGTCATACTATCATCATAACTCTCTCCCAAATATGACACATGATGCATATTGACCATGACCATGCTATGATATCAAATGCAACCATATATGATGTATATTAACTACTCGATAATCAGGTAATTAGATGATAATAAAATCATATGCATTTCTCAACATCTCAGTCATTAATGTCAGCTCTATATGTCATCATCATACTAGACCACTATGCACAGTCAACACTCGGTACCCGATCTCAACATCCTGCCCGTAGGCTCAAAGCATACCCTGCCATATGCTAAGGGTATCTCAGTCATAATAATACCCTGCCATACGCTAAGGGTATCTCAGTCGTAATAATACCCTGCCATACGTTGAGGGTATATCAAAATCCATCCAGATCGGGCACCCTCCTAGCTGATAGAAACATCATGAGGATAACTCGCCACATATGCCCTGGCGAACAACATGTATCCGATTGTCTATGCGCACAGACTCAACTAACTTCGGACATGAGCCACAAGATATCGTATATCAGCGACCATAATCATCACTCTAGGCACCCCTAACCCTGGCGTCTACTCGGGTATCCTTACACTTTCTATCAACTATCCTATGAATCACATTTCATGCTTTCCTTCTAAATGCCAGATCATATGCATATATCCAGTACGATAACAAGTCAATGCATAATAGGAATTTTAGGTGGAATAGGAATCAAGAGAAAAATGATGCAATGTAGTCTCCAACCATGTATCTAACACATGCATACTCCCGCTAGTCTATCACATGCACACTCATGCTAGAGATCATCTCGGTATACAATTATAACAGTAGAATCATCTCTAATCATCTCTATATATCACCAATGTACTCATATCTCAGATCAGCCTAATCAAATGCATGATAAAATATGCTTGATTAAAATCATCTCTAGAAAAAGTCATATAATCATGCTGGAGGTTAAAACATGCATGTATATAATATATAATATAACCTAATTTGAGAAAGACGTCTAGGGAATAAGACTACTCACACTTGATCAAAAGATGCAAACCACGTATCCCTCACGTCAGTCAATCAACCGAGTGACAACTCATCGCCAGCAAGGTCCACGGGGTCTTAAATAAGGGGTTTGAGATCTGAAAATGTTCAAGTAATATAAAGTTAGTTGTTTATCCCATTATAATCCGTTCGAGTAAAATATGATGATTTATTAGATTTTAGAATTTCTACTTATTTTTATACTAGCTAGATTTTTAATTATAAATAAAAATATAAATATAGATAAAAACCTAATTATAATTAAATTATATCTTGATTAATTAGGGACTATGTAGTCATTACTTTATAAAATAATAAATAAATACATAAGCCGATTATTTTATTTGTTACAAAATAATAATGTATAATAAATTATTAGAATTATTTAAAATGTATCTCATAAAAGTATTAGTATATAAATTTGGTAATTATAATTCACAAATCTATATATTAATCTAATAGAGATATAAATAAATAAATATAAGTATTACCTATATTTATACCTAATTAATCATTAGTTATACAAATTATAATTAATAATAATTATATTGAAGAATATATAATATTATTAAAATAGTTAATGTCTAAATAATCTATTTGCATTAATTAAGAAGAAAAATACCTAAATAAATAAAATAATTAATTAATAAATGAATTAAATCTGCCATCAATGCTGGGCCGAGCCCAACACTGTGTAGAAAGAAAGAGGAGGAGCTGAGGAAGAAAGAGAAAAAGAAAGAAAGAAAGAAAGAAAGAAAGAAGAACAAGAAGAAGAGAGGAGAAGAGGAAGAGGAAGAGAAGAAAGAAAGAAAGAAAGAAAGAAAGAAGAAGAAGAAGAAGAAGAAGAAGAAGAAGAGCTAGGGCCCGCCGCGACCAGCTAGCCGCGGCCAGCTAGCCTCAGCCGGTTGGTTGCGGCGATGCGAGGGGGTGCGTGGCACGCTCCCCTCCTGCCACTGCATGGCACGAAACCGACTACACTATGGCCGGCCACGTCGTGCCATGTAATTATTATTATTTTTTTAATTATTTTTTTTTGGGGATTGGGTTGTTACATCGCAAGTATGCGAATTGGCTCCACAACCACTATCTCCCCTAATGGCTCGGGTAGAATCGATCCCACGACCTGGTGATCTCTAATCCGCTCCCTCAACAATGAAACATGAAAGACCGGGTGTACTCTCGACCCCTCGGGCAGCTCCAAGCGATATGCAACCAGACTGATACGCTCTAACACTCGAAATAGACCAAAGTAGCGATGTGCTAACTTCTGGTTTCTTATCAGACGCAGGGTCACCTGTCAGTACCATTGCACCATCACGAACACCCAACTGCCAATGTCGAACTCCTGCTTCCAGTGGCTGTGATCATAAACATGCTTCGTGCAGTTTTTAGCAAGTTTAAGATGAGCACGCAACCTCCTCAAGGTGGCATCTCTATCCATCAATGCCAAGTCCACCTCCATCCGATCCACAATTGCCATAGGGTCATAGGCGCGTAATGTCAAAGCTGTGTGCCCATACACCACCTCGAATAGAGTCATGCCATTACTACTTTGGTGGGCAGTGTTGCAAGACCACTCCACCCATGGTAAGATCTCTAACTAGCATCTCAGCATCTCACCCACAAACCACCGCAAATACTGCTCAATGCCTCGTTGACCACCTCGGTTTCGTCGTCCGTCTGTGGATGTTAGGTTGTACTGAGGTTCAATCGAGTCCCTTGTAATCTTAAAAACTCCATCCAAAACTCGCTAACAAATACACGATCACGATCGGAGACAATCGTGCGTGACATGCCATGCAACCTAGCAACATCTCTCACAAAAATTTCAACCACCAACTTAGTTGAAAATGGATGTGACAATGCAAAAAAATATGTATACTTGCTTAATCTATCAACCACCATAAAAATAACTGAGTACTAGCGGAAGACCTTCTATGAAATCTATAAAAAAGTCTTCTCAAACACAGTCTAGTATAGGTAGAAGTTGAAGTAATCTGGCCAGTATCAATGTGGTTGCCTTCACCCTTTGACAGACTTCGCAAGCACGGACAAAACACGCTCGTGACCAACCTTTGGAGTTTGGTAAAAGTGCTTCAACAATTTCTGTCGCAACCCGTCGTTCGCGGAAACCCGGATGCACCTGCGGTCTAGCAGCAAACCACCTCAGTTCTCCAACTCCGGATGGTGCTTCGGATCATCCAACACCTCCTGTAACAATCTCTTAACATTTGGGTTAGATGTACATGCATACCTCAGCTCGTCAAGAAAAGGAAAAGGGGGAGAAGAAAAGGCTGCGAGCTCGGCAGTATCGGGTTGGCGCGATAGTGCATCTGCCGCTCTATTTTCCGTTCCCTTCTTGTACTGAATTTCATTATCATAGATATCTCAACTTGGATATCTTCCTCCATGCCCTCCTCCACGTCCTCCTCATGGACCTCCTCTGTATACTCTCCATCACCAATAATCTCATCACCCCCCTCGAGACCATCGATGAGCATCACACACTCGATCGGTTTGGAACACCGATGACCGGGGGTGAAATGTTCATCGCATCAAAAGCAAAGCCCCTTTGCTCTTCGCTCCTCCACCTGGGCAGATGTGAGAGTTCAAACGGTGGGGTCTTGTGCCTCCTCTAACATCGGAAAAGGGTCTCAAGAGTGGTTGTGCCCCAGTATTAATAGCCGCTGCCTTTAAACCTACAGAATTTCCAGCCGGCGTTCTCGGCGTAAATCGCCCATCTCGGTTGCCCCAACTTGCTTTTGCTACCATTTTTAGAGCCTTATGTTTTTGCTCCATCCTTACGGCCTTCTCAAAAGCCTCTTTAAGAGTGGTAGGACAAAGAGCACGAACATTCGCCTGAATCTCCTTCCGCAGCCCTGAAATATATGTGCTAATCAATGTTGGTTCGGGCTAAGGTGGCTCATAACGACTACTAACCCTTTCAAATTCTGCTTAGTACTCCAACACGGTTGTCCTCCGAACCATCTTCCTTGTCTCCACCATCAATGATATGGTAAGGAACGTCCTCTTCAATATCTGGTTCAGTTGTAGGAAGCAGTCCGCGCAACCGAGGAAAAATACTCACCAAATATTCTGAAACCAAATATGGTTGATCTCTAACTTCCTGATGTACGTTTCTAGTATTTACGCCCTTCGCAGATTCAGACTGCAACTAGGGCAAAAACACAGTAGAGTGGGGATGATGGTGGTGGTGAAGGGTGGAGATGATGGTAGGGTTATGGATGATAATGAAGATGAGGGTGGATGGTTGATGTAGTTTCGGAGATAAGGATAAAGGGGGAGAAATGACCGAGATCCAAAGGAAGTGGGAGGACTCGATAGACGAGAGAGATTAGAAAATAGATGAGACATTGCCAACAGTAGAGGTGGCTGGTTGGTGAAGAGGGAGGAGGGAGATTAGGGTAGAGAGACTAGAAAGAGGATAGAGGAATATAAAAACCAATATTCATTAATCATAATGATTTTGGTTGTCATCCACACCTTTATAGAGGCGAGCCAACAAGCCAAAATAGCAATTATTAACCCTAATACTTGTGGACTCTCGCTGATCGCGTTCGAACGGGGTCGATCGCGTTCGAACGCACAAACGACGTTCTCTGTGGATGCGAACTGATGCAGGCATGACATTCTCTATGGATGCGAATTGATACAAGCATTCGCACGCGAGCATTTGAACACACATTTTGTGTTCTCTGTTTGTGCAAATTGATGTAGGCGTTCGCAAAGGTGTTCAAACGCGCCGCCTTCCGCGTTCGAACACGACCTACAGAAAGTTTATTTTTTATGAAAATAAATAACTAATGCAATAAGAAAAGACTCTAGCAAGGTGTATCATAGATCCCCTACTTTTGTTTCTCTAATAAATGGGTCCTCGTCTGCTTGGTTTAAAGGTAGAAGAGAAATCCGTCACGGAGATCCTCTTTCCCCTTACCTTTTCATCATTGTTTTTGAAGTTTTTACTAGTCTTATGAACTGTGAGGTTAATCTGGATAACATTAACCCAATCTCTTTTGGGACCATTATGAATGTCAGTCATCTGATGTATGCAAATGACCTTCTGGTCTGTGAAGCCAGCCCTAGGGCTTGTAATGCTATCATTAATATGTTCAAGAATTATGATACGATTCGGATTTCACTGATGTCGTCTCGAGCACGGGTACACTTTAGGGGTGTCTTTGTTTCTTATTTTAATGTCTAATTCCTAAAAAAATAAGTTTTCTGTAAGTCACGTTCGAACGCGGGTGGAGTGCGTTCGAACGCGGTTGTGAACGCCTACAGCACGTTCGCACATCCAGAGAGTGTGAATTGTGCGTTCGAACGCGCTGTGAACGCTTGCATTGTGTTCGCAAATCCAGAGAAGTAGAAAACAGATGCGTTTGGATGCGCGTTCGAACACCTACATCACATTCGAACACCTGCATCGCAGTCGGCGAAAATGTACTGTTTAGGGTTATTTTTATATTGTTTGGTTAGCCTCTAAAGGATGTGGATGGCAACCATGGAGTCATTATTGATGAATTGAGTTTTTGCCTTGCCTCCTTCATCTTCTTCACTCTCGTTCTCTCGATCCCCGGCGACGTCGCTTCTAACTTCCCTCGACCAGCCAATCACCGTAGTCCCTTAGGAATGGCCCTCTCCTCCCCCTTCTTCCAATCTATCCAACACTTGCCCTAACCCTTCCATCAACCACCAACCACTATCATATAGGATATCGTGCCTCCATCCACGGATCCTAATTAGACCCCCCTGACGTTCATCCACTAATCGGATGATATCTCGAGATCTCCACATCCGATTCACTTGAAACTTAATTTGTTGGAAAGCTATTTTCTGGGGTACAACATATCCAAATTTCACATTAATCTGACGGCAGCATCTTTTGGGATCTATTTACAAAGTTTCATGCCAGATCTAGTCCAGATCTAAGAATTGGAAGAGATCGAACCTTAGCCAAAATGAGAGATCGTATCAAGCTGGTATTAGAGCCACCGTTCCTCGGATACGCGCTTCCTATAATGACAACCAGAGCCATGGCTGCACGGCGAGACGATGAAGAAGAGATTCTCCCAATAGAGGAGGGGGAAACAGTTACGGGGACTTCCACCCGCGGAACCGCCCGATCTAATCGGAATACGGAAGAACCTAGTGTTCAAGCAGTGTTGGGGTCTCTTTCCGAATAAATGGCCATCAACAACCAGATTATGATGGAGATGATGCGGGAATTACGGGCGACGAGGGAAGCCATGGCGAACGGGAACGCACCATTGACCCCACGATGCGAGTCCACCTCTATGAGCCCACCGCCACCGGTTCAGAATTTGCAACCACAAGAGCCGCTGCTGCCACCACCCTATGGGCAGAGGCAAGCAAGATGGTTCCACCAGGCCTAGTTGTAGGTGAACCCATCCAATGAGCGAACCACTATGGATATCACTTTGAAGATCAAGATCCTTGGGCGGGGTAATTCGACCCGGAACCATGGCGAGTTAATGAAAACCGAAGGAAGGATCATCAACCATTCATGGTGCATCCTCCTCTAGTTAGACAAGGACTTGGACATGATCCGGAACGAGACAACGGCATCCGTGGACAAATCGGGCGTCTCAAATTCCCCAAGTTCAAAGGTGTCGATCCGATCGATTGGTTGTATAAGGCGGAGCAATTCTTCGCATACCAAGGTACGGTGGAAGAATACAATGTGATGCTTGCGAGCTTCCACCTTGAAGATGCGGCGCTTCATTGGTTTCGAGCAGCCAATGCCAATGAGGCTATCGAAACTTTGGTTGAATTTTATGCTGATATCACGCGGCGATTTGGAGCGTCGGGGTATGAAGACTTCGATTCTCTCCTCTTAAAGACGGTGCAAAAGACCGTGGTTGGGCATACCAAGAAGAAGTTGAGAGGATAAGTAGCAGATGTCATCCCCCATGGACGGATCAGCAACTTCGCAGCACCTTCATCTCCGGGCTGCGGGGAGACATATAAGCCGACGTGAGGGCTTTAAGGCCTAGAACCTTAAAGGAGGCCTTTGAAGATGCGGTGCTCATGGAAGACAAACATAGGGCCATGAAGTTACACCTAAAATAGAGTTGGACGAGCCAAGGAAGCCGCAATTCGGTTCAACCAACCATAGCGGCAGGAAATATTACCGGAGTACCAAGAACCGCTGCTACAATGGTGCTTCCTCGAGCACCCCTGAAGCCATCCCAAGATGTGAAGTACGCACCTAGGGGTTCGGGACGAGCACTCACACCTACTCAAGTGGAGGAACGATGGGCCAAAGGCCTATGCTTTCATTGTGATAAGAAGTTTGTACCCGGGCATCGCTGTGCTAAACCAATGAGATCGATGATGCTAATCAATGAATTAGAGGAGGCTGAGGACGAGATTGTAGATGAAGATGAAGGTGTGGCTGGACATCAAGGAGAAGTAGCTGAGGAGCAACTCGTGGAGGATAGGATAGCCAAAATCTCCCTCCAGCCTATTTGGGGACAGTTGCGCCAAAGACTTTGTAGGTGAACGGTGTAGTCAAGAAAACCACAGTGAGAATCTTGATCGACACCGAGTCCACCCACAACTTCATTGACAAGAGGCTCCTTAGAAAGATTGGGCTCGAGTCGGAACCCATGGAAGGGTTCGATGTGACGATTGGAGATGGCACCACATTGCGAGCGGATTTTATTTATGGAGGTGTGAAATTGAAGGTGCAAAGCCAAACTTTCACATTGGATCTTTATCCGTTGGTCTTGCGAGGTGCCGACATTGTCTTGGGGACCCAATGGCTTCAAAGCTTAGGGCCCATAACATTTGATTTCTCAAACCTCATACTGACATTTCGGAGGAATAGTTGAAGGGTGCTACTAGATGGAAATAAACCGCGGCAAGGGCCGACATTGCAACCACTTGTGGGCCTTCCTTGTGCAGGGGATCGAGCACTACTATTGCAAATGGCTATTGCTGAACCAGAACATCCACCACCAAGGGAAATAGCCACTGACATACAAGAGCTATTGCAGGAGTTCAAGGATCTCTTTGAGGAACCTCGAGGGCTATTGTCGACCCGTCAGCACGACCATCACATCCAGATCATTCCAGGGACTGAACCAATAAACGTTCGGCCCTATTAGTACCCACATGTCCAAAAGGAAGAGATTAGTAAATTGGTGGTGGAAATGCTCGAGCAAGAGATTATTCAACCGAGTAGAAGTGACTACTTGTCGTCGATACTGCTAGTTTGGAAGAAAGATGGGAGTTGGCAATTTTGCGTCGACTACCAAGCCTTGAATACGATTATCGTCAAAGACCAGTATCCAATACTAGTGATTGAGGAGTTGCTGGATGAACTCACAAGGTCGGCCTACTTTAGCAAACTTGACTAAAGAGCGGGGTACCATCAAATCCACGTCGACCCGGAAGATGTGCACAAAACAGCATTCCGAACTCACGATGGCCACTATGAGTTCCGAGTCATGCCGTTTGGGCTCACCAATGCACCGGCCACCTTCCAAGGGCTGATGAATGACCTTTTCCGCCCACTCTTGCATCAGTATGTGCTCGTCTTCTTTGACGATATTCTACTGTATAGCAGGAATTGGAGAGAGCACTTGCAGCATGTGCTTGAGGTGTTAAATATCTTGCGACAAAACCAGTTAAAAGTCAAGATGAGCAAGTGTCTTTGGGGAGTGCCACGCGTGGAGTACTTGGAGCATATAATCTTAGCAAGAGGAGTGGAAGCCGATCCAAGCAAGATCAAGAATATGGTGGACTGGCCGATTCCTACTAATTAGCGGGAATTGAGGGGATTCCTTGGGTTGACGAGGTATTACCGACAATTCATTGCCAACTACGGCAAAATTACTGCTCCGCTGACCTCCTTACTCAGAAAAGGTGGGTTTCAATAGACGGGCAAGGCGACGGAGGCCTTCAAAGCCTTGAAGATAGCTATATCAACTGCTCCAGTTCTAGCACTTCCAGATTTCAGCAAGCCATTTGTAGTGGAATGCGACGCTTCAGGTGAGGGCATTGGAGTAGTTTTGATGCAAGAGGGCAGACTCGTGGCATATATGAGCAAGGCATTGTCAAACCAATCACGATAGCTATCCACCTACGAGCGTGAAATGCTAGCGATTCTACACGCCGTCACCAAATGGCAACCCTACTTGATTGACCAACGATTTACTATCCTCATGGACCAGCGTAGCTTACCCTACTTCATGGAGCAACATGTGCACACCCTAGCCCGGCAATGATGGGTCACGAAACTCCTTGGGTATGACTACGAATTAGTCCACAAAAAGGGGATTGAGAATCGAGCGGTCGATGCTCTTTCGCGCCAACCGGACACAAGTCAGCTTGCCTTTTTTTCAGCACTAACCTTTCCTCTATTTTCAAATATTTGGGGAACCAATGCAAAAGATCAAATCATGAAGGAGCTTGAGTCAGAGTTCAAAGATCGCTTCCCAAATTTCAAACTTTGAGGACAAGGTCGCGGAAACATGGTGGATTGATACGATTCGGACTTCACCGATATCGTCTCGAGCACAGATACACTTTAGGGGTGTCTTTGTTTCTTATTTTAATATCTAATTCCTAAGAAAATAAGTTTTTTGTAAGTCGCATTCGAACGCGAGTGGAGTGCGTTCGAACGTGGTTGTGAACGCCTGCATCACGTTCGCATATCTAGAGAGTGTGAATTGTATATTCGAACGCGCTGTGAACGCCTGCATCACGTTCGTAAATCTAGAGAAGTGGGAAACAAGTGCGTTCGGATGCGAACGCCATGTTCGAATGCGTTGTGACCGCCTGCATCGCGTTCGCAAATCCAGAGAAGTGGGAAACAAGTGCATTCGGACGCGCGTTCGAACGCCTGCATTGCATTCGCAAATCCAGAGAAGTGAAAAATAGGTGCGTTCGAACTCGGTCGACAAAATTGTACTATTTAGGGTTATTTTTTAATTGTATGGTTAGCCTCTAAATGATGTGGATGGCAACCATGGAGTCATTATTAATGAATTGAGTTTTTGCCTTGCCTCCTTCATCTTCTTCGCTCTCGCTCTCTCGATCCCCGGCGACGCCGCTTCTAACTTCCCTCGACCGGCCAATCACCCTAGTCCTACAGGGGTGACCCTCTCCTCCCCCTTCTTCCAATCTATCCAACACTTGCCCTAACCCATCCATCAACCATAACCCTTCCACCACCACTTTTCACCGGTGCCACTCCATTAACGCCGGTCCACCACCAACCACCATCATCTAGGATCTCGTTGATACACTAACTTAGGATTTTATCTAATTAGCTAAATCCAACTCTATGCAGTTTTGAAAAAATATTTGTAGAATATTTGACACATATCCAAATAATATCAAACTAGTTGGATAAGGTTGACAACCTTTAGATCTACAACTTTGATATTCATGACTTCTCCAGATTCAGAATATATCTATAACAAAACGAAAGCTTAATCGAAAAGGTATTCGGAGAAGATAAGGAATATTGGTTTAGTTGGTTTGTTAGGGTTTCATATTGTTTTAGGACTTGTTAGCTAGCCTCTATAAATATGTGAATAGCACCCAACTTTATATTACTATTGGATTATTAATTTTTTGGCTCCAATCTTCTCTCTAGACTTCTCTCTTCTCCCTCTTCACCATCCTTCCACTTCTACCACTGGCAAGGTTTCTCCTCGCTTCTAATCTCCCTCGTTTGTCGAGTCACCCCTCTTCTTTGGGATCTCAACCACTTCATTCCCTTTGTCTACTTCCCTTAATCACTTTCACAATCCACCCTCATCTCCATACCCATCCATAACCCTAACATCCACTCCACCCGTCACCACCATCATCACCCACGTTACTCCGTATTTTTGTCCCTTCTATAGTTCAAATCTGCGAAGGGCATAAATATGAAAGTTGTAGATTAGGAAGATACAGATCCGACCCAATTGGTTTCATAATTCTAACTACTAGAGAATATCTGACAAATATTTTCCCACGGTTGCGCGGATTGCTTCCTACAATAAATCCAGATCTTAAGGAATTATTCCATAGCCGATCTTTTAGTTCTAGATCCCATCAATTTGGTATTCGAGCTTTAACAAATTGGTATCAGAGCCTATCAATTGGTATCAGAGCTTATCAATTGGTATTAGAGCAGGCGAACCTCAGACCTCCATTAATGGTTGAAACAAGGAAGATGATATCAACAAGGAGACCAATGGAGAGCACACCGACAAGGGAGGACTCAATGCACGATGATCCTAACTATGGGGCCGATTTTCTTGGAGCGACCACGGTAGGACCATATCAACCAACGTCTATGGGTTCGAATATGGATGAACTAAAGGCATGTTCTAAGAGTTGACAACATACAAAAGGATCACAATAAATTCAAGGAATATGTCGTGAATCGATTGGGTTCGTCATCTCCTCGACGACGAACGGAGTTTCAAGATGGATCAACGGTGGGACCCCATTGAACCGATACCCCACAAGTCTAGATGCGTCATATGAGTGTCAATGATCCCCTCCTACCTATGCCTTCACATCATCCCCCACCTCTGTTATAAAACCCAAGACTAGCAGTGGTGGAACCCGAGAGGCGTGAGGCACCGGTGCGCTTCGTCGATAAGGAGGATTGGCACTATGAGGATGAACTTGATCCCTATGGAGATGGTGATGGACGTGCTCGAGGATTTAGAAAATGTGATCAACATGCACAAAAGTTTAGACCTAAACCAAGGATCTTTCGCGAACCTGACAATGCCATTCAGGGGAAAACCGCACGTTTAGACTTTTCAAAATTTCAAGGCGGTGATCCAACGGATTGGGTATTTCAAGTTGAACAATATTTTGATTGTCAAGGTACAGTGAAAGATGCAAAAGTCCAAATGGCAAGCTTTCACCTCCAAGGAACGGTATTATATTGCTATAGATCGATTATTCGTGGTGGTGGATTTACCGGATGGGCTAATTTTTGTAGGAGGATTACACGCAGATTTAAGATAACGGCATATAAAGATTTTGCTACCACATTAAGCAATATGATTCAAAGAACTATCGTATTGGAGTACCAAGCTGAGTTTCAAAAAGTTAGTAGTCGTTGTGAGCCACCGTGGCCTGAACGTACATTGATGAGTACATTTATTTCAGGGTTGCGAGAGGAGATACAAGCGGATGTTCATGCTCTATGTCCTACTACTCTTGAGGAGGCCTTTGAGAAGGCTGTGAGGATAAAACAAAAATATAGGGCTCTATAGATGGCAGCAAAAACCAATTGGGGCAACCAAGATGGGCGGTTTGCACCTAGAACACCGGTTGTAAATTTTGCGATTTCAAAAATAGCGGTTGTGATAACTAGACCACGACCATCTTTGAGACCTTCTTCCGATGTTAAAGGAGGCACTAGACCCATTCAAACTCTCACACCTGCCTAGGTGGAGGAGCGAAGAGCGAAGGGCCTTTTTCGATGTGATGAGCGTTTCACCCCCGGTCATCGATATTCTAAACCGATCAGGAGTGTGATGCTTATCGATGGTCCTCAGGAGGATGATGAGATTGATAATGATGGAGAGTGTCCAGAGGAGACCCATGAGGAGACCGTTGAGGAGGGCGTTGAGGAAAACATCCAAGCTGAAATATCGATACATACATATTTAGGTACTTCTGCACCAAGGACGTTACGAGAAGATGGACTCGTTAGAAAGCATTGTGTGCACATCCTCATTGATTCGGGGAGTACACAAAACTTTCTAAATAAGAGGTTAGTGAGGAGATTGGGTTTGGATGTCGAACCGACTATGGGGTTTGACGTTGCTATTGGAGACGGCACGAAGCTTAGGGCGGAGAGCTTGTATCGTCAAGTCAGTATACGGGTGCAAGGACACGACATCATTGTAGACTTGTATCCGTTGGCGCTACGAGAAGCGGACGTTGTCCTTAGTGCTCAGTGGTTATAAAGTTTGGGACCCGTCATATTTGATTTTTGAAGCATGTGGATGAAATATAGACAAGGAAACAAAGATGTGTGACTTGATGGTGTACGGACTTCGCCGATTCCTGTGATGCAGCCTATGGTAGGGCTGCTTGGTGCATTTGATTTGGCCTATCATATTCAGTTAGGATCAACAGGAGATGAGCCTCAAACGAGTTCATGTACTACAATTGAATTGTTCAATTTATTAAATAAATTTTTTAGACTGTTTGAGGAGTCGCAGGAGTTGCCACCGAGGAGATCAGTGGACCATCTTATAGAGATTGTACCCGGGGCTGCACCAGTGAACGTGAGGCCATATCGGTATCCACATGTGCAAAAAGAAGTTATCTCAAAGATGGTAGCCGAGATGTTGGAGTAAGGCCTCATACAACCAAGTCATAGCTCATACCCATCCCCCGTACTTTTGGTGCGAAAAAAAGATGGGACATGGCGTTTTTCTGTCGACTACCGAGCACTAAACACTATTACCGTCAAGGACCGATATCCCATTCCAGTTATCGAGGAGTTACTGGACGAGCTTGCAGGGGCGACTATATTTAGTAAGCTTGATTTGAGGGCCGGGTATCATCAAATTAGAGTTCACCCGGCAGATGTGCACAAAACGGCATTTTGGACTCCGGACGGGCATTATGAATTCTGAGTGATGCCTTTTGGTCTTACCAATGCTCCAGCTACCTTCCAAGGCCTCATGAATGATATATTTCGGCTTCTCTTGTGAAGGTATGTCTTGGTATTTTTTGATGATATTTTGGTATATAGCAGGACTGAATTGGAGCATTGACGGCATTTGGAGGACGTGCTGAATTTGTCGAAGCAAAACCATTGAAGATCAAGAAGTCCAAGTGCCTATGGGGAGTACCAAACGTGGAGTATTTAGGCCATATTATTTCAGCGGATGGTATAGCGGCAGATCTTCAAAATGTTGCATGTATGATTGCTTAGCCTATTCCTACTACTACCACTGAATTGAGAGGATTTTTTGGGCTGACTGGTTATTATCGTCGATTCATCACCGGATATGATAAGATCACTGCTCCTCTCACTTCTTTATTGAAGAATGACTCTTTTAGATAGACGGATGAAGCCACTTTAGCCTTTGAAAAATTGAAAACAGCAATGATGACGGCACCCGTTCTGACGCTATCGGACTTCACCAAAGAATTCATTGTTGAATGTGATACGTCGGGTGTTGGCATAGGAGCTGTACTAATGCAAGAAGGATGTCTCATTGCCTATCTTAGTAAGGCTTTATCGCAAAAATCTCAAGAATTATCGACTTATGAGAGAGAGATGTTAGTAATTCTACATGCCGTGACAAGGTGGTGGCCTTATTTGATCGATAGACGATTCATTATCCGAACCGATCAGAGGAGCCTTCCATACTTTATGGGACAACGCATACACACTCCGGCACAGCAGTGATGGGTCACAAAATTGCTAGGGTATGATTAGGAAATTCAATACAAGAAGGGAATAGAAAATAGAGCGACAGATGCACTATTGCGCCAACCCGATACCACCGAGCTTGCAGTCTATTCATCTCCTACCTTTCCTTTCCTTGACGAGCTGAGGTATGCATGTACATCTGACCTAGATATTTTGAGATTGTTGCAAGAGGTGATGGATGATCCGGAGCGCCATCCCGGGTTAGAGAATCGAGACGGTTTGCTAGTGGACCACAGATGCATTCGAATGTCCGCAAATGATGGATTGCGACAGAAATTGTTAGAGCACTTTCACCAAACTCCAGAGGCTGGTCATGAGGGTGTCTTGAGGACTTATAGGTGGATATCTCAGAGTTGTACGTAGCCAGGATTGAGACGGGATGTGACGAGTTTTGTCCGTGTTTGTGAAGTCTATCAAAGGGCTAAAGCAACCACTTTGAAACTGGCCAGATTATTACAACCTTTACCTATACCGGACCGTGTTTGGGAGGACATTTCTTTGGACTTCATAGAGGGTCCTACACTGGTACGTGGTTATTCTTTTATCTTTGTGGTGGTTGACAGATTGAGCAAGTATGCGCATTTTTCGGTATTGTCACATCGGTTTTCAGCTAAAACGGTGGCTGAAATTTTTGTTAGAGATATTGCTTGATTACATGGCATGCCTCGCACGACTGTCTCGGATTGTGATCATGTATTTATGAGTGACTTTTGGACTGAGTTTTTCAGATTGTAGGGGACTCGATTAAACTTCAGTTCGGCCTACCATCCATAGACGGACGGCCAAACCGAGGTGATTAATCGAGGCATTGAGCAGTATTTGAGGTGCTTTGTTGGAGAGATGCCGAGATGATGGTTGGAGTTCTTACCATGGGCGGAGTGATCTTATAACATCGCCTACCATAGCAACATTGGCATGACTCCATTTGAGGTGGTATATGAACGCACGGCTCCGAGGTTACGTATTTATGATCCAGTGGCATCGATAGATAGGACGGAGGTGGACTTAGCATTGATGGATAGAGACGCCACATTGAGGAGGTTGCGTGCTCATCTTAAACTTGCTCAAAACCGTATGAAGTAAGTTTATGATCGTAACCATAGGGAGCAGGAGTTCGACATCGGCAGTTGGGTGTTTGTAAGGGTGCAACCATATCGACAGGTGGCATTACGTCTGATGCGAAACCAAAAGTTAGCATATTGCTACTTTGGTCCGTTTCGGGTGTTGGAGCGTATTGGTCCGGTTGCATATCGTTTGGAGCTGCCAGAGGAGTCGAGAGTGCACCCTGTCTTTCATGTTTCATTATTGAGAGAGCGCATTGGAGATCATGAGATTGTTGGATCGGTTCTAGCGGAGCCATTGGAGGAGATAGAGATCGTAGAGCCAATTTGAGTACTTGCTAGACGCCGACGATGACATGGTACCAGATTGGAGATGGAGATTCTAGTTGAGTGGCTTGGCAAGCCATCTGATGAGGCGACATGGGAGTTGGAGACTGATATCTTGGAGCGTTTCCCGACTTTTCACCTTGAGGGCAAGGTGGGGGAAGCGTGGTGAGCTGATACACTTAGTTAGGATTTTATCTAATTAGCTAAATCCAGCTCTGTGCAGTTTCGGAAAAATATTTGTAGAATATTTGACACATATCCAAATAATATCAAACTAGTTGGATAAGGTCAAACAACCTCTAGATCTACAACTTTGATATTTATGATTTCTCTAGATTCAGAATATATTTATGACAAAAAGAAAGCTTAATCCAAAAGGTATTCGGAGAAGATAAGGAATACTGGTTTAGTTGGTTTGTTAGGGTTACATATTATTTTAGGACTTGTTGGCTAGCCTCTATAAATATATGGATGGCACCCAACTTTAGATTGCTATTGGATTATTGATTTCTTGCCTCCTATCTTCTCTCTAGACTTCTCCCTCCTCTCTCTTCACCATCCTTCCATCTCTAATGTTGGCAAGGTTTCTCCTTGCTTTTAACCTCCCTCATCTGTCGAGTCACCCCTCTTCTTTGGGATCTCGACCACTTCATTCCCTTCGTCTACTTCTCTTAATCACTTCCACAATCCACCCTCATCTCCATACCCATCCATAATTCTAACATCCACTCTACCCATCACCACCACATCACCCACGTTATTCCGTATTTTTATCCCTGCTATAGTTTGAATCTGTGAAGAGCATAATATATGAAAGTTGTAGATTAGGAAGATACGGATCCAACCAAAATGGTTTCGTAATTTTCTAACTACCGGAGAATATCTGACGAATATTTTTCCACGGTTGTGCGGACTGCTTCCTACAATAAATTCAGATCTTAAGAAATTGTTCCGTAGCCGATCTTTTGGTTCTAGATCCTATCAATTTGGTATCCGAGCTTTAACAAATTGGTATCAGAGCCTATCACTCGTGCCTCCATCCACGGATCCTAATCAGACCCCCCCTAACGTTCGTCCACTAATCGGATGATATCCCGAGATCTCCACATCTGATTCACCTAAAATTTAATTTATTGGAAAGCTCTTTTCAGGGGCTACAACATCTCCAAATTTCACATTGATCTGATGGCAGCATCTTTTGGGATCTATTTACAAAGTTCTATGCCAGATCTAGTCCAGATCTGAGAATTGGAAGAGATCGAACCTTAGCCAAAAGGGGAGATCCTATCAAATTATGAGCGGATTACTAATTTGAGGATGAATAGAGAGAAATCAGAGATTTATTTTTTAGATAGGGTGCCCCTGCATAAGCGGGCTATTATATTTAGCAGCCTGCGAATGTCTTGTCGGGATTTTCCCTTTAACTATTTGGGATCCAAAATCTCTCCCAAAAGACTACTCATCAAAACTCATGAGGAATTCCTCTCTAAGATTAATGATAGGCTAGCCAGCTAGAAAAGATCATGTCTAACACAGGTAGGGAGAGTTGTCCTGATCAACTCTATATCCATGCTAGTGCATCTTATGTCGTCCACCTAGACTCCTTTGGCTGTTGCCGATTGGATTGCCAAACTCTCTAGGAAGATCCTGTTGGAAAAGAACAGCTCCAACAAAGGGCTGCACCTTATTGGTTAGGACACTATCACTAAGCCCAAGTGTGATGGTGGGCTTGGCATTAGAGATCTGCGTACTATGAGAATATCCCTCATGGCCAAGAACATTAACAAATTGCTTAATGGCAATGGTGAGATTTGGGCCAAGGTGGTGAGGGTATGGAACTCTGCATCCTTGGTCCCTCCACGAGCCAAAAAAATCTTCTTGAGCATGGAGGCTAATCCTTAATGCTATCAATGAGATCAAAGATGGCTTTGTCAAAATCATTCATGATGGAAGGGTACTAGTGTTTGGAAGGATCCGTGGATCTCTTCCACACCTTTAAACTACTGGCCTACCTTCTTTAATATCAATATGGTGCTCTCTATTTCAAAAGTCTCTGACCTCATCCATAACAACTATTGGAACGAGGCCTCATTCACTCTATTTTAGTCAAGAGCTAATTCAAGCTATCCTTAGAATCCATATCCCCCTAACTACAGGTGTAATGCCCCATCTGGCATGGGCACGTGCACTCCCACGCACCCACACAACATGCGCGGCGCACGCAACAGGTCAGGCGGGGCCCGTCACGCATAAATACACTCTTGTGCCCATATAATCATGATATCATCAAATAAAACTTGCTAGCATATCCATGCTCATATAATCCATCACCAAATAAATCATACTATTAACTGAATAAATTTGTTAACATATGAATATCCAAGTCTACAACAACTATACTAGACACCTATATAATTTAGCAAGGCCCACATAGGCCACGACAAACTATCAAGATACAACTGAAATCACTAATATATGCATACACTATAATCTGACATGTATTGTATAAATCATCGTCTAATACAATGGAGTACAAATATTAAATAATGGTACAACTCCAATTTCTATATCAACTATCATTTATACTGTCTCGCATCTATAGCTCACCTCATCAATCCTCTAAATATCTTCTCAAGATATCACAAGCCGCTATCACATATCACATATCTGAGGGGGTTAGAAAAGAAATAAAGAGAGTCATGAGCAAAAGGCTCAGTGAATAGACCTAACCTCGAATTAGTGATGCCAAACAAAGAGTAAATCATGTACTGGATAATATAGATTACATTGGAGCATCATGTCATGAATAAATGCATCATCAATAATATGAAAATAAAATATAGATATCATATCATAACTTATCAAAGTATATACTTCTTAATAATGTATAAACAAATCTCCGTATCATATCATCATCATAACTCTCTCTCAAATATGATATATATGATGCATGCCGACCATGACCATGCTATGATATCAAATGCAATCACATATAATGCATATTGACTACTTGAAAATTAGGTATATTAGATGATAATGAAATCATATGCATTTCTCAACATCTCAATCATCACCAACATCTCGGTATAATATCATTATACTAGACCACTGTGCATAGTCAACACCCGATACGCTACCTTAATATCATGCTCGAAGATTCAGAGCATAGTCTACTATCCGCAAAGAGTATCTCAAATATAATCATACCCTAGCATCCGTTAAGGGTATCATTATCCATCCAGATCGGACACCCTTCTAGCTGATAGAAATACATGAGGATAACTCGTCACATATGCCCTAGCGAATAGCATATGTCCGAATGTCGAGCAACTAACGACCTCAGACGTAAGGCCACAGGATCGCTATTACGTCGAGCGATCAATCATCCATCAAGCGCGTCCTAACCCTCGTGCCCACTCGGGTATCTTCACACTTTCTATCAACTATCATATCAATCAGATTTCATGCTTTCCTTCTAAATTATAGATCATATGCATTTTATCTAGTACTATAACAAGTCATGTATAGTAGAAATTTAGATGGAAGAAGAGTCAAAAGAAATATATGATGCAATGAAATCACCAATGGTACATATATCACATGCATACTCATGCTAAAGATCATCTCGAATCATAAACTTATAATAATATAGTCATCTCAAATTATCTCTATATATCACCAACATACTCATATCCCAAATCAGTCTAATTATATGCATGATAAAATATGCTCAACTGAAATCATCTTTAAATAAGATCATATAACCATGCTGGAGGCCAAAATATGCATATACACATATATATAATATATCCTAATTTGAGAAAGACATTTAGGGGATAAGACTACTCACATCTGATCAGAAGATAGCACCACGTCCCTCACATCCATCAACCGAGAGTCAACTCATCGCTAGCAGGATCCCCGGGGTCTCAAATAATGGGTTCGGGGTCTGAAAATATTCAAGTAGCATTAAGTTAGTCGTTTATCCAATTAGAATTAGTTCAATAGAATATAAAAATTTATTAGGTTTAGAATCACTTCTTTTATTTTGTACATAATTAGATCCACATTTATGCGAATCGGGTCAGATCAGATCACATCAAGAGGAGATTGGGCTCAATAGATTGAGTCTAGTTATCTTATCTGCTTATTTCCTTTAATTAGAGTCTTATTAGGTTAGAATTTATTAGTTAACTAATTTAGCTATGCACAGTTTTGGGAAAATATTCAAAGGATATTCCACAGATGACCAAATATTATGAAATCATTGGAAAAGATCGAAGACGTCCTGATCTACAACTTCCATATTCAAGGTTTCTCCAGATTCAGACTCTATGGCAGAATGAAGAATCAATCTGAGAAGGATAAGGAAGGCTAATTTAGCTAAGTCATGTTTATCTCTAGATCATATTTATCTCTTATGTAAGCTCTTAAGGCAAGTTTAATTAAGTTATGTAAAACACTAAGGTAAGTTCAATTAAGTCATCTAAGCTTCTAAGGCAAGTCCTCTTACCTCCAGCAGCCATCTTATCTTACGGTCATCCACCACCACCCTTGGCCGTCCGCCATCCTCTGACGACCGCCGCAACATCAGATATTTACTATTCTAACCTTGCTTTATTATTTTAATTATATCTTTCCATCCAGACATCCGATTGACTTGAAACTAAAGTCATTAGAACCCTATCTCCTGAGGCTAGTACATCTAAATTTTTATAATCATCCTACTGACAGATCGTTCCAGATCTAGTCGGTAACACATATTATAGGTACAATTCAAATACTAATTATACTATTATCATAAAATGCTAGTTATAATATAAAAGGGAGAGGCCTATTTCTTTTTATGTAAAAATATTCTAAATATATACTTATCAAATAAAATAAAAGGCTAAATAACTATAAATAAGATACAAGTATAAACAAGATCTATTTATAATTAATTTTATTAATTCTTACTCTATCTTGATTAATCAAGAACTATATAGTCTCTACTTAATTATACAAAGCAATAAATTAATTAATTAATAAGTGAGTATCTTATTCTACACACAATAGTATATAATAAATTGATAAAATACTTAAAATGTATATATATATGATGAGTATTAGTATATATCTATAGATCTCATGATTATAATTAAGGAAACTGTTTATTAATCTAACAAAACACACACACACAGATATATATATATATATATAAAGTAAACCAATATTTATATGTAACAATATAAAACATAATTAATCATTCATTTTTATTAATTATAATTAATGATAAGCATATAAATGAATATATGTATAATAAATAATTTAAGTAAATAGTTTATAACAATATAATCATTAGTTATACTAATTATAATTAATAATAATCATACTGAAGAATATATATTATTATTACAATAATTAATATCTAAATAATCTATTTGCATTAATTAAGAAAGAAATATCTAAATAATGAAAGAAACATAAATAAAAGTATTGCCAACAGTTCTGGGCTCAGCCTAGCATTGTTGTAGAAAGAAGAGGAAGAAAGGAAGAAGGAAGAACCAAAAGAGGGGAAGGAGGAGAGCCAGGCCGGCGGGGAGGGACTCGACCGTTGCTGGCTAGCCAGAGAGAGAGAGAGGTGGAGGAGGAAGTAGGCTTATTGGCGTCGGTGGCAGTGATAGCAGCGGCAGCTACAAGCCGGCGTCGGGGGGGGGGGGAGAATGAGAGTTTGAGAGAGAAGAAAAGGAGAGACCGAGAGATGAGAGAGATAGAGGGGAAGAGAGAGGCGATAGGGGGGTGCTGGTGGCGGCGGTAAGAGAGAGAGAGAGAAAGAGAGTGGAGAGAAGAAAATTAGAGAGAGGCAGTGGGGAGGGAGGTCGTAGCAGTGACGGCGGGGTGCGTAACCATCCACGCAAGCTGCTCATGCAGCTACATAGGCACGTGCCCATGAAATTTTTAAATTTTTTTTCTGGGATTGGGTTGTTACAACGGGATCTAATAAATGGATCCGGCATTTTCATCCGTTCGGTTAAGTTTCTTCTAAAACTGCCTATTATCATATCAAAAACCAGTTGGGTAGGAGGACTTACTGGCCAGGCTAGAAGAACTTATGGGAACTGGCAGTCCCATCCAAAATTAAAGTCTTCCTCTGGAAATTTTGTTGGGGCAGACTACCTATGAATTGTAACCTGGGCGACCTTGGTCTTGCCATGGACCAATGCTGCCCGATATGCTCGCTACATGATGAAACTACTAATCACCTCTTCCTCCATTGTTGTGATGCCACTATAATTTGGGATTACGTTAAAAGGCATACAACGTAGAAAGTTAGACTTTGGGACAATTGGACCGACACAACTTGGCTCAATGAGAGGGAAGGGCTTTCGACAAAAGATAGAGCCTGGCTCAGGGCAGTCATTGCAGTGTCCTTTTGGACGATATGGAAATATCGTAATCGAGTAATCTTCAACAAGGAGAGAGAAGACCTCGATAAGGTTTGCTCACGTCTCATCCCATTAGCCAACGAATATATGAGTACTAGATATGTTGAACACACGAAACTTGTTTCCTCGGAGATCCTCATTTGGTGGGATTAGGAACCACCACCTCCGGGCTAGTGGATAATAAACACCGATGGCTCCTTTGAGAGTAATGAGGAAATTGGAGGTATAGGCTTCGTGGTTCGACACTCTAACTGCATCCCTCTCTTTGCAGGTGCTCGCTGTGGATTATACCCATCAATCCTAATATGGTCAGAGACAGTAGCAATTAGGGAGGCGCTTCGATTCCTAAGGGACAAAGACTGTTAAAGAATCATCATCGAATTGGACTCTCTCCTTCAGGTCAATATTTTGAATAATGCAACTAAGCTTACATGATAAATAGAGGCTATAGTATCTACCATTAAATTCCTAACTTATAATTATCAAATTAGAAAGTTAATCATATTTTTAGAGAGACTAATCGTTCTACTGATTGACTTACTAATTTTGGTAGGACCAATGGCTATAGTTATACCTAGGATGGGGGTTTTTCTTTTTATCTTCTATAGTTGTTGGCCTCTGATTCTAACGGAGCTTTTTGTAATCATAGAAGTTAGTTTATAAAATCCTTTTAAAAGAAAAATGTTTAGTCAGGGAACTTCGCTGGAACAGGGTTCTCAATTTGAAGCAAATAACGGCTACAAAACTTATTTTTTAAAAGAAAAAAGCAAATTCCGTACAAACTACCCGACTCGAGTAACCCGAGTGAATGTTGTTTCGAATGAACCTGCCGTAAAATATTCGAAGCCTGCCAAGGGGTGAAATTCGAGGAGCTTCTGCTAAGGGGGGTGTTTTTGGTCATTTTGTTCCTCTCCTCAATAAACCAAAACAAAACAAAAGAGGAAAGAGGAAAGGTGTAGAGAGGTAGGAGAGGAAGGCAATTAAGTCAGTTGGGCCGATCTTAAGCAATCCGACAAGGAAGAGGAGGAGGAGATAAAGAAATAGCAAACGAGATGGAGATCTCTCTCCTCCTCTCTCTATAATCATCTCCTCCTCCTCGCTTCACAGAGGGATCAAGAAAACCAAACTCCTTTGTTTACTTGTCAGCGATGGGGAAGGCGATGGCACAGGAGATTCCAGCCCCGACAGGAAACGGCAGATCGGAGCAGGAACCGCGTTTCCGCGGCGTCCGGAAGCGGCCGTGGGGCCGCTTCGCCGCGGAGATCCGTGACCCGGTGAAGAAGACGCGCGTTTGGCTCGGCACTTTCGACTCTGCCGAGGACGCCGCGCGTGCCTACGACTCCGCCGCTCGTGCCCTCCGCGGCTCCAAGGCCAAGACCAACTTTTCCTCTCCCGTTCCTGTCGGGATGGGTGTTGGGGGCGTCGCCCTCCTCCGATCCGCTTCCTTGGCTTTGCGCCGCCCGCCACCGCTGCCGCAGCTTCCAGCGAGCAGCAGCCTCAGTTCCACCGTGGAGTCACACAGCGGGCCCCGGATGCAGGATCGGACGCCGGCGAGTCTCCTACTCCGGAGGCCTCCGCTGCTGCCGGTAGCCGGCGAGGAGGATTGTCACAGCGACTGTGGCTCGTCGTCGTCTGTCGTCGACGATGATGGTGGCGACATCGCCTCTGCTTTCCGGCGACCCCTGCCGTTTGATCTCAACCTCCTTCCGGTGCCTGAAGACGGCGACGGCGAGGATGATTCGCCTGCCACCGCCCTCCGTCTCTGATGGTGAGAGATGAAAGAACAGGAAAAAAGGAATAATAATAGTTGCATCTTTTCTTCTCTCTGCCGTTTATTTTGGTCTTTACTTCTGTTGTCTTTCTTGCATGAGGTTGGATTTGAGTTGGGAGTTCGAGGATCGGATAGTATTGGAATGAATCTGATGCTTTCCTATAGATCTGCTTCTCCTCCTCAGTCTATCCCTCTTCTTTGTACAAAAAGAGCATCTTATCTAATTTCATGAGTGAAAAAAAAACAAAAGTACCGTAATTTACCTCAGGTGGATCTTTTTATGTGTCTGACATAATTTTAGCTGTTCAGGTTGCATCTTTATGCTTTGTGCATGAATTTGGAAATGGTGATCCTTACTCAAAATGGTCTGAAGAGGTTGATGTTTAGAAATTAGTAAGAAGTCGATGTTACTTAAAATGCATGCCCTAGGACCCGGATCAGTTGAATTTGCTAGGCTGTGGTTTGGATATTGCTGTTTGTCGCTTCTAACGGTAAACTGAAAGTGCAATTCAAGAGTTGTAGTTCAAGATCGACATCTGTCAGAAATATAAAATTTTGATTGATCATTGATTAAATTAAAATAGGGGCTTTCAAGTTTTAAGAGTAGTAGTAATTTAGAATTATGTTATTGACCTCTAGATCTGCTATTGTTCTTGTCGGAGAGATATTAAGCTTGTTTCTTGATTTGTTCTCAATCGTATCCTTGTCTATCTACAGTGGAAGGTAGTATATTTGCAATCATGTCCATCTCCTGATCTTCCAATAATCTTCTTGGAATGATGTAAAGTTTATTTTGCCTGTTTTGTTCCTTAAATGTAACTTCTTTTTCTCTTATACTCTATTAAAGACTTCATTGTTATGACATTTTTGTCTTCAAGGACAGGTGATCTTCATTCATTAGCACAATATGATGCCAATATATGTTCCTTTTTTCCTGTAGTTGTTTTGTGACCAGAGCTTTTTTACTCCTTTATTTCTTTCAATCAAAGGTTGGAAATGCTTTTAATTTTGATTGTCAATAATATTTGGTAGGCTTTTATTAGTGCATGCATGCCACTTATGTTTGACGACGTGACTCCTTGTTGCATGCACTCCACATGCAGGGGTATATGAACAATTACCCACGTGAATCTAATAAAAACACCCTATTGTTGCACATTATTGGTTGGCATATGTTGGTTAAGTGTGAGATTAGCAGAATTTACACGTGTAACTAAGAAAATGCATTTATGTGATTAGCTACTTAAAGATTTGGACAGAAAAAATTGTATGTGTATACTTCTAGTTCTGGTTTTGATTACCATTATTCCATAAATACGAGTTGTTTCTATATAGTGCACGTGAAACTTTGACATAACTTTCTTCATCTTACAATGTACTATAGTAGATTTAAGTATGTCTACAAATATGTATTTTCCTTATTGATCCATTTGTGCTTTTTTGTTATATTTAGATTTGTCATATCTAAAACATCTAAACTATATTTTGCACCATGGACCCTATGTGTGTGCATAGGCACCCATCTAATGTGTAGGAGGCAGGAGCAATGCAGTTTCTTGGCCACACACATGCCAATGCCACTATCTAGTATATTTGTTTCTTGCTATTTTATATCATGGAGTGTCAAACCTTAATATAGGTAATAACGTGTAATCATGCTGTGAAATTTTAGCTTTCTGTCAGATTGAATTTTGAACTCACTGTACACTTGTGTGCTTTTATTTTCTGATTTGACTCTTAACCTTCTTTTTTCCATAGATGTTATGGAGCAGGTTGCTTCTACCTTCTTTCCTCCACAGACATTTGTCCTCAATGCAATGCACAGAATTTCTGTTTTTACGGAGTAAAATCTTGCTACAAATAATACACTAAAAGACATTTTGTCGTATTGCATGGCAGCATTTAGTATGCGTATGCATTTTGATCTTTATTATTATGGGAAATTTTTATTTCACCCCTTGCCCTTTCCATTATTTGCAGTTTGACCCTACCTTTTTTATCCTTCTTTTCTTATTAGTATCTAAAACAATGCTCTGGGTTATAATTAACCAGCGAGTTAGTACCTGTTAGAGAATATTACCTCAAGATTACTCGAAGAGTACTATGGTGATATTACTGGTAGAGTTTTGTTAGATGATAATTCAAAAATTGAGGGGTTGACTTGGATTGGCCAAAAAAGCAATGTGCGAATCAGAAAAATCTTAAAAAGAAAGGGGTTGGTATTTCATAGCTCTTTAGTTGATAAGTTGATACAAAGCAAACTGCAAAATTGAAAGAAGTAAAAGATCTTGGAAATGCGGAAGAAAAGCAAATTCTCTCTATATATGGAGTTGTTTTGTATGCCGAATAACTATTTATATATTTTTGTCAAAAGAGAATATTGTGCATGTCTAGTAACTGTTGTGTTTAAGAATAATGTTCTAGGGATCGAATAAGTCATATATGAGTCCTTTGTAGGTTACCCTTATGCAAGACAGGGAAGGGACTGCAATCACATAACCTAGGTGGGTGCAGGATTGCATCTGTCAACAATGTTTTTCAATGTGCTTCAACTCTATAAAGAAGTTATGAATAAGCTGGTTGTAAATGATTATTTGGTAGTATTATATTTCAAGATTACCTATGCTCAGTTTTGTACAGAGAATTTTATTGCCAGATTATTGTGTTAAGTATTTTAAAAATTGTTTATGAGGATGAATGAGCTTAGTCCTATATAATAAAAACTATAATCTCTAGTTGTGAGTCAATATCATTTTATCTTGCATGTTTTGTAATATCATCTTGATGGTGATCTTGCTCTTAGTTGCCCACCTTACTGAAGAAAACATCCTTTAAGATGTCTTAGCAAAGAATGTAATCTTCATCATTTTCTTCATATCTTCTAGTCTTTAGGTAGCATGTGTTGGTTGATAGTTGTTAATACTTAATAGTATGCTTAAGTCATGCTGAGTTGCATCTTTCCCCATTCTTGTTGCTTTTAAAATTAAATAGTTTCTGGTCAACACGGAGGCTTATTTTTTTCACTTATTTGCTTGTTTTGTTTTGAACACCTAACTTCTCTGCAGTTGATAGTCTTGTGTTTCTGTCTATCCTTTGTGCAGTTTGTATGTTGGGTAGTTTGCAAATTGCTAGAGTAGGATTGTTATGTAATCCATAAATTTTTGATGTAAGTTCACCCATGTCTCATAAGTAGTTCTAAGCTTTAGTAAACAGTGGTAACATTTGTTAGATCATATAAATCTAACAGGGTAAAGACAATATGATCTGTTTCCTTTATCTTTTGTGGCATTAATTTGATGTTTGATTAGATGAAATTTATTGTTTACAATATATTTTGTAATATAAGATCTTGTGTAAACCTTGATAGTGTGTTTTACTTTGTGGTGCTAGGAGGGTAGGATTTGACTCACTTATGAAGGTGTACTTTGTAGACTTCGTCAGAAGTAGCGTTCCATGACATGGAATTATTCTTTTGATGAAGTATTCTGAGGAATAACAAACTATTATGCTCTTCATATATGAACTTTTGTTGCAAATGCATTTTGCAGAAGTTCTGATTTGATGAAGTAGAATCATTTTGCAATCAATGTTTTAGAAGGCGGCTGTGGTCAAGGGATTGCATACTGCAGATTGTATGGGTGCATATGCTGATCCATATGCATCTGACTTTTATTATTTAGTATTACTTAAAATGATAAATCTGTATAAAGCAAGGTAGAGCATTGGCATACCAATCTGTATAAATCTGTAATGTGCTTCAACTCTCAACATCGAGTTTGAATAAGTTGGTTGTAAATAGTAATTTTGATGCCAATAGGTTTAGATTTCAATCTTCTTTGATAGATTTTTTATTCACAGAACTCTATTGTGTAATTATTCTGGTAGGTGTTTTTTATCCTTGATTTGTGAGGGATGAATGAGATTAAGTATGACCCCTTAATCTTACTTTTATATTCTTTCCTTGCATACTGTTGTTAATGTGTATCTTCTATCGTTGTAGCTGGTTAACGAAGCATGCGTACCGTTGTTAGATATCTACGAGAGAAAACATCAGTTTAGATTGTTTCACTGCTTTCCATTGTTTCACTTTACATCATTTTGTTTCCAGTGTAAGCATGTACTGGATGATGGGCGTTCTTGTCAGCCCACCTCCTAAATCGTGCTGAGTTGCATCACTTACGCCTGTTTCTAGTTGCGTAGAAAATGAAATGTTTTCTCTCTAGCATGATCGCTATCTTTGATAGCCACATATTCTTTATATGCAGTTTCATCCATTTACTTGCTTTGAACACCAATTAAATTAGGCAGCCCTTTCGAAAACAATAAAATTGGTTCATTTGTATAATAAGAAATTATTTTTTTAGTATAAGTCTTCTTATATTAATATAGCAAGTAAATAATTACTTGTCTCAATACTACTTTGCTAATACTTCTCTCTCATCTTTTATCAACTATTTTTATATTTACCAATTATTATTTTACTTCTGAGAAGATAACTTGATTATTATTTCAAGGGGAAATTATATTTTATCCACCTGTCCTTACAGGCCTAAATTTAATTCACCATTTTATAGTTTTATTTGTGTTATTTACTTTCTTATGGTTATAATTAAATTAAAATTGTTAGTTTTTTTTCATCTTATGGTTATATTCGAATATAAAGATACTCATTAGAGATAAAGTCGTCGATAATTTGATAAGATTTTAATATATTTAAAATAATATCGATTAAATTTTAGATAATCAAAATATAATAAAATATATTTAATATATTTGTTATTTGAAATGTGATTGTATTATTTTAAATATATTAAAAACTTATTTAATTATTTATAATTTTGTTTCTAATAAGTATTCTGAAATTTGACTTGTATAAGGTAAAATGTGTTTCCATTTACTTTAATCACTCTCTTTCCTCTTTCCTCTTCTCTCTTCTCTCATCTCTCTTCATCTATCCATTGTAAAGGATATCTTAGTTATTTATCAAACTATTATTTTTAACTTTATATCATACCTAGTATAATTATTACATGTTCTACTGGTTTGTAAAAAATATTGTAACAACTTATACTGCTATAACTTTTCTTACGTAGGTATAACAAATAAGTATAGTTATACTAGTACATAACTTGTTTTTTTGGTCATTCAAGATGCTATAAATAGGATGGACATCAAGCCAACTCTTCTAAGATACAAAGGTTTTAAGATCTCATCAAATTTTAGTCAATGTAGTAAGTTACCTAGTCTAGATTTCAAGATGTGTGCATCATTAAACTATTGCTCCGAACTAAATATCACTGAGACTGTTCCAAGCCGTTGTGCTTCCAAATTGCTCTTTAAAGCTAATTGCATCACCGAGCTGTTGAACTAAGTCATCAAACTACTAAAAAAATTTGAAGTTAATTTAGGTCTATCATAAGGATGTATAATGTAGTTTCCCTTTATTTCAATCACTCTCTTTCCTTTTTCTGCTTTCCATTTCTCCCTTGGGTATTTTAGTTATTTGTCAAACTATTATTTTAAATTTATATCATATCAAGTATAATTATTATATGTTATACTAGTTTATAACCTTTCTTATGTAGGTATAACAAATAAGTATAGTTATACCGGTATAGAACTTAGTTTTATTATTCAAGAGCCTAAAGGCTAGATATAGGTTGGACAAAGGGCTAACCCTTTATAGATACAGAGACACTAAGATTTCACCAAGTTTTAGCTAATATAGTAAGCTACTTAGTCTAAGATTCAAGTCATATGTGTCGCTAAACTATTGCTTCATATTAAACGTCGTCGAGACCTACTCCGAGTTGTCACGCTGTCGAGTTGCTTCTCAAAGCTAACCGTATCGTTGAACAATTAATCGAACTGAGCTATTGAGCTAAGCTACTAAATCACCAAATAATTTTTTTCATAATAATTAGTTGGGGTTAAAGTCGATCTCATGACCCCTTTAGTCATAGGGAAGTATACCAGTATAAAATTTATTCCACAATCTTGTTCACTTTAGGAATAAGGGCAATTCTAAATTAAGAGGGTAAGATTTAGTTTTCCTTTATTTCACTCTATTTCATCTTTCCTCTTTCCTCTTCTCTTTTTCTCTCTTCGTATATCATCAAACTATTATTTTATCTTATATCATATTAACTATAATTATCACATATTATAATGGTTTATAAAAAAATACCATAACAACTTATACTTGTATAACCTCTCTTATGCATGTGTAACAAATAAGTATAGTTATACTTGCATAGAATTTATTCCACGACCTTGTTCACTCTAAGAATAAAGGCAATTCTAAAATAAGTGGATAAAATATAGTTTCCCTTATTACAGTCACTCTCTCTTTCCTCTTTTCTCTTCTTTCTTATCTCCTGATCTATCCATTATATATGATATTTTAGTTATTTATCAAACTATTATTTATCTTGATATCATATTAAATATAATTATTACATATTATAGTAGTTTATAAAGAATACCATAATATTTTTATACTAGTATAACATCTCTTAAGAAGGTGTTACAAATAAGTATGGTTATACTAGTATAGAACTTATTCCAAAACCTTGTTGACTTTAGGGACAAGGGCAATTCTAAAATAAGTAGTAGTATTTCTTATTTCCAAAATTAGGTATTTATTCTAAAATAATTTTTCTATATTCATTTGTATCTGTAATAAGGGTGCAATAATTAATTTGAATGTAATATAAAGTGAAAAAACTATGAGAAAAATATTCTTTATTTTTTATAAAATTATAGTAAATACTTTTTTATTTGATTTATTTGTAGATTTACGAGATAAATATCAGGTCGAAATTGGTAATTGAGTTAGTATATGATATAAGTCATAATTTCAATAAATAATATCTATATTATAAAATAACATTATTATGATGAATAACATTTGTATTATAAAATAAGAGATCTTATTTTAAAATAAGAAAACATTTATTCCTAGAATAAATAGGGCTTAGTGACAAGGCTAAAATAAATATCGCCAAATAGTTTGTCATTCTTGCCGCAACATAAAGCTTTCAAGAAAATTTCACTTTGTTATGTTAGCTGATTCTTTCTTATATTGGTACCCACCACCATCAAAATTATACTTTGTTTGGAGCATTTCCTTTTGGCGTAATTCGACCAATTCCAATGTACTATTTATCCAACTCTATATCAAATCTAGCCTCTTTTTGGAAGCTTGTTTTGAATTAGCTCCTCACGGAAGCACATTTATTTATAGATTGTAAAAATTGATTCAACTTGATAACCCAATCTAACAACTTGACATGAATAATTTGAGATTTAGTTTAATTGAGTTTGGGTCATAATAAAGTTACCCATATAACCTGATTAATATTTGGATTGTGTTCAGATTTAAACTGACCCATTTGATCTGATATGACTCTTTTAATTCTATGGGTTGTGTGAGATCAGGTCAACTCACAAACCCAATAATCATATATATATATATATATATAGTACTGATTTTTAACCCTAACTCACTCTTGTTAGATTTGAGAAATCTTTTACAAACCTAGCTGTCATCTTCCTAATTCTCAAACCCATTGTTTTCCCAAATCAAGTGCTAAGGACGATGGAGAATGTATATGTGTGCAAAAGCCCTTGCACATCAAAAGTGCACGTCTTTCATTCATTGTTGAGAATAGTGAGGATATGTTGAGAGAGTGAGAGATGAAGAGAGACAAGAATGGGTGGTGCTAGAGGAGATCACCATAGCACATCAACCATGGCCATATGCCAGACTTTGAAAGCAAGGTGTGAAGCATGATGGGTAGACTCTACTACTGCCCAAATGCTAAATTTTCTAATGATTTGCCATGAAACATAATAGGGATAAGTGTTATTTTTATCTTGTTAGGTTCTTGCCAAAGTTTGATCTTTGCTATTTTAATAGGTTTATGTCGCTTTTCTAGTGGGTGGATCTTTCGGTAGACTTGATACTTTCGTATTTCTTTTGTTTGTGTAATGTTGCCATGGCTAGGAGTGATGGGAGTTGGTCTCAATCTATTTCAATTAGTTATAAAAAATTATGTTCTTTTGCTATACATCAATTAGAAAGTTAGGTTTTTAATCTTATAGTAAGAGTTGTAATTGGGTTAAAACTTAGAAGTGATGAATCTGTAGCTTGAGAATTCTTGAATCCATATTTTACTTTGTTCAAGGGTGCGTGAAGTTGTGATCTGCTTGTAGCATATAAGTTTGTAGATTATAGTTTTTAAGTCTAATTACAACATCATTGATTTCCTCATAAGGTTGGTAGTGTGCCTTCTTGTCTTCCTTCTAAGATTATTTGAGATAGATTCGGAGTAATGTGAATGCTTTGATTACTTTTGAGAGTTCGACAAATCCAATCTTAGTATTTTTAGATCTTTATACATTTTTGGTAGGGTATTTGATCAAATTATCCGTGTTTGCAAACTTGAAGCACACTTTCTCATTCTGTTATATAAAGATCTATTTCCAAATTTAGTATTATTATATATATGCATATGATCATTTTGCTGATCTCTTATGTCGTCCTTATTTTACGTTCTCTTTTGTTTTGTTCAGGCTTATTATAATTGGACAATAGGGGGCTTGGAGCACTACTGCTCGTCTTTATTTAGACTATTTGAAGCTTGTGATGGGATTGTCGTTAAATTTGAAATTTAGAACTATAACTAGTATTTAAAGTTAATAATTTAATGACGTTGGTTAGTGCTGTTTGTTTTTGTTGAAACTATTTGAAGTTGGTACTAGACTGTAAATTTTAAATTATATTGTATTCGTGATGGGGATTGTTCTTAGATTTAAATGTTTGAATTATGACTAGTACTTAATTTTAAGGGATAATTCCACTTAGATACTTTGAACTATCACCGGTTTTCATATACACTCTTGACATATATTTTTTACCACGTGCACCCTTGAATTATTATTATTTTTATTATTATTATTATTATTATTATTATTTTGATTTAGAGATCTATATAGTTTTTTTTCTTAGTTCAAGGGTTATCTGTGGATATTTTTATTAATTTAGGGGAGTGTGGGTGATAAAAAATTTCATGTTAGCCTTATGGTTTTAATAGTTTATGATTTGATTTTAATGATAAAAAAAATGAGTTAGCTACATTATTTTGATGACACCAAATAAGTTAAAATAATAATAATTAATTGAATTTTTTTTCTTTTTTATGTAAAAGTTAAATTAATTCTAATCATGTGATGGTTTTTGGGCATAACTTTTAATTCTTATGGGAGATAAATGTGATTTATTTTTATTGGAAAAGAAGACTCATTTATCTACATCTTTATTATAATATATTATAATATATAATTTTAATTCTCACGTTTTGTTTTCCAAATTCATATCATAATTTAAAGATTACAAAATTATAATTTTAGCAAATATATTCTTGACATCTATCTAGTTTTTTATTTATAACTTTCTTTTATATTGATATGATAAGTATGATATTTTATAAGTGAAAATTACACTTGATGTTCTATAATTTTAAGATAAAACTATATTTGAAATTAAGACGTTACCTAAGTGTAATGGGACCTAGAAATTAACTATTTATAATTGTTTTTCATAAAGTTATTTAATTGCATTATCTTTGTACGAAGTTTTGAATTTTTCATTATCATTGTAATTTTTGCAAACTCTTGCATGCTTGGGTTTTATCTTTAGATTTAGTTTATAAATCTAAATCATCCCCTCTTGAGTTGTCTAGTGGTGCCAATAGTTCAGTATATGTGAAAAAATAATGATAGCTAATTTAGGGACTCTAAGTGGATTTATCCTTAAATTTAATTACTTAAATACGGTGGTCAGTGCTTTTAAATTGGCACAATAACCATTTTAAATACTTTTAATGTTCTTTTTGGTGATAGAGTATTATTTTTGTATTGAATTAAATTTATGGTTAAGTTTTATTATTTTTATGTTATATTAATTTTTAATTATGTTAAACGTGTCATGTTATCCATTTAATAATTAGGTCACGTTTATGTCTAATAAATTTGAGGCGTTCAATAATTGAGTCATATTCATATTAGAGTAAGGTTGACCCAACTCACATCTAACCCGACCTAAACCCCATTACCACCCCTATGTTATCCATGTAGAAATAAGGATCTGTCTGTTATCTTAGAGCCTTGCTGCCTCGAATTGCCATCAGATTTTTCATGGGTGCAAAAGAAGCATTGCTTTCTATGCATCAATGTTTCATTTACTACCAATATAGCTTTATATCTCTCGGTGCAATCATATTCTTTTAAAATTATACACAAACTCTTGTGAAGAGCTTCTCTCCTATAGGTAGACATACCAACTTTCATGTCTCATTCAATATTAAGAAGCCAATCTCTTCATCCATAGCTCTCTGGCAATTAATACTATTATCCACCTACAAAACTTCTTCAAAACATTTTAGCTCACTACCTTTAGTCAACAATAACTAATATAGAGAAAGAGAATAGTGACCAGGAGATTTGTAGTTTCGGTAGATCTCCTAGGAGTTAAAATTTTGTCGAGAAGAGATAAGAATACCTAGCTCGACTAGGTTTGAGATATGGAAAAAAGGTCTCAAGTCAAAATCAAAAATCAAATCTAAATTGGTTTAGAAAATTGTATCATATTAAGGAGATGAAAATCAGAATGCTATTATTCTATTGATGAAAATCAAACTCAGGTCGATAAGTAAAAATCCAAGAATAGAAGATGGAAAGTTGAATAATAGTAGGGAAAGTAAAAGTATGACAAATATAGTGAGAACAATTTTTTAATATGAAAAATCTCTCTCACGTAGAGAAGAAAAACCACAGACACACTTAAAGCAAATTGATCTTATTTTACTAAGCAATAAAAATAAGATTTATAATTCATTTTGACAGTCTAATACCTAAATGTTTAAGTAACCTCTTGAACAGGTTTTACAAAAAAAAAAAAAAATTCTTGAATAGGACCTGCATGATTAACTATTCTTGTGCAAAAGATCACCTACTTTTGTAAGCACTTAGGCGACTGATTAACCTCAATTGCAATATATCGATGTGACAATAGATGATGATGATGAAAATAATTCAGCTCCTTTGATATTGTTGACAATCAAAAACTTAAGCTCCAGCTCTAAGTCATATGATGATGGGTGTCCTCACAATTGATAGGAAATATGCTCTTTTAAGGGATCATAAAATTCATTGATGATTTACTTTAATTCCTCTGAGTTAGATGATTTTTCCTAAGCCTTTAGATCATTTGTAGAGAGATGAGAAGTATTAATGTTTCACATTCGGAGAATCCACCAATAGAAACTCTTAATTTTAAATAGGTTTCAGAATTTCTTGTTTGAGTTTTGCACACATTCATTTATCCCATCCACACAGCACTTAAATTTTCTTAAATGAATCATTCCGACCATCTAGATGCTCTTAACCCCATCTGAATACAGTCCTGAAGCCTTAAGCTTTAATATTATTTCTTCTTCTTTTGATTTGATTTTTTATATTATCTAATCTTCTATAAACTATGTGACTTGACCATACACATGAATTTAATTTGTACAGCTTAAATAAAAATAATTTTATTTATGAGTTTGCCATTATAAAATATTGCTTTTATAATCTCCTCTTTGACAATTTTGTGATAAAATATAATACTAAAATAATTCTCTAATGTTTACCAAATTTTGTGACGTCAAGACATAGGAGCTTACTTTACACTTTTTGAATAAATTTGTGCAAAAAATGGCAACACAAGAAATATATAACCTTGTGACACATTTATGTTGTAAAATGAATTGATTTTATACAAAATTTTCATCATAATTATAAATCAATTTTGTCTAAGTCAATTTTTAGCACATATTGCTAAGTAAAAGATATGCAATGAGCTCTAACATGTCAAGAGTATAAACAGTAACCAATAAATCACCAAACTTGGTCAAGAAAGCAAACATGCCAATATAAGCAATATAAGCAACAAAAGTATAATGCCATGAGTAATATAAGTCAACATGCCAACATATAATAGACAATCGAGTTCCATAAAGAAAGCACTACTATTCCCCTCTTAACTCCTAGCCGGAAATAGAATAAGATCTACTCTTCCTTTTTTTGTCACAAATTAACAAAAGAGACCTAAACATGAAAGGCAACTATCCTAGGACGGAGGTGGGTAGTGCTCGTGAAAATTCAAGAGGAAGTCCTCAAAGTGGGTAGTTAAACTGTTAACTAGCAATCCATCATGTTAAACTTGCTATCATTTTATGACACCATATGATCAATCTGCTCATCCAACCATTGTATTGATACATACAATGTAATGCTCCTGCTTGGCGGACGCATGCACGCCCATGCACCCACGCCCACACATGGCACATGCGGCACATGTGATAAGATAGACGGGTTTGGCATACGATGATACACTTGAACTCAACATAATCTATCCAAAAGATAAATCATACAATCAATCAAATAATCATGTTAATATATCAATATATATATAGGGGAAAATAATTCTTCGCATACCAAGCAGAAGAATATAAGGTGACGCTTGTGAGCTTCCACCTTGAAGATGCGGCACTTTATTGGTATCGGGCAGCCAATGCCCATGATACGATTGAAAGTTTGGTCGATTTCTACACCAACATCACGCAGCGATTTGGAGTGTTGAGGTATAAAGACTTCGATACTCTTCTCTCAAAGACTGTACAAAAGACTATGGTTGGAGCATACCAAGAAGGATTTGAAAGAGTAAGAAGCCATTGCCAACCTCCATGGACTGATCAACAACTTCGCAACACTTTCATCTCGGGACTATAGGGAGACATACAAGCCGACGTGAGGGCTTTAAGACCTAGAACCTTAAAAGGAGGCCTTCGAAGATGCAGTACTAATGGAAGACAAGCATCGAACAATGAAGATACACCTCAAACAGAATTGGACAAGTCAAGATAGTTGCATCTCGGTTAGGCCTACCATAGCGACAGGAAATGCACCCGGCGTACCAAGAGCTGCTGCTGCAATGGTGCCTCCTCGAGCACCCCTGAGGCCCTCCCATGAAGTGAAGTTTGCACCTAGAGGTCTGGGTCGAGCACTCACACCTACTCAAGTGGAGGAACGAAGAGCTAAAGGCCTATGCTTTTACTATGTTGAGAAGTTCATACCTGGACACTACTGCGCTAAACCGATGGGATCAGTGATGCTAATAGACGGAATGTAGGAGGCTGAGGATGAGGTTGTAGCTGAAGATGAGGGTGTAGCTGAATAGCAAGAAAGAGTAGCGGAGGAGCAGCCCGTGGAAGACATTATAGAGGAGCTAAGAAAGAACCCATTGAGCCACCCCAATCACGGGGAGCGCGACGCGTTGGTACTCGAGCGCAGGCAAATCAAAGTACCCACGAACGAAGGGCTATAGAGACTATTGATGGCACACTTCCATGATACTCCTATAGCAGGCCATGAAGGGATAGCAGCATATGAAGATTTTACTGCCACATTCAGCAAGATGGTTCAAAGGACTATCGTATTAGAGTACCAAGAGCTGCGTGAGGAGATACAAGCGGATGTTTGTGTTTTATGTCCTATTACTCTTGAGGAGGCCTTTGAGAAGGTCGTGAGGATGAAACAAAAGCATAGGGCTTTAAAGATGACAGCGAAAAACAATTGGGGCAACCGAGATGGGCGGTTAACACCTAGAACACTGGCTGAAAATTCTGCGGTTTTAAAAACAATGCTTGTGACTACTAGACCACGACCACCTTTGAGACCTTCTTCTGATGTTAGAGGAGGCACTAGACCCCCCGTTCGAACTCTCACACTTGCCCAGGTGGAGGAGCGAAGAGAGAAAGGCCTTTGCTTTCGATGTGATGAGCGTTTCACCCTCGGTCATCGGTGTTCTAAACTGATTAGGAGTGTTATGCTTATCGATGGTCCTGAGGAGGATGACGAGGTAATTGATAATGGAGAGTGTCTAGAGGAGACTCATAAGGAGACTATGGAGGAGGGCGTGGAGGAAGATATCCAAGCTAAAATATCGATGCATGCATATTCGGGTACTTCCACGCCGAGAACATTACGAGTAGACAAACTCGTTAGAAAGCATTGTGTGCACATCCTCATCGATTCGGGGAGTACACAACTTTCTAGACGAGAGGCTAGTTAGGAGATTGCGTTTAGATGCCAAACCGACTATGGGATTGACGTTGCTATTGGAGACGGCACGAAGCTTAGGGCGGAGAGCTTATGTCACAAAGTTGGCATTCGGGTGCAAGAACACGACATCATTGTGAACTTGTATTCGTTGGCGTTGCGAGGAGCGGACATTGTCCTTAGTGCTCAGTGGTTACAGAGTTTGGGACCCGTCACATTTGATTTCCAGAGTATGTGGATGAAATATAAATAAGGAAATAAAGATATGTGGTTTGATGGTGTTCAGACTTTGCCGATTTCTACGATGCAGCCTTTGGTGGAACTGCCTTATGCATATGATTTGGTCTATCTTCTTCAGTTAGGACCAATAGGAGATGAGCCTCAAAACAGTTCAAGTACTACCATTGAATGTCTAATTTATTAGATAACTTTTCTGGACTGTTTGAGGAACCGTAGGAGTTGCCACCGAGGAAAGCGGCGAACCATCGTATAGAGATTATACCCGAGGATGCACCAACGAATGTGAGGCCATATCGGTATCCACATGTGCAAAAAGAAGTTATCTCAAAGATGGTAGCCGAGATATTGGAGCAAGGCCTCATACAACCAAGTCATGGCTCATACTCATTCCCCGTACTTTTGGTGCGAAAAAAAGAATGGGACATGGCGTTTTTGTGTCGACTATCAAGCACTAAACGCTATTACAGTCAAGGACCAGTATCCTATTCCGGTTATCGAGGAGTTACTAGACGAGCTTATAAGAGCGACTATATTTAGTAAGTTTGACATGAGGGTCGGGTAACATCAAATTAGAGTTCACTCAGCGGATGTGCACAAAACTTCATTTTGGACTTCGGACGGGCATTACGAATTCCGAGTGATGCCTTTTGGTCTCACTAATGCTCCAGCTACCTTTCAAGGCCTCATGAATGATAAATTTTGGCATCTATTGCGAAGGTATGTCTTGGTATTTTTTGACGATATTTTGGTGTATAGTAGGACTGAATTAGAGCATTGATAGCATTTAGAGGACATGCTGAATTTGTTGGAGCAAAACCAATTAAAGATCAAAAAGTCTAAGTGCCTATGTGGAGTACCAAAAGTGGAGTATTTAGGTCACATCATTTCTACGGATGGTGTAGCGGAAGATCCACAAAAGATTGCATGAATGACTGCTTGGCCTATTCTTACTACTATCACCGGATTGAGAGGATTTTTGAGGCTATCGGATATGATCGATGCTTTATCGCTGGATATTATCGATGCTTCATCGCCCGATATGACAAGATCGTTGCTCCTTTTACTTTTTTGTTGAAAGACTTTTTTAGATGGACGGATGAAGCCACTTTAGCCTTTGAAAAATTGAAAACAGCAATGACGATGACACTCGTTCTAGCACTACCGGATTTCACCAAAGAGTTCATTGTGGAATGTGATGCGTCGGGTGTTGACATAAAAATTATACTAATGCAAGAAGGATGTCCCATTGCCTATTTTAGTAAGGCTTTATCTTAAAAATCTCAGCAATTATCGACTTATAAGAGAGAGATGTTGGCAATTCTGTATGTGGTGACAAAGTGAAGGCCTTATTTGATCGGTAGACGATTCATTATCCGAACCGATTAAAGGAGCCTTCCATACTTTATAGGACAGCGCATACACACTTTGGTACAACAAAGATGGGTCACAAAATTGCTGGGATATGATTATGAAATCCAATATAAGAAGGGAACGAAAAATAGAGTGGCGGATGCACTATCGCGCCATCCCGATACCGCCGAGCTTGCAGCCTATTCATCTCCTACATTTCCCTTCCTTGACGAGCTGAGGTATGCATGTACATTTGGCCCAGATATTTTGAGATTGTTGTAGGAGGTGATGGATGACCCGGAGTGCCACTCCGAGTTGGAGAATCGAGGCGGTTTGCAGCTAGACCACGGATCCATTCGAGTGGCCGCAAATGACGGATTGCGTTAGAAATTGTTGGAGTGTATTGGTCTAGTTGCATATCGTTTCGAGCTACCGGAGAGGTCGAGAGTGCACCCTGTCTTTCATATTTTATTGTTGAGAGAGCGCATTGGAGATCATGAGATTGTTGGATTGGTTTTACCGGAGCCATTGGAGGAGATAGAGATCGTAGAGCTATTTCGAGTACTGGCTAGACACCAACGACAACATGATACCAGATTGGAGATGGAGATTCTAGTTGAGTGGCTTGGCAAGCCATCTGATGAGGCGATATGGGAGTTGGAGACTGATATCTTAGAGCATTTCCTTAACTTTTCACCTAGAGGGCAAGGTGGGGAAAGCATGGTGGGTTGATATACTTAGTTAGGATCTTTTTTATTGCATTAGGTGTTTATTTTCTTTAAAATAAAATTCCTGTAGGTCGCGTTGGAACGCAGGTGGAGTTGCATTCGAACGCCCTTGTGAACGCATTGTGAACGCCTTGTGAACACTTGTGAACACCTTGTGAATGCTCGCGTTTGTGAACGCCTATGTCGCGTTTGCAAATCCAGAAAAGGGCCTTTTTGAGTGCGTTCGAACGTGATCGACGGGAATTCTCTAGAATTAGGATTTCATATTGTTTTAGGACTTGTTGGCTAGCCTCTATAAATATGTGGATGGCAACCAACTTCATTATGCTATTGGATTCTTGATTTCTTGCCTCATATCTTCTCTCTAGACTCCTCCCTCCTCCTTCTTCACCATCCTTCCACCTCTACTGTTGGCAAGGTTTCTCCTCGTTTCTAATCTCCCTCGTCTATCGAGTCACCCCTCTTCTTTAGGATCTCGACCACTTCGTTCTCTTCGTCTACTTCCCTTAATCATTTTCACAATCCACCCTCATCTCCATACCCATCCATAACCCTAACATCCATTCCACCCATCACCACCACCATCACCCACGTTATTCCATATTTTCGTCCCTACTATAGTTCGAATATGCGAAGGACATACAAAAGTTGTAGACTAGGAAGTTACAGATCCAACCCAATTAGTTTCGTAATTTTATGACTACCAGAGAATATCAGACGAATATTTTCCCACAGTTGCACGGATTGCTTCCTACAATAAATTCAGATCTTAAAGAATTATTCTGTAGCCAATCTTTTGGTTCCAAATCCTATCAATTTGGTATCAGAGCCTATCAAGTGGTATCAGAGCCCATCAGATGCACCTCAAGGCCATAGATCTAGTGATAAATTATCTCTGTATGCAGTCCAAGGATTGACTTGCTCTGATACCAAGTTGTTATGACCACTCCAGAATAGATGTGATCACAACAAAGGATTAGCTCTAGATAAATTTAGAACTATAACTTTGGATATAAATGCTGATCGATCTAGCTATCTAAAAGACCTAAGATTCGGATAGATTGGCTCTTTGGAAATGAGGGATCCAATGCAACTAGAATTACAACAATGGGATGAATCAATCAAGAGATATGATAGAAAACCTACCCAAAGGTCAAGGGTGGTGAGATGGATGTAGAAGGTGGATAATAAAGTTGTGGTTCGGGTTAGGGTTACGGAAGGTGAAAAATGGCTATGGTAATGGGATAAAACACAAAGCTAGACAAGGGGTTCTTAGGGACAAGAGGAGACAATTGAGCATAAAGTAAGGGTGGCGGTGGCCATGACCTAGGTTGAAGCTCGACGAGAGAGAGAGAGAGAGAGAGAGAGAGAGAGAGAGAGAGAGAGAGAGAGAGAGAGAGAGAGAGAGAGAGAGAGAGAAAGAGAGATCTAGAAAGAGAGGGACTTTAGGTCAACTTCTCATTCGTTCAATAATAAAAATGTGGTCAGCACCTAAATTTATATGTGGCCATGGTGCAAATCTGTTCGACTAGCTTGATTGTATTAATCCAAATCAACCTAACCTAAATTACAAGCTAAAGTAAATGCATCTAACACATCAATTCTAAGGTTAGGTGCACATAAGTGATTCAATGGCTACCTAACTTGACTCAATCAGCCTAGCTTTAAGAACTGGGACCCAACTCATCCATCTAGAAGCTAACCACAATTCAATGATAGCAATTAATAAATTTAAATGTTAACTAGTCAAGGTGGTTGGGTGTGCCCCTGACCCTCTTCCATTTTCCAGCCCAATCTGATTAGGCTCACCCATCTAGTATGTTCGTGACATCAACTAGGGAAATAGGTAAAAACATCACATAAGAAAGATGATATAGCTCTTGAATTATTGCACATGGATTTGATGGGTCACTGAACTTAAAGTCTTGGAGGTAAATGTTACTTATTTTTTATGGTTGATGATTATTCTCATTACTCTTGGATTTTTTTTTCCTTAAATTTCATCTTAGAGGTAACAATTTAATATTTGAGAATATGTTCTCTAGTAAAAAATTCTCTTAATGTCTTTGATGGAATAGATTCAAATTAAATTGTTGAATAAATTTCTGTCAGAAAGTATTTATTATAGAAATAGTAGATCGGAATTATTATTGATGATAATTTTATCTTAAATGCAAAAAAAAAAAAAAAATTATGTTGGAGAATAATCTGGAAGGGAGAAGAAAAAATTAGAGTTATTTGTTGCTATAGAGAAGAAGCAAATGGTGTAATTGTTGTTTGTTGCTACAGGAAAAAAATAAAGAAATTGATATTTAGTAGTTTTCCTACTTACTTGTGCCATTTTTTTTTATAAGAAATAACAAACACAAAAGGTTAAAAAAATGTCTCAGTAAAGGTGGAGATAGTTTTATATCTTCATAAAAAGATATGAGAATATTATAATAATTTTATACATAAAATATGTAAATTGCAATCCGTAGGTATGGGCACAAAAATGAAAATAAAATTATTTCGCAAAAATTAAAATATTATTATTATTATTATTATTATTATTATTATTATTATTATTATTATTATTATTATTATTACTACTACTACTGCTACTGCTACTACTACTGTTATCAATCCATTTATTTTCTTGGGTGTTAAGTCAAGCTCAAGTTTATGATTGAATTGCTTTTTTTGTTCAACCTTGATTAATAAAAGCATAAATGTTTTCTTTTTCTTATTTGCAAAAGTCCAAGTTCGTCCTTCTTTGAATCCGAGTTAGGCAAGCTTTTTTCGGGCCTAACATGTAGCTGAGCTGGAGTAGCAAGATTATTTCCCAAAAATTATTTATCGCGCACGTTTTGGTTATGCATGTCTATATTGAAGTTTATTGCAGAAGAGGAACTTAGAACAAGCAATACATTACTTTGTTTAACACAGCTCATGGCTAATACAATCTCTCATCTACAATCAGTACTAATGCATTCAAATAAAGACCAACCACATAGCTAGCCTCCCTCCAAGTAGCATTTTCCAACAGCCATCTTGCTTCACCATTCAGGATATACTGCAGGCCATAATAGGAAAAAAAAGGACTTATCAAGTTAGAAGGACAAATTTTACGTTAAAAGTTTAAACACCCAGGTGAACTGAAAATGCTACATAAATGTTAAATTATTTTTCCGGATCCTCTCAAATATCCTATAAATATTTGCGGCTTAGGTTTTGAAAAGTTAGAGCTATATAGGTTAGATTTGTAACAAGATGCCTACTGTCTTGTCTTCCTATCATTTTGTTAGCCTTTTTTATGGTTTCCTTAGAACTATTACAACGAGAGGAGAAGACGCCATTACATGCTGCAATTGACATTAGGGCTGATCGGGATGTTAAGATTGAGCTTGCAGAAGGGCGGGAGGCGGCGGGCTCGCTCCGGCTTGACGCCAAAGGACGGACCAGTGTCCTTGAGGCACTGACACAGTTGACGCCGCATCGCCACTGTCGTCGCCATCTTCTCGAGCGCCTGTGCACTCTTGCAGCACTGCAGGCTCGGGCCGGTCGCCCCGGTCCCGATGAGGTACGCCCCGCACGGAATCAGCGCGTTCACAGCATCGCTGCAAGAGACGGCGGTGGCGGCGGCAGCGGCGCTGCATGAGGCAGCTAGGAGGAGCAGAATGGCTGCCAAACGTATATTCCTCATGGTGGCCTTTTGGCGTAGCTATCCTAATTAGAGACTGGTGGATCGAGTACTTGAGATGGTAGTCATGCAAGTATTTCATGAGGAAAGAGTGATTTTTATACGTGAAGGGGGTCAACGAAGTAGGTGTATTGGCTTTTAATTGCTACCGACCGACCTCCAGTTTAGGACCCATTTGTGGGGTCTTTGTAGGTTAATTTCAGGTGGAATACTAAAACTAGTCACAAGGACCAAATTGAAAATATTTAAAGCTATCCACGACTCACATTCATCGATCCCAAACATTAACGTGAAAAGGATTCAGAAAAGATTTGAACTTCCAATTTTAAAATTTTAAATTCTAAGTCCAACAAGATAAACGTTGATGAAGATATGCTGCTATCTTTGATCACCTCAGCTCAAAGAACTCGGAAAACTTGGCGAAGGCTTTGCCGCTATCTTTGATCACCTCAGCTCAAAGAACTCAGAAAACTTGGCGAAGGCTTTGCTGCAACCGTAGATCCTGAAGCACTACCTCGAGATCCCTACCTATGGCACGGACCTTGCCCCTAGGTCTAGAATACTTCGTCCAAAACTGTTACTCCCATTTGAGGGTGTAACTTACACCATGGAGTTAATTAGGAATCAGAAAAACCTAGAGCTTTTATATTTGAAACCGGATCTTTCTAATTCGAATCAAACTCCACGCCAATCATGAATAAGACTTGCATCTAAGATCAAACAACTACATCCCTTGGTGATTGTATCTTATTTTTTGATCGGATTAAAGCAACCTGGTTCCTACAATGTTTGACTTTTCCTATAGCATTAGAGGTGGCAATCGGATCGGGTTAAGTAGGTTCGGGTTGGGTCAGATTTGAGTTGGGTCAGCTTTACCCTAATCTAACACAATCCGATTAATAAATGGGTTGCATTTAGTAAACACGAACACGATCTGATTATTAAACAGATAATATGATACGACTCGCCTAACCTGTTTAATAAACATGTCATACTAACATGACACATTAACACGACCCATCTAACCCATTTAATAAACGGGTCATATTAACATCCATCTAACTTATTTAATAAATAGATCATATTAACACGACACAACAATACGGTAACACAAATAACAAAGTATTATTAAACCCTATATAAAATTTAAATATTTATTGATTCAAACAAAGTAATCTCTTTTTATTTGAAAAAATATACAATACAAAAATTTATGAATCTAAATATTCAACCATAAATTTAATTCAACACAAATCTATATACTAATTCAACTACCTGCATTCAACATTAAGTAAATAAATTTAAGTACTAATTTTAATTTCAACTAACGACTTACAACTTACAAATCTAACAATCTCACAATTATAACATAATTTTAAGTTCATAATATATTACAAACTACAAATAAAAAAAAGGCAAATAATAGCATTGGGCCCTCCATTTTATTATCCAAGGATCACCATCCAGTCAGAAAAGAAAAATAAAAATAAAAGAGAATGTTAACTAAGATAGAGAATATAGAGTGCAAAAAATCTAATTAGCAGTAGATGTATAAGAAATTTGAGTACAAAAACAAAGAAAAGAACTAACCTGTTATACATATACGGGACATATTTGGACACTAAACTAAACTAAAACTAAACCAAATAGATGGATCAGCCAAGATAGGCTATAGCTTTTATACTCTTTTGTATATTACAGAATAAAAGATGATTTATACAGAATAAAAGATGTATATTTACATAATAAAAGATGATCTTAGCATAATGAAAGAGCTATCTTAGACGACTATGATGCCTCTAACATGATCTTCGAGAGAGCCAAATATGGTCAAATGGAGAGACAGCTAAATTTAATATAATCATTTGTTTAAGCTAATATAACAAACCCAATGAAGCTAGGCATAGGGACATGAGCTGCAGCACATGGGGCCCTTCTGGCCATCTCCCTAACCTCTTAAACATTGTAAAGGCTCCAAAAAGCAGTGCCATAAAATAACTTTCTTATCTCGTTCTTACCTGTGAGCGCATGTGCACTGCACATGATGGCTTGTGGGAGCATCTACTGTTAAGCAGGAGCATTTTGAGAATGAAAGGGAGAGTGAACATAAAAATCGACAAATTAAGTAATCAGAACTATAGGCAACTTGAGTATAATGGATAGAGTTTACCAGACTCAGAAGATGATCCAAAGAAACTTATGGGCGTAGAAGTATCAAAGACAAAAAAGATGGCCATATAGACAAATAATTGTATGAAAGCATAGTCAAATATTAAGTCAAAAATTTGACCAGGTGATGATGCTATTGGCAGCAACCCAAGCCTATCAAGGGATTTTCATGAAGAGAAGATACTCTGACTAATTGTTTAGATGGAAGGTGCTGAGACAAAATGCTAGCCTTTACCACCATCTAAAGAAAAAGTATGAAAAATAATAAGCTTTCTAAGCAGTGAAAATATAGCATTAATAAACCTGTTTGGAATCAAGATACATGACACAATGATGGTTTACGGTACCAAAATATAGGCTAGGAACGATTCCTTCAAGATTTGAAAAAATAGGCTACGGAACGATTCCTTTAAGATCTAGATTTATTACAGGAATCAGTCCGTATAATCGTAGAAAAATATTCACCAAATAATCTCTGTTAGTCATAAAATTACGAAACTAAGTGGATTAGACTTATAACTCCCTCATCTATAATTTTTATATTTACGCCCTTTGCAGATTTGAATCACAACTAGGACGAAAACATAAAAGAATGCGAGTGATGGTGGTGGTGACGGGTAAAGTGGATGTTAGGGTTATGGATGATTATGAAGATGAAAGTGGATGCTGGATGTGGTTAAGGGATAAAGATGAAAGGAAAGAAGTGGTCAAGATCCCAAAGAAAAGGGAGGACTTGACAGACGAGGGAGATTAGAAGTTAGAAGAGACCTGGCTAACGATAGAAGTGGAAGGACGGTGAAGAGGGAGGAGGGAGAGAGATTAGAGAGAAGATAAGAGGCAAGAAATTAATAATTTAATAGCATTCTAAATTTGGCTGTCATTCACACCTTTATAAATGCTAGGCAACAAACTCTAATAACAAAAATTAACCCTAATCCAAGTGCAATCTTGTCGATCCTGTTCGAACGCACAAAAGACGTTCTCTGTATGTGCGAACGCAATGCAGGCGTTCAAACGCGCCCAACCGCGATCGAAAGCACTTTCCACATCCTCTATATTTGCAAACTTGATGCAGGCATTCGCAAGGGCGTTCGAACGCGACCCCTCTAACGTTCGAACATGACCCATATGAATTTTATTTTAATGAAAATAAATAACTAATGTAATAAGAAAAGATCCTAACTAAATGTATTAGCCCACCACACTTCCCCCAGTTTGCCCTCAAGATGAAAAGTCGGGGAAACGCTCCAAAATGTCAGTCTCCAACTCTTATGTCATCTCATCGGATAGCTTGCCAAGCCACTCAACTAGAATCTCCATCTCTAATCTGGTACCATGTCATCGTTGACGCCTAGCAAGTACACGAACTGGCTCTATGATCTATAGAACCTTCAATGGCTCTGATAAAACTGACCCAACTACCTCATGATCTCCAATCCGCTCCTTCAGCAATGAAACATGGAAGACATGATGCACTCTCGACCCCTCCAGTAGCTCCAAACGATATGCAACCGGACCAATATACTCTAACACTCGAAATGGATCAAGGTAGCGATGTGCTAACTTCTGGTTTCGCATCGGGCGCAAGGTCACCTATCAATACGGTTGCACTCTCACAAACACCCAATTGCCAATGCTGAACTCTTGTTCACTATGGTTGCAATCATAAACTTGTTTCATACGGTTTTGAGCAAATTTAAGATGGACACGCAACCTTCTCAATGTGGCATCTCTATCCATCAAGGCTAAGTCCACCTCTGTTCGATCTATAGATGCCACTGGATCATAAACGCATAATGTCGAAGTCGTGTGTCTATACACCATCTCAAATGGAGTCATGCTAAGGCTGCTATGGTAGACGGTGTTGTAAGACCATTTCGCCCACAATAAGAACTCCAACCATCGTCTTGGCATCTCTCCAATAAAGCACCTCAAGTACTGCTTAATGCCTCGATTCATCACCTCAGTTTGGCCGTCCATCTGTGGATGGTAGGCCGAACTGAAGTTCAATCAAGTCCTCTGTAATCTAAAAAACTCTATCTAAAAGTTGCTCAAAAATACCCAATCATGATCCAAGACAATCGTGCGTGGTATGACATGTAACCGAGCAACATCTCTAACAAAAATTTCAGCCACTGACTTGGCTGAAAATGGATGTGACAATACCGAAAAGTGCGCATACTTACTCAATTTATCAACCACCACAAAGATAATGAAATAAGCACGTACCAGTGGAAGACCCTCTATAAAATTCATAGAAATGTCTTCCCAAACACGGTTCGATATAAAGGCTGAAGTAATCCGACCGATTTCAATGTGGTTGCTTTAGCCCTTTGATAGACTTCGCAAACACGGACAAAACTCCTCACATCCCGCCTCAATCCTAGTCATATGCAACTCTGAGATATCCTCCTATAAGTCCTCAAGACACCCTCATGATCAGCCTTAAGAGTTTGGTGGAAGTGCTCCGATAATTTCTACCGCAATCCATCATTTGTGGGCACTCGAATGCATCCGCGGTCTAGTAGCAAACCACCTCGATTCTCCAACTTTGGATGGCGCTCCGGATCATCCATCACCTCTTGCAACAATCTCAAAACATCTGGGTCAGATATACATGCATACCTCAGCTCGTCAAGGAAGAGAAAGGTAGGAAAAGAATAGGCTGCAAGCTCGACGGTATCGGGTTGGTACGATAGTGCATCCGCCGCTTTATTTTCCGTTCCCCTCTTGTATCTTATTTCATAATCATACCCCAATAATTTTATGACCCATCTTTGCTATGCTGGAGTGTGTATGTGTTGTCCCATAAAGTATGGAAGACTCCTTTGATTCAGTTCGTATAATGAATCGTCTGCCGATCAAATAATGCCTTCACTTTGTCACCACATGCATAATTGCCAATATCTCTTTCTCATAAGTCGATAATTGCTGAGATTTTTGTGATAAAGCCTTACTAAGAAAGGCTATGAGATGTCCTCCTTACATTAGTATAGCTAATATACCAACTCCCGACATATCACATTTCATAATGAACTCTTTGGTGAAGTCTAGTAGCGCTAAAACGGGCGCTGTCATCATTGTTGTTTATAATTTTTCAAAGGCTTGTGGCTTCAACCATCCAATTTAAAAGAGTCATTGTTCAACAAAGAAGTGAGAGAAGCAGCGATCTTGCCATACCCGGTGATGAAGCAGTGATAATATCCGGTCAGCCTCAAAAATCCTCGCAATTCTATGGTGGTAGTAGAAATAGGTCAAGCGGTCATGCATGCAACCTTTTGAGGATCCACCGCTACAGCTTCCGTTGAGATGATGTGGCCTAAATACTCTAGTTGTGGTACTCCCTATAGGCACTTCGACTTCTTGACCTTCAATTAGTTTTTCTTTAACAAATTCAGCACATCCTCCAAATGTGATACATTTAGTTAGAATCTTTTTTTACTGCATTAGTTATTTATTTTCATTAAAATAAAATTCCTATAGGTCGCTTTCGAACATAGGAGGGGTCGCATTCGAACGCTCTTGCGAATGCTTGCATCATGTTCGCAAATATAGAGGATACGAAAAGTGCGTTCGAACGCGGTCGGGCGAGTTTGAACGTCGTGTTCGAATGCCTACATCACGTTCGCATATACAGAGAACGTTTTGTGTGCTTTCAAACACGATCAAGCGTGTTCGAACGCGATCAGCGGGAATACTCTAGAATTAGAGTTATTTATTGTTATTAGGACTTACTGGCTAGTATCTATAAGTATATGGATGGTAGCCAAATTCATTATGCTATTGAATTATTGATTTCTTGCCTCCTATCTTCTCTCTATTCTCTCTCCCTCCTCCCTCTTCAACATCCTTCCACCTCTACTGTTGGCAAGATCTCTCCTAACTTCTAATCTCCCTCGTTTGCCGAGTCTTCCATTTTCTTAGGATCTCGACCACTTCTTCCCTTTCGTCTACATCCCTTAACCACATCCACCATCCACCTTCATCTCCATACCCATCCATAATCCTAACATCCACACCACCCGTCACCACCACCATCACCCACGTTATTTCATATTTTTATCCCAGTTGTAGTTTGAATCTATGAAGGGTGTAAATACGAAAATTGTAGTTCAGGGAGTTACGAATCTAATCCACTTAGTTTTGTAATTTTCTGACTAAAGGAGAATATCTGACGAATATTTTTCCTATGATTGGGCGGACTAATTCTTGTAATAAATCCAAATCTTGAAGGAATCATTCCGTAGCTGATCTTTTGGTACAGTAACTCATTAGTTTGGTATCAGAGCCAGGTTAACCTTAGACCTCCACATCAACAAGAAGACTAATAGAGAGCACACCGACAAGGGAAGACTTAATTCACGACAACCCTAACTATGAGGCCGATTCCTTTGGAGCGACCACGGCAGGACCGAGTCAACCAACGTCCATGGGTGTGAATATGGGCTTAGCAGATGAACTCAGGGGCGTGTTCTAAATATTGCTGCATAGAGTTGATGTAATATAAAAGGATCATAATGATTTAAAAGAATACGTCATGAACCAATCGGCTTCTTCATCTCTTCAACGAAGATTGGTACCTCAAGAAGGACCAGTAGTAGAATCACACCAATCCGATAACTCACAGGTCCAGGTGTGACATGTGAGTATCAATGATCCCCTCTTGCTCATGCCTACACATCATCCCCCACCTCCGTTACAAAACTAATAAGCTCAGATACCAATGATAAGCTCTGATACCAATTTGATATGCTTTGATACTAATTTGATAGGCTTTGATACCAATTTGATGAGTTCTTGATACCAATTCCTTAAGATCTGAATTTATTGTAGGAAGTAGTCCGCCCAACCGTGGGAAAATATTCGTCAAATATCCCCTATAGTCAAAAAATTACGAAACCAAGTGGATTAGATTCATAACTCCTTGATCTACAATTTTAGTATTTATACCCTTCGCAGACTCAAATTGCAACTAGGACGAAAATAAGGAATAACGTGGGTGATTGGTGGTGGTGACGGGTGGAGTGGACGTTAGGGTTATGGATGGGTATAGAGGTGAAGGTGGATGGTGGATGGTGAATGTGATTAAGGAATATAGACGAAGGGAACGAAGTGGTTGAGATCCCAAAGAAGAGGGGTGACTCGACAGTCGAGGGAGATTAGAAGTTAGGAGAAACCTCACCAATGGTAGAGGTGGAAGGATGGTGAAGAGGGAGGAGGGAGAGAGTCTAAAGAGAAGATAGGAGTCAAGAAATCAATAATCTAATAGCATTCTAAAGTTTGCTGCCATCCACATATTTATAGAGGCTAGCCAACAAGACCTAAAATAATATGTAACCCTAATTCTAGAGGATTCCCACCGATCACGTTCGAACATGCCCGATCGTATTTAAACGCACCAAAAGCTCCATTTCTGTATGTGCGAATGCGATGCAGGCGTTCGAACGCACAATATGCGTTCTCTATATTTGCGAACCTGATGTAGGCGTTCGCAAGAGTGTTTGAACGCGACTCCTCTTGCGTTTAAATGCGACCTACAAGAATTTTATTTTAATGAAAATAAACAACTAATGTCATAAGAAAAGATCCTAACTAAGTGTATCACTTGGTGACTTTGAGGCAAGAGAGTGGGCAATATTTCTATTGGGTGGGAAAGGAAGCTCTAGGGTTTTTTGGAAGGAAGTAGAGTATAGATATGAGCTGATACACCTTGCTATAGTCTTTTCTTATTGCATTAGTTATTTATTTTTATTAAAATATATTTTCTGTAGGTTGCGTTCAAACGCAGAAAAGGGGTGCATTCGAACGCCTTTGTGAACACCTGCATCAGTTTGCAAAAGTAAAGAACGTGAAATATGCATTCGAATATGGTCAGGTGCATTCAAATGCCCGCATGCGAACGCCTGCATCAAATCGCATCTACAGAGAACGTCTTTTGTGCGTTCGAATACGGTGGACCCCATTCGAACGCGATTAGCGAGAGTGCAATAGAATTAGGGTTAATAATCATACGATTTGGACTTCACCGATGTTGTCTCGAGCATGGATTCACTTTAGGAGTATCTTTATTTCTTGTTTTAATGTTTAATTCCTAAGAAAATAAGTTTTCTATAAGTCATGTTCGAACGCGGGTAGAGTGCGTTCGAACGCAATTGTGAACGCGGTTGTGAACGTGGTTATGAGAGTATGCATTGTGCGTTCGAACGCGTTGTGAACGCCTGCATCGCATTTGAAAATTCAAAAAAGTGGGAAACAGACGTGTTCAATCGCGCGTTCAAACGCCTGCATGATGGTCTCTAATACCACTTGATAGGCTTTGATATCAAATAATAGAGTGTTAGGTTTTTATTTGTTGGCAATTGTGTACAAAATATTCTAAGTGTATCTTTTCATGTATATGAGCTTTACATAAGTCTAGAATATCTCTGGTTTGAAGAATTGCAAGTTTATTAGAGAAAAACCGTTGAGTTCACATCGCATTCACAAACGCGTTGGAACGCGGAATCTGCGTTCACACAGACAGAGAGCCGCGTTCACAAACGCGTTCAAATGCGGGTACTGCGTTCACATAGACAGAGAGCCGCGTTCACAAACGCATTCGAATGCGGGTACTGCGTTCACACAGACAAAGAGCCGCATTCACAAACGTGTTCAAACGCAGCACTATGTTCACATAAATCGAGAGCAGCGTTCACAAATACGTTCGAATGCGGGTACTGCGTTCACACAGACCGAGAGCAGCGTTCACAAACGCGTTCGAACGCAACCTGAAGAATTCAAGCTGTCGCGTTCGAACGCACTTGAGATTAAGTCAGGCCGCTCGAACGCACCTATGAAGTTTGCAATTTATTGGATTTTCGTGAGTATGGATAAGACTTAGATTTGGCTCTATCTTGGAGATCATATATAAGGATTGTGATGCCCTATCTCTAGGGTAGTTGAAGAAGATTATTAAAGGAGACTTCTTGAGGCTACATCGGTTCTTCAACGAACAAGGTTCTACTCATCTACAAGAATTTAATCTTTCGTCTTAAGGGCTATCTAGATGAAAGATCAATCTCGACGGCTATTGAGGTTGGACTTCAATCACGAGATGCAGTGAATCGTGGGTTCTAGCAAGCAAGACTGAGAGGAACAGTCGTTTGGATCGACGGGTTGTTTTGTGAGTCAGTCTTGTAACCGCTAATATTCTAGTGATTGGTTTTGATCCGAGTTTGGATCCGTGGTTTTTTCCCATTTGGGTTTTCCACGTTAAAATCTTGGTGTTCATCTCTACTTTCGTTTTTAATATTTCTTCCGACTTTTACTTAAGCGAACAAAAGATATCATTGCCTAAAGGTTAGATACATACGTGTGTCTAGGGGTTTTTTCATAGAGCTCTGATACCAATGATATGCTCTAATACCAAATTGATAGGTTCTGATACCAAATTGATAGGATCTGGAACCAAAATATCGGCTATAGAACAATTTCTTAAGATCTAAATTTATTACAGAAAGCAGTCTGCACAACCATGGAAAAATATTTTTCAGATATTATCTAGTAGTCAGAAAATTACGAAACTAATTTGGTTGTATTTACACCATTCGCATATTCTCACTGTAGCATGAACAAAAATACAGAATAACATGGGTGATGGTGGTGGTGACGGATGGAGTGGATGTTAGGGTTATGGATGGGTATGGAGAGAGGGTGGATTGTGGAAGTGATTAAGGGAAGTAGATGAAGGGAATGAAGTGATCGAGATCACAAAGAAGAGGGGTGCCTCGACAGTCGAGGGAGATTAGAAGCGAGGAGAAACCTTGCCAACGGTAGATGTAGAATGATGGTGAAGAGGGAGGAGTGAGGAGTCTAGAGAGAAGATAGGAGGCAAAAAATTAAGAATCCAATAGCATTATGAATTTGGTTGCCATCCACATATTTATAGAGGCCAGCCAACAATTCCTAAAACAATATGAAATCCTAATTCTAGAGGATTCCCATCAATCGCGTTCGAACGCGCCCGATCACGTTCGAACGCACTCAAAAAGCCCCTTCTCTAGATTTACGAACGCGGCACAGGCGTTCACAAGTCGTTCGAACGCAAGCGTTCACAAACGCGTTCACAAGGCGTTCACAAACGCGGGCGTTCACAAGGCGTTCATAAGCGTTCACAAGGCATTCACAAGCGTTCACAAGGGTTTACAAGCGTTCGAACGCGAGTCCACCTGTGTTCGAACGCGACCTACAAGAATTTTATTTTAATGAAAATAAACACCTAATGCAATAAAAAAAGATCCTAACTAAGTGTATCAATGCATCATGTTTGCAAATCTAGAGAAGAGCGAGCTTGGTGCGTTCGAATGCAATCAGGCGCGTTCGAATGCGGTCGGCGAAAATGTATGGTTTAGGGTTAATTTTGAATTGTTTGGTTAGCCTCTAAAGGATGTGGATGGCAATTAGAGAGTCATTATTGATGAATTGAGTTTTTGCCTTACCTCCTTCGTCTTCTTCGCTCTCGTCTCTCGATCCTCGGCGACGCCGCTTCTAACCTTCCTCAACTGGCCAATCACCTTAGACTCTTAGGGGCGGGCGGCCTTCTCCTCCCCCTTCTTCTAATCTATCCAACACTTTTCCTAACCCTTCCATCAACCATAACCCTTCCACCACCACTTTTCACCGGTGCCACCCCATTAACGCCGGCCCTCCACCAACCACCACCATCTAGGATCTTGTGCCTCCATCCACGGATCCTGATCAAACCCCTTAACGTTCGTCCACTAATCAAACGATATCTCGAGATCCCCACATCCGATTCGCCTAAAACTTGATTTGATGGAAATCTCTTTTCTGGGATTATAACATAACCAAATTTCACGTTGATTCGACGGCAGCATCTTTTGGGATCTTATTATAAAATTCCGTGTCACATCTAGTTCAGATCAGAGAATTGGAAGAGATCGAACATTAGCCTAAGGGGAGATCATATCAAATAAGTGTTATTTTGGTTTGTTAGCTAGCCTCTATAAAGGTGTGGATGGCAGCCAAAATCATTATGATGAATGAATATTGGTTTTTGTCCTCCTCTATCCTCTCTCTGGTCTTTCTACCCTAATCTCCCTCCTCCTTCTTCACCAACCAGCTACCTCTACCATTGGTAAGGTCTCATCTATCTTCTAACCTCCCTTGTCTATCGAGTCCTCCTTTCTCCTTCCAATCTCGACCACTTCCTACCCTTCATCCTTATCCCTTAAATTATATCAACCATCAACCCTCATCTCCATTATCATCCATAACCCTAACATCCACATCCACTCCACCCGTCACCACCATTATCATCCCCACTCTATCATTTATTTATACCAGTTGCAGTTTGAATCTATGAAGAGCATAAATACAAAAACCGTAGACCAGGAAGTTATAGATCGATCAACTTTAGTTTCATAATTTTCTAATTGTAGAAGAATATTTGTTAAATATTTTCCCTCGATTACACAGACTGCTTCCTAAAATCAATCTAGATCTTGAAGGGATCATTCTGTAACTTACCATTAGTATCAAAGCCCAACAAACCTTAGATCTCCATTAATGGTGGAGATAAGAAATATGATATCAACAAGGAGATCAATGTTAAGCACTGATAAGCTCTGATACCAAATTGATGGGTTCTTATACCAAAAGATCGACTACGAAATAATTCCTTAAGATCTAAATTTATTACAGGAAGCAGTCCGCGCAACTGTCGAAAAATATTCGTCAGATATTCTCCTTTAGTTAGAAATAATCTTACCAAGTATCTGAATAAGTCAAGAAATCCCATAATAATCCAACAAATAATCCAAAATTATAATATCACAGGCCTCAACAAGCCTCTAGGAATACAAGTCCATCACAAATTTGTTAAAACATAAATACCCTCGTAGGGGCTAAGTCCAACTGAAATAATAGAATAAACAAATGCTAAAAATAAGGAATGAATATGCTACTCCTCAATGTCCCCATCCTCTATAATCATCTCTGAAATATTTCCACAAAAAATGATAGTAAGCACGGGGCCCAGCAAGTAAAATCTAATAATAATCTAAGAATATTACATGATAAATAAAAATGCAACTCATAACATGTCAGGGAAAAATGTACATTATGAATTTTAATAGCTTTCATCATTATAGCTCATTTTACATAGAAATCCACACATGAGTCGAGTCACAATAACATATCTCACAAAGCACCATAAAAATCGAGGGGGACTAGTCAACTAGCGGTATTATCGCCCATACATGTTTGGCGACGCTGCATATGATCGATTGTCTGTGGCCATCAGACTAAGGACCCAATCGTACGCCTATCAATACCGTTCTAGTAATCATCGCACAGAGCAAAATCATCACATACGGCTGATAAGAGCACACAGCTCAATAGACACCCTGACCCTACGTCCTCGGGTACCACTAGAACTACAATCCCTACCTCTCAATCATCCTTTCTAATATCATACTAGTCAAGTCTCCAACTAGGGCAGTATAATCACCTGAATGCTCCACCAGCTACCAACCTCAGGTGTGGGCCGCTAATATAATACTATATAATATACACTCTACCCCTAACCCCAAGTTGAGTGGGTAAAAGGGCACTACCTAACTGGGACTTGACTAATAGTGATACGTGCATGTGGTGCCATGACCTCAATTATTTATTTAACATAATCATCACAATAACATATATTATAAACAAGCATAGAGTCTATCATACATGTGCATTAAGTGATAAATAATACAAGTAAGAATTGACATGTAATTAAATGCAAATATGAAATGTCATATAAGTTTCACAAGTAAGAAAACGACATTTAATTATCACAGGTAAGAAATGACATAAGCATGCATTTTTCAAAGACTATTATAGAATTCTACTCGCCTGAGTTATTTCTAGAATCCGTCTTACTCTCCTAATTAGTCGGCTCTTCTTGATTTTCTAGATCCTTCCCGCACAATAATGGATCTAATAATTTATAAATAAAATAAACCTAAGATTAATGGAATTATAGACTAACTATCTGGTTGTATGAATTTAAGTTTGATTTTCTAGGTCCGAAATATTATTTGTCTTAAATTAAAAAAATAACGGTCATTTAGAGTCGTTTACAATGTAAGTGTCGAAGATAAATGAAAAGACTAATGAATTCAAATATCTAATTTAATTATGTATAAATCCTAATTTTATTAATAACATGGTTGAGAAAATTTAATTAATTACAATTTATGTAGCTAATAGAAATTTTTTTTGAAAAAATAACAGACTAAATAAATAAATTAGTCTTAGGGTTAATGATTGGGCTGGGCTTAAGGCCCATCAAATTAGGTGAGAGAGAGAGAGAGAGTGAGAGAGAGTGGGCTGCAGACCTACCTGCAGCCCACTGGACTAGAGATATGGATTGGGCTTAAGAGCCCAGTCCAACAGAATGAGGAGGTGGGCTGCGGGCCAATCGTAGCCCACCAAGTTCTAATGTGTTCTGAATTGGCTCAAGGGCCCAGTCCAGTAGGGTGATATGGTGGACTGGGCTCTGGAGCCTAATCCAACAGAGTGATATGGTGGACTAGGCTCTGGAGCCTAGTCTAATAGAGTGAAGAGGTGGGCTGTGGGCCTACCGCAGCCCACCAGGAACTAAGGGGGTGGACTGGGCTCTAAAGCCTAGTCCATCGAGGACTTAGAGAAACTTAGGACCTGGGCTGCAGCGCAGCTCATGCCACAGCCCATAGAGAGAGAGAGAGAGAGAGAGAGAGCAGTGGGGGGTTGGCCCAACCCCACCTTCTCCTCGATTCCTTGCCAGAGAAGAAGAAACAGGGGAGAGGGGTGTTGCTGCCGGTGATCCTCATCATCGGCAGCCCCTGGGTGCAGGAGTGGTCAAAACCTCCGGCTAGTGCGGCCGAAGGGTGAGATTTGAGGAACTCCATGGTCGGCGGCCATGGAGTTTTCAACTCAGTGCTAGGTGGGCTCAAAGCCCTCTTCTTAGGTACCTACCTCTTCCAAGTGAAGAGGTGGGTCAGCCGAGGTTGACGAGTGAGGCCACCACCGCCGGCGGTGGCCGCTTGTGCCAAAGAAACCCGGTGGTGGGAGGCGACATGGCATCGCCTCCCTTAGGCCCCATGGGTACCCACAGCAAGGGGGTGAAGCGGGGAAACTTCCCGAACCGGTGGGTGGTCGACCCGAGGTCGTCGGTCGGTGAATTTCTCAGGCGAAAGCAGACGAAAATAAAATCCTTATTACACATGATTAACTAGGCTATTTTCAAATTGAACTAAAGAGGGGATGAAGGCTAACCTGATGATCGAGGTGAGGGGGTTTTAGTTGATTGCCGGCGCTCCGGTGACTTGCTGCCCGCGATGAGGACTTCGGTGGCTCGGGAGAGAAAAGAGAGAAGAGAAGAGCGAAGAAGAGGAAGTTGCGAAAGAAAAGAAACTTGAGGAGAAGGAGTGGGGATTAAATAGAGAAAAGGTGGAGAGGGTAACGGAGTGGAGTTAACTCCACTCCGGCGCACTCCTCTCCCACCTCTCGCAACTGATTACAAGAGGTGGGGGGAAGGGGAAGAAGGAGTCAGTGCACGCGCCAAGCCCGTGCGCTAATTTTTTTTTTTTTTTAACGGGTGTTATAGGTGGAGTGGAAGTTAGGATTATAGATGGATATGGAGATAAAGGTAGATGGTGGATGTGATTAAGGGATATAGATAAAGGGAACGAAGTGGTCGAGATCCCAAAGAAGAAGGGTGGCTCGATTACCGAGGGAGGTTAGAAGTTAGGAGAAACCTTGCCAACAGTAGAGGTGGAAGGATGGTGAAGAGGGAGGAGGGAGAGAGTCTAGAGAGAAGAAAGGAGGTAAGAAGCACACCAACAAGGGAAGACTCAATCCACGAAAATCCTAATTGAGAGGTCGATTCCCTTAGTGCGGCCATGGTAGTACCGAGTCAACCAACATCCATGGGTGTGAACATGGGCTTGGCGGATGAACTTAGGGGTATGTTCCAAACATTGCTGCATCGGGTGGACGCAATGCAAACTGATCATAATGCATTGAAGGAATATGTCATGAATCGATCGTCTTCGTCATCTCCTCGACAAAGATTGGTGCCTCAAGAAGGACCAGCAGTGGAACCACACCGAACCAATACCCCACAAGTCCAGGTACGACATAATAATATCAATGATCCTCTTTTATCTATTCCTACACATCTCCCCCACCTCCAAAACATAACCCAAGGCTGGCGGTGGTGGAACCCAAGAGGCGTGCGACACTTGTGTACTTCGTCGACGAAGAAGATTGGCACTTAGATGATAATATTGATCTCTTCAGAGATGGTCATGGGCGTGCTCGAGGATTCAAGGAAGGAGATCAACAAGCACAACAGTTCAGACCTGAACCAAGGATCTTTCACGAGCCTGACAATGCTATCTAGGGGAGAACCGCATGCTTGGACTTTTTAAAATTCTAAGGCAGTGATCTAACAGATTGGGTGTTTCAAGTGGAGTAACACTTTGATTGTCAAGGGATAGTGGAGGATGCAAAGGTATCGATGGCAAGCTTTCACATCTAAGGAATGCATTTCATTGGTATCAATCGACTATTCGTGGTGGAGGATTTATTGATTGGGCAGACTTTTGTAGGAGGATTACATGCAAATTTGGGACAGCAGCGTATGAAGATTTTGCTGCTACATTGAGCAAGATGGTTCAGAGGACAACCGTATTGGAGTACCAAGCAGAATTTGAAAAAGTTAGTAGTTGTTAGGAGCCACCTCCTCAATATGTCTACACGAAGCTTCGGGCGGAGAGCTTGTGTCGTCGATTGGGTATATGGGTGTAAGGACACGACATCATTGTAGACTTGTATCCATTGGCGCTACTACAAGGAGCGGACATTGTGCTAGGCACTTAGTAGTTGCAGAGCTTGGGACACATCACATTTGATTTTTGGAGCATGTAGATGAAATTTAAGCAAGGAAACAAAGAGGTGCGGCTTGATGGAGTTCAATCCCTACCGATTCCAACAATGCAGCCGATGGTGGGGTTGCCTTGTGTGAATGATTTGGCCTATCTTTTTTAGTTAAGACCAGCTTGAGATGAGCCTCTAATGAGTCCAAGTACTACAATTGATGTGTCTAATTTATTAGATAAATTTGTTGGACTTTTTAAGGAGCCAAAGGAGTTGCCACCAAGGTGAACGACGAACCATTGCATAGAGATTGTGCCCGGGGCTGTACCAGTGAACGTTAGACCGTATCGGTATCGACATGTGCAGAAGGAAGTTATCTCTAAGATGGTAACTCAAATGTTGGAGCAAGGCCTCAAACAACCAAGTCATAGCTTTTACTCATCGCCCGAGCTATTGGTGCGGAAGGACGAGACATGGCATTTTTGTGTCGATTATTAGGCACTAAACGCTATCACCATCAAGGATCGGTATCCAATTCCGGTCATAGAGGAGCTACTGGACGAGCTTGCAAGGGCGACCATATTCAGAAAACTTGACTTGAGGGCTGAGTATCATCAAATTAGATTTCACCTAGCAAATGTCCACAAAACTGTATTTTGGACTCCGAACGGGCACTACGAGTTCCGAGTGATGCCCTTTGGTCTCACCAATGTTGCAACTACTTTTCAAGGCCTCATAAATGATATTTTTCAATCTCTACTGCGACGGTATGTCTTGGTATTCTTTGACAACATTTTGGTGTACAGTAGGACTGAAATGGAGCATTGGCAGCATTTTAAGGATGTGCTGAATTTGTTGAAGCAAAACCAGTTGAAGATTAAGAAATCTAAGTACCTATGAGGAGTACCACAAGTAGAGTATTTAGGCCACATCATCATAGCAAAAGGAGTGGCGGCGGATCCTCAAAAGGTGGCATGCATGACCGCTTGGTCGATTCCTACTTCCACCACAGGATTGTGAGGATTCTTAGAGATGTGAAAGGTCTACGGAATGATTCTTTCAAAATCTGGATTGATTGTAGAAAGCAGTCCGTACAACTGGGAGAAAATATTCACTAAATATTCTCCTATAGTTCGAAAATTATGAAGCTAAGTTTGATCGATCCATATCTCCGTGATCTTCGTTTTCTGTATTTATGCCCTTCATAGATTCGAACTACAACTAAGACTAAATTACTATATAGTGCGAATAATGGTGGTGGTGTCGAGTGAAGCGGATGTTAGGGTTATGGATGATAATAGAGATTAGGATGGATGGTTGATGTTGTTTAAGGGATAAAGACGAAGGGGAAGAAGGGGTCGAGATCCCAAGGAAGGGGGAGGACAGGATAGACGAGGAAGATTACAAGATAAATGAGACATTATCAACGGTAGAGTTAGCTGGTTAGTGAAGAGGGAGGATGGAGATTAGGGCAGAGAGACTAGAGAGAGAATGAAGGAGGCAAGAAACTAATATTCATTAAGCATAATGATTATGGCTGCCATTTACACCTTTATAGAGGCTAGCTAACAAGCCAAAATAATAATTATTAACCCTAATTCTAGTGGACTCTCGCCAATCACTTTTGAACGCGCCCGATTGCATTCGAATGTACAAAAGACATTCTTCGGACTTCACCGACGTCGTCTCGAGCATGGATTCACCTTAGGAGTGTTTTTATTTCATATTTTAGTGTTTAATTTCCATTAAAATAAGTTTTCTGTAAGTCGTGTTCGAAAGTGGATGGAGTGAGTTCGAACGCAGTTTGTGAACGGGGTTGTGAATGTGGGTGAAGAGAGTGTACTGTGCGTTCGAACACGAGAGGCGCGTTCGATCGTGCGTTCGAACGCGGTCGGGCGAGTTCTAACGCGGTCGGCAAAAATTATGTTTTTAGGGTTAATTTGAGTTGTTGGTTAGCCTATAAAAGGATGTGGAAGGCAACAAAAGTCAGAATTATTATTGATTATTGAGAATTGAGTTTGCCTTGCCTCCTTCATCTTCTTCGCTCTCGTTCCCTCAATCCCCGGCGACGTCGCTTCTAAACTCCCTCGACCGGCCAATCACCCTAGTCCCTTAGGAGTTGCCCTCTCCTCCCCCTTTTTCCAATCTATCCAACACTTGCCCTAACCTTTCCATCAACCATAACCCTTCCACCACCACTTTTTACCGGTGCCACCCTATTAACGCCGATCCTCCAACAATCACCATTACCTAGGATCTCGTGCCTCCATCCACGGATCCAAAACATATCATCCTGATGTTCATCCACTAAACGAACGATATCTCGAGATTCCTAACCCCGATTTGCTTGACACTTGATTTGTTGGAAAGCTCTTTTACGAGGCTACAACATATCAAAATTTCATGTCGATCCGATGATGGCATATTTTGGGATCTTATTTCAAAGTTTCGTGCCAGATCTAGTCCAGATCAGGAAATTGGAAGAGATCGAACCTTAGCCTAAGGGGAGATCGTATCAATTTGGTATCAGAGCTCCATAGCCCGAGGCGTGATCGTATCAAGCTTGGTATCAGAGCCACCGTTCCTCGGACGAGCGCTTCCTATGACGACCACCAGATCCATGGCTGCATGGCGAGATGATGAAGAAGAGATTCTCCCAATAGAGGAGGGGGAAACGATTGCGGGAACTTCCAACCGCGGAACCACCCGATCTAATAGGAATACGAAAGAACCTAGCGTTCAAGCCGTGTTGGGGTCTCTTTCCAAACAGATGGCCATCAATAATCAAATAATGATGGAGATGATGTGGGAAATACGGGCATGGCCGAAACCTTCTTCAACAAGCAAGGCAATCACAAGACAGCATGGGGAACCCTCCACAACATACCCAACATCCTCCACGGCCTCCCCGTTCATCACAAAAGTAGGGGAGAGTTCGGCTATCTAGCAAGATCGAGATTCTACACCTCGACCCATGGTCAGCCGCAACAAACTGCCACCGGCTATAATGAGATCCTCAACCATTGTAGCAGCCCTCGGAACCTCCACATCTTCCCATGCACCGGAGACCTCATCGACAAACCGCGAAGTGCTGGCTACACCATTTCTAATCCCTACAGAAACGGCAAAGAGTCCAGCTGCAAGGCAACAGTTTCCTCCGGCGAGCTCGACGGTTGGAAAGGTTCTTTTGACGTCAAAATGGAGTTCTTCGACAAGTCAACAACCGTGCGAATCACTATTGAATGGAGGAAGACCACAGATGGCTGCTGGATATCCCTCATCAGGAATCCTCATCAGTGGTGAGGGTGATGATCTGGAACCGCGAGCTCCGACACTTGGGCCGCCTTACACCACCTTCTTTTGCAACCACAGCGAGCTAGCAACTAGGAAGAGATCGCATATGGCCTCCAGCGACCTTCCACCATTCTCCTCGGTCAATCGACAGTCGACCGCGACAGCGTCGTCACCGGCGATGACGTTGCAGCTCCCTGCCAAGCTACAACTCAAAGGAGAAGGCCATGATCTTCCACCCATGGCAGCACCGACTGTTGATAGCCCCGTAAAGACCTCGCGGGCTGCTGCTTTTGTCACCCAGACGGCCGAAAGCTCCCTGCTATGGCTGCGACAAAATGAAGAAGGAGATGAAGATTTTAATTTTGTCAACCTCAGCCTTCCACAACAGTCAACCGCCGCCACCCTAAGAGGGACCTCACCAGCCACTATTATAGAAATCCAGATGGCCAAAGGCTCCTTGCGATGGTGGCAATGGGATAGAGAAGAAGGACCTGAAGATTTCATTTTTTGGGCCAACTTCGGCCTTCCATCACCGCCGACTGCCACCACACCGTCGGGAACCTTGCTAAAGCAACTACTGGAGGTGGTCACTACTCAGCCAAGGCTACCATGTGCCAAGGTAACTCCTATGACAACGGCTGATAGAGATGAAATTATGGGGGAAATATTAGGGGTTTCAAATTTTTTTGAAAACCCCAAGGGGTTAAAATTTCAAGATGGCTACATGATTGGGCTTGACCAAGTGGAATTGCTAGACAAGAGCTGGGTTGGACCTATGAGCCAAAGGGGTCAACTTGAGCATGAGTCAGCTCTGGACTTTGGGACTCAGTTAAGTCAAATAAGAGGCATGATCAAAAACCCTCTACTTGACTTAAGTCGAGTTTGCTTATACCAAGATACATTTGACTTGGATCCTAATCCATGGAGTGGGCAGAATGATTATCAGCACAATCAACATTTAGTTCGGCTGGTTGAACCTAACTCGAGTCATTGGGAGGACCAAATCCAGACCCACCAACTACATCTAACTCGACCCCTCGAGCGCAATCGGATGCACCAGATTTCCATTGCTGAACTGACATTAAGTCAATTGGTTAGACCACCCGAGACCAAGTGGACTCAATGTAGATGGACTCGAATTCCACCTTGGGCCAGTAGGAGTACAAGTATCCAAGCTCGACTAAGGATGACCCCCTTTGAGGCGGTTTATGGTCGCACTTCCCCTGTCTTGTGTGCCTACGATAGACTTGCGGCGGCGGATAAGACCGAGCTTGACTTGGAACTTGCTGATAGAGATGAAGCCTTGCAGACAACCATGTCTACCGCTCCGGTTCTAGCGCTACCAGATTTTAGCAAGCCCTTTGTGGTGGAATGCGACGCTTCGGGTGAGGGCATTGGAGCAGTTTTGATGCAGGAGGGCAGACCTGTGGCATATATGAGCAAAGCATTGTCAAATCAGTCGCGACAGCTATCCGCCTACGAGCGCGAAATGCTAGCGATTCTACACGCCGTCACCAAATGGCGACCCTACTTGATTGGCCGATGGTTTACTATCCGCACGGACCAGCGTAGCTTACCCTACTTCATGGAGCAACATGTGCACACTCCAGCCCAACAACGGTGGGTCACAAAACTCCTCGTGTATGACTACGAATTAGTCTACAAAAAAGGGATTGAGAATCGAGCGGCCGATGCTCTTTCGTGCTAACTGGACACAAGTGAGCTTGCCTCTTTTCCAGCACCAACATATCCTATATTTTTAGATATGTGGGTAACCAATGCAGAAGATCATACCATGGAAGAGCTTGAGTCAGAGTTCATAGATCGCTTCCCAAATTTCAAACCTTGAGGACAAGGTTGCAGAAGCGTGGTGGATTGATACGATTCGGACTTCACCGACGTCGTCTCGAGCATGGATTCACTTTAGGAGTGTTTTTATTTCATGTTTTACTATTTAATTTCTATTAAAATAAGCTTTCTGTAAGTCACGTTCGAACGTGGATGGAGTGAGTTTGAACGCGGTTTGTGAACAGGGTTGTGAACGTGGGTGAAGAGAGTGCACTGTGCGTTCGAACGCACTGTGAACGCCTGCATCACGTTCGCAAATACCGAGAGGCGCGTTCGATCGTGCGTTCGAACGCGGTGCGTTCGAACGCGGTCGGCAAAAATTGTGTTTTTAGGGTTAATTTGAGTTGTTGGTTAGCCTATAAAAGGATGTGGAAGGCAACCAAAGTCAGAATTATTATTGATTATTGAGAATTGAGTTTGCCTTACCTCCTTCGTCTTCTTCGCTCTCATTCCCTCAATCCCCGGCGATGCCGCTTCTAAACTCCCTTGACCGGCCAATCACCTTAGTCCCTTAGGAGTGGCCCTCTCCTCCCCCTTCTTCCAATCTATCCAACACTTGCCCTAACCTTTTCATCAACCATAACCCTTCCACCACCACTTTTTACCGGTGCCACCCCATTAACGCCGGTCCTCCAACAATCACCATTACCTAGGATCTCGTGCCTCCATCCACGGATCCAAAACAGATCATCCTGATGTTCATCCACTAAACGAACGATATCTTGAGATCCCTAATCCCGATTCGCCTGACACTTGATTTGTTGAAAAGATCTTTTATGAGGCTACAACATATCAAAATTTCACGTCGATCCAACGATGGCATATTTTGGGATCTTATTTCAAAGTTCCGTGCCAGATCTAGTCCAGATCAGGAAATTGGAAGAGATCGAACCTTAGCCTAAGGGGAGATCGTATCAATTTGGTATCAGAGCTCCATAGCCCGAGGCGTGATCGTATCAGAGATGTGAGGAGTTTTGTTCATGCTTGCGAAGTTTGTTAAAGGGCTAAGGCAACCACATTGAAATCGGTTAAATTACTTCAGCCTCTATCAATACCAAAACCGTGTTTGGAAAGACCTTTCTATGAATTTCATAGGTCTTCTACTAGTACGTGGTTATTTTGTTACTTTTATGGTGGTTGATAAATTGAGCAAGTATGCACACTTTTCTACATTGTCACATTTATTTTAGCTAAGTCAGTGGCTAAAAGTTTCGTTAGAGATGTTGCTCGGTTGCATGGCATGCCACGCACGATTATCTCAGATCGTGATCATGTATTTATGAACAACTTTTTGATGGAGTTTTTCAGATTGCAAGGGACTCAATTGAATTTCAATTCAGTCCTACCGTCCATAGACGAATAGCCAAATCGAGATAGTCAATTGAGATATTGAGCAGTACTTGCGGTGCTTTATTGGAGGGATGCCGAGACGACGGTTGGATTTCTTACCGTGGGCGGAGTGTTCTTATAACACTGCCCACCATAGCAATATTGGCATAACTCTGTTTGAGATGGTGTATGGGCGCACGGCTCCGACATTACGTGTCTATGACCCTATTGCATCTATGGACCGAACGGATGTGGATTTGGCATTGATGGATAGAGATACCACATTGAGGAGGTTGCGTGCCTATCTTAAACTTGCTCAAAACTTCAAGAAGCAAGTTTGTAATCGCAGCCATTAAGAGCAGGAGTTCGACATCGGTAGTTGGGTATTCGTGAGGGTGTAACCGTATCGATAGGTGACCTTACGTGCGATGCGAAACTAGAAGTTAACACATTACTACTTCGATCCGTTTTGGGTGTTAGAATGTTTCAGTCCAGTTGCATATCATTTAGAGGTGCCTAAAGGGTCAAGAGTACATCCTGTCTTCCATGTTGCATTGCTAAGGGAGCAGATTGGAGATTACCAGGTCGTTGGATCAGTTCTACCGGAGCCATTGAAGAGACAGAGATCGTAGAGCTAGTTCATGTACTTGCTAGGCACCAACGACGTCGTGGTACCAAATTGGAGATGCAGGTTCTAGTCAAGTGGCTTGGCAAACCATCCGGCGAGGCGACATGGGAGTTGGAGATAGACATCTTGAAGCGTTTTTCCGACTTTACACCTTGAGGGCAAAGTAGGAGAAGTGTAGTGGGCTGATACACCCTATTAAAGTATTTTCTTATTGCATTAGTTATTTATTTTTATTAAAATAAATTTTTTGTAGGTCGTGTTCGAACGCGGAAGGGAGCATTCAAACACCTTTGCGAACACCTGTATTAGTTCGCAAAAATAGAGAATGCGAAATGCGCATTCGAACGCGGTCGGGCACGTTCAAACGCTTGTGTGCGAACGCCTGCATCAATTTGCATCCATAGAGAAGTTTTTTGTGCATTCGAACGTGGTTGACCCCGTTCGAATGCGATCGACGGGAGTCCACTAGAATTAGGATTAATAATTGTTATTTTTGCTTGTTGGCTAGCCTTTATAAAGATGTGGATGGCAGCCAAAATTATTATGATGAATGAATATTAGTTTCTATCCTACTCTATGCTCTATCTAGTATCTCTACCATAATCTCCATCCTCCTTCTTCACCAACCAACTACCTCTACTGTTGGCAAGGTCTCATCTATCTTCTAATCTCTCTCGTCTGTCAAGTCCTCCCTCTTCCTTGGAATCTCGACCACTTCTTTCTCTTCGTCATTATCCTTTAAATTATATCAACCATCCATCTTCATTTCTATTATCATTTAAACCCCAACATCCACTCCATTCGTCACTACCACGATCATTCCCACTCAATCATGTTTTCGTTCCAATTGTAGTTCGAATATGTGAAGGGCGTAAATACAAAAAATATAGATCAGAAAGTTACGGATCGATCAACTTTGATTTTATAATTTTCTAATTACAAAAAAATATATAATAAATATTTTTTTCTCGATTATATGGATAGCTTCGTGCAATCAAGATCTTGAAGTGTCGTTAAAGAGATAATCATGAAATTGGATGAGTTAGAAGATATTTGCTGAGTTGTCAAGGGATGATAAGATGGGAGGAAAGTTGGGTGTTTCGATTGGGTAAACTTCACCTCGAGAGTCACATCGCTGAGATCTATGTCACCTATCAAGATGGGGACGTCTACAAAACTCATCGGCTCTAAGATGTTGGCTAAGGTGGAAGAGCATGGCTTGCTATTATATAGTTTAGAAATGTTACTTTCTTGATAGGGACCCATTGCCGCTTTGGATGGAAAGTCTAAAAACACTATTCAGCAGAAAATGGAGACACTCATATTGAACATGGATGACATGGTTTGAACCGGTAGGGAGGGTAACTAATAGATCACCTGTAAGAGGTTTGGATCTGTCTATCAGAACCCTAGAACGGATGAACCAATATCAATTCTAAGGCATCGATAGCACTAGAGTCCACTGGATCACCTATTCGCTTGCCCAAGGCTTGGGACATCTTGAATAACATGAGCTCGAGCGGCAGCCCAGGAATGCACCTAAAATTCAGACTGGTTGAAGCTCTATTTCTCCGGGGGAAGGTTTGGCTTGGAAGAAGCTAACAGAAATAGTTTCCTATTGAAGGATCAAGGTGCTCGATACCACACCTTCCACTTATCATAATCCAGCTCAAAAGAAAGAAGAAAAGTGTTCTTCCCAGCTTCTAAGAACTTCAAAGCTCTTCCAAGTACCAAGCTTTGGAGAGGAACTTTTTATAAGACCAGTGGAGTTGAAAGATTTGTTTATGAGAAGCTTGCTTACAAGACACGGGGAGGGTTTTTGACTGGGGATGTTCAAATTGTTAGCAAGGGGGATTATCTCTCCATTACATTCTAGGAGAGGAGCGCAGAAAACTGACAGATAAGAGCTTAGTTGAGAAGTGGTCGTGGAGTTCCTTCCCTCGACTTAATCAAATGGTTATAAATTCAATTCAAACTCATGTGGGTAAAGCAGAACATACGAGGGAGCTGGTAGGCATTCCTGAGAAGAGACTGTCAATTTCAGTTTCCTAGTCAACGTTTAGAAGGTTTGCAAAGGCTCATCAAAAGCATTTAATTAATGAACTTATTTTTCAAGGGCCTTTTATATTATATCCCTATAGTATGTCTGCATAAATTATTTTCCGTAAATCATCATTCATGGATTCATTTTTAGTAATTACTAGATAAGCCCGCAAAATTAATGCTAAATGTACTGAAGCACAAAGGAGTCAATTAAATGAATATCAAAGATAAATCAATAGAGATAAAAGGATAAAATTAATGCAGTGCGTGCAGATCTACTTTGTAAGCAAAACTAATTCCTTCGGGACTCTTTCTATCTTTCCAAATCAAATTTCGTCATTTTGGGATAAAATTGGGATACTGATTCCACACTTTGTGAGAGGTAGATAAAAATAACAAGGCATTGACCAAAAGCATGAGGCCATGAACAAGTCATAAGAAGAAAAATGGAAGGTGTCAACTGCGTGTGGGAGGCGACCTTCTATAAAATACGTACAAAACCACATCGATTCCCACTCTGTGTGCAAATTAGGTTTCTTCTTTATATCCTCTTCAGCATTGTCAAACAGGATCATTTCTTGGGTCTTCTCTCTTTTTTACATAGAATTCTTTGGATTTCTCTCTTAGTTTGCACAACAAGAAAGAAGAAGAAGAAGAAGAAGAAGAAGAAGAAGAAGAAGAAGAAGAAGTTCTATCCTTCTCAATCACCATGGCTGTGAGTATAAATTCCTCTATTATTCTTCTTATTTGCAAGCCATTTTTGAAAGCATTCTAGATTTAAACTTGTTCCGGTTTAATTTGCTTTTGTTCTTGAATTTGAGTTCTGTAAAATCTAATGCCTCCTCATGATTGGGTGAATAATCTTCTTTTATTAATCAAAGATTTATGAACTTAGATGTTTCAGTTTATACATAAAAACTGAAAATTCTCTATTGCACCTTCTGTTTAGATAAATTATTAGAAAACCGCCCTAATCAAAACATCATCAACTTTCGTTCGTATCACTTTAGCCCTATTGTCTAAATTAATACAAAATATTAGATGTTCATGACCATTTATATGATGATAGAAAGATGCAAAATAAGAAAGATATAGGGCGTAATTATAAGAAGTTTTGTTTTTTGTTCTTTAAAGGTATATTTTATCCTGATGACTCGACATATATACCTACATTACCTAGTGCTTTTATTTTTAATTGGAAGCTGTTGTTGAGTTTTAGTGGCATTTATTAATTGAACTAACTTATCATTCGTGGGAACCACTCTTTCACGTCCAACCGACTAATTCATTGGAATTCAAGTTGAAGGAACCAACAAGATATTGCAAAGAGTTGACCATGATAAGATTTGGATTCTCATTTGACGACCTTTAGCACTTATGAGTTTGCATTGGAAGCATAGAGAAATGAAGAGGGAGTGAATGATTTGCATGATAATTCTACTTTATGATCATGTATTGATTTAATTTATGCATCAATTATGTTCTACAGCAACGCGGAAGTGTGCCAAAATTTGGCAACTGGACTAATAACGATGTTGGATATACGGCGTACTTTGAGAAAGCTCGTGGTCGTGGAGACGGAGGTCCTGCACGGAAGATGACAAACCCTAATGATCCAGAGGACAATCCAAATATGAATTTTCCTGCAGTTCAAAAGCCTACAAGAGCAAGCATGGATGCAAGGGGTGATACTAAGAACTCAGCAAGACCTCCCTCTTACAATCAGAAGCCAATTAGACATCCAGGGGAAAGTGGCTACGGTTCCTCATCGTCAAGACCACCACACCCAAATGCTGTACGTAGGGACGAATCATTTTAATTTGGGAAAACTAATATGTATACATCATAACGCATGGGTATTTATCATCTGGAGTGCGAATTCTGTGCTAGCGGAGCCATGCATTTCTATCCAAATTCGGCCATCCTATCGCTTTATCAATATTTGTCATATAGATGAGTTTAGATAACTTTGACGAAGAGTAATTTAGACATTTTAGTTTATAGTTTGAAAGTAACTTAATATTCTTTGTTCCTTCAAAGTTTAGGGTCAAACAATAAATATTTATGTTGTAATTTATAACATGCCCTTGTAATGCATTTGATGCAGCCTCATAACAGAGTGACAGCAGTGCCAAAATTTGGTGTGTGGAATGAGGGAAATGCTGCGCCGGGTGAAGGATTTACAGTCACATTCAATCAAATTAAGAACGAGAGGACCAAAGGACCAAACTTGGCTATCATTCCTAGTGAGCCTGTTGGAACCCAACCAATGAGGAGAAAGAAAACTTCCTTCATGAGAAAGGTGATCGATTTAGTTTAGTGCTTTAAATCTACAAGTTCTCTATAAGAAACTAGTTTTCTAAATCTTGCTACCATTGTTCCCCATGACTTCTGTTTCAGATATTTTGGTTCCTCTATCCAAGAGCCTGAGTGATCCTGAACTGAAGGCTTGTACTTCCCAGGCCATGCTGCTGGAGCTTCTGCCTAGTCTTCTTTTCTCACTAGATTTCATTTGTTTACTCCAGATCCTGTTGAGTGAAATTTCTATTTATTGATTGGATGTTTGTTTGAAACAATTTAAATGAGGATTAATATACTTGCTTGTGCATTTTGGCATGTAGTAGTTAATAATTTTATGTATTTGACATGAATTTTTTTATTTACTTTGAGCTAAATTTTAAGCGGGGCCCACACATTATTAATGATGGTCTAATAGTGTATTAATTTAGCTCAAAAAGTACTTTATTATCAAATATTTATTTAGTCAAATCCATGAAGAGAAGTGAATGAAAATTGGCTCTAAAGTAGGTATCATGGCAATGAAAAATAAAGAAAAGTGAGTTTAGTACCATATTGGATATTTGAGAAATATTAGTATGGTAAATAAATAACAAACTTCTTATGGACTTTGAGCCCCAAAAGAGGTACCTATTTTATGGGTAAAGGTTCATATGCAACTTAACTCACACGCGTGCGCCGTCGGCCCTGGCTCGGCTCGGTTCGCACGTACGGGTCAAGTCCAATTTTAATTTTTTGCCTGATATGTGTTCAAATCTGGTTTGGTTCGAGGTCAATTAGTTAGTTAGTTGGTTGAACCCGACTTGAAATGGTGCATCCCTTACATTGTTAATTGGTTTCAGACCCGAAATGGTGCATCCATTCGGTGACCTTTTGCATCTTTTCGTCGAGCCTATTTAATTCAATAAGTAGGCTGTCAGTCTGCATAATTTCATATAAAAATTTGGATTTATTCCTTCTAGAGTCGAGTCTTAAGTTTGAGTTTGCATTTGAGAGAGAGCACAGCATGGTTCAGGTTCAACAAGGCATTTGAAAGCTGCTTCCTTTCGAGTGCAAGGCAGTCGTTGTATCCTGGGAGACCGACGTCCACTGTTCCAGAAACAATAGGAGGAGGGCAAATTGGTCTTAAAGAGATAGTGTCCAACACTAGACTCGACTATTCAGAATTTTATATTCTATAATCTGTAAGTTTATTTAATTTATTTTGATCGAATTTTTTGTGTCTCTTTGGAATTAGATTGTTACCGCCAACAATCTTAAGACCAATTTTTTTTGTTACTTTGATTCTAATAAGTGTTCTTTTCTTCTGATCGAATTTTATTTTTCTTTTAATTTTTTAGATGGCTGAAATAGTAGAGTACTATTTCCCCTATCATTGCTCCTCCAATACCTACAGTTCATGGAGAAAAGCTTGAGAAGTTCTGTGGTGCAGAATTTAAGAGATAGCAATAGAAAATGCTCTTTTATTTGACCACCTTGAATTTTGCTAAATTCTTACATGAAAATGTGTCTGAACTCTGAAAGGAGGAAACTGATAGACAAGTAGTTGCTGCAGTGGATGCATGGAAGCATGCCGACTTCCTTTGCCGAAACTATATCCTCAATGGACTGAACAACTCGTTGTATAACGTGTATAGTTCAGTAAAAACGTTTAAGGAATTATGGGAATCTTCAGACAAGAAGTACAAGACATAAGATGCCGGTACAAAGAAATTTGTAATCGGTAAATTTCTTAAGTACAAGATGGTTGACACTAAACCAGTGATTAACCAGGTGCAAGATCTTCAAGTGATAATTCATGAGATTCATGCTGAAGGGATGGTGATTAATAAATCATTCCAAGTGGTGGCTATTATAGAAAAACTGCTACCATCTTGGAGGGATTTCAAAAATTACCTAAAACACAAGCGCAAGGAAATGACACTTGAAGAACTTATTGTCAGATTGAGAATTAAAGAAGACAATCATACTGCTAAAAGGAAAATTGGAAGCCAGTACGTGTCAAAGGCAAATGTTGTGGAGTCCACAAAGGACAAGAAAAGGAAGCATACCGACGAAGGCTCTAAAAGTGGCAATGCAAAGAAGTTCAAGGGCAAATGTTACGTCTGTAACAAGCAAGGGCATCGTGCTTAGGACTGCTGCTTGAGAAGAAAGAAGGAAAACTCAAAGAAGAAGAACTCTGAAAAGAAGAAGCTACAAGCCAATGTAACTGAAGTGGAAAACCTTCGTTGTGATGTCGATGACATGTACCTCTCCGCTATTATCTCGGAAGTAAACCTAATTGGTGGTAATCCTAAAGAATGGTGGGTAGACACTAGAGCTACTCGACACATTTGTGCCAATAGGTGGATGTTTTCATCTTATCAAACTATAACAAATGAAAAACTTTACATGGGCAATTCAGCAACTTCCAAGGTGGAAGGAATAGGGAAGTAGTGTTAAAATTGACTTCAGGAAAAGAACTTACTCTTAATAATGTAATGCATGTGCCCGACATTCGAAAGAATCTGGTTTCGAGATCATTATTGAGTAAGAAAGGTTTTAAGTTGGTGTTTGAGTCTGATAAATTTGTACTTATCAAAAATGGCATGTATGTTGGAAGAGGCTACTTGTCAAATGGCCTCTTTATTACTTTTATTGATGATTGCACAAGATACTATTATGTGTATTTGCTAAGAAGCAAAGATGAGGCATTAGAAATGTTTATACATTTCAAAATTGAGGTTGAAAACCAACTTAGCAGAAAGATTAAAATGCTAAGAAGTAATAGAGGTGGTGAATATGAGTCACTATTTGCACAAATATGTGCAGAAAATGGAATTATTCATCAAACAACGGCTCCTTACACTCCACAGCAAAATGGTATTGCAGAACGTAAGAATAAAATTTTGAAAGAGATAATGAATGCCATGTAAGTTCTGGTTTACCCCAGAATTTGTAGGGGGAAGCTTTGCTTTCTGCAAATCACATTCTCAACCGGTTACCCCATAAGAAATTGGATAAAACACCTTATGAGTTATGGAAAGGTCGAGAACCTAGCTATAAATTCTTAAGAGTGTGGGGGTGCCTAGCAAAGGTTGCAATTCCAGTTCCTAAAAGAACAAAAATTAGACCTAAAACTATTGATTGTATATTCATTAGTTATGCCCATAACAGTAGTGCATATTGATTCCTGGTTCATAAATCAGATAATTCAGAGTTACATGAGAATACAATTATTGAGTCTAGGAATGCATCATTCTTTGAGAATATATTTCCATATAAATCTACATCAGAAGTAAGTTCTCTCAAAAGAACTTATGAAAATAAGCAGGACCAAGAGTCTATGCAAGAAGGAAATAATAATGAACCTAGACGAAGTAAGAGGGCAAGGACTTTTACGTCTTTTGGTCATGATTTTTTAACATATTTGTTAGAAAAAGAACCTCAGAGTTATAAGGAAGCAATGTCTACTCCTGAAGCTCCTTTATGAAAAGAAGCCATTGATAGTGAAGTTGAATTCATTTTGCAAAACCATACTTGGGAATTGGTGGATCTTTCACCAGGGTGTAAACCTTTGGGTTACAATGGATATTCAAAAGGAAAATGAAAGCAAATGGTTCAATTGACAAATACAAGACGAGACTTGTAGTTAAAGGATATAGATAGACAGAGGGAATAGATTACTTTGATACATGCTCACCTGTAACAAGAATAACATCTATCCGATTAATAATTGAAAACTACATTCTTGAATGGTAAATTAAATGAAGAAATCTATATGGAACAACCCGAAGGGTTTGTAGCTCTAGGACAAGAAAGAAAGGTGTGCAAATTAGTTAAATCTCTTTATGAGCTTAAACAAGCACCTAAACAATGGCATGAAAATTTTGACTTAGTTATGATGTCAAATGGTTTTCACATTAATGAATGTGATAAATATGTTTATGTGAAATGCACTTCAAATAATTATGTCATTGTATGTCTATATGTGGATGATATGATAATAATTGGTAGCAATATTAATATTATTAAAGCTACTAAGAATATGTTGGCTAATAAGTTCGATATGAAAGATAGGGGAGTTGCAGATGTGATTCTTGGTATAAAGATCACTAAGGCAACTGAAGGGTATGTTATATCTCAATCACATTATATTGAAAAATTACTTGATAAATTTGATAAAGATAATAGCAATATAGCCAGAACACTGTAGATGTGAATCTTCATCTCACAAAGAATACATGTGAATGTATATCTCAGTTAGAATATTCTCGGATAATAGGCAGTTTGATATACTTCATGAATTGCAATCGTTCGGATATCACGTATTCCGTGAGTAAACTAAGTAGATATACAAGTAATCCAGATAGTGATCATTGGAAGGCGATAGTTATGGTACTCAGATATTTGAAATATACCACTAGCTATGGATTGCACTATTCAAAATATCTAGCAGTACTTGAAGGGTACAGTAATGCATACTGGATTTCTGATACAAAAGATACTAAATCCATGAGTGGATATGTCTTTACACTTGGAGGTGCATCTATTTCATGGAAATCTTCTAAATAAACATGTATAGCCAGATCTACTATGGAATCTGAATTCATATCATTAGGTAAGGTTGGAGAAGAAGCAGAATGGCTTCGAAATTTCTTAGAAGATATTCCTATGTGGCCAAAACCTATGTCGACAATTTGCATACATTGCGATAGTCAATCGGCTATAGGAAGGGCACAAAGTCAGATGTATAACAGTAAGTCACGACATATACGTCATAGGCATAATACAGTGCGACAATTGATCTCAAATGGTATAATATCCATTGATTATGTGAAATTAAAGGATAACATCGCGGATCCATTAATTAAGGGTTTAACAAGAGATCAAGTATATTGTTCATCGAGGGGAATGGGTTTAAAGCCTACCACCTAGAGTAACGACACAACGACAACCCAACCTAGTTAACTGGAGATTTCAAGATCTAGGTTCAAAGGGACAACCGAGTTGTGGGGGTGTTCTCTGAAATCACTAAGGAATTAAATTTCCTACACCTTTCCTATGATGACATAGTGATAAACCTATACTAAGTGTTAGGGTAAGCAATGCTTCTAATGACTCTTATGATAGGATCTCGCCTCTGGCTATGGAGCTCTGATACCAAGATTGATACGATCTCCCCTTAGGCTAAGGTTCGATCTCTTCTAATTTTCTGATCTAAACTAGATCTGGCATGGAACTTTGAAATACGATTCCAAAATATGCTACCGTCGGATCAACGTGAAATTTTGATATGTTGTAGCCTCAGAAAAGAGCTTTCCAAAAATTCTAGTTTCAGGCGAATCGGATTTGGAGATATCGATATATCGTCCGATTAGTGGATGATAGTCAGGGTGGTCTATTTTGGATCCGTGGATAGAGGCACGTGATCCTAAGTAATGGTGGTTGCTGGAGGACCGGCGTTAATGGGGTGGCACCGGTGAAAAGTGGTGGAGGAAGGGTTGTGGTTGATGGAAGGGTTAGGGCAAGTGTTGGATAGATTGGAAGAACGGGGAGGAGAGGGCCGCCCCTAAGGGTCTAGGGTGATTGGCCGGTCGAGGGAGGTTAGAAGCGGCGTCGCCGGGGATTGAGAGAACAGGAGCGAAGAAAACGAAGGAGGCAAGGCAAAACTCAATTCTTAATTCAATAATGACTTTGGTTGCCATCCACATCCTTTTAGAGGCTAACCAACAACTCAAATTAACCCTAACAATACAATTTTCGCCGACCACGTTCGACCAAACCGAGTTTGTTCCTCTGGATTTGCGAATGCGATGCAGACGTTCGAACGCGATGCAGGCATTCGAATGCGATGCAGGCATTCGAATGCGATGCAGGTGTTCGAACGCGCCTGTCGGTATTTGCGAACATGATGCAGGCGTTCACAGTGCGTTCGAACGCATAGTGCACTCTCTTCACCCATGTTCACAACCTCATTCACAAACTGCGTTCGAACTCACTCCACCTGCATTCGAACATGACTTACAAAAAACTTATTTTAATGAAAATTAAACACTAAAATATGACACAAAGACACTCCTAAAGTGAATCCATGCTCGAGACAACGTCGGTGAAGTCCGAATTGTATCAATCCACCACGCTTCCGCAACCTTGTCCGAATTGACATTCACGCACATGCTTCTTCACATCCGTCTTCATCGCTATCCATGTACAGTTTTGGGCCAACCGCTTGTAGGTACGTAATACTCCTTCATGACCCGCTATAGGAGTATCATGGAAGTGTGCTATCAATAGTCTCCGTAGCTCTTCGTTTCGGGGTACCTTGATTTGCCCGCGCTCTAGTACTAACCCATCGCGCTCCTCGTGCTTGGGGTGGCTTGAGGCGTTCTCTCTCAACTCCTCCATGAGTCGGACCAGCTCACTATCCTCTACACTGGCTCTCCGCAGATCTGAGAAGAAAGGAATGGTGGGTGTCGAGAAAGAAGCAAGCTCCCTTGCGTCCCTTTCGTTTGGAAGTCCAAGCAGCGGTTTACTTCCATCCAGCAACACTCTTTCGTCATTTCTCCAAAATGTCAATGTGATGCTTGTAAAATCAAATGTCACGGGCCCCAAGCTTCGAAGCCATTGAGTCCTCAAAATAATGTCGGCACCTCGGAAGGCCAAAGGATAAAGGTCCAATGTGAAAGTTTGGCCTTGCACCTTCAATTCCACCCCTCCACAAATAAAATCTGCTCGCAATGTGGTGCCATCTCCAATCGTCACATCAAACCCTTTCATGGGTTCCGACTCAAGCCCAATCTTCCTAACGAGCCTCTTGTCAATGAGTTGTGGGTGGACCCAGTGTCAATCAAGATTCTCACTGTGGTCTTCTTGACTACACCGTTCACCCGCAATGTCTTAGGCATAGCTGTCTCCGAATAGATGTGGAGGGAGATATCAGCTATTATGTCCTCCACGGGTTGCTCCTCAGCTTCTTCTCCTTGATGTCCAGCCACACCTTCATTTTCAGCTACAAACTCATCCTCAACTTCCTCCAATCTATCGATTAGCATCACCGATCCCATCGGTTTAGCGCAACGATGCCCGGGTACAAACTTCTCAACACAACGGAAGCATAGGCCCTTGGCTCTTTGTTCCTCCACTTGGGCAGATGTGAGTGCTTGTCCCGGACCTCTAGGTGCGTACTTCACATCTTGGGATGGCTTCAAGGGTGCTTGAGGAGGAACCACTATAGCAGCAACTCTTGGTGCTCCGGTGATGTTTCCTACTGCTATGGTTGGTTGAGATTGATTGCGGCTTCCTTGGCTCGTCCAATTCTGTTTTAGGTGTAACTTCATGGCCCTATGTTTGTCTTCCATAAGCACCGCATCTTCGAAGGCCTCCATTAAGGTTCTAGGCCTTAAAGCCCTCACATCGGCTTGTATGTCACCCCGCAGCCCGAAGATGAAGGTGCTGCGAAGTTGCTGATCCGTCCATGGTGGGTGACATCGGCTATTAATCCTCTCAAATTCTTCTTGGTATGCTCCAACCGTAGTCTTTTGCACTGTCTTGGAGAGGAGAGCATCAAAGTCTTCATACCCCGACGCTCCAAATCGCCGTGTGATGTCAACACAAAATTCAGCCCAAATTTTGATAGCCTCAATGGCATTAGCTGCTCGAAACCAATGAAGCGCCGCATCCTCAAGGTGGAAGCTCGCAAGCGTCACCTTGTATTCTTCCGCCGTACCTTGGTATGCAAAGAATTGCTCCGCCCTATACAACCAATCAATTGGATCGCCACCTTTAAACTTGGGGAATTCGAGACGCACGACTTGTCCACGGATGTCGTTGTCTCGTTCTGGATCATGTCCAAGTCCTTGTCTAATCGGGGGAGGATGCACCATGAAGGTTTGATGATCCCTCCTTCGGTTTTGATTAACTCGTCGTGGTTCTGGTTCGTATTGACCCGCCCACGGATCTTGATCTCCAAAGTGGTCTCCATAGTGGTTCGCTCGTCGGATGGGTTCACCTGCAACTGGACTTGGTGTAACCATCCTTGCTTGCCTCTGCCCATAGGGTGGTGGTAGCAGCGGCTCTTGTGGTTGCAAAGGCTGAACCGGTGGCGGTGGGTTCAAGGGGGTGGACTCGCGTCGTGGGGTCGAGGGTGTATTCCCGTTCACCATTGCTTCCCTTGTCACCCGTAGTTCCCGCATCATCTTCATCATCATTTGATTATTGATGGCCATTTGCTCGGAAAGAGACCCCAACACGGCTTGAGCGCTACGTTCTTCCATATTTCGATTAGATCGGGCGGTTCCACGGGTGGAAGTCCCCGCAACCGTTTCCCCCTCCTCTATTGGGAGAATCTCTTCTTCATCATCTTATCGTGCAGCCATGGATCCGATGGTTGTCATAGGAAGCGCTTGTTTGAGGAACAGTGGCTCTGATACCAAGTTTGATACAATCTCGCCTCTGGCTATGGAGCCCTGATACCAAGATTGATACGATCTCCCCTTAGGCTAAGGTTCGATCTCTTCCAATTTCCTGATCTAAACTATATCTGGTACGGAACTTTAAAATAAGATTCCAAAATATGCCACCGTCGGATCAATGTGAAATTTTGATATGTTTTAGCCCCAGAAAAGAGCTTTCCAAAAAATCTAGTCTTAGGCGAATCGGATTTGGGGATATCGAGATATTATCCGATTAGTAGACGATGGTCAGGGTGGTCTATTTTGGATCCATGGATGGAGGCACGTGATCCTAGGTAATGGTGGTTGGTGGAGGATCGGTGTTAATGGGGTGGCACTGGTGAAAAGTGGTGGTGGAAAAGTTATAATCGATGGAAGGGTTAGGACAAGTGTTGGATAGATTGGAAGAAGGGGGAGGAGAGGGTCGCCCCTAAGGGTCTAGAGTGATTGGCCGGTCGAGGGAGGTTAGAAGCGGCGTCGTCGGGGATTGAGAGAACGGGAGCGAAGAAGACGAAGGAGGCAAGGCAAAACTCAATTCTTAATTTAATAATGACTTTGGTTGCCATCCACATCTTTTTAAAGGCTAACCAACAACTCAAATTAACTGTAACAATACAATTTTCGCCGACCGCGTTCGAACTCGCCTGACCGCGTTCGAACTCACCTGACCGCGTTCGAACGCACTGCGTTTGAACTCACCGAGTTCGTTCCTCTGGATTTGCGAACGCGATGTAGGCGTTCGAACGCGCTTGTCGGTATTTGCGAACACGATGCAGGCATTCACAGCGTTCGAACGCATAGTGCACTCTCTTCACCCATGTTCACAACCCCGTTTACAAACCGCGTTCGAACTCACTCCACCTGCGTTCTAACGCGACTTACAGAAAACTTATTTTAATGAAAATTAAACACTAAAACATGACACAAAGACACTCCTAAAGTGAATCCAAGCTCGAGACGACGTCGGTGAAGTCCAAATTGTATCATCTTATATTTTGGAAATCCAAGTGGAGTATGGCAGGATACTTTTAATAAGAGGTCACCTATGTGAGTGTAAAGTGGGCCGCTTCTATGAGATAACTAGGCTAAATCTCTAGAGCACTCAAAGAATTACCAGGCACGTCCAAGGCCGAAATGGACACAACATATAGAACCAACTATGTTGAAAAGAACTGTGTGCGTATTATTTTCTTAGTTTATACAAAAGCTGAACAGTTCAAAACATTATGTTCACTGGTTAGCGAATAAATCCGATAATACTTCACTATGGAAGGTTCAAAGCCAAAAGCTACCTATCCTAATGCAGTAACTTTTCGTTGTACTCTCGATCAAGTCTACATTTCATATGTATTTTCAGCCAATTCATTCATGTGGAGGATTGTTGGTAATTTCATGTATTTGACATGAATTTTATTTACTTTGAGCTAAGTTTTAAGTGGGGCCCACATATTATTAATGATGGGTCAAGTCTAATTTTAATTTTTTGTCTGATATGGGTTCAAATCTGGTTTGGTGTGGGGTCGATCAGTCATGTTTGGTTCGGGGTCGATCTGTCAGTTAGTTGGTTGAACCCAACCCGAAATGGTGCATCCCTTACATTGTTAATTGGTTTCAGACCCAAAATGGTGCATCAATTCGGTGACCTTTTGCATCTTTTCATCAAGCCTATTTAATTCAATAAATAGGCTGTCAGTCTGCATAATTTCATATAGAAATTTGGGTTCATTCCTTCTAGAATCGAGTCTTAAGTTTGAGTCTGCATTTAAGAGAGAGCACAGCACGGTTTAGGTTCAACAAGTTATTCAAAAGCTGCTTCCTTTTGAGTATAAGGTAGTCGTTGTATTCTGGAAGACCGACGTCCACTATTCCAAAAGTAATCGGAGGAGGACGAATTGATCTTAAAAAGATAGTGTCTAATACTAGACTCGACTATTCAGAATTTTATATTCTATAATCTATAAGTTTATTTAATTTATTTTGATCAACTTTTTTGCCTCTTTGGAATCAAATTGTTACTACCAACGGTAGTTTCTAATTTCTTTCCCAAAAACAAAGAATAAAGTTATCACAAGCTTCAGCTGTTCTTTGACTATGTCTGGTGGATTTCTAAGGATTTTCTACACAATGTCACTGAGACTTTTAAAATATAATAATTGCCACGACATTTCTTTAAAAATATTTACCTTACTCTTGGAGATGCAAAAGGTGTGAAAGAATGCCTGCATCTCCTTTCTCTTTTGTTAGTACAAGCAGTTTCCAATGCTAAACTCTAATATTAGTAAAACCATCCAATTTTAAAACATGATAATAGGAAAGAAGAAAAGTTCCATTCTTTTCCTCCACAACTAGAGTTTCAGGCATTAATACTCCCTCAACTCCTTCCTACAGTTCCTTTTGGACCTACTATTTACAAACTTGTAGATTCTGTACTAAAAATTGCCACCAATTTACCTCCAAAGATTTACACAAATTTATTATAAACAAACCTATCAATTAAGTCAGCGCCATTATCGCTCATCCTCCAGGTCCATTAGAACAGCAACCACAATGCCCCTTGTAAGGCTGGAGGATGAAAGAGAGGGCAGTAAATTACACGACGTATACGACCTCATCTGGCGTCTCATTTCCTATTAGGATGAGGCCCTCGATAAGCACAGGGAACAAGCATCTCTTCCACTGGCAACCAGTTGTGACCACACCAGAAGGGGGATCAATCATGTTATCTAATTGATGCCTTTTGAGGATACCGATCACACTTGCAGTGTCCCCCTCCTTAACAAACCTGTAATGTGGCATGGAGGAGAATATTAGAAGGCAAGGTGATAATATATTAAAACATAAAAACTTGTCAAATATTTATTACATGTCCACGGCTGTTGAATATGATCATTGCTAGCTAGTTCAGACTTGTGAAAAGAGAACATTCACTAATTGATGAAGAAATGAGTTACAATTTTCCAAGCAAAGGATTAAATTTCATGTAATCGGTTACCTTATAAGTAGCACAAAAATAAAGGTCTGATGTAGTACTTGACATTATTAAAATATCAAAAAGGCACCACTTTTTTTTTCGTCTCATTGTAGATGCATAGAATGGGTTCATTTACCAAGAGTATTTAAAGAGCATTCACCTAAAAAGTCGCTTCATGTCATGGAAAATTGGTAATAGATAAGAAAAGGAGACCATAATATTTGAGAAAACTAACTGAACATTGCACTGTTAGGTTCCGATAAGAAGCAAGAATAGAGGACCAACTACATGTTTCATTTGGAAATGCAAAGTTTTATTCAGATTATCCAAGAATTAATTACTTATGAATAGGCATAGTGGCTCAGTAAAGTACCAAAAGAAACAGTATTAGCAATCTTTTTTGCACTTACTCATTAGTAATAGGGATTTATGTCTTACCCTTCTTTTAGGCGCATTATTCGATCGTCACTTGGAAGGTTATGATCTGCCAGCCAGGTCACAAAATTTGGAGATAATTCCCTTTTTTCCTTGCTTATATCTATTGTTTTGGACTTAACAAAGGAAGTAACTTTGGCACCATCTCCTGCTCTAACAAAGAACCTTATCCCAGAAGTGCTGTCAGAGATGTAGAAATTTGCCACATGCCTCTGGCAGAACAAGTAATGTAGAAAGTTAGATGAACAAACTGTACATGCACAATGTATCATTTTCAGCATTTTGTCATTATGCACCAGCCAACAATATGGGATAACCAAATCTACAAAAGTTATCAGCTTCAATTTTGTTCATCCCAGATAGACAAAGTTCCATTTATTACCCGCAATAAATTTTGCAGTATCAGTTTTTTCAGGGACAAAAGAAAACCTCAAAAGATTCTAAAATGGAACTTCATAACAATATTTTTGATACATCAAATATTATCTAATTGAAAAAAAAATGTTCACATAATCAAATCTAAAGAAACAAACCTCTGAATGTCTTAATCCCCACGTCAAGCGCCTATGATTGGGATTAGCTGGCAAATCACTCCATCCTCGGTATTCATATAATTCAGTGGATGTAAATATGCACCTGGAAAAATCCTGATAGGATGTTCTAAGAGGAAGATGTCCACAAGTGACTTGCTGAAAAGTGGCATGATGCACAGGAACTTCATTAAAACATTGACAAGGTGATAGCTTCTTAAGACACTATACACTGATTCAGAACTGTAAAAATAAAAGTACTAAGCTAAAATGATCATTTATAAGTAATCAAATAGAAAGGGCTAAAGGTTTCGCTGTTGTTTATGTTGTTGTTGTTGCCTAACAATACAATATTAGTTCTCTTACTCAGAAAGACATTATGGATTATCAACATTCAAGTATATCCCTTCACAAAATGAAACAACATTTCTCTTGAACCTTTAAAAGGTATCGAGATTTCAGAGAGTGAACATATAGATCTTTTCAAGTTATTGATTAGTATCAAATAACAAATTGTGCAATAGTGGTGATTCAAGAGCAGAAGCTGGTAGCCCTGTCATAGATAACAGGGGATATGATACTATGTAACTCTGATAATTTAAACCTTAGACTCCTATCAATGGAATTATTTAACCTGCAATAAAAGTTATACTCATGTACTGCAATGTCCTACGTACATAATCTATAACTGCAATAAGGCAACATAAGACACTATAAGGGAAGGAAGAGAGATTGAAAGAACAGGATGAAATAGATTAAAGGCATTGTCTACTACTATCTACATGTGCTTATAGAGTTTAGAGAATATATCAAATAGAACTTATAGAAAGGGCAAAAGCAGGATAATAAGAAACACTAAACAAGCACATCATACCGAATTAGTATCAAAGGAAATCTTGTTCTTATCCATATATGAATGTCCGACAATTACAAAAGACAAGCAACTCATAAAAATAACTTCCAATATAACACAAGAACATAATTAGAAAGTAAATCACTTGATGGACGCAATATATGAAAAAGTGGTGGATACTAGTTAAGTCATAATTACTATATTAACCCTCAATATATAGGAAATTCTAATCATCAATAACATCCTCGAGACCTTGTGATTGACCTCAAAGTAATATTACAAATTAGGCCAATCAATTAGCACAATGCAACCACACCAGGATACACGTGCGCAATGCACATATTTGAGGGTGTTTTCATGTGGAGAAGCAACTAGGCCCATTGTGACTAATTAATTATCTTCGAAGAGCTGGCTTAATTATTCTATGTATACCTGTCACTTAGTAAAAATAGGAAAGCTATATTCAAACAAAAATAAGCATTCATTGGAGAAACAATAAATAAATAAATAAATAAGATAAAATAAAAGACAAACCCCGCTAATTTTGACAAGCTCTCCAACTGGTAGATTACTACGATCGAAACAAGTATCTGGGTAGCTTCTAAAGAACCTCTCCATTTCCGTCTCTTTCCTCCACCAATTCCAAACCCCAATACCAAACCCAACTCCCAGCACCACTGCAGCGACCATTAAAATCCCAATCTGCCGTAACACCACGAAGACGAACACCCCCACCCCTACCCCGGCCCCGACCATTACTACCACCACCAAGTAACAATAAAGCGGAACCCCAAACACGAACTCAGCGTCCTCTATACTCGTCGTCGACTTCTCCTTCCTCGCTGACTCTGACTCCGACTCGTGGACCGGGCCGACGAGGAGACCCGAGTGGCGGAGCTGAGAGAGCGGCGACGGCCGGTGGAGGTGGCCGGAATGGGGCCGGGACGGGTGGCTGCGTGGGGAGGAGGAAGAGGAGGGAATTTCGAACATACGGCCGAGATCGCCGGACTTGGACACGTCGCCGCCGGTGTACGGCGCCGGAGCGGGAGAAGGGTTCTTCTCCTTTGCCGGCCCCGGCGACGGGCCGGAGACGTAGAGCCCGCTCCCGAGCTGATGCATCGGTAAACCAAGAAAGCGAAGCAAAGGAATCGAGCTCGGCTCGTAGAGAGAGTAGAGAAGAGAAAAAGGAAGGAAGAGGAGTACGTTAATGGCAGCAAAAAAATTTATTTGTTCTTTTGCGTGTATACCCCACTAAAATTTTTATTTATGTAAGTATACTCCAAACATCACTCGAAAGCATTAATATTTGCAATATATCCACTGCAAAATCTCTTATTTATTTTATTTATGCAAATAATAATAATTTTGAGGGGTATATATACAAATATCACCTCTAGCGTATAGATGCTTTAGGCCGAAGGAGATGGAAGGGCGGTGGGTTCTTCTCTACGAACCCCCACCCCGCCGGAGGCGGAGGCGCGGTCACAGCCCTCCATTCTACGGGAGGTGGAGTAATAAGAGCTGTCGATTTGAGATGGAAGCTAAGGGAGGGAAACTAATTACTCGGAGGCTTCGGATGGGAGGATTAAATCGGAGCCGTCGAAGTAAAGTGCGTCCCACGTGGCGGAAGACGGGGCGGTAAACGTGGAGTAATAGATACATGGGCCCGGTGGCTTGACGGCGACGAGACTTCGGTGGTGCGGCACTTGACGTGGAGTGATCCTGGCCGTATAAGCTGGGAGGAGATGGCGGGAGATCCGGAGTGGTGCTGCCGACGGCGTGATGTCGACGTGAGGGACAGGTGGAGGACGGATAAAGGGAGGGGTTGAGAAAGGACGGGTGAGATTAAAAGAAGAGAGTTGAGAACATGTAGATGATGACGAGGAGGAAATAGCACTTAATATTATTCTAATGTTCACTATCTATAGTAAGTTAAATGGAGGGAAGGCAAGTAGGTATGTAGACATGACTGCTCGTGAAGAATTCTCGTCGTTTTCAGGGATCTTTCTGTAATTTGATTTTGATTTTCCCTTTCGTTCTTCATAGATCACACTAGTTTAGTGTGAAGTTCCCAACGTCCACAAATCATCACTCACGGGTGGAAAGCACCTATAAATCCTCAGGCTAAATCAAAATTAGTAATAATATCTAATAAGGAGTTCTACGTATAGATTATAAATCTTTTGTTGAGGTGCCTACAATTACTTTACCTCTTCACACCTTTTTTATTAAATCAATCAGTCCCAGTTAAAAAACCTATTTTCATCAAATATAACAAATATAATAAATTACCGAAATGGCTAAATTATCCGTCTCCTTAATTAATTTGTCTTGACAAATATTTCAAGAGCATTTTAGTAATTTAGGTAGGACTTCTTTAAGTAGGACGAAAACTCTAATTATTTTACTATAATTATAAGTAATTTTAACATAAGTACTAAAACTAAAATATATTTAACCAAACTTTTATTTATAATTTATAGTCAAATACCAACCTCACCCTAGAATTTCTATTATGGCATTAATATATGTGTTTAAGTCAAAACTAAGCTTATGTTAAGATTTACATGAAATTGGAGACATTTTGGTGCAATTGTCTCCAAAATAATAAAAAGTAATAATAATAACGAATAAAATATAAGTTAAATAGTACTAACCCCAGTGATCTTAACAAGCCGCCCATATGGTATCCTCTCACGAGTAATAACAGCATCAGGATAGCCCCTAAAGAACCTCTCCGCCCCCCACCACTTCGCCATGCACTTATTCCAGGTCGCCGCCGCCGCCACCAAGACACCCGCCGCCGCCGCCGCGAGCACAGCCGCTACCGCCAGCTCATGCGACACCATAGACAAGTACATTCCCACCGTAAATACGGTCGCCACCATCAGAACCAGAATCCACGACCAACGCGGCGGGATTATAATCAATAATCGCGGATTCTCGCTCTCCGGTGGTTCACGTGCTTCGGTGGCGGTCGAAGGCGACGGTGAAAAATACGTGGTGGAAGAAGAGGAGGAGATGGAGGGCGAATACTCGAAGTGCAGACTCGAGTGCGGAAGCGTGACGTAGTAGCTGCCGTCACCGCCATCGCCGTTAGTGGCGAGGCTGAGAATCTTTCCAAGATCGCTGGAAGTAGCAATGCCGCCGCCGATGTACGGCGCCTCCATTGGGGTCGGCTTCTGCGGCGGGCCGGAGGCAAAGAGACCTTTGCTGTGCTTGTGCACCGGCGTTCTTTCTGTCATCTTTGGTGGTTTTTTTTCCTTGATTCAAAATAAAAAAAAGAGTACGTGAGAGAGTTGGGGGTAATTCGCCATAAATTTATAGCTACAGAACGATGAATATACCCTGACGTCCGTAATCTTTAGTTTCCAATTGTAGCTGTCCTGAGATCGTGATTGATTTCAGAAAGTATATATAGTATGTGTTATGGATAATGGACGGATTTCCATATACGATGTCGCCAGAGATCATAATAGATTTTACGGATTCGAGGACAAGCATTACGTGTCTTTTTTTTTTTTATTTAAACTCCAAAGACAAGTTCATTTCATTCAAACCATTACACAAAGTCTGGATCACAGTCGGTCCATTCCTTACAGCATTTGTTCTAAATAGCTAAATCGGTAAGCTTGTGAGCTATCGAGTTATTTTTTTCACTCGAGTAGAGAACCTTGATAGATGGTATCTTGCTTGATAGTCTATTGCATTCTTGGATTATCGTCGATATTTGCCAATCCATGGGCTCTAGGCTATTATTTACCGCTTTCACTACTGTTAAATAGTCATTAAAGATCACTCTAGACTGTTCATCTTGTTCCATAGCTTCTTTGATCCCTAGGAGTAGTGTGTGAGCTTCTCCAACCAGGGCGTTATCACACCTAGATAAGAACACAGTTTTGTACCTTTTGCACTTAGGTCTTTTACTTACTAGATAGATCCCCATGCCTCCCCAATAACTGCCCTTCCAAGCAGCATCAACACAACACGTGAAACCCCACTCGTCCACCCCCTCATAGCTATTGTTGTTTTTTGCATGGCTTGGGGCAACGGTGACATGCAGCCCGTTAGAACTGTCCTCCTTGTTATAGAGTTTAGGGAGTTGAGTCGAGAGACCAATTTTATTAGGTGCTACTCTTCACCCTCGGAACACAGCCTTGTTCCTCACTTTCCATATAAGCCATATGGTGTTGAAGGCATAGTTGAGCTGCTCCTCTAATAGCTTCTCACTTAGTAGCTCCAACCATCCATCAAAATTGAGTATGCTCTGATCAGGTTAATGATAGGCTACGGAATAATTCTTTCAAAATCTGAATTTATTGAAGGAAGCAGTTCATGTAATCGAAGGAAAATATTCATCAAATATTCTTTCGTAGTCAGAAAATTATAAAACAAAGTGGAATCAATTCATAACTCCTTGATCTACGTTTTAAGCCCTTCGTAGATTCGAACCACAACTGGGACAAAAATATGATATAGTGCGGATGATGGTGGTGGTGCCGGGTGGAGTGGATATTAGGGTTATGGATGATAATGGAAATGAGGGTGGATTGTCGATGTTGTTTAAAAGATAAAGGCGAAGGGAAAGAAGTAGTCGAGATTCCAAGAAAGAGCGAGGACTCGACAGACGAGGGAGATTAGAAGTTAGAAGAGACCTTGCCGATGGTAGAGGTGGCAAGTTGGTGAAGAGGGAGGAGGGAGATTAGGGTAAAGAAAAGATAGAGAGGCAAGAAACCAATATTACAATAGCATAATGATTTGGACTACCATCCACACTTTTATAGAGGCTAACTAACAAGCCAAAATAACAATTATTAATCATAATTCTAGTGGACTCTTGTCGATCGCGTTTGAACGCACAAAAGACATTCTCTATCGATGCGAATGTGATGTAGGCGTTCGAATGCGCATTTTGCGTTCTTTATTTTCGCGAACCTGATGCAGGCGTTTGCAAAGCCGTTTGAACACGCCCTTAACTGCGTTCGAACGCTACCTACAGAAAATTTATTTTAAGGAAAATAATTAACTAATGCAATAAGAAAAGACTTTAACTAAGTGTATCGGCCCATCATGCTTCCCCCACCTTATCCTCAAGGTGTAAAGTCGGAGAAACGCTCTAAAATATTCATCTCCAACTCTCATGTCACCTCATCGAAAAGCTTGCCAAGCCACTCAACTAGAATCTCCATATCTAATTTGGTACCATGACGTCGTCGGTGCTTAGCAAGTACATAAACTGGCTCTACGATCTCTATTTTCTCCAATAGTTCTAGTAGAATTGATCCAACGACCTCATGATCTCCAATCTGCTCCCTAAGCAATAAAACATGAGAAAAAGGATGTACTCTCGATCCCTCCGGTAGCTTCAAATGATATGCAACCGGTCCGATATGCTCTAACACTCGAAACAGACTGAAGTAACAATGTGCTAACTTCTAGTTTTGCATCGGATGCAAGGTCACCTGTTGATACGGTTGCACTCTCACGAACACCCAACTGCTAATGTCGAACTCTTGCTCCCGATGGCTACGATCATAAACTTACTTCTTAAGGTTCTGAGCAAGTTTAAGATGGCACACAACCTCCTCAATGTGGCATCTCTATTCATCAAAGCTAAGTCCACTTCCATTTGATCTATAGATGCCAGTGGGTCATAAGTGCATAATGTTAGAGCCCTATGCCCATACACCACCTCAAACAGAGTTATGCCAATGCTGCTGTGGTAGGCAGTGTTGTAAGACCACTCAGCCCACGGCAAGAACTCCAACAATCGTCTTGGCATCTCTCCAACAAAATATCTCAAGTACTACTCAATGCCTTAATTGACCACCTTGATTTGGTCATTCGTCTGTGGATGGTAGGTCGAACTGAAGTTCAATCGAGTTCCCTATAATCCAGAAAACTCCATCCAAAAGTCGCTCATAAATATACGATCATGATCCGAGACAATTGTGTGTGGCATGCCATATACCCGAGCAACATCTTTAATAAAAATTTTAGCCACTGACTTGGCTGAAAATGAATGTGACAATGTAGAAAAATGCGCATACTTGCTCAGCCTGTCAACCACTATAAAAATAACGTAATAACCATGTACCAGCAGAAGACCTTCTATAAAATCCATAAAAATGTCTTCCCAAACACGGTCCGATATAGGTAGAGGTTGTAGTAATATGACCGGTTTCAATGTGGTTGCCTTAGCCCTTTGATAAACTTCGCAAGCACGAACAAAACTCCTCACATCTTGCCTTAATCCTAGACACGTGTAACTCTGAGTTATCCTCCTATAAGTCCTCAAGACACTTGCATGACTAGCCTCTGGAATTTGGTGGAAGTGCTCCAATAATTTCTGCTGCAATCCATCATTTTTGAGCACCCAAGCGCATCCGCGGTCCAACAGCAAACCGCCTCGATTCTCCAACTCTAGATAGCGCTCCGAATCATCTGACACCTCTTATAATAATCTCAAAACATCTGGGTCAGATGTACATGCATATCTCAACTCATTAAGAAAAGAAAAACTAGGAGAAGAATAGGCTACAAGTTTGGCAATATTGGGTTGGCATGATAGTGCATCCGTCACTTTATTTTTCGTTCCTTTCTTATATTAAATTTTATAATCATACCCCAGCAATTTTATGACCCATCTCTGCTATGCCGGAGTATGAATACGCTGTCCCATAAAGTATGAAAAGCTCATTTGATCGGTTTGGATAATGAATAGCCTACTGATTAAATAAGGCCTCCACTTTATTACCACATGCAGAATTGCCAACATCTCTCTCTCATAAGTTGATAATTGTTAGGATTTTTGTGATAAAGCCTTGCTAAGAAAGGCTGTGAGACGTCCTCCTTGCATTAATACAGCTCCTATGCCAACTCTCGACGCATCACATTCCACAATGTGCTCTTTGGTAAAATCTAGTAGAGCTAGAACGGGTGCTGTTGTCATTGTTGTTTGTAGTTTTTCAAAGGCTATAGTGGCTTCATCCGTCCATCTAAAAGAGTCCTTCTTTAGCAAAGAAGTGAGAGGAGCATCGATCTTCCCAAACCCGGCAATGAAATAGCGATAATATCTGGTTAGCCCCAAGAATCTTTATAATCCTATGGTGGTAGTAGGGATCGGCCAAGCGGTCATGCATGCTATCTTTTGAGGATTCACAGCTATACCTTCCGCTTAGATGACGTGGCCTAAATACTTCACTTGTGGTACTCCCCGTAGGCACTTGGACTCTTAATCTTCTACTGGTTTTGCTTCAACAAATTCAGCACATCCTCCAAATGCCGCCAATGCTCCATTTCAGTCCTACTATATACCAAAATGTCATCAAATAATACCAAGACATACCTTCACAGTAGAGGCCAAAATATATCATTCATGAGGCCTTGAAAAGTAGTTGGAGTATTGGTGAGACCAATGGGCATCACCCAAAACTCGTAGTGCCCGTTTGGAGTCCGAAATGCAATTTTATGCATATGCGCCAAGTGAACTCTAATTTGATGATACCTAGCCCTCAAGTCAAACTTGCTAAATATGGTCGCCTCTACAAGCTTGTCCAACAACTCCTTTATAACCGGAATGGGATACTGGTCCTTGACGGTGATAGCTTTTAGTGCCCGGTAGTCGACACAAAAATGCTATGTCCCATCCTTCTTTCACACCAATAGAACGGGTGATGAATAAGAGCTATGACTTGGTTGTATGAGGCCTTGCTCCAACATCTCGGCTACCATCTTGGAGATTACTTCCTTTTGCACATGTGGATACCGATATGGCCTCACATTTGTCGATGCAGCCTCACGTATAATCTTTATGTGATGGTCTGTCGTTCGCCTTGATGATAACTCCTTTGGTTCCTCAAATAGTGCAGCAAATTTATCTAATAAATTAGACAACTTGATAGTAGTATCTAGACTCATTTGAGGCTCATCTCCTATTGGTCCTAATTGAAGAAGATAAGTCAAATCACTCGCACAAGGTAGCCCCTCCATCGGCTGCATCGCAAGAATCGGTAGAGACCGAACGCCATCAAACCGCACATCTTTGTTTCCTTGTTTAAATTTCATCCACATGCTCCGAAAATCAAAAGTGACGGGTCCTAAGCCCTGTAACCACTACGTGCTAAGGACAATGTCTACTCATCGCAGTGCCAACGGATACAAGTTCACAATGATGTCATGTCCTTACACCCGTATACTGATCTGATGACACAAGCTCTCCGCTCTAAGCTTCGTACCGTCTTCTATAGCAACGTCAAACCTCATGGTCGTTTCGGCATCGAAACCCAATTTTCTCACTAACCTCTCGTCTAGAAAGTTGTGTGTATTCCCGGAGTCGATGAGGATGTGCACACAATACTTTCGAACGAGTCTGTTCACTCGTAATGTCCTCGGCGTGGAAGTACCCGAATATGCATGCATCGATATTTTTGCTTGGATATCTTTCTCCGTGCCCTCCTCCACGGCATCTTCATGGACCTCCTCTGAACACTCTCCATCTCTAACAACCTCATCATCCTCCTCGAGACCGTCAATGAGCATCACACTTCTGATCGGTTTGGAACACCAATGACTAGGGGTGAAACATTCATCACATCGAAAGCAAAGGCCCTTCGCTCCTCCACCTGGGTAGGTGTGAGAGTTTGAATGGGGGGTCTTTGATACACTTAGTTAAGATTTTATCTAATTAGCTAAATCTAGCTCTACGTAGTTTTAGAAAAATATTTGTAAAATATTTGACACATATCCAAATAATATCAAACTAGTTGGATAAGGTCGACAACCTCTAGATCTACAACTTTGATATACATGACTTCTCCAGATTTAGAATATATATATGACAAAACGAAAGCTTAAGCCAAAAGGTATTTGGAGAAGATAAGAAACACTGGTTTAGTTGGTTTGTTAGGGTTTCATATTATTTTAGGACTTATTGGCTAGCCTCTATAAATATGTGGATGGCATCCTTTTAGAGGCTAACCAACAACTCAAATTAACCATAACAATACAATTTTCGCCGACCGCGTTCGACCGAGTTCGCTCCTCTCGATTTGCGAACGCGATGCAAGCGTTCGAACACGCGATCGAACGCGCCTATCGGTATTTGCAAACGCGATGCAGGCATTCACAGTGCGTTCAAATGGGGCGTTCGAATGCACAATGCACACTCTTTACCCACGTTCAAAACCGCGTTCACAATCGCGTTCAAACTCACTCCACCCGCGTTCGAATGCGACTTATAGAAAACTTATTTTAATGGAAATTAAACACTAAAACATGACACAAAGACACTCCTAAATTGAATCCATGCTCAAGACGACGTCGGTGAAGTCTGAATCGTATCAATCCACCACGCTTCCACAACCTTGTCCTCAAGGTTTGAAATTTGGGAAGCGATCCATGATATCTGACTCTAGCTCCCATGTAGACTCGTCAGTAGGTTTGCCTAGCCACTCAATCAACACTTCAGTCTCTAATCTGGACCCAAGGCGTCTTCTCCTACGGCCTAAGACTCGGACCGGTTCAATGGAGCCATCTTCCTCCATTGGTTCAGGTAAGGCCGAACCCACCACATGGTTAGGCCCGAAAGCTACTAGACGATTCGTTGTAGTACTCGGTATGGACCATAGTACTTGTAACCCAACTTTTGGTTCAAGATTGGCCTCAATGTGGATTGCCAATATGGTTGAGCTCGAACGAACCCCAATTGATCCACCTCAAATTCTCGCTCACGTCGGCCTTTGTCATGAGTTTGCTTCATGCGGTTTTAGGCTGTGGCTAGGTGAGTCTTGAGCCGTCTCAATGTTTCATCTCGATCAGCCAGCTCCAAGTCAAGCTCGGTCCTATCTGTAGCCGCGAGTCTACGTAGGCACGCAAGACAAGGGGAGTGCACCCATAAACCGCCTCAAAGGGGGTCTTTGATACGATTCGGACTTCCCCGATGTCGTCTTGAGCTTGGATTCACTTTAGGAGTATTTTTGTTTCATGTTTTAATGTTTAATTTTCATTAAAATAAGTTTTCTGTAAGTCGCATTCGAACGCAAGTGGAGTGAGCTCGAACGTAGTTTGTGAACGGGGTTGTGAATGTGGGTGAAGAGAGTGCACTGTGCGTTTGAATGCACTGTGAATGCTTGCATTGCGTTTGCAAATACCAACAGGCGCGTTCGATAGCGCGTTCGAACGCCTGCATCGCGTTCGCAAATCCAGAGGAGCGAACTCGGTGCGTTCGAACGCGGTCGGGCGAGTTCGGACACGGTCGGCGAAAATTATATTGTTAGGGTTAATTTTGAGTTGTGGTTAGCCTCTAAAAGGATGTGGAGGGCAACCAAAGTTATTATTGATTATTGAGAATTGAGTTTGTCTTGCCTCCTCCATCTTCTTCGCTCTCATTCTCTCAATCCCTAGCGACGCCGCTTCTAACCTCCCTCGACCGGCCAATCACCCTAGTCCCTTAGGGGTGGCCCTCTCCTCCCCCTTCTTCCAATCTATCCAACACTTACCCTAACCCTTCTATCAACCATAAGCCTTCCACCAGCACTTTTCACCGATGCCACCCTATTAACGCCGGTCCTCCTCCAACCACCATTACCTAGGATCACGTGCCTCCATCCACGGACCCAAAACAGACCACCCTGACCTTCGTCTATTAATCGGATGATATCTTGAGATTCCCACATCCTATTTGTCTAAAACTAGATTTGTTGGAAAGCTCTTTTCTGGGGCTACAACATATCAAAATTTCACGTTGATCCGATGGCGGCATATTTCGAGATCTTATTTCAAAGTTCTGTGCTAGATCTAATCCAGATCTAGCAATCGGAAGAGACCGAACCTTAGCCTAAGGGGAGATCGTATCAATCTTGGTATCAGAGCTCCATAGCCAGAGGCGAGATCGTATCAGTCATGCCGATGCTAGAGTGATGAGCGGTATTGTATGACCACTCAGCCCATGGAAGGAATTTGACCCAATCCTTTGGTCGGTCCACCACAAAGCATCGCAAGTATTGCTCTAGTCCATGATTCACCACCTCAGTTTGGCCATCCGTCTCTCTCAACTCCTCTATAAGTCGGACCAGATCACTATCCTCTGCACTAGCTCTCCGCAGATCTGAGAAGAAAGGAAATGTGGGTGCCAAGAAAGAAGTGAGCTCCCTTGCGTCCCTTTCGTTTGGAAGTTCAAGCAGCGGTTTACTTCCATCCAGCAGCACTCTCTGGTCATTCCTCCAAAATGTCAATATGAGGCTTGTAAAATCAAATATCATGGGCCACAAGCTTCAAAGCCATTGGGTCCCCAAAACAATATCAGCACCTTATAAGGCCAACGTAAAGATCCAATGTGAAAGTTTGGCCTTGCACCTTCAATTCCACACCTCCACAAATAGAATCCGCTCGCAAGGTGGTGCCATCTCCAATCGTCACGTCAAATCCTTCCGTGGGTTCCGACTCGAGCCCAATCTTCCTAAAGACCCTCTTGTCAATGAAGTTGTGGGTGGACCTAGTGTCAATAAAGATTCTCACTGCGGTTTTCTTGACTACACCGTTCACCCGCAAGGTCTTAGGCGCAACTATTCCCGAGTAGGCGTGGAGGGAGATTTCGGCTATCATGTCCTCCACGGGTTGCTCCTTAGCTTCTTCTCCTTGATTTCCAGCCACACCTTCATTTTCAGCTACAAACTCATCCTCAACTTCCTCCAATCCATCGATTAGCATCACTGATCCCATCGGTTTAGCGCAGCGATGCCCGGGTACAAACTTCTCATCACAACGGAAGCATAGGTCCTTGGCTCTTCGTTCTTCCACTTGGGCAGGTGTGAGTGCTCGTCTCGGACCTCTAGGTGCGTACTTCACATCTTGGGATGGCTTCAAGGGTGCTCGAGGAGGTACCACTGCAACAGCAACTCTTGGTACTCCGGTGATGTTTCCTGCTGCTATGGTTGGTTGAGATTGATTGCGGCTTTCTTGGCTCGTCTAACTCTGTTTCAGGTGTATCTTCATGGCCCTATATTTGTCTTCCATAAGTACCGCATCTTCGAAGACCTCCTTTAAGGTTCTAGGCCTTAAAGCCCTCACATCGGCTTGCACCCCGCAACTCGGAGATGAAGGTGCTGCGAAGTTGCTGATCCGTCCATGGTGGATGACATCGGCTACTAATCCTCTCAAATTCTTCCTGGTATGCCTCAACCGTATTCTTCTGTACTGACTTTGAGAGGAGAGCATCAAAGTCTTCATACCCCGACGCTCCAAATCGTCGTGTGATATCAGCACAAAATTCAGCCCAAGTTTCGATAGCCTCAATGGCATTGGCTGTTCAAAACCAATGAAGCGCCGCATCCTCAAGGTGGAAGCTCACAAGCGTCACCTTGTATTCTTTCGCCGTACCTTGGTATGCAAAGAATTGCTCCGCCCTATACAACCAATCGATTGGATCGCCACCTTTGAACTTGGGGAATTCGAGACGCACGACGTATCCACGGATGCCGTTGTCTCGTTCCGGATCATGTACAAGTCCTTGTCTAACCGGGGGAGGATACACCATGAAGGGTTGATGATCACTCATTCGGTTCTGATTAACTCGCCGTGGTTCCGGATCGTATTGACCCGCCCACGGATCTTGATCTCCAAGGTGGTCTCCATAGTGGTTCACTCGTCGGATGGCTTCACCTGCAATTGGACCTGGTGTAACCATCCTTACTTGCCTCTGCCCATAGGGTGGTGGTAGCAGCGGCTCTGGTGGTTGCAAAGGCTGAACTGGTGGCAGTGGGTTCAAGGGGGTGGACTCACGTCGTGGGGTCGATGGTGCGTTCCCATTCGTCATTGCTTCCCTTGTTGCTGGTAGTTCCCGCATCATCTCCATCATCATCTGGTTGTTGATGGCCATTTGCTCGGAAAGAGACCCCAACATGGCTTGAACGCTAGGTTCTTCCGTATTCCGATTAGATCATGCGATTTCGCGGGTGGAAGTCCCCGCAACCATTTCCCCCTCCTCTATTGGGAGAATCTCTTCTTCATTATCTCACCGTGCAGCCATGGCTTTGGTGGTCGTCATTGGAAGCGCTTGTCCAAGGAACGGTGGCTCTGATACCAAGCTTGATATGATCTCCCCTTTTGGGCTAAGGCTCGATCTCTTCTAATTCTCAGATCTGGACTAAGTCTGACATGGAACTTTGTAAATAGATCCCCTTTTGATATATTGTAGCCCCAGAAAAGAGATTTCCAACAAATCTAGTTTCAGGCAAATCGGATGTAGGGATCTCGAGATATCGTCTGATTACTGGACGAAGGTCAGGGTGTTCTGTTTTGGATCTGTGGATGGAGGCACGCGATCCTAGGTAATGGTAGTTGAAGGAGGACCGGCGTTAATGGGGTGGCACCAGTGAAAAGTGGTGGTGGAAGGGTTATGGTCGATGGAAGGGTTATGGAAAGTGTTGGATAGATTAGAAGAAGGGGGAGGAGAGGGCCACCCCTAAGGGACTAGGGTGATTGGCCAGTCGAGGGCGGTTAGAAGCGGCGTCACCGGGGATTGAGAGAACGGGAGCGAAGAAGATGAAGGAGGCAAGGCAAAACTCAATTCTCAATTCAATAATGACTTTGGTTGCCATCCGCTTCCTTTTAGAGGCTAACCAACAACTCAAATTAACCATAACAATACAATTTTCGCCGACCACGTTCGAACGCGCCCGACCGCGTTCAAACGCACTGAGTTCGCTCCTCTGGATTTGCGAACGCGATGCAAGCGTTCTAATGTGCGATCGAACGCACCTGTCGGTATTTGCGAATGCAATGCAGGCGTTCACAGTGCGTTCGAATGGGGTGTTCGAACGCATAATGCACACACTTCACCCATGTTCACAACCGCGTTCGAACTCACTCCACCCGCATTCGAATGCGACTTATAGAAAACTTGTTAAATACTAAAACATGACACAAAGACACTCCTAAAGTGAATCCATGCTCGAGACGACATCAGTGAAGTCTGAATCGTATCACAGAACAATTCTTCGCGTACCAGGGTACAGCGGAAGAATATAAGGTGACGCTTGCGAGCTTCCATCTTGAAGATGAGACACTTCACTGGTTTCGAATAGCCAATGCCCATGAGACGATTGAAACTTGGGCAGACTTTTGCACCAATATCACACGGCGATTTAGAGCGTCAGGGTATGAAGACTTCAATGCTCTCCTATCAAAGACGGTGCAGAGGACCACAGTGCATATTAAGAAGAATTTGGGAGGATAAGTAGCCGATATCAACCCCTATGGATAGATCAGTAATTTTGCAGCACCTTCATCTCCGGGCTGCGGGGAGACATACAAGCCGACGTGAGGGCTTTAAGGCCTAGAACCTTAAAGGAGGCCTTCGAAGATGTGGTGCTCATGGAAGACAAACATCGAGCCATGAAGTTACACCTGAAACAAAACTGGACAAGCCAAGGAAGCCGCAATCAAGCTCAACAAACCATAGCAGCAGGAAATATAACTGGCATAAAAGAACGGCTGCTACAATGGTGCCTCCTCGATCACCCCTGAATCCCTCCCAAGATGTGAAGTACGCTCCTAGAGGTCCGGGACAAGCACTCACACTTGCTCAAGTGGAGGAATGAAAAACCAAAGGCCTATACTTTCGTTGTGATGAGAAGTTTGTACCCGGGCATCGCTATGCTAAACCGATGGGATCGGTGTTGCTAATCAATGGATTGGAGGAGGAGTAGTTTAGTAGCAACCTATGGAGGACATGATGGCCGAGATCTCCCTCCACGCCTATTCCGGGATAGCCGCACTAAGGACTCTGCGGGTGAACGATGTAATCAAGTCAACCAAAGTGAGAATCTTGATTGACACCGGGTCCACCCACAACTTCATTGACAAGAGGTTTCTTAGGAATATTGGGCTTGAGTTGGAACCCACGGAAGGATTCAAGGTGACGATTGGAGATGGCACCACATTGCGGGCAGATTTCATTTGTGGAGGTGTGGAGTTGAAGGTGCAAGGCTAAATTTTTACATTGGATCTTTATCCATTGGCCTTACGAGGTGCCGATATTATTTTAGGGACTCAATAGCTTTAAAGCTTGGGGCTAGTGATATTTGACTTTATAAACCTCACATTGACATTTTAGAGGAATGACCGAAGAGTGCTGCTGGATGGAAGTCAACCGCTATTTGAACTTCTAAGCATAGGGGACGCAAGGGAGCTCGCTTCTTTCTCGACACCCACCTTCCCTTTCTTCTCAAATTTGCGGAAAGCCAGTGCAGAGAATAGTGATCTGGTCTGACTCATGGACTAGCTGAGAGAGATCCCATCAAGCCACCCCGAGCACGAGGAGTGCGATGGGTTAGTACTCAAGCGCGGGCGGATCAAGGTACCCGCGGACGAAGAGCTACCAAGACTATTGGTAACACACTTCCATCATACTCCTATAGCAAGCAATGAAGGGGTCTTACGTACCTACAAGCGGTTGGCCCAAAACTGTACATGGACAACGATGAAGTTGGATGTGAAGAAGTATGTGCGTAAATGCCGAATTTGCCAACGAGTCAAATCGGAGACACTCAACCCTAGTAGGCTGTTGCAACCACTGCCTATACAGGAGCATATTTATGAGGATGATACGATTCGGACTTCACCGACATCGTCTCGAGTTTGGATTTACCTTAGGATAAGATTGAGTTTTAGGATAAGATTGAGTTTTAGGATAAGATTGAGTTTTAGGATAAGATTGTGTTTTAGGATAAGATTGAGTTGTTGGTTAGCCTATAAAAGTATGTGTAGGGCAACCAAAATTATTATTGAATATTGAGAATTGAGTTTGCCTTGCCTCCTTCATCTTCTTCGCTCCCGTTCCCTCAATCTCCCCGGCGACGCCGCTTCTAATCTCCCTCGACTGGCCAATCACCCTAGTCCCTTAGGAGTGGCCCTCTTCTCCCCCTTCTTCCAATTTATCCATCGCTATCTCTAACCTTTCCATCATCCATAACCCTTCCACCATCACTTTTACACCGGTGCCACCCCATCAACACCGGCCCTCCACAATCCACCATTACCTAGGATTTCGTGCCTTCATCCACGGAATCCAAAACAGAGTATCCTGACGTTCGTCCACTAAACGAACGATATTTCGAGATCCCCATCTCCGATTCGCCTCAAACTAGATCCGTTGGAAAGCTCTTTTCCGGGCCTACAACATATCAAAATTTCACAGCGATCCAACGGCGGGATATTTCGGGATCTGATCTCAAAGTTCCGTGCAAGATCGTATTAATCTTGAATCAGAGCCATAGCACCAAAAGAGGGTTCGTATCAATCTGGTATCAGAGCCTATAGCCGAGGAAGGATCGTAACAATCTGGTATCAGAGCCACCGTTCCTCGGACAAGCGCTTCCAATGACGACCACTAGATCCATGGCTGCACGGCGTGATGATGAAGAAGAGATTCTCCCAATAGAGGAGGAAGAGACGATTGCGGGGACTTCCACCCGCGGAACCATCCGATCTAATCGGAATACGGAAGAGCCTAGCGTTCTATCCATGTTGGGGTCTATTTCAGAGCAGATTGCCATCAACAACCAGATGATGATGGAGATGATGCGGGAACTACGGGCGTCAAGGGAAGCAATGTCTAACGGGAAGGCACCATCGACCCCACGACGCGAGTCCAACCCCTTGAATCAATCCTCACCGATTCAGCCTTTGCAACCACAAGAGCCGCTGCTACCACCACCCTATGGGCAGAGGCAAGCAAGGATGGTTACACCAGGTCCAGTTGCAGGTGAACCCATCCGACGAGCGAATCACCATGGAGACCACATTGGAGATCAAGATCCATGGGCGGGCCGATACGATCCGGAACCACGGCGAGTTGATCTAAACCGAAGGAGGGATCATCAACCCTTCATGGTGCATCCTCCGCCGGTTAGACAAGGAGTTGGGCATGATCCGGAACGAGACAACGGCATTCGTGGACAAGTCGTGCGTCTCGAATTCCCCAAGTTCAAAGGTGGCGATCCAATTGATTGGTTGTATAGGGCGGAGCAATTCTTTGCATACCAAGGTACGGCGGAAGAATACAAGGTGACGCTTGCAAGCTTCCACCTTGAGGATGCGGCGCTTCATTGGTTTCGATCAGCCAATGCCATTGAGGCCATCGAAACTTGGGCTGAATTTTGCGCCGATATCACACGGCGATTTGGAGTATCGGGCTATGAAGACTTTGATGCTCTCCTCTCAAAGACGGTTCAGAAGACCACGGTTGGGTCATACCAAGAAGAATTTGAGAGGATTAGTAGCCGATGTCATCCACCATGGACGGATCAGCAACTTCGCAGCACCTTCATCTCCGGGCTGCGGGGTGACATACAAGCCGATGTGAGGGCTTTAAGGCCTAGAACCTTAAAGGAGGCCTTCCAAGATGCGGTGCTTATGGAAGATAAGCATAGGGCCATGAAGATACACTTGAAGCAGAGTTGGACAAGCCAAGGAAGCCGCAATCAAGCTCTATCAAACATAGCGGCAGAAAATACTAGTGGAGTAACAAGAGTTGCTGCTGCATTGATACCTCCTCGAGCACCCTTGAAGCCATCCCAAGATGTGAAGTACGCACCTAGAGGTCCGGGGCGAGCACTCACACCTGCCCAAGTAGAAGAAAGAAGAGCCAAGGGCTTATGCTTCCGTTGTGATGAGAAGTTTGTACCAGGGCATCGTTGTGCTAAACCGATGGGATCGGTGATGCTCATCGATGGATTGGAGGAAGCGGAGGATGAGCTTGCAGCTGAAAGCGCAGATGTGGCTGGACATCGAGGAGAAGAAGTTGAGGAGCAAAACGTGGAGGACGTGATAGCTGAAATCTCCCTCCACGCCTATTCGGGGACGGCGGCACCAAAGACATTGCGGGTGAACGGAGTAGTCAAGAAGACCACAGTGAGAATCTTGATTGACACTGGGTCCACCCACAACTTCATTGACAAGAGGCTCCCTAGGAAGATTGGGCTCGAGTCGGAACCCACGGAAGGGTTCGATGTGACGATTGGAGATGGCACCACCTTGCGAGCAGATTCTATTTGTGGAGGTGCAGAATTGAAGGTGCAAGGCCAAACTTTCACATTGGATCTTTATCCATTGGCCTTGCAAGGTGCCGATATTGTTTTAGGAACCCAATGGCTTCGGAGCTTGGGGCCCGTGACCTTTGATTTTATAAGCCTCACATTGACCTTTTGGAGAGATGATCAGAGAGTGTTGTTGGATGGAAGTAAACCGCTGCTTGAACTTTCAAAAGAAAGGGAGCTCGCTTCTTTCTCGGCACCCACTTTTCCTTTCTTTTCAGATCTACGGAGAGCCAGTGCAGAGGATAGTGATCTGGTCCGACTCATGGAGGAGTTGAGAGAGAACCCCTCAAGCAACCCCGAGCACGAGGAGCGCAATGGGTTAGTACTAGAGCACGGGCGAATCAAGGTACCCCGAAACGAAGAGCTACGGAGGCTATTGATGTCACACTTCCATGATACTCCTATAGCAGGTCATGAAGGGGTATTACGTACTTACAAGCGGCTGGCCCAAAACTGTACTTGGACTGGGATGAAGACGGACGTGAAGAAGTATGTGCGTGAATGTCAAATCTGCCAACGAGTCAAATCGGAGGCACTCAAGCCTAGCGGGCTACTGCAACCACTACCGATACCAGAGCGTATTTGGGAGGATATCTCCATGGACTTCATCGAGGGGCTGCCGAAAGTTCGAGGACAATCGGTGGTGTTTGTTGTGGTGGATAGACTGAGCAAGTATGCACATTTCATAACATTGTCTCACCCGTTTTCAGCAAAAAGGGTTGCTGAAATTTTTGTTCGGGAAGTGGCACGCTTGCATCGGATGCCTAGGACGATCGTGTCAGACCGGGATCGCATCTTCATAAGTGAGTTTTGGTCCGAGTTCTTCAGATTGCAAGGGACTCAAATCAATCTTAGTTCAGCATATCACCCCGAGACGGATGGCCAAACCGAGGTGGTGAATCGTGGACTAGAGCAATACTTGCGATGCTTTGTGGCGGATCGACCAAAGGATTGGGTCAAATTTCTTCCCTGGGCTGAGTGGTCATACAATACCGCTCATCACTCAAGCATTGGCATGACCCCATTTGAGGCGGTTTATGGGCGCACTCCCCCTGTCTTGCGTGCCTACGATAGACTCGCGGCGACGGATAGGACTGAGCTTGACTTGGAGCTTGCTGATCGAGATGAAACATTGAGACGGCTCAAGACTCACCTAGCCACAGCACAAAACCGCATGAAGCAAACGCATGACAAAGGCAGACGTGAGCGAGAATTTGAGGTGGATCAATTGGTGTTCGTTCGAGCTCAACCGTATCGACAATCCACATTGAGGCCAATTTTGAACCAAAAGTTGGGATACAAGTACTATGGTCCGTACCGAGTGCTACAACGAATCGGTCCAGTAGCTTACCGATTGGACCTACCTGAAGGAACCAGGATACATCCCGTCTTCCATGTCTCGGCATTGAAGGCCCAGATCGGGCCTAACCATGTAGTGGGTTCGACCTTACCCGAACAAATGGAGGAAGATGGCTCCACTGAGCCGGTTCGAGTCCTAAGTCGTAGGAGAAGACGCCAAGGATCCAGATTAGAGACTGAAGTGCTGATTGAGTGGTTGGGCAAACCTACTGACGAGTCTACATGGGAGCTAGAGGCAGACATCATGGATCGCTTCCCAAATTTCAAACCTTGAGGACAAGGTTGCGGAAGCGTGGTGGATTGATACGATTCGGACTTCACCGACATCGTCTCGAGTTTGGATTTACCTTAGGATAAGATTGAGTTTTAGGATAAGATTGAGTTTTAGGATAAGATTGAGTTTTAGGATAAGATTGTGTTTTAGGATAAGATTGAGTTGTTGGTTAGCCTATAAAAGTATGTGTAGGGCAACCAAAATTATTATTGAATATTGAGAATTGAGTTTGCCTTGCCTCCTTCATCTTCTTCGCTCCCGTTCCCTCAATCTCCCCGGCGACGCCGCTTCTAATCTCCCTCGACTGGCCAATCACCCTAGTCCCTTAGGAGTGGCCCTCTTCTCCCCCTTCTTCCAATTTATCCATCGCTATCTCTAACCTTTCCATCATCCATAACCCTTCCACCATCACTTTTACACCGGTGCCACCCCATCAACACCGGCCCTCCACAATCCACCATTACCTAGGATTTCGTGCCTTCATCCACGGAATCCAAAACAGAGTATCCTGACGTTCGTCCACTAAACGAACGATATTTCGAGATCCCCATCTCCGATTCGCCTCAAACTAGATCCGTTGGAAAGCTCTTTTCCGGGCCTACAACATATCAAAATTTCACAGCGATCCAACGGCGGGATATTTCGGGATCTGATCTCAAAGTTCCGTGCAAGATCGTATTAATCTTGAATCAGAGCCATAGCACCAAAAGAGGGTTCGTATCAATCTGGTATCAGAGCCTATAGCCGAGGAAGGATCGTAACAGAGGACATCTCCATGGACTTCATCGAAGGGTTGCGGAAGGTTCAAGGACAATCGGTGGTATTCGTTGTTGTGGATAGGCTGAGCAAATATGCTCATTTCATAGCATTGATGCACTCGTTTCAGTAAAAAAGGTTGCTGAAATTTTTGTTCGGGAAGTGGCACGCTTGCATGGGATGCCTAGGACGATCATGTCAGACCGGGATCGCATCTTTATTAGCAAGTTTTGGTCTGAGGTCTTCATATTTCAAGGGACTCGAGTCGACCTTAGTTCAGCTTATCACCCCGAGATGGATTGCCAAACCAAGGTGGTGAATCGCGGACTGAGCAATACTTGCGATGCTTTGTGGCGGACCGACTAAAGGATTGGGTCAAATTCTTTCCATGGGCTGAGTGGTCATATAATACAGCTCATCACTCTAGCATTGGCATAACCCCCTTTGAGGCGGTTTATGGGCGGACTCCCCCTGTCTTGCGTGCCTACGATAGACTCGCGGCGGCGGATAGGACTGAGCTCGACTTGGAACTTGCTGATCGAAATGAAACCTTGAGATGGCTCAAGATTCACCTAGCAACAGCCCAAAACCGCATGAAAGCAGACTCATGACAAAGGCCGGCATGAGTGAGAGTTTGAGGTGGATCAATTGGTGTTCGTTCGAGCTCAACCATACCGGCAATCTACATTGAGGCCAATTTTGAATTAGAAGTTGGGTCACAAGTACTTTGGTCCATACCGAGTGCTACAATGAATCGGTCTAGTGGCTTACCGATTGGACCTACCCGAGGGAACCCGGATCCATCCGGTTTTCCATGTATCAGCATTGAAGGCCCAGATCGGGCTTAACCATGTGGTGGGTTCGGCCTTGCCCAAACTAATGGAGGAAGATGGCCCAACTGAACCGGTCCGAGTCTTAGGCCATAGGAGAAGATGTCATGGATCCAGATTGGAGATAAAAATGCTGATCGAATGGCTAGGCAAGCCCACTGACGAGTCTACCTAGGAGTTAAAGTCAGATATTATGGATTGCTTCCCCAATTTCACACCTTGAGGACAAGGTTGTGGAAGCGTAGTGGATTGATACGATTCAGACTTCACTGATGTTGTCTCGAGCATGGATACACTTTAGGGGTGTCTTTGTTTTTTATTTTAGTCTTTAATTCATAGAAAAATAAGTTTTCTGAATGTCGTGTTCGAACGCTGGTGGAGTGCATTCGAACGCGCTTGTGAAGCCTGCATCAAGTTCGCACATATAGAGAGTGAAAAATGTGCGTTTGAACGCACCTATGAATGCCTGCATCATGTTCACACATATAGAGAATGTAAAATGTGTGTTCGAACATGATCGGGCATGTTCAAACGCGGTCGACGAAAATCTACTGTTTTAGGGTTAATAATTGTTATTTTTGAATTATTTGGTTAGCCTTTAAAGGTGTGGATGGCAAATATAGAATCATTATTAAATGAACTGAGTTTTGCCTTATCTCCTTCGTCTTCTTCTCTCCCGTTCTCTCGTTCCCCGACGTCGCCGCTTCTAGCCTCCCTCGACCGGCCAATCACCCTAGTCCCTTAGGAGCGGCCCACTCCTCTCCCTTCTTCCAATCTATCTATCACTTTGCCCTAACAATACCATCACCCATAACCCTTCCATCTCCATGTTCTCACCGGTGCCACCCCATTAACGCCGGTCCACCAACCTTCACCATCACCAAGGATCTCGTGCCTCCATCCACGAATCCTAAGATAGACTCCCTGATGTTTATCCACTAATCGGACGATATCTTAAGATCCCACTGCCCGATTTGCCTAAACCTTGATTTGTTGGAAAGCTCTTTTCCGAGGCTACAACATATCAAAATTTTACATTGATCGAATAGCTGAATCTTTTGAGATCTATTTTCAAAGTTTCGTATTAGATTCTGTCCAGATCTGAAAATTGAAATAGATTGAGCTTTGGCCAAAATGGGAAATCGTATCAAGAAGATAGGAGGTAAGAAATCAATAATCCAATTGCATAATGAATTTGACTGCCCACATACTTATAGATGCTAGCCAACAAGTCCTAATAACAATAAGTAACCCTAGTTCTAGAGGATTCCCGTCGATCGTGTTCGAATGCGCCCGATCGCGTTTGAACGCACAAAAGACGTTCTCTGTATATGTGAACACGATGCAAGCATTACAATGCACTTTTTGGCTCTGTATTTGCGAACCTAATGCAGGCATTCGCAAGGGCGTTCGAATATGACCTACATAAATTTTAATTTAATAAAAATAATCAACTAATATAATAAGAAAAGATCCTAACTAAATGTATCAGCCCACCACACTTCCCCCACCTTGCCCTCAAGGTGAAAAGTCGAGGAAACACTCCAAGATATCAGTCTCCAACTCCCATGTTGCCTCATCGAATGGCTTGCCAAGCCACTCGATTAGAATCTCCATCTCTAATCTGGTACCATGTCATCGTCGGCACCTAGCAAGTATACAAACTGGCTCTATGATCTTTATCTCCTCCAATAGCTTCAGTAGAACTGATCCAACGACCTCATGATCTCCAATCCTCTCCCTCAGTAATAAAACATGGAAGATAGGATGCACTCTCAATCTTTCCGGCAGCTCCAAATAATATGCAACCGGACAAATATGCTCTAACACCCGAAACAGACCAAAATAGTGATGTGCTAACTTTTGGTTATACATCGGACGTAAGGTCACCTGTCGATACGGTTGCACCCTCACAAATACCCAACTGCTGATGTTGAACTCTTACTACTTCTGTCTGTGATCATAAACTTGCTTCATGCAGTTTTGAGTAAGTTTAAGATGGGCACACAACTTCCTCAATGTGGCGTCTTTATAGTAGGCGTAATGTCGAAGCCGTGCATCCATACACCACATCAAATGGAGTCATGTCAATGCTGCTATAGTAGGCGGTGTTGTAAGACCACTCCGCCCATGGTAACAACTCCAACCATCGTCTCGGCATCCCTCCAACAAAGCACCTCAAGTACTGCTTAATACCTTGATTGACCACCTCTTTTGGCTGTACATCTATGGATGGTAGGCCGAACTGAAGTTTAATTGAGTCCTCTGCAATCTAAAAAACTCCATCCAAAAGTCACTCATAAATACACGATCACGATCCGAGACAATCGTGCGTGGCATGCCATGTAACCAAGCAAATCTCTCACAAAAATTTCAGCCACTGACTTGGCTGAAAATGAATGTGACAATGCCGGAAAATGCACATAATTGCTCAATCTGTCAACCACCATAAAGATAACGGAATAACCACGTACCAGCGGAAGACCCTTTATGAAATTCATAAAAAGGTCTTCCCAAACACGGTCTGGTATAGGTAAAGGCTGAAGTAATTCAGTCGGTTTCAATGTGGTTGCCTTACCCGTTTGATAGACTTCGCAAGCACGGACAAAACTCCTCACATCCCGCCTCAATCCTAGCCACGTGCAACTCTGAGATATTCTCCTGTAAGTCTTCAAGACACCCTCATGACAAGCCTCTGGAGTTTGGTGGAAGTGCTCCCACAATTTCTGCCGCAATCTATCATTTGCGAGCACTCAAATGTATCTGCAGTCCAACAGGAAACCGCCTCAATTTTCCAAATCGGGATGGCACTCCGGATCGTCCATCACCTCTTGTAACAATCTCAAAATATCTGGGTCAAATGTACATGCATACCTCAGCTCATCAAGGAAGGGAAAGATAGGAGAAGAATAAGCTACAAGCACGGAGGTATCGGGTTGGCATGATAGTGCATCCCCCGTTCCATTTTCTGTTCCCTTCTTGTATTGGATTTCATAATCATACCCTAGAAATTTTGTGACCCATCTTTGCTGTGCTGGAGTGTGTATACGCCCTCCACTTTCTCACCGCATGCAGAATTACCAACAACATCTCTCTCTGATAAGTCGATAATTGCTGAGATTTTTGTGAAAAAGCCTTTCTAAGAAAGGCTATGAGACGTCTTCCTTACATTAGTACAACTCCTATGCCAACTCCCGATGTATCACATTCCACAACGAACTCTTCAGTAAAGTCCGGTAGAGCTAGAATGGGCGCCGTCGTCATTGCTGTTTTCAATTTTTCAAAGGCTGTAGTGGCTTCATTTGTCCATCTAAAAGAGTCCTTCAACAAAGAAGTGAGAGGAGCAGCGATTTTGCCATACCCCGGTGATGAAGCGGCGATAATATCCGGTCAGCCCCAAAAATCCTCTCAATTTGGTGGTGGTACTAGGAATAGGCCAAATGGTCATGCATACTACCTTTTGAGGATCCACCGCTACACGTTCCGTTGAGATGATATGGCTTAAATACTCCACTTGTGGTACTCCCCATAGGCACTTGAACTTCTTGATCTTCAATTGGTTTTGCTTTAACAAATTCAGTACATCCTCCAAATGCCACCGATGCTCCAATTTAGTCCTACTAAACACCAAAATGTCGTCAAAAAAATATCATGACATACCTTCACAATAGAGGCCAAAATATATCATTCATGAGGCCTTGAAAGGTAGCTGGAGCATTGGTGAGACCAAAAGGCATCACCTAGAACTCGTAATGCCCGTCCAGAGTCCAAAATGCAGTCTTGTGCACATCCGCCCTCAAGTCAAGCTTGCTAAATATAGTCGTCCATACAAGCTCGTCCAGTAGCTCCTCTATAACCGGAATGGGATACCGATCCTTGACAATAATAGCGTTTAGTATTTGATAGTCGACACAAAAATGCCATGTCCCCGTCTTTTTTCCGCACTAATAGCACGAGGGATGAGTATGAGCTATGACTTGGTTGTATGAAGCCTTGCTCCAACATCTCGGCTACCATCTTGAAGATTACTTCTTTTTGCACATGTGGATACCGATATGGCCTCACATTTGCGGGTGCAGCCCCGGGAACAATCTCAATGCAGTGGTCTACCATTCTCCTTGGTGGCAACTCCTTTGGATCCTCAAACAGTCTAGCAAATTTGTCTAATAAATTAGATAACTCGATGGTAGTATCTATACTCATTTAAGGCTCATCTCCTGCTGGTTCTAACTGAAGAAGATAGGCCAAATCACTCGCACATGGCAGCCCACCATCAGCTACATCGTAGGAATCGGTAGAGATTGAACGCCATCAAGCTGCACGTCCTTGCTTAAATTTCATCCACATGCTCCGAAAATGAAAAGTGACGGGTCCCAAGCTTTGTAACCACTAAGTGCCAAGAACAATGTCTGCTCCTTGCAGCGCCAACGGATATAAGTCCACAATGATGTCATGTACTTGCATTTGTATACTGACCCGGCAACACAAGCTCTCCGCCTTAAGCTTCGTGCCGTCTCCAATAGCAACGTCAAACCCCATGGTCGGTTCAGTATTCAAACGCAATCTCCTCACTAACCTCTCATCTAGAAAGTTGTGTGTACTCCCCAAATCGATGAGGATGTGCACACAATGCTTTCTACGAATCCGTCTACCCGTAACGTCCTCGACGCAGAACTATCTGAATATGCATACATCGATATTTCAGCTTGGATATCTTCCTCCATGCCCACCTCAATGACCTCCTCATGGACCTCCTCTTGACACTCTCCATCATCAACAACCTCATCATCCTCCTTGAGACCATCGATGAGCATCACATTCTTGAACGGTTTGGAACACCGATGACTGGGGGTGAAACGCTCATCACATCGAAAGCAAAAATCAGTCGCTCTTCGCTCCTCCACCTGGGTAGGTGTGAGAGTTCGAATGGAGGGGTCTTATGCCTTCTCTAACATTGGAAGAAGGTCTCAAAGGTGGTCGTGGTCTAGTGCTCGCAGTCTCTATTTTTAAACCCATAGAATTTCCAGCCAGTGTTCTAGGCATAAATCGCCCATCTCGGTTGCCCCAATTAGTTTTCGCTGCCAACATGAGAGCCTTATGTTTTTGCTCCATCCTCATGGCCTTCTCAAAGGCCTCCTTAAGAGTGTTAGAACAAAGAGCATAAATATCCGCCTGTATCTCATCCCGCAACCCTAAAATGAATGTGCACATCAATGTCAGTTCGGGCTACGGTGGCTCACAACGACTACTAACTCTTTCAAAATCTGCTTGGTACTCCAATATGGTTGTCCTCTGAACCATCTTGCTTAATATGGCAGCAAAATCTTCATATGCCACTGTCTTAAATCTACATGTAATCCTCCTAGAAAAGTCAACCCATCCGGTAAATCCTCCACCACAAATAATTGATCTATATCAATGCAATGCCGTTCCTTGGAGGTGAAAGCTTGCCATCTGGAGCTTTGCATCTTCGGCTGTCCCTTGACAATCAAAGTATTATTCAACTTGAAACACCCAATCCGTTGGATCACCGCCTTAGAATTTTGGAAAGTCCAAGCGTGCGGTTCTCCCTCGAATAGCATTGTCGGGTTCGCGAAGGATCCTTGGTTTAGGTCTGAACCTTTGTGCATATTGATCACCTTCTCTAAATCCTCGAGCACATCCATCACCATCTCCAAAGGGATTAACCTCATCCTCAAAGTGTCAATCCTTCTCATCTACGAAGCGCACCGGTGCCGCATGCCTCTCGGGTTCCACCACCACCGGTCTTGGGTTTCGTAATGGAGGTGGGGGATGATGTGTAGGCATGGGTAAGAGGGGATCATTGACACTCACATGTCGCACCTAGACCTGTGGGGTATCGGTTGGATGAGGTCCTACCGTTGCTCCTTCTTGAGGCATCGATCGTCGTTGAGGAGAAGATGATGTCGATCTATTCATGACATATTCATTTAAATCATTATGATTCTGATAAGCTCTAATACCAATGATAAGCTCTGATACCAAATTGATGGGCTCTGGAACCAAAAGATTGGCTATGGAACAAATCCTTATAATCTAAATTTATTATAGGAATCAGTCCGCGCAATCGTAGGAAAATATTCGTCAGATATTCTCCTATAGTTAGAAAATTACTAAACCAATTAGGTTCGATCCGTAATTTCCTAATCTACAACTTTCGTATTTATGCTCCAAGATATCAGTCTCCAACTCCCATGTCATCTCATCAGATGGCTTGCCAAGCCACTCAACTAAAATTTCCATCTCTAATCTGGAACCATGTCGTCGACGTCTAGCAAGTACTCGAACTAGCTCTAGGATCTCTATCTCCTCCAATGGCTTCGGTAGAACCGATCCAACAATCTCATGATCTCCAATGCGCTCTCTCAATAATGAAACATGAAAATAGGGTGCACTCTCAACCTCTCCGGTAGCTCCAAACGATATGCAACCGAACCAATACGCTCTAATACTCAAATGCATCCGCGATCCAACAGCAAACCGCCTCGATTATTCAACTATGGATGGCGCTCTGTATCATCCATCACCTCCTATAACAATCTCAAAATATCTGGGTCAGATGTACATACATACCTCAGCTCATCAAGGAAGGGAAAGGTAGGAGATGAATAGGCTGCAAGCTCGGCGGTATCGGGGTGGCGCGATAGTGCATCCGCCGCTCTATTTTCCATTCCCTTCTTGTATTGAATTTTATAATTATACCCCAACAATTTTGTGACCCATTGCTGCTGTGCCAAAATGTGTATGCGCTGTCCCATAAAGTATGGAAGGCTCCTTTAATCGGTTCAGATAATGAATCGTCTACCAATCAAATAAGGCTTTCACTTTGTCACCACATGTAGAATTGCCAACATCTCTCTCTCATAAGTCGATAATTGCTGATATTTTTATGATAAAGCGTTGCTAAGATACGTCATTGCTGTTTTCAAATTTTCAAACACTATAGTGGCTTCATTCATCCATCTAGAGTCATTCTTCAACAAAGAAGTGAGGGGAGCAGCGATCTTGCCATATTCGGCGATGAATCAGCGATAATATCCGATCAGCCCCAAAAATTCTCTCAATTCGGTAGTAGTTGTAGGAATAGACCAAGCAGTTATACATGCAACCTTTTGAGGATCTGCCACTACACCATCCGCTGAAATGATGTGGCCTAAATACTCCACCTTTAGTACTCCCCAAGGCACTTGGACTTCTTCATTTTCAATTGGTTTTTCTCCAACAAATTTAGCACATCCTTCAAATGCCACCAATGCTCCAATTTAGTCCTGCTATATACCAAAATATCATTAAAAAATACTAAGGCATACCTTCGCAAGAGAGGCCGAAATATATCATTCATGAGGCTTTGAACAGTAGCTGGAGCATTGGTGAGACCAAAAGGCATCACTCGGAACTCGTAATGCCCGTTCAGAGTCCAAAATATAGTTTTATGCACATCCGTCGAGTGAACTCTAATTTGATGATACCCGGCCCTCAAGTCAAGCTTACTAAATATAGTCACCCCTGCAAGCTCGTCCAGCAACTCCTCGATAACCAGAATGGGATACCGGTCCTTGACGGTATTAGTGTTTAGTGCTCGATAGTCCACACAAAAATGTCATGTTCCGTCATTTTTTTTGCACCAATAACACGGGGGATGAGTATGAACTATGACTTGGTTGTATGAGACATTGCTCCAATATCTCGGCTACCATCTTTGAGATAACTTCTTTTTGTACATGTGGATACTGATATAGCCTCACATTCGCAGGTGCAGCCCCGAGTACAATCTCTATGCGATGGTCCATCGCTCTCCTTGGTGGCAACTCTTGTGGCTCCTCAAACAGTCCAGAAAAGTTATCTAATAAATTAGACAATTCAATAGTAGTACCTGAACTCATTTGAGGCTCCTCTCATAATGGTCCTAACTGAAGAAGATAGGCCAAATCAAACGCACAAGGCAGCCCCTTTATAGGTTGCATCGCAGGAATCGGCGAAGATCGAACACCATCAAGCCACACATCTTTGTTTCCTTGTTTATATTTCATCCACATGCTTTGAAAATCAAATGTGATGGGTCCCAAACTCTGTAACCACTGAGCACCAAGGACAATGTCCGCTCCTCGCAATGCCGATGGATACAAGTCCATACTGATGTCGTGTCCTTGCACCCGTATACTGACCTGGCGACACAAGCTCTCCGCCCTAAGCTTCGTGCCGTCTCCAATAGCAACGTCAAATCCCGTGGTCGGTTCGGCATCCAAACCCAATCTCATCAGTAATCTCTCATCTAGAAAGTTGTGTGTAATCCTCGAATCAATGAGGATGTGCACACAATGATTTCTAACGAGTCCATCTACCCATAACGTCCTTGGTGCAGAAGTACCCAAATATGCATGCATCGATATTTCAGCTTGGATATCTTCCTCCATGCCCTCCATAATGGTCTTCTCATGGGTCTCCTCTAGACACTCTCCATCATCAACAAAATCATCATCCTCCTTAGGACCATCGATAAGTATCACACTCCTGATAGGTTTAGAACACTGATGATCGGGGGCGAAACACTCATCACATCGAAAGCAAAGACCCTTCGCTCTTCGCTCCTCCACCTGGGCAAGTGTGAGAGTTCGAACGGAGGGTCTAGTGCCTCCTCTAACATTGGAAGAAGGTCTTAAAGGTGGTCGTGGTCTAGTAGTCGCAGCCGCTGTTTTTGAATCCGCAGAATTTCCAACCAGCATTCTAGGTGCAAACCGCCCACCTCGGTTGCCCCAATTAGTTTTCGCTGCCATCTTTAGAGCCCTATGCTTTTGTTCCATCCTCACGGCCTTCTCAAAGTCCTCCTTAAGAGTAGTAGGATATAGAGCACGAACATTCGCTTATATCTCCTCTCATAGTTCTGAAATAAATATACTCATCAATGTACGTTCAGGCCATGATGGCTTAAAACGACTACTAACTCTTTCAAATTCAGCTTAGTATTCTAGCACGGTAGTCCTTTGAATCATCTTGCTTAATGTGGCAGCGAAATCTTCATATGCCGCTGTCCCAAATCTGTGTATAATCCTCCTACAAAAATCAGCTCATCCGGTAAATCCACCACCACAAATAATCGATCTATACCAATGCAATGTCGTTCCTTGGAGGTGGAAGCTTGCCATCTCAACTTTTGCATCTTTCGCTGTACCTTGACAATCAAAATATTATTCAACTTGAAATACCCTATCCGTTGGATCACCGCTTTGGAATTTTAGAAAGTCCAAATGTGCGATTCTCCCCCGAATAGCGTTGTTAGGTTCGTGAAAGATCCTTGGTTCAGGTCTAAACCGTTGTGCATGTTGATCACCTTCTCTAAATCCTCGAGGATGTCCATCACCATATCCATAAGGATCAACTTCATCCTCAAAGTGCCAATCCTCCTCATCGACGAAGCGCACCGGTGCCGCACGCCTCTCGGGTTCCACCACCACTAGTCTTGAGTTTTATAGCGGAGGTGGGGGATGATGTGAAGGCATAGGTAGGAGGGGATCATTGATACTCATTTGACGCACCTGGACCTGTGGGGTATCGGCTTTATGGGTTTGCACTACTGGTCCTTCTTGAAACTCTATTCGTCGTCGAGGAGATGACGAACCTAATCGATTCACGAGATATTCCTAAAATTCATTGTGGTCCCTTTGTATGTTGTCAATTCTATGCAACAATGTTTGGAACATGCTCGTTAGTTCATCCATATTTGAACCCATGGATGTTGGTTGACTCGGTCCTACTGTGGTCGCTTCAAAGGAATCGGCCTTACGGTTAGGATCATCGTGCATTGAGTCCTCCCTTGTCGGTGTGCTCTCTCCATAAGTCTCCTTGTTGATGTCATCTTCCTTGTTTCAACTATTAATAGAGGTCTGAGGTTCATCTGCTTTGATACCAATTTGATAAGCTCTGATACCAATTGATAGACTCTAATACCAATTAATAGGCTCTGATACCAATGATAAGCTTTGATCCAATTGATAAGCTCTGATACCAAATTGATAGGCTCTGATACCACTTGATAAGCTTTGATACCAAATTGATAAGCTCTGATACCAATGATAAGCTCTGAGACCAAATTAATGGGCTCTGGAACCAAAAAATCGGCTACGGAACAATTCCTTAAGATTTGATTTTATTGTAGAAATCAGTCCGCGCAATTGTGGAAAAATATTCATCAAATATTATCCTATAGTCAGAAAACTTTTGTATTTACACCCTTTGCATATTCAAACTATAGTAGGGACAAAAATACGGAATAACGTGGGTGATAGTGGTGGTGACGAGTAGAGTGGATGTTAGGGTTATGGATGGGTATAGAGATGAGGGTGGATTATCGAAGTGATTAAGGGAAGTAGACGAAGGGAACGAAGTAGTCAAGATCCCAAAGAAGAGGGGTGACTCGACAGACGAGGGAGAAATCTTGCCAATGATAGAGGTGGAAGGATGGTGATAAGGGAGGAGGGAGGAGTCTAGAGAGAAGATAAGATGCAAGAAATCAAGAATCCAATAGCATAATGAAGTTGGCTACCATCCACATATTTATAGAGGCTAGCCAACAAGTCCTAAAACAATATGAAACCCTAATTCTTGAGGATCCCATCGATCGCATTTGAACGCACTTAATAAAAGCCCTTCTCTAGATTTGCGAACACAACACAGGCGTTCGAACGCGGGCATTCGAACTAGCCCGATCACGTTCGAACGTACTATATGCTTTCTCTGTATTTGCGAACTTGATGGAGGCGTTCACAAGGGCGTTTGAACGCGACTCCACCTGCGTTCGAACGTGACCTATAGGAATTTTATTTTAATGAAAATAAACACCTAATACAATAAGAAAAGATCCTAACTAAGTGTATCAGATCCTTTTACATTGCGTCAACTCTATGTAGCAATATTTGGAACATGCCTGTAAGTTCATCCGCTAAGCCCATATTCACACCTATGGATGTTGGTTGACTCGGTCCTGCCATAGTCGCTCCAAAGGAATCGGCATCACGGTTAGAGTTATCGTGGGTTGAGTCTTCCCTTATCGGTGTGCTCTCTATTGGTCTCCTTGCTGATGTCATCTTCCTTGTTTTCACCATTAATGGAGGTTTGATGTTAACCTAGCTTTGATACCAATTTGGTGGGATACGATACCAAAAGGTCAGCTATGAAAAAATTTCTTTAAGATCTGGATTTATTATAAAAATCAGTGTGTGCAATCGTAGAAAAATATTCGTCAGATATTTTCTTGTAGTCAGAAAATTACAAAGCTAAATGGATTAGATTTGTAACTCCCTGATTTACAGTTTATGTATTTATGCCCTTCGCAGATTCAAACTACAACTGAGATGAAAGCACAAAATAACGTGGGTGATGGTGATGGTGATGGTGACGGGTGGAGTAGATGTTAGGGTTATGGATGATTATGGAGATGAAGATGGATGGTGGATGTGGTTAAGGGATATAGACGAAGATGAAGAATTGGTCGAGATCCCAAATAAGAGGGAGGACTCGATAGTCGAGGGAGATTAGAAGTTAGGAGAGACCTTGCCAATGGTAAAGTGGTAGGTTGGTGAAGGGGGAGGAGGGAGAGAGAATAGAGAGAAGATAGGAGGCAAAAAATCAATAATCTAATAGCATAAAAAATTTGGCTGCCAACCACATACTTATAGATGCTAGCCAACAAGTCCTAATAACAATAAGTAACCCTAATTCTAGAGGATTCCCGTCGATCACGTTCCAACGCGCCCGAACGCTTTCGAATGCACAAAGACGTTCTCTATATGTGCGAACACGATGCAAGCGTTCGAACGCAGTGTTCGAACTCGCTCGACCACGCTCGAATGCACTTTTCATGTCTTCTGTATTTGCGAACCTGATGTAGGCGTTCGTAAGGGCGTTCAAACGCAACCTACAAGAATTTTATTTAATAAAAATAATTAACTAATACAGTAAGAAAAGATCCTAACTAAATGTATTAATCTTTGAGGCCTCCTTTAAGGTTCTAAGCCTTAAAGCCCGCACGTCGGCTTGTATGTCTCCCCGTAGCCCGAAGATGAAGGTGCTGCGAAGTTGCTGATCAGTCCATGGAGGTTGGCATTGGCTACTAATCCTCTCAAATTCTTCTTGGTATGCCTCAACCATGGTCCTTTGCACCATCTTTGAAAGGAGAGCATCGAAGTCTTCATACCTGATGCTCCAGATTACCGTGTGATATCGATGTAGAAAATAGCCCAACTTTTAGTCGTTTCATGGGCATTGACTGCCCGAAACCAATGAAGTGACATATCTTCAAGGTGAAAGCTCGGAAGCGTCACCTTATATTCTTCCGTTGTACCTTGGTATGCGAAAAATTATTCCGCTCTATACAACTAATCGATCGGGTGACCACCTTTGAACTTGGGAAATTTGAGACGCATAGTTCACCCACGGATACTGTTGTCTCAGTCTGGATCATATACAAGTCCTTGTCTAACCTAAGGAGGATGCACCATGAATGGATGATGATCCGTCCTTCGGTTTTGGTTAACTCGATGCAGTTCCGATTGGTATCGCCCCGCTCAAGGATCTAGATCTCCAAGATGATCTCCATTTAGGGTTGCTCGTTGGACAGGCTCACTAGCAACTTGACCTAGTGGAACCATCCTTACTTGTCTCTGCCCATAGCGTTGTGGTAGTAGAGGTTCTTGCTGGTGCAAATTTTTAACCTGTGGCGACGGGTTCATGATAGTAGACTCGCGTTGGGGGGTTGTTGATGCATTTCTGATCGCCATAGCTTTCTTTGTCGCTCGTATTTTTTGCATCATCTCCATCATCATCTGATTATTGATGGCCATTTGTTTAGAAAGAGACCCGATCTTGGCTTGAACACTAGGCTCTTCTGTATTCAGATTCGGTCTAGCGGTTCTGCGGGTGGAAGTTCCCGTAGCCATCTCCCCCTCCTCTATTGGGGAGATCTCTTCCTCCTCATTTCATCGTGCAGCCGTGGCTCTGGTGGTCATCATCGAAAGCACGTGTCTGAGAAATGGTGTCTCTGATACCACTCTTGATACGATCTAACCTTGAGCTAAGGTTTGATCTATCCCGTTTTCAGATCTGGACAAGATCTATCATAGAACTTTGAAAAAGGATTCCAGAAGATGTAGCCATCGGATCAATGTGAAATTTTGATATGTTGTAGCCTAGGAAAAGATCTTTCCAACAAATCTAGTTTTATGAAAATTGGACGGTGAGATCTTGTGATATCATCTGAGAAGTAAACGAACATCATGGAGTCCGTCTATGAATCCGCGGATGGAGGCACGTGATCCTAGGTGATGATGGATGGTGGTAGACCAGTGGTAATGGGGTGGCATTGGTGAGTAAGTGGTGGTGGAAGGATTATGGATGATGGGAGGGGTTAGGACAAGGAAATAAAGATTTGAAGAAGGTGGAGGAGTGGGCTAAGGGACTAGAGTGAGTGGCCGATCGAGAGAGGCTAGAAGCGACGGAGCTGGGGAATGAGAGAACGAGAGAGAAGAAGATTAGATAAAAACTCAACTCATTCAATAATGATTCCTTGGTTGCCATCCACACCTTTAGAGGCTAACCAAAAATTCAAAAATGGCAATTATTAACCCTAGAAACAGTGGATTTTTGTCGACCACGTTCGAATGCACTAAAAACATTCTCTGTCGATATAAACCTGATGTAGTTGTTCGAACGCACCCGATCATGTTTAAACACTCATTTCGCATTCTCTGTTTTTGCAAACTTGATGCAGGCGTTCGCAAGCGCGTTCGAACGCACCCACCCACGTTCGAATGCAACCTACAAAAAACTTATTTTTCTTTGAAATAAAACACTATGACAATAAGAAAAGACACTCATAAGGTGTATCCATGCTTGAGACAACATCGGTGAAGTCCGAATCATATCATATCAATTTCTATTTATGTTTTAGAAAAATAAAATAGTTTCTAGTAGGTGCTTTTGAATGAAAATGGATGGCGTTTGAACGCTTGATCTGCGTTCGCACATATAGAGAACACGTTTTGGCCATTCAAACACGATCGAGGTGCGTTCCGACGCACGATGGGGAAAGTTAAATTGTAATAGGATATGTTTAGGATTTTTGGATGTTTGGCTAGTCTCTATATATATGAAAAGCATTTTTTTTAGATTATTGATTATTAAATATTAGAATTGGTTTAAATCTAAGATTGAGCCATCTTCTCCCTCCTCCTTCCTTCCCCTTGGTATCCAGCCCAAGTTCTTGTCTATAGCCAAGGTTAATACTCCGTTGCTTCTTTGATACGATCTTCCCTTGGGCTATACTTTGATCTATCCCGTTTTCAGATCTGGACAAGATTTGGCACGGAACTTTAGAAGAGGATTTTGGAAGTTATAGCTATCGGATCAATATGAAATTTTGATATGTTGTAGCCCTAGAAAAAAGCTTTTCAACAAATCTAATTTCAAGAAAACTGGACGGCGGGATTTGGTGATATCGTCAGATAAGTAGACGAACGTCAGGGAGTCTGTCAATGTATCCATAGATAGAGGCACAAGATCTTAGGTGGATTACGGAGGTGTTAAGCCGGCAATAATAGGGTGGCACCGGTTAGTATGGTGGTGTTGGACAGATTATGGACGATGAAAGGGTTAGGGTGAGGTTATAGAGATTTGAAGAAGGGGGAGGAGTGGGCTGCCCCTAAGGGACTAAGGTGAGTGGTCGGTCGAGAGAGGTTAGAAGCGGCGAAGCTGGGGAATGAGAAAATGAGAGAGAAGGAGAAGAAGAAGATTAGGTCAAAAACATAATTCATTCAATAATGCCTTCTTGGTTGTCATCCACACCTTAAGAGGCTAAAAGAATAAAAAAAAGACACTCATAAAGTGCATCCATGCTCGAGACGACATCGATGTAATCCGAATCGTATTAATCTACTATGCTTCCACAATCTTGTCCTCAAGGTGTGAAGTTGGGGAAGCAATCCTTGAAGTCTGACTCAAGCTCCTCCATAACTCGATCCTCTGCACTAGCTCTCCATAGATTTGAAAATAGAGGAAAGGTTGGCGCTGATGAGGAAGCGAGCTTGCTTGCGTTTGATTGGCGCGAAAGGGCATCGACAGCTAAATTCTCGATCCCCTTTTTGTAGACTAGCTCATAGTCATACCCTAGGAGTTTCATGAACCACCGTTGTTGTGTTGGGGTGTGCACGCATTGCTCTATGAAGTAGGGTAAGCTACACTGGTCCATACAGATTAAAAACCATTGGTTAATCAAGTAGGGTTGCCATTTGGTGACGGCATGCAGAATTGCTAGCATTTTGCGCTCATATGTGGATAATTGTCACGACTAGTTCGACAATGCCTTGCTCATATATGCCACGGGCTTGCCCTCTTGCATCAAAACAGCTCCAATGCCCTCACCCGAAGCATCGCATTCCACCACGAAGGGCTTTCTGAAATTCGGTAGAGCCAAAACCAGTGCGATGGGATCTCGAGATATCGTCCGATTAGTAGACAAACGTTAGAGAGTCCGTCTTTGGATCCATGGATGGAGGCACAAGATCCTTGATGATAGTGGAGGGTGGTGGACCGACGATAATGGGGTGGCACTGGTGAATACGTGGAGGTGAAAGGGTTATGGGTGATGGTAGGGGTTAAGGCAAGTGATAGATAGATTGGAAGAAGGGAGAGGAGTGGGCCGCACCTAAGGAACTAAGGTGAGTGGCCGATCGAGGGGGGTTAGAAGCAGCGTTGCCGGAAAACGAGAGAACAAGAGAGAAAAAGACGAAGGAAACAAAGGCAAAACTCAATTCATTCAATAATGATTTCATGGTTGTCATTCACACCATTAGAGGCTAACCAAACAATTTAAAAATAACAATTATTAAGCCTAAAACAATAGATTTTCACCAATCGCGTTCGAACGCACAATTTGCGAACCTGATGCAAGCGCGTTCACAAGCGCATTCGAACGCACTCCATCCGCATTCGAACACGCCCAATAGCGTTCGAACGTACATTTCACATTATCTATTTTTGCGAACCTGATGTAAGCGTTCACAAGCACGTTTGAACGCACTCCATCTGCGTTCAAACGCAACATATAGAAAACTTATTTTTCTGTGAATAAACACTAAAATAAGAATAAAAGACACCCCTAAAGTATATCCATGTTCGAGACGTCATCGATGAATGAATCCACCACGCTTCCATACACCTTGTCCTCAAGGTGACTCGAGTCAAACTTGATATGTTCGGTGAGTCATCCTCAATCGAGCATGGATACTTGTACTCCTACTGGCCCAAGGTAGAATTCGGGTCCGTCTACATTGAGTCCACTTGGTCTCGGGTGGTCGAACCAATTGACTCAATGTCAGTTCAGCAACAGAAATCTAGTGCATCTGATTGCGCTCAGGAGGTCGAGTTAGATATAGTTGGTGGATCCAGATTAGGTCCTTCTAGTGACTTGAGTTAGGTTCAACCAGCCGAACTGACTGTTGGTTGTGCTCATAATCGTTCTGCCCACTCCATGGATTAGGATCCAAGTCAAATGTATCCTGGTATAAGCAAACTCAACTTAAGTCAAGTAGAGGGTTTCTGATCATATCCTTTATTTGACTTAATTGAGTCCCCAAGTCTAGAGATGACTCACACTTGATTTGACCCCTTTGGCTCTTAGGTCTAACCTAGCTCATGTCTAGCAATTCAACCTGGTCAAGCCCAACCATGTAGCCATCTTGAAATTCTAACCACTTAGGGTTTTCAAAGAAAATTTGAAATCCCTAATATTTCTCCCATAATTCGATCTTCATTAGCCGTTGCCATAGGAGTTGCCTTGGCACGTGGCATCCTTGGCTGAGTAGTGACCACCTTCAGTAGTTGCTTTGGTAGGGTTCTCGACGGTGTGGCAGCAGTCGGCGACGATAGAAGGTCGAAATTGGCCCAAAAAATGAAATCTTCATCTCCTTTTTCTCTGTCCCGTCGCAGCCACGGCAAGGAGCCTTCGGTCATATGGAATATAAAAATAGCTGCTAGTGAGGTCCCTCTTGGGGTGGTGGCAGTTGACTGCTGTGGAAGGCTGAGGTTGACAAAAACAAAATCTTCATCTCCTTCTTCTTCATTTAGTCGTAGCCATGGCCAGAAGCTTTCGGCCGTCTAGGTGAGAAAAGCAGCAGCCCACAAGGTCTTTACGGGGCTATCAGTAGCCGGTGCTACCATGGGTGGAAGATCGCGGCCTTCTCCTTCGAGTTGTAGCTCAGCGGAGAGCTGCAACACTATCTCCGGTGATGACGCTATCGCGGTCGATCGTCAATTGACCGAGGAGAATGGTGGAAGGTCGCTAGAGGCCATACGCGATTTCTTCCTAGTTATCGACTCACCATGGTTGCAAAGGGAGGTGGTGTAAGGCAGCCCAAGTGTTGGAACTTGCAGTTCCAGATCATCTCTCTCACCACTGATTAGGATTCCCGATGAGGGATATCCAGTGGCTATGCGTGGTCTTCCTCCATTCAACAGTGATTTGCATGGTTGTCGACTCGTCGAAGAACTCCGTTCTGAATTTCCGCAAGGATCGGGAAGGTTGCGACCAGCCTTTCATGGTTTGTCGGCGAGATCTCCGGTGCATGGGAAGATGTGGAGGATCTGAGGATGCTACAATAGTTGAGGATCCTATTGTAGCCGGCGGTGGTTCGTTGCGGCTAACCATAGGTTGGGGTGTAGAAGCTTGATCTTGCTGAATAGCCGAACTCTCCCCTATTTTTGTGGGGAACGGGAAGACCGTGGAGGATATTGGGTATCTTGCGAAGGGCTCCCCATGTTGCCTTGCGATTGCCATGCTTGTTGAAGAAGGTTTCGGCCATGCTACTATAGCATTGGTCGATCTCTGGCTAAAGTCATGACTTGTGACCTTGTTTGACGTTAGAGTCTATCTATATGGTGAAGGGTCATATTCGTATGCTGATGTCTATCGCCGTGATGCCTCCTTCTTGGTGGAGTTCCGGGGATTGAACACAACCCGTCCCACCTTGTCGATATACGCGTATTCAGTGGTGGCCTTCTTGTAAGGCACCTACATCCAGGGAGACCACTGTGACATTCGCATAGAGATTTTGGCCTCCTCCCATTGTATAACTTGAGTCTTGGCGTTCCAGAAGAAGTTATACGACTCACGACCACATATTTGGCAAAAAGGCTTGCTAGAATCAGAAGATTGTGATGCCTAAGTATGATTGTAGTTATGACGACTTCCTTGATTACGACCACCATGCTTACCACCACGATTACCATAGTTGTTAGAGTTGTGGTTTGGATTATATTGGCTACGACGTTGAGCATCAAAGGTCAAACCAGAACTAGTGGGAGGTTCAAGGGATTTAACAAAAATATCATAACTTTCTGCTTTAGGAACATTATCATGGAAAGTAGGAATTGCAACTTGTGAGAGCATAGTAGTTGGAAAAGTAGAGAACTCAGGGCCAAGATCTCGGAGGAACCAATGTACCTTATTAGTATCTTCTACTACACGGTATATTGCAGCAAGCTGATCACATAAGAATTTGAATGTACGAGCATCATTGCCAACTCCTAGAACCCTTTTTCATAAGCTGGAGGTTATCTTTGAGATGAATCTCACGAGTTTTATATTTGTGAGAGAATGAGTGCTCAAGTGCTTTCCATGATTCATGACTTGTAGTAAAGCCAAGAACTTCACACAACTTCTTCAAAAAGAGATGGGTAGAGAAGATTAAGGACAACTTGATTAGTTTGCTTCCATTCAATATACTTTGGGTTGGAAACTTGATAATTATTTTCCATCACATGCATGGGTGGTTCAGAACGAGAGCCATCGATGCACTCATGTAAATTTTGACTGGTGAGAAGAGGAATAACTTGACTCCGCCTCACAAGATAGTGGAGGTTAACTTCACAGATAACATATGGACTATGGTATTGAAGGTGAGAAGAAGAAGAAGAGTAGGTGGAGCTGTTTTCAAAAGCCATGGATCGTGAGCAGAGGTTAATTCTTGTTGGCTCTGATACATAAGAAGGTTAGATAAGCTAATATGGGTAAAAAATATTTGGTATTCCACAGCTCTCTTTAGCGTGTGGATGGTTCTTTTTATTTATAAGGATGATCTGTTACAGATGATTAAGTATTGTACAACTGACCATAACAAACATAGATAAATATTTGTTGTTCATAACAAATAGATAAGACCAACTCAAATACTTAACAAAATGATTCCTTAAATCTTAGACTTACTTCCTTAAATCTTAGACTTAGTTTGGATTCTGATGTATATCCATACTACTTGTGCATAGGATTTTTTGAATGGAATCACTTGTGCTGAGTTACCATACCAAGAACAAGACTTAATGTCTCTTCAGAGAGTGTGCCAACCTTTTTCACATGCGCAGAAGACGATTATTTTTCTTTCCAAGCACTGTATTATGGATTAGGATGTTTTTGATCAGTGCTTGCGCCTTCTCTGACTGGAAGGAATTCAGGCATGAGCACTTCGTCGTTCTTGGCTCTCGGCCAAACCTAGGACTTTCTCCCGCCATAGTGGATAGTTATTTAGCTCAAGTTGGAGCGTGAAGAGATTTCCAACAATAAGAGAGGGATTAGTCATGGAGTAGTAGGGAGAAAGAATACAAAGGATCGAAGATGAAGGCGTTGTCGTTTTATGGCTCTGATACCATGAAGACAGAGACAGATAACTTTGGTGTTTGTTCTCCCACATAGAGAACATTGAATTTACTAGCATATATAAATAATAATAAATACAAGCTATAATCAAGTATAAAGAGAAAGAATCAATTAGTGTCCCAGGATCTCCAATTAGTGTACCGGGATCTTCTCGTCCAAGTTTTTCTATAATACAAATATCTAATGGCTAGATGATATCACTCATTCTCCGGTCTTTCCTTATGTGACATCTCCTTGTGCAACGATATGAGCCATACCGATGAAAGAATGTCAAGTTCCAAGCATCTTTTAATATATTCTGTCAAGTTCCAAGCATCACCACCATTATGATGTGCAACACTGACAGCAAGAATGAACACTAGAATGAAAGAATGTATACCAGAATGCACATTCCTTGTTTTAGCACTGGGTAAAGATTTTAGTCCTGACATATTATTCTTTATTTTTTGATATTACAATAACAAATGGGTTGACCTACCTGATGTTTGACAATATCATTTCAATTTTTTAGATTCTTTTTTTCTTTAAAAGTTTAGGTATTGTTTTAATGTTATAGCTATCTTTGAACTTTCAATATTCTGTAATTTGTACTAAAGTGATCGTCCTGAGTGCCAAATAGGTGGACTATAACAAATTTAGAATCCGATCTATATTAGAATATTATCTGTATCATAACTGCTTTCGATGATGATGACAGTGATTTATAAATCGCTTTTTTTAGAGAGAGATTCATTAATTATATTTTGTGAAAACGTTTTCTATACTATAAAAAAGTTTTCCAGCATATTAGTATATCTTGCAGGAGAGCAAATTATTAATCGCTTTCTAGGAAGATAATTTATATAGAAAAGAATAGTATTCCAGCCTATAGTGTATTAATAAATCACCTCAGAACTGTACGTGATACTGAACTGATAAAAATACTGTAATAGTTATGGAAATAGTTTAAAAAATAGATTATACTTTGGAAATACTTTTCCACTGGATGAAAATGTTTACACTTTGTCATACCGAGAATACCTCTCAGTATGACAAAGTGAGGGGATCAGAGTAGATCCGAATCCGACCCATTTACAGCCCTACCCGGGACACTTCCGCTTTTTTGCTTTCGCTGCAACTCACTGCGAGGGTGAGAGAGCGAGAGAAAGAGGGATGGTGTTAAAGAAGGTAGTGACGGGGGACTGCCCGAAGAAGGTAGCCAGCCTTATCGACCTGGCCAACCTGCCCTCCACTCTGCGGGAATTCGCAGGCCAATCCCAGATGTCTCACCTCGGCTTCTTCATCCGCGTCTGGTCCTACATCAAGGATCACAATCTCCAGGTACCGTCCCCACTAATTCCTCAAACACGACTTCTTGCTTCTTCTTCTTCTTCTTCTTGTTGCTGTTCTTGTTCTTGTTCTTGTTCTTGTTCTTTCCTTTCCAATGGTTTTGTAATATGCATGAAACGATAGAAGAGTAGGGTATAGGGTTTTGCTTTCTTTCTCATTATTTTTTGTTGTGTTACATGTACATACTACCTCAAAACGTCGAAAGTTGTGTATAGATGTCTTTTATTATAGATTATGCAAAAGGGGGCATGCATGCAATAAAAAAAAATTTAGATAGAGATATAACTGATTTGGACTTTGGACTTGAATCATTTGGAGATGGGCTTCGTAAATTGTATGCTCCGACATGGAGAGAGAGAGGGATGATCTTTGCTGTTTTTTAGATCCTGAGGCATAATCGATAGGAATAAAATTGTGAAATAGTTTTCCGAAGATTTGAGGTGAACTTGATGCCATAAATAGAGTTCAATTACAAACATTTTGTTCCTTTTGGTAAAAAGTGGTCATGTCTTCATGTCACCCTCCTGTTATTAAAGAAGGCTGTTGTTTCTTGCAAAAAGTCAATAGCTATAGGTTTTTTACAGTCAACCATTATGAAATGATCCAGTTCCACAAAATAATATAGCATACCTACATTAGCTTTAACATTACAGTACAGATCTGACACAGCAAATACAGAGTTAAGTTTCCTCATCAAAATAGATCAGGTCTTGCAAACTATTGGCTGGAAGAAGTAGTTCTGTCCTCCTTATTTATTGCCCTGTGATGCTGCCCAAGATGAAAATAAGGTTTTATTGTTATAGACCAATGGCTTTCACTTGGTGCTCCTATTTTTTATTTTATTTTATTTTTTGTATAGGCAATCTTGTTCTCTCTAGCCATACTGTTTTAAAAAAGATCTCATCTATAAATTTTAAAGAACACTATCAAATCTTTCCATAAATTGCTTCTTTGTTTCTTCCTTCCTTCCATACATTTCCACATTTGAAGAACATTCTCACATTGAAGAATCTAATGCTGGCATTTATCTTATATATTGCAGTATAAGCACTTTATCATAACCAACCATTCACTTTTTAGCAAGTTATCGCTAGTCAATATTTTCTTATGATATACTACTACTAAGAAAAGAATAGCATGAATGTTCAGAGGGTACTCAATTTCCAAATAGTAGGGTAGAAAATTGACTACTTCTGAAGGATTTTTAAAAATTTGTACTGAGACCTTGTTGAAAAAACATCCTTTATCAATTTTCTATTTCACCATATCTTTCTCCAATCAGTGATCAATTTACTTGATCTTAACACAGGTAGAAACTCTTTCGCTTCTTTAACTAGAAGCCCATTAATAGCCTTTCTTTCCCTCTTCCAACAATGTTGTGAAAAGTCCTTGTGGTATGCTGGTGGTCAAGCCACCGCATAGCGCTTATGTGGTATGCAGGTGCATATGCTGCCACATATGCAATTTATCAATAAAAGTCAATGTTTCAAAAAGCGCCATGGCATGTGGATGGTCACCCCACCACATAGCGCATAAGGGCATTATTATGCAGTCTAGCAATTTAATTTATGCTACTAATCTAATCAACATGTTTCTTAGTGAACATAAATGCCACAAACATAAATATCACGCAATAATTTAAATGAAATAATCAAACTACAATTTCACAAACTAATTCTCAATTATACACAGTAAAATTGTAAATCACAAATAAAATAATAAAATCACAAAGAGGAGAAGGTGGTATAGATAAGGGTGATTCAGTTTACTAGAGAGAGGGAGAGAATGAGAGGAGGTGGTTGTGGGTGAGAGAAAAAATAGGTGGTTGGTGGTAGTGGGTGGAGGGGATATGCAGAGGAGAGGGAGAAATGGTGGTAATGATTGGTGGTCATTGATGTACTAATGTGTGGTGGGAGCATTTATGACGTCTCCACCTCCATTGGGACTTCTGATTTCAAACTTACATAGTAGGTACCCTAGATGGTTTGTAGTGAGAAGTGAAACTTGCCATGCCTTTTCATGTTCGGTTGGAGATCAGTATATCGCCATTGTCATGTTTGCAGGCTCAAAAATCTCAAACCAATATCTCAAATGGTACTTAATATACATGATATGTAATCATATATGCTATTTTTCCCTTTTGAAGCTAGTGTAACGCTGACAAAGAACCTGCTTTCTCTTTTGAAGTAAAACTTTTACATAGTATTATGAGTAGTTCCGTCGTAGATATATGAATCATGTTTAGTATGGTCCTATAATATTTTGAGTAGCTTCTATGAGTTACAAGCCTTTACTTCATGATGAATTGTAGAAATTTTAAAGAAGAGATATGCATGAGTATGTTGTAATCATGGTTCTCAAATTCGGCCGATCTCAATTCTGACCCGTATCAACTAGATGGACCAAAACTCCGCTGAAGCTAATTTTTTATCTAACCTAAGAGACATAGTAATTGATACCCCCAACTGTCTTCTTTTCAAGTTTATATTTTTTTATCTTTTATCTCTCACACGCACAAGACTCTTTATATTTCATTGAGCTCATCCAGAGGTTGATCTAGTTAGCCCTTGTGAGCTCGAGTGAGTTTTTTTTTTCTCATTTCTCTTCTCTTTCTTTCTCACCAACTTTTTAAGTCACATTTTTCTTGCTGTTGTATTATTCTGTAATGGTAGCATATAAATTTATTAAATTTAGGTCGAAATTCATCATGGTTCTGAGTGATATCTTTTTAAGGTTTTACGCCTCATATTTTTATTTTCTCATTTTTCTATGAGTTTTTAGATATTTTTTGTGTTTTTAAATAGTATTTAAAATTTTACATAATTAAATATATTCCGATATGATATGGGCAGCCAATGTGACCAATACAGTCGATACATGTTATTTCTTCTAGAGATTGATCATGATCCCGATTCCATTGCTGTTTTTTGTCTTTAAAGAAGAAAATATAATGAAGGGAGCTTTGACATCATTTTTAATACTTCTTGAGAAATCAGGAACAAATATATTTTCTTTCTTCTTCTAGTTTTTCCAAATATAGCAAAAACATTGTAGCAAAAACTGTTCTTCAGTTTTAGATATTCTTTGAGGGAGGAAACATAGATGGTGAAGTAAGGAATAAAAACAAAGAAAAGGAAGGTCAGTCACTATCTTGACGTTGCATAGTGGCAGTTTTCTTATTTTTTAAATAGCAGTTGCAGATTAGAAAGCAACAAAACCTGTTGAGAAATTAAAATGCTACCTAAAGGAAGAACTGAAATTGTTGGGATTCTCTGAATTGAGGGGCTCTTTAATTGGTTTAATCTGCCAAAGCCACTTCCACTGCATCAATATCTAAGTCTTTCTCCATCAAATATTGTGTCTCATAGACAACATAACTCAAAGATTACAAGGATCCACTAAAAGCTTCAATGAATTTTGCTATTATCTATTTACTTGATGGTGACCCTCTAAATTTTCGTGCAAAGTTTCTCGCACGTAACAGAGGATTATTTTGTGGAACTTGTGAGCTCACTAAGTTGCAGTCAGTGTTTTGGTGGAATTTTTCATTCTACAAAGCAAATGAGTGGTCCGTCTAATTTCCTGTAAATATGGAGAATAATCTGATCAAAGTGAGAGATTTTTGTTTTTGAGAAATGGAGCTAGGTATATTTCATATTTAAAGTGCTTATAAGAGGAAAAACAAGATAAAGTTGAGCTCCAGAAAAGTAAACCTGTGTGATGATTTTATTATTCATATTTGCATTTTATATTGTTTCCTTATTGAAGAATGGGTGCAAAAATGTTTACTTGTCACACATAAGAGTTAGATTGTGCTCTTCATACTTTTGTAAGTTGGGATTCTCACATATTGTATGATTCTCCTGGGTTATCAAAGTAAATTTCTCATATCTTATTTTTCCTATGTTGCAAGTTTATTGATTATTCTTATTCCTAAACTTATTGTTGTAGCATTTCCCTTGTATCTGTTTATAAGCATCCTGCCTTTTGTACTGTGCTGCATCTATTAGACTTACTAGAAGTTATACAAATTTGGATAGTGAATGCTTTTGTATTTGCAGGATCCAAATAATAGGAACGTCGTCAATTGTGATGACAAGTTGAAGAGTATATTGCTAGGCAAGCCTCAGGTTGAACTTGCAGAGCTCCCAATGCTGATCAAGCTCCATTTCCCCAAAGCCTCGAAATAGTTGGGTATCTAATATTTCATAAATATAAAGTGGATTTCGGTAGACTTCCCTTCGAGCCAGTAATTAAACTAAAACCTTTACAGGTATACTATTTAGATCCTACGACGAGATGCCCACGCACCTAGTAGTTAAAGGAAAAGATTTGGCCATGACACTCCTGGTTTTTTCTTTCGTACAGGTTTTGTTCAATATCATTTAAACCTGCTCAACTGAAAAGCTATGCTGTTGACCATATTTTTGTCTATAGGTGGTCCAAGGTACTTTAAGAGCCAAGTTATATTACCATCTCTCATGCTATCAAGACAGGACTTCTTGAAAGGATTCTTTTACATTTTCGCTTTTGTTGTTACGTGATCGAAAAAATGTTAATTTATGTCCTGCATCAAGGTCAATTTAGACAGGGTGACAAGTCTTGAGGCTTAATGGTGTTGTGAAGTTTTAAGGTTTGTATTTTCATGTATACCCTTTAAAATTGCTTGTTTATATGTATTTCCTCTAAAGTTGACATTTATATATATTGGTTTTTTTATAGACGTTCTTTAATATCTTTCTTTTACTTTTTGATCCATTTAACAGTAAGGAGACAAAATTATCCTTATTCTCTCGTTCCATACATTACTATTAGTTATAAGGGTATCTTTATCTTTTCATCTATTAAGAGGTTTAGATATTGTAAAAAGTAACTAGAAGGGTATCAATGCAAAAATAACACGTTTTGAAGGGTATGTATGTAATTATATATATATATTTGGTACTTAATAGCATTCCAGTTAAACGGATGTTAGTGGGATTCAAATCTAAGAACGCTCGTGCAACATGCAACTGCTTAACCATTTGAGTGCCTCTTTTTAATCATTTGAGCATTATCCCAGTTACATGCAATTACTAAATTTAAAAGGTATACATGCAAACAAAGAGGATTTGAGGGCTGTAAATGCAAACAAGCCCTAGTTCTAAAACACTAAATTTATTATAATAAAATATTATTAGATTAGGTAACAAGGAGCTCTTGAGGGGTATACATTAAAAAAGACCAAAGTTTTAAAACACTATAGTTATGATAATAATATATAATTAGATTTGGTAAAAGCTAAGTAGTGTGTGGTAATCTTTAAGGCCTCATTTATTTTAGGAATAATATCAATTTTAGAATAGGTGTTTCTCTTTATTATTTTTATAATAAGGTATTTATTTTAGAAATAATTATTTTTATCTTTATTTATATTCTGAAATAAGAGTGTAATAATTATCTTTTATGTGATATAAAGTAAAAAAAAAAGATAAGAAAATTGTGTTTTATTTTTTATTAAATTATCATTAATACTTTTTGATTTGATATAAAACAGATTGATAAGGGTAGATATTAAGAGTGAATTAATAATTGGGATAGTATGTGGTATAAACTGTAATTTTTGATGAAAAATATTTGTATTCTAGAATGAAATTATTATGATATTTAGTTATTATTTTGGAGTAAGTAATTATACTTGAGTGAACGGAGGCTAATGTTATAAGGCACCGTAATAATCACATATTATCTCATTTTTGTTCTATATTATTTCTAGTGCAACCCTTGGTGTTTTAAGCCTATCCAATTTGACCCCCGTAGATCAATAATTAAAAAGAATCCTTGGGTCATATATAACTTGTTAGCTCTATATTTGAGGAAGATGATGTACGCTGAGATTGGCAGGACTTTCAGTACTAGCAGGAGGAGAAGGTTGATAAACTAGTGAGGCAAAAGGGACATAAATGAAGCAGATATAGGGTTGACCTATAGAGAGTACACCTGAGTGAGGAGGACGACTACAGGAGGAATGATACGATCTCCCCTTTTGGCCAAGGCTTGATCTATTTCCGATTTTCAGATCTGAACAAGATCTGACACGGAACCTTGAAAATAGATCCCGAAGTATGCCGTCGTCGGATCGACGTGAGATCTTGATGTTGTAGCTCTGGAAAAGAGCTTTCCAACAAATCAAGTTCAGGGGAATCGGATGGTGGGATCTCGAGATATTGTCTGATTATTGGATGAATATCAGGGAGTCCGTCTTAGGATCTGTGGATGGAGACACGAGATCCTTGGTGTTGGTAAAGGTTAGTGGTTCGATGTTAATGGGGTGGCACCGGTGGGTACGTGGAGATCGAAGGGTTATGAGTGATGGAAGGGTTAAGGCAAAGTGATAGATAGATTGGAAGAATGGGGAGGAGTGGGCCGCCCCTAAGGGATTAGGGTGATAGGCCAATCGAGGGAGGCTAAAAGCGACAACGCCGGGGAACGAGAGAATGGGAGAGAAGAAGACGAAGGAGACAAGGCCAAACTCAATTCATTTAATAATGATTCCATGGTTGCCATCCACACCTTTAAAGGCTAATCAAACAATTCAAAATTAGCAATTATTAACCCTAAAACAATAGATTTTCGCCGACCACGTTCAAACGCGTCGAATGCACATTTTATGTTCTCTGTATGTGCGAACGCGATGCAGGCATTCGTAGGCGCGTTTGAACACACATTTTGTATTCTCTGTATGTGTAAACCTAATGCAGGCGTTCACAAGCGCGTTCGAACGCACTCTATCCACGTTCGAACGTGACATACCAAAAACTTATTTTTTTCAATGAATTAAACATTAAAATAAGAAATAAAGACACCCTTAAAGTGTATTCATGCTCGAGACGACATCGGTGAATTGATTAGATATATAATTCAGGATGTTATGTAAGGTGTTATTCTTAAATTTTCTTCTATCCATGACTTTTGCTCTAGTGGAGGTTTATCTTTTAATATTGAGGACGGAATTTTCTTTTTGGTGGTAGTATTGTAACATCCTATACCAAGTTAAAAAAAAATTTTAAAAATAAAATAAAATAAAATAAATAAAAGAAAAAATAAAATTTGGTGTGTGCACATGCCCTGCCTAAGGCGCGGATGTGCGAGACACGTGCCCCTTTTTGATTCCCATCATGCCTGAGCGCCGTCGGAGGACGCCCATCCTTTTCAAATATGTATGAGTAGTTTTGAGTTTAATCAAATATTTAATGTTTTCCTAATTTTCCTTTTCTATTGTGCTTCCTACCACCAGTCCCAATTGTTCCCTTTCTTCGCCCTCTAGCCGGTGATGTCCTTGGATGGTCGTTCCTTTTCCCAGTGGAGACTACACATGGTAGACTCCCTTCGTTGGCTCCGAGCCAATCTTTCCGATCACTGTGGCTGATTTCCTCTCTCCTTGGCCATTCAGGAAGCTTCCCCTCCATAAAGGGAAGCCAATAGCACGTTGTTTCGAGGCTCTCGTAGCTCGAGCGACGGTGTAGGCCAACTCTATGGCCGCGGATCATGGAGGAGCCTTCCCCCTCATCGTCGGCCACCCTAATCATTCACCCATGCATCGTGCATGCTCCTCTCGACCTCTTCTTCCTTCTTGTTTGGCCTTCCCTTTGGTCTCCCCTATCGCTTGCCGGTTCACTTCCCTCGTCGCCATTGAACTTCCTTCTTTTAGGTTGATCGGGCTTCGTCTCCAGTTGGCACCTCGTGTGCCTTTTCCCCTGGCCGGAGAGAGGGGCCGATAGGTTTGCGGCCCAGTTATCGATGATGGTGATTATCGGCAGCCACCTCTCTTTCTTTCTCTCAACAAGCATTCTTTCGAGGGTAAGGAGGGGGTGGTGGTGTGTAGTTGGTTTGTCAGCTTGAGTCTGAATTATTAATACTCTTTAGAGATTAATTTTGGTTAATTATAATAATTGTTATAAAGCAATATTAATAAATTATAATCATAATAAACATGATTTAATATTTAATAAGTTAATTAAATGCAGTCTATTTTTAATTTACTTTTAATCGGCAATTATTAGGGGAATATTGATCATGATGATAATTATTGTAATAAGGTTTAATTTCACTAACTCCCCCTGAACTATAGAGTAATATCGCAGTCACCCCTTGACGTTTAAAATACTACAACCACACCCCCTAAACTAATAGGGGATGTAACAGAGCTGGTGTTAACGAAAAATGATCGATTACTCTTTTATCTTTGTCCCTGTGATGTTATTCTATATTTGTATTAGTTGTTATTAGAGAGAATGCATAATACCCATTTTACCCTTCACAAGTGCCTAACTTGGCGACTTGGCTACACTCCTCATCGTCAACTTCATGCTCCCGCTCTACCACCTTGTCAGCGACTCGAATACCTCGGTATGATGAATCCTCTGGACCACCAAATCCCTCACCCTATGAGTCGTCACACTCAACAAGTATGAGGTGAATCTAAACCACGTTGAGTTCATCGATTGGTTCACAAACGCGCTAACTAATCAACCGTGTTCAATACTCTCACGACAGTGATGGCTTTCGACTTGCTAGAGCGATTTCAGGTGGAGTGGTTCGTGCTCGAGCATTAGATCCTAGGAACGGTGGGTTTGGGAGAGGGAGGGGAAAGGATGTTCGGATGGGGGAGAGTAACTGGGCCAAAATGGAGGGAAATGACTTTTAGAGATCTTTGGGCCAAAATGGAAGGGAAAGGATGGTCTGATTGATGGTGAATTACTTTGTGCTTTTCTTAAGTGTAAAACAGTGTACCACTAATTATGAAGAATAGATGGGGTTAGAGACTCTTTGTGAATTGATTTTTTTGATTTTAGTGGTTATTTATGAGCTTAGGAATTGTCTCTATTAGATGGATTATGTTCTAGTTCTGAATTGGGGTTGAGGAAGAAGAGTTTAGGTTTTGATTGGGTTGATGAAGAAGAGGGTTTTGGGTTTAGGAAATGGTTGGGGTTGACCAAATATGAGAGATTTGGAATGGGGTGAAGGAGGAAGAAGAAGAAATGAAGGAATAAAAAAAGAAGAATGAAGGTAGAAGAATGGTATTTTGTCCTAATATAAAATATTTTTATATTAACGGAAGGATAATACTGTAATACTCGATTAGTTTAGGGGGTGTGGTTGTAGAGTTTTAAACGTCAGGAGGTGATTGCGATATTACCCTATAGTTTAGGGGGTGTTAGTGTAATTAAACTTATTAATAACTCTTAATAGTTTGTTAGACTGTCATAATTAATATACCAACTCTACTTGATTAATAAAATAAGAATTCTTAGGTGGATATACCCCAAACTCATAATAGCTAACCATGGATTAATTAATTAATTAATTTAGATAGGTTTGTGCTTATATATATTACTTTTATTAACGAGGTAGATTCATTATCGTGCAAGGATGATTCGTGACGCAATTAAAGTTGATTAAATTTGGAAGCAATGTCAAGTAAGTGAATTCTCAGTCTAGGAATAGTGTAATATTAAAGTAATGTTTTATAATGAGTTTATTGCATTCATATCATACATATGTAGATGTTTATTCACTATTCAACTTAATTATCTTTAATTTACTATTTTATAGTTATTCATGGATTATTGGAGCATTTCTGATTATAATATCTTCGATGTACATGTCTTATGATTGATGATATTAATTACTGCACCACTTGCATTTATCACCATGTAGTTAAGTTTCATCTCGGTGGTGCCCGTTTACCTGCTCAGTCTAGGGTTGAGGGGCAAAGTGTATATTTATTACATATATTTATATCGGTCAATGGTCGTGAGGTAAGGAAGAATCTATTAGGCTTCACATGCATTGATTTGAGTAGGAGTAACACTGCCTAGTACGGAGACTAGACACTAGATGATCTAAAATTATAATTAGGAGGTAGGGGTCATAAACCTAACTGTACCCGATGATGTGGGGTCATGGTGTCTATGAGTAGTGTGGTTTTATTTCGTCCATAAATGATGATTTCGCCATATGCAATGATTTCGCTATATGCAATGATTTTGCTATGTGAGATGATATGGGCTTACAATTAGGGTCCCTAGTCTAGTGGATATAAATAATCGGTCATATGCAGCGTTGCCAAATATGTACAAGCGGCATTACTAATAGATTTTCATCCCTCCTCATTTGAGATGATGTGTGAGTCTATGTTGTTTATGTGGTAAATAGCTCTTTGAGCATGTTATGATAATTATTGCTATGACTTAGTGTGAACTTGATATGAATGATTTGATAGTTTAAATGATGTATATTATATGTTCTTTTATTAATATATGTGAGCTATTAATATGAATATGTTGTATATATATTATTATAACTATGTTGGCATACATTTGTATCATATAACATCCTTCTTTATTCTATTTTTAGACTGTAGAAATGTATACTAACTAGATTTTATGCTCACCATCTTTCGGTGGAAATATTTTTTAGATCAACAGATGACCCTCGAGTCTATGGAGGAGCTGGCAAGATCTATGTATATTTTCTTTATATATTTTAGGGATAATTCTATTTTCACTCCTTAAACTATCACTCATTTCTATAATGATCCCGTGAACTTTTTTTTTAATACACACTGACCTCTTGAACTATTAGAATTACCTAACTTGACCCCTTCCTTTAGGGTTCCGTGATACATTTAGTTAGGATCTTTTCATTAAAATAAAATTTCTATAGGTTGCGTTCGAACGCAAGAAAGGTCACGTTTGAACGCCCTTGCGAACGCCTACATCAGGTTTACAAATACAGAGAACGCATAATGCACGTTCGAACATGGTCGAGCGAGTTCAAACACCGTGTTCGAACTCCTGCATCGTGTTTGCACATATAGAGAATGCTTTTTGTGCGTTCAAACTTGATCGGGCGCGTTTGAACGCAATCGGTGGGAATCCTCTAGAATTAGGGTTACTTATTATTATTACGACTTGTTAGCTAGCATCTATAAATATGTGGATGGCAGCCAAATTCATAATGCTATTGGAATATTGATTTGTTGCCTCTTTATCATCTTTCTACCCTAATCTCCCTCCTCCCTCTTCACCATCCTTCCACCTCTACCGTTGGCAAGGTTTCTTCTAACTTCTAATCTCCTTCGACTGTTAATTCCTCTCTCTTCTTTGAGATCTCAACCACTTTTTTCCCATCGTCTATATCCCTTAACCGCATTCACCTTCATCTCCATTATCATCCATAATCCTAGCTTCCACTTCACCCATCATCACCACCATCATCCGCAATATATCATGTTTTTGTCCCAGTTTTAATTCGAATCTATGAAGGGCGTAAATACAAAAAACATAGATCAGGGAGTTACTGATTGATTCCACTTGGTTTCATAATTTTATGACTACGGAAGAATATTTGGTGAATATTTTTTCTCAGTTGCGCGGACTGTTTCCTACAATAAATTCAGATCATGAGGGAATCGTTCTGTGACCCTATCATTGGTATTAGAGCCAGGCAAACCTTAGACCTCTATTAATAGTTGAAACAAGGAAGATGACATCACCAAGGAGACCAATAGAGAGCATATTGACAAGAGAAGACTCGATCAACGATAACCCTAACTATGAGACCGATTCCTTTGGAGCGACCATGGTAGGACCGAATCAACTAACGTCCATGGGTGTGAATATGGGTTTGGTAGATGAACTTAGGAGTATGTTTCAAACATTGCTGCATAGAGTTGACGCAATGCAAAATGACCACAATGATCTAAAGGAATATGTCATGAATCGATCGGCTTCGTCATCTCCTCGATGACGATCGATTCTTCAAGAAGGACCAACGGTGGGACCACACCGAATCGATACCCCATAGGTCTAGGTGCGACATGTTAGTTGATTTCCTATGCTTACACATCATCCTCCACCTCTGTTACAAAACCTAAGACAAACGGTGGTGGAATTCAAGAGGCGTGCGGCACCAGTGCGCTTTGTTGATGAGAAGGATTGGCACTTTGAGGATGAGATTGATCACTTCGGAGATGGCGATGGATGTGCTCGTGGATTTAGAGAAGGATATCATAATGTACAAAGGTTTATACATGAATCAATGATCTTTCGCGAACTCGACAATGCTATTCAAGGGAGAACCGCACGCTTGGACTTCTCTAAATTCTAAGACGGTGATCCAACAGATTGGGTGTTTCAAATTGAACAATACTTTGATTGTCAAGGGACAACGGAGGACGCAAAGGTCCAAATGCCAAGCTTTCACCTCTAAGGAACGGCATTGCATTGGTATTGATCGGTTATTCATGGTGGAGGATTTATCGGTTGGGCTGACTTTTGTAAGAATTACACGCAGATTTGGGACAGCGGCATATGAAAATTTTGCTGCCACATTAAGCAAGATGGTTCAGAGGACGATTGTATTGGAGTATTAAGCTGAATTTGAAAGAGTTAGTAATCGACGTGAGCCACCTTGGCCCGAACCGATATTAATGAGCACATTTATTTTAGGACTACGAGAGGAGATATAAGCGGATGTTCGTGTGATACACTTAGTTAGGATCTTTTTTTATTGCATTAGGTGTTTATTTTCATTGAAATAAAATTTCTGTAGGTCGCGTTCGAACACAGGTGGAGTCGCATTCGAACGCCCTTGTGAACGCTCTATGTCACGTTCACAAATCCAGAGAAGGGGCTTTTTGAGTGCGTTCGAACGCGATCAACGGAAATCCTTTAGAATTAGGATTTCATATTGTTTTAAGACTTATTGGCTAGCCTCTATAAATATGTGGATGGCAACCAACTTTAGAATGCAATTGGATTCTTAATTTCTTACCTCCTATCTTCTCTCTAGACTCCTCCCTCCGACCTCTTCACCATCATTCCACCTCTACTGTTGGCAAAATTTCTTCCCTTTTTTAATCTCCCTCGTCTGTCGAGTCACTCCTCTTCTTTGGGATCTCGACCACTTCGTTCCCCTTGTCTACTTCCCCTAATCACTTCCAATCCACCATCATCTCCATACATATCCATAACCCTAAAATCTACTTCACCCGTCACCACCACCATCATCCACGTTATTCCGTGTTTTTATCCCTGTTATAGTTCGAATCTGCAAAGGGTGTAAATATGAAAGTTGCAGATTAGGAGGTTATGAATCGAACTCAATTGGTTTCGTAATTTTCTGACTACCGGAGAATATCTAAGGAATATTTTCCCATAGTTACGCGGACTGCTTCCTATAATAAATGTAGATCTTAAAGAATTGTTCCGTAGCCGATCTTTTGATTTCAGATCCTATCAATTTGGTATCAGAGCTATCAATTTGGTATCAGAGCCTATCAATTAGTATCAGAGCCTATCAATTTGGTATCAGAGCCTATCAATTAGTATCAGAGCCTATCAAATTGGTATCAGAGCAGGCGAACCTCAGACCTCCATTAATAGTTGAAACAAGGAAGATGACATCACCAAGGAGACCAATAGAGAGCATACTGATAAGAGAAGACTCGATCAACGATAACCCTAACCGTGAGACCGATTCCTTTGGAGTGACCACGGTAGAACTAAGTCAACCAACGTCCATGGGTTCAAATATGGATGAACTAAGAGGCATATTCCAAACACTGTTGCATAGAGTTGACAACATACAAAAGGATTATAATGAATTCAATGAATATGTTGTGAATCGATTAGGTTCGTTATCTCCTCGACGACGAACGGAATTTCAAGAAGGACCAGTGGTGGGATCCCATAGAACCGATACCCCATAGGTCCAAGTGCGTCATATGAGTGTCAATGATCCCCTCTTACCTATGCCTACACATCATCCTCCACCTCCGTTATAAAACCTAAGACCGGCGGTGGTGGAACCCGAGAGGCGTGCAGCACTAGTGCGCTTCGTCGATGAGAAGGATTGGCATTATGAGGATGAGATTGATCCCTATGGAGTTAGTGATGGACGTGCTCGAGGATTTAGAGAAGGTGATCAACATGCACAAAGGTTTAGACCTGAATCTAAGATCTTTCGCGAACCCGACAATGCTATTTAGGGGAGAACCGCACGTTTGGACTTTCCAAAATTCCAAGGCGGTGATCCAACAAATTGGGTGTTTCAAGTTGAACAATATTTTGATTGTCAAGGTACAGCAAAAGATGCAAAAGTCCAGATGGCAAGCTTCCACCTCCAAATAACGGCATTACATTTGTATAGATCGGTTATTCGTGGTGGTGGATTTATCGGATTGGTTGATTTTTGTAGGAGGATTACACGCAGATTTGGGACATCGACATATGAAGATTTTGCTGCCATATTAAGCAAGATGATTCAGAGGACTACCGTATTGGAGTACCAAGCTGAGTTTGAAAGAGTTAGTAGTTGTGAGCCACCGTGGCCTGAATGTACATTAATAAGTACATTTATTTTAGGGTTGCGAGGGGAGATACAAGCGGATGTTCGTACTCTGTGTCCTACTACTTTTGAGGAGGCTTTTGAGAAGGCCGTGAGGATGAAACAAAAGCATAGGGCTCTAAAGATGGCAGCGAAAACCAATTGGGGCAACCGAGATGGGCAGTTTACACCTAGAATGCCGACTGAAAATTCTACAATTTTAAAAATAGCGGCTGCGACTACTAGACCACGACCACCTTTGAGACCTTCTTTTGATGTTAGAAGAGGCACGAGACCCCTTGTTCGAACTCTCACACCTGCCTAGATGGAGGAGCGAAGAGCCTTTGCTTTCGATGTGATGAGCGTTTTGCCCCTGATCATCGGTGTTTTAAACCGATTAGGTGTGTGATGCTTATTGATGGTCCTGAGGAGGATGATGAGGTAGTTGATGATGGAGAGTGTCCAAAGGAGACTCATGAGGAGTTCGTTGTGGAGGGCGTTGAGGAAGATATCCAAGCTGAAATATCGATGCATACATATTCGGGTACTTCCGCGCCGAGGACGTTACGAGTAGATGGACTTGTTAGAAAGCATTGTGTGCACATCCTCATTGATTTAGGGAGTACATAACTTTCTAGACGAGAGGCTAGTGAGGAGATTGGGTTTGGATGCCGAACCGACTACAGGGTTTGACGTTGCTATTGGAGACGGCACGAAGCTTAGGACGGAGAGCTTGTGTCACCAAGTCGGTATACGGGTGCAAGGACACGACATCATCGTAGACTTGTATCCGTTGGCACTACGAGGAGCGAATATTGTCCTTGGTGCTCAGTGGTTACAAAGTTTGGGACTCGTCACATTTGATTTCCGGAGCATGTGTATGAAATATAAAAAAGGAAACAAAGATGTGTGGCTTGATGGTGTTCGGTTTTCGTCGATTCCTACAATGCAGCCTATGGTGGGGCTGCTTGGTGCGTTTGATTTCGTCTATCTTCTTTAGTTAGGACTAGTAGAAAATGAGCCTCAAACGAGTTTAGGTACTACAATTGAATTGTCTAATTTATTAGATAACTTTTCTGAACTGTTTGAGGAGCCGTAGGAATTACTATCGAGGAGAGCAGCGGACTATCGTATAGAGATTGTACCCAGGACTGCACCGGCGAATGTGAGGCCGTATCGATATCCACATGTGCAAAAAAAAGTTATCTCAAAGATGGTAGCCGAGATATTGGAACAAGGCCTCATACAACCAAGTCATAGCTCATACTCATCCCCCGTGCTTTTGGTGCGAAAAAATGACGGGACATAACGTTTTTGTGTTGACTATCGAGCACTAAACACTATTACCATTAAGGATCGGTATCCTATTTCGATTATCGAGGAGTTGCTGGATGAGCTTGTAGGGGCAACTATATTTAGTAAGCTTGACTTGAAAGCCGAGTATCATCAAATTAGAGTTCACCCGGCGGATGTACACAAAACTATATTTCGGAATCTAGACGGGCATTACGAGTTCCAAGTGATCACTTTTGGTCTCACTAATGCTCCAGCTACCTTCCAAGGCCTCATGAATGATATATTTCGGCCTCTCTTGCGAAGGTATGTCTTAGTTTTTTTTAACGATATTTTGGTGTATAGTAGGACCGAATTGGAGCATTGGCGGCATTTGGAGAACGTGCTGAATTTGTTAGAGCAAAACCAATTGGAGATTAAGAAGTCCAAATATCTATAGGGAGTACCAAAGGTGGAGTATTTAGGCCACATCATTTCAGCGGATGGTGTAGCGACGGATCCTCAAAAGGCATATATGACCGCTTGGCCTATTCCTATTACTACCACTGGATTTAGAGGCTTTTTAGGGCTGACTAGTTATTATTGTTGATTCATCGTCGGATATGGCAAGATCGTCGCTCCTCTCACTTCATTGTTGAAAAAGAATTCTTTTAGATTGACGGATGAAGCCACTTAGCCTTTGAAAAATAAAAAACAGCAATGACGACGACACCTATTCTAGCACTACCGGACTTCACCAAAGAATTTATTATGGAATGTGATGCATCGGTTGTTGGCATAGGAGTTGTACTAATGCAAGAAGGACGTCCCATTGCCTATCTTAGCAAGGCTTTATCACAAAAATCTCAACAATTATCGACTTATGAGAGAAAGATGTTGGCAATTCTGCATGCGGTAACAAAATGGAGGCCTTATTTGATCAGTAGACGATTCATTATTCGAACCGATCAAAGGAGCCTTCCATACTTTATGGGACAATGCATACACAGTCCGGCACAGTAGCGATGGGTTACAAAATTGCTGCGGTATGATTATAAAATTCAATACAAGAAGGGAACGGAAAATAGGGTGGCGGATGCATTATCCCACCAACCCGATATCGCCGAGCTTGCAGCCTATTCATCTCTTACCTTTCCCTTCCTTGATGAGCTGAGATATACATGTACATTTGGCCCAGATATTTTGAAATTGTTGTAGGAGGTGATGGATGATCCGGAGCACCATCCCGAGTTGGAGAATCAAGGCGGTTTGCTGCTGGACCGCGGATGCATTCGAGAGCCCGCAAATGACGGATTGCGGCAGAAATTGTTGGAGCACTTTCACCAAACTCCAGAAGCTGGTCATGAGGGTGTCTTGAGGACTTATTGCAGGATATCTCAGAGTTGCACGTGGCCAGGATTGAGACGGGATGTGAGGAGTTTTGTCTGTGCTTGCGAAGTCTGTCAAAGGGCTAAAGCAACCACTTTGAAACCGACCTGATTACTACAGCCTTTATCTATACTGGACCGTATTTGGGAGGACATTTCTATAGATTTCGTAAAGAGTCTTCCGCTGGTACGAGGTTATTCTGAGAAGGAAACTTCAATATTTTATCAATAATTCTCAATTCGGTTCCCTTTCACATATTTAGAGGCTAACCTATCAATAAAATAATTAAAAGATAACCCTAAGATAATTAAAAGATATCCCTAAGATAATGTAGTTCGTTAATTGCGTTCGAACGCGCATTCACGTTCTCTGTCGTTGCAAACATGTGCAAGCGTTTAAACGGCCTAAACACGTTCTATATTTTTGCAAATGTATGCTGGCGTTTGATAGTCACGCTCGAATGCAGGAAGTCACGTTCGAATGCGACTGCGAGAAATCCTATTCTTCCAAAACAAATGTTATTTCTAAAATAAAAAAATAAACAAAAGTCATAACTAGTTGAATCGTAACGGTTGTAGCCTTGGCCCGGCCTATTCGAGGGAGGGTGTTGTTGCTATCGATATGCATCCCTTCTCTACTGCATAAAATCATGCCAGTGTTTCGTCTCGTCATACTCCATCCACTCCTCATCATCTTCATGTAAAGTTTGCACATAAGCCCTAGGGTTCTCCTCAATTTGCACCTAAGCCCTAGGGTTCTCCTTAGTTTGCACTGGTCTAGGGTTAGCTGCGGCCTCTCGTGCTATGGGGTGTGGAAGGAGCGGCTCATTATTGTGGATGACGTGACCCATCGTAGGGCTAGCCAGACCCGATGGTTGACGCCAATGTGTTGAGGTCTCGCCGTGTTCCAACATCAATCCACGAATCACTTCGCGAGTGGCGTAGTGGTCTTCCATGTTCTCATCACTGGCCTTCACCAATTTTACTAAGATCATGTTGATCGGTGCCAAGGCAGCCATTGAAGCAGACACGAGTCCTTCCACAGTCATTGGACTTTCCGAGGAAAAATCTGTTCTTCATGCTTCATGTCTTGGTGTTTCAATGTTTACACCTTCCATTACGTTTAGATCTTCTGTTTGCCTTCTAATAATCATTGCTCGAGTCGTCGTCATCAATGGTACTTCCAAGGTCAGCCTAGCTTTGATAACATTGTTACAATTTGGCTTGATGAAGTTGCAAATAAAAACTCAAGATCAATCTCGGTTTTGATCTAGAGCAAAACTTTCGAGAAGAACTGTGGATGATCTAGCTGTCCAATAGATCTGAGACTTTGACAAGTTGTTCCTCTTGAAGTAAGAGATCAAACGCAACCGAAATCACATGGCGAAATGGACGTGATTAATGGAAGAGGAAATAATGGTTAGGTATTGAAGGTGACAATGGCAGCGATAGTGCGGTAGAGCATTAAACTAGACGAAGGGGTAGAGGGTGGACCGATTCTTGAGGGGGCATGGTTAGATTGAAGGGGAACGGAGACGACGTCCAATGATGGATGTCGTTGGAGAAAGAAGATAGAGGTATAGGAAGGTAAAACTTCAATAATTCATCAAAAATGTTCAATTAGATTGCCTTCCACATATTTAGAGGCTAACCTAGTAAGCAAAACAATCAAAAGATAGCCCTAAAACAATGCAGTTTGCCAATCACGTTCGAACATAGTTCAAATGCGTTCAAACGCGCTAAATACATTCTTTGTCTTTGCGAACGTGTGTAGGCATTCGAATGTGGCCAAATGTGTTCGAGTGCACTAAAGACATTCTCTGTATTTGTAAACGTATGCAGGTGTTTGAATTTGCGTTCACATACGACTTTCTGGCGTTTTAATGCGACTGCCAGAAATCTTTAATCTTCCAAAGCAAAAGTTATTTCCTTCAAGATGGGTTAGTCAAGTCCAATCCTTATCTAGCTAAATCGTAACACTTAGCTAAGTCAATCTCTATGCAAACCCGCGCGAAGTAGTTCCTGATTTTGTCCAAGGTCATTTCATCCACCCACAGTGGGCGACTAAACTTTACCACCAATGGTATTAAAGCCTCCAGCTCCCACCATTCTATCGAGAGGTCATGTAATTGAATAGCCAAAATAGCCCTAAGATAATCAATGGAAATAGCCGTACCAGGGAACCTACCAAATAGCAATAAGTTCCACTTAGCTCTCTACACCTCTCCATGATTTATGGTTCAAGTATAACACAGTCATCCATTTCATCTTTAATCTTCTAAAGAACCTCCTCCGAGATGGGCCCAAGTTTGTGGAAGTTCTTTGAGGATCCTCCAACCATCGAAGCCCAAGATCGCATGGGCTCCCCTACACCTGGCAACACTTCATTCAAATCTGGGATGGAGCCCTAGTCCAAGCTCCCTCTATTCGAGGCCATCGACATCGGTCTCAGTGATGAAGGTCGGTCACTTATGGAACCCCTGCTCCAAAAGCCCCCTTCATCTTCCTTTAGAATTGCCAAAAAGTCGCCAAGCCAGAGAGGAAAAAAGAGTTATTTGTGGTATTCGTAAGAACATTATGAGAGAGATTTTGCTTTACTCTAGTATTCATGCATGAATCAATGAATTGAGATTTGATCTATCTTCTTTGTAGGGTTGCATCAATCTTTTTCTCTCACGAGACTAGGAACAGGATTGCGAAAAAATGTGTCATGAAAATAGAAAATATAATGCATATCTAGAGGTGTACTTTTAGGCACAGTTAGGCATATAAACTTTTATGCATTTTTTATATTGTATGGATCACAGAGGTAAAATGCTGATATACTGTGGATCATAGAGGCAAATAGTTTATAAACTCACCGAATCTCATATTTATGATGAATGAGATAAACCCAAGTATATTTGAAAACGTCATCATTGAAACTCACATAATATAAATATTCAAAAATAGAAGGTTAAGATGCACAGCCCCAAATACTAGAAACAAGATCATATTATGAACTGCTTTTAAGAAGTATTATTACTTCTTATACAAACACACCTCTTTTGCCACTACTTCAGACTGGAAATTGATCTCTTCACATTTGTCAATCTGGGTCTATTACTACTATTTTTGAACCTTCTGGTTATCTTACATTACCTAATGTTATATATACATTAATTACACTAAGATCCCTTCCCTTGAAATATTGCTTATTTTTATATTCACCCTTCATCTTGTTTTGGTATACATTGATCTCCTAAATTATAAACCTCTCACCCACCTGACTAAAATGGAAAACATCAAATTATCATTTTAACCTCATATTTTTCTCTAAAATAAGAATAAATGCTCCTAATATAGTCTAAAATTGATCACGTGACACTCATATTTTTTTTAATAACAAATTTAGTAGGTAACTAATGTAATGAGCGTTTCAAAGGTATTTTATAGTTAGTGTTCAACATGTCATGAAAATAAATAAGGGGGTTAACGTAGAGATAGGCAACAGTTCAGGAACTAGCTGTAATTATCCCTAATATACATATGCTGATAGTAAGTACTGCTAATTTTGTTTTCTTTTCTCTTATTTCTCCCCTTGATCCAAATAAGATGATGTTTATTTATTTTAATAATACTTGTGAAATCTTATAGGTATGTTACAGTCATTGAACGGCATGTGAAAAGTTTATCATGTAGCAATTAAAGATTGGATATTTATATTCTCTTTTCCCCTATGCATGACATAATAATATAAGTTATATTTAACTGGGACACTCTTTTGCTAGTTATTAATAAATGCCCCTCTCTGTGAGGCCACTAGTCATGCCCTAGCTCTCTTGAACCAGAGATGTGTCATTCTCTTTAGATAAATTAGTCTCTAAGTGGCAAAGCAAGGTTCTGGTGAATGAGGTTAAGGATGGGGACGTTACTTCCAAATATTTTCAATTGTCTTGTTAAAATCAGTAACCAAAATTTTATTATTAATCACCTTTTTTAAATGATTAGATTTTACTACATATTATGGTTGCATTTCGAAAGCTTTTGTTGAGTTTTAATATTGTTGATACCATTTTACTTGATATGTGCTGCTATATCATATTATGAAAAATCTTAAAACATTACGTTTATCTTAAGTATAACTAGTTTGTCAATGGTGTATGTTTTGTTGATATCATTTTGAAATTCTCCTAATATGCATGGAGTAATACTAGTTTATTGTTGAAGTCGATGAATTTTTCAAGCTTATTATTTAAAGTATATTGTGAAAGAAAAATTATTTTGACGTTGCAACAAAAATAATATAATTAAAGATCACCTTCTTTGACACTGTTTTTTTGCTATACTACATTTTGATATATGTTGATAGAAATTATTATCTTCATAATTATGAATTATTTTATTTTAAAGACTATTATGATTTCGAGATAATGACCATATTAGAGTAATTTTTATTATTATCAAAAATATGATATATAATATTGGTACATTATTATTATGAGTCAGATTTGGAACGATCTGTCCGTTGGATAATTATGAGATTTTGAGAGATAGTAATCTCGAAAGTCTCGGATCTAATGATTTTGGATTAAAGTCAATCAGATATTCGGATTGAAATATATAGTTAGAATAGTGGAGCAAGGTCAAATAGGGCAAAACGGTAATTAACCGATATTGTGGCGGTCGTCGGAAGGTGGCGGACTGCCATAAGGTAGGGTGGCTGCTGGTGGAGGGTGGTGGCTAGGGTTTGAAAGTTTGTATGCTTTTATAGCTGTGATCTACTCCTAGAAAAATAATGACGATCTAACGGTTACAGTAAAAGATAAGAACGATAAGTAAAGTAAGGCAAATAAACTTAACTGAATATTCATTCCATGATAATCAATTAGGGTTGCACTCCAAATACTAGCATTAGGATTTGCCTTTCATTAGCTTATATTAAAGATAAATAGAGATGATTATGACTTAGTTAAATCAGCATTTCTTATCTTTCTCAAATTATTTCTTCGTTTTGCCGTAGATAGATTCTGAATCTAGAGAAATCATGAATACCAAAGTTATAGATCTAGAGGTTGACTATATTATTCTAACGTCTGTAGAATATTCTACAAATATTTTTTCAAAACTACATAGAGCTAGATTTAGCTAATTAAATAAAATTCTAACCTACTAAGACTTTGATTAATTAAATAAGTAAATAAGATAATTAGACTCAATCTATTAAGCCCAATGTCTACAATGATGTGATCCGATTTAACCCGAATTGCATCAATTATCTAACAACATAAGCTTCAATTTACTTGTAGAATAAAAATTAACTTCTTCTAGAATAGGTCGTCTTATAGTGATATAGTAACTAAATAATCACTTAGGCTTATATTAATATAGTTATTTTTATTTTTCTCTCATTTCACTCTATACAGCCAAATTAAAAATAAATGCTTACATATTTGCTTTAACACTCAAATTAATTACCATTTCACTGTTATACTTTCTCTCTCAAATGTCATATCAAGTATATTCCCATTTTCTAAAAAATCAAGTTTTGCTCTCTCTAACATCAATTGTACCCTTTAAAAACTTGCACCGCCTCTATAAGGCCACACTGCCTGGCAAGGCAAAAAAAGTCTGCATTTACATACATGGCAAAAAGCTCTTATTACCTATATAAATCTGAATTGCATGACATGACAAAAAGCTCGCACTGCATGGCAAAAATGTCTGCATTGTATGACAAAAAATCTCCACTGTTTATATAAGTCTGCATTGCATAGCATAACTAAAAACCTGCATCACATTACAAAGCATGCATTGGATGACAAAAAGCATGCACTGCCTATATAAGTTCACATTGTATGGCATGACAAAAGCTTATATTGCATGGCATGGCAAGAAGCTCGCACTACATAACAAATAGCCAGCAGCCTAACAAGTCAGCGTTAAAGATAAATTAATTATGTTTCCACTGAGGGGTATTTTGGTTATTTGATATAAAATATCTTAATTTTTAGATATAATTCTACTATTCTTCATTACTTTAATATTAATTTTGTGTTACATTAAATATAATTATTACTTCTTATGCTAGAATACAAGTAAATATTAAAATAGCTTACAATGGTATTAGTTTTTTTTTTTCTAGTATAAACAATTAGAGTAGTTCTTCTAGAATTAGCTTATTCCACAAAAAAATAGGATATTATACTTGGCCATTGGGATCTAATAGGATATTATAGTTTAGCTTTCTAGAGGCGGAGTTCAAACTTTATCTAGCATCATTTAATTCGTATTTTATATGAATTATTAATATGTGACGTGGAGATCTTAGTAGTGAAGTAAATGGGCCGCTCAGGAAGCGCATTTTAAATGTATGATATATAATATTGGTATGTTACCTAAATACTTAAGCTTTTAGTTAAACAAGTTATTTAGTAAGCTATAATTGTTACAAATTGGTAAGCATATGTCAAACAAAGATAAACGTGGATAATCCTAGCATCTCTATTACATAATTCTTACAAGTCGATTTTTATATATATATATTTTTTTGTTTTGACCATTCAAGAGTAACAAAGGGCTAACCCCCTTTAGATACAGAAACACTTAGGCTCATAAAAGTTTTAGTCAATATATTAAGCCATTTAGTCTAGGCTTCAAGTTATATATACTATCGAACTATTGTTTTAAACTAAACATCGCTAAGACATCACTTTGTGTCATCGCGTTGCTGAGTTACTTCTGCAAATTATTGTACTGTCGAGTCATCAACTGAGTTAAGATGAACCATTGAGCCAAGATATCAAATATTTTTCTATAATAATTATTTAGAGTTTTGATTATATAACATTAATAAAGAAGATATAAGAGTTGGTTGGTAGGGAATTTTTATCTGAGCCACTAGGATTAAAAGGTTTGGACGGGGCCTATGAAAAATTCGAAATGATTTTTCAGTCTATACTAGATTAAAATAAATTTAATAATACTAAATAATATTTTGCCAGGAGGATATCAACTTGCTGGTCTTACACGCCAATTTTGACTACTCAGGTGAAGTATGTTTGCTTCTCTTCTCAAGATTCAAACGTTCAGAAGCCTTTCGTCAAAGGATCCAGAATTCGTCCATGACCACAATCATTCACAAAGAATTAGTTTTCTCGTTATGAAAATCGTTAAATATGCTTTGCCCTTTTGGTCTTTCGTTTCAAAATTAAAGTGCCCAGAAATTTTGATTTTTTGTACAAAATTTACACCTTGTTAGGAGGAAGAGAATAAAAGATAGAGAAAGTCAAAGGGAGTATATAATTGTCTGCTTTTCTGGATTGAATGTTTAGGACTCAAAAGAAAGACGAAAAGAGTAAAAAAAAAACTCTTTATTATTTAAATATATCTCTATTTTATTACACTATCTTTTCATCTTTTGCAATTCCATTAATAAATTTAAAGAAGAATAATTAAATATTAAATTTTACAGTTTGTGCGGATTATTCTAATAATTAAATATTACATGAAAGGTATAAAGGTAAACATGTTATTTTCTCTTTTTAAATTAAATAGAATAAATTAATTTTTCTCTTTAGTTCTCTGGATTGCATTTCAAATAAAATGAGAGAAATTTTTTTTCTCTTTTCTTTTCTTCCTCTTCCTTTTCTTTTCTTGTCTTCTCAACTCTTTCCATCCAAATAGTGTTAATACGTTAAACAAGCCTCCTTTTGACACATTGGGTGTTGCAATACAATAAACTAGAGAAATAACAGATTGGGTTTTGAATAAAGTAGAGGGATATTAGTTTGGATAGATATGGATAAAAAAATATATGTAACTATTCAAACCCCATAATTCTCACGTGTGAAATGTTGATGCAAGTTCTGAACTTATTTAGGCATTAAATTTGACGAATAAGTTCAGTACTTTGTGTGTGCATGTATACCCTTAAAAAATTGCTTATTTGCTTTTATATACATCTAAAGTTGTTATTTGCATATGTACAAAAATATCTTTAACTAAGATATATATATATATATATATATATATATATATATATATATAATATCTATTTTGGGCGGTATATATGTAATTATAACTTTAGAAAAGTACACAAACAAATAATATAATTTCAAAGGATATACATGCAAAGAGAAAACTCTAAAGCAAAATGTAAGTTAATAACTAATTTTGTTGGATTCTTTTGTAATTTAATTATATTTATTTTTTTTATTTGCAATAATAAACTCTAGCATGGTATATAGATATAAATTATTTATATTTTATTATAATAAAATATGTATCGACTATATAAAATATATACACAGTTTTATATAATTAAATTATAAAAGTTCCTAATTTTATGTAAGCCTTGACAATACCAAAAGACTAGCGTTCCCTTTTTCGGAATACCAAGACCACCATTCATTCCGCTCGTTGTGTTCAACCCTACTGCGGTTCACACCTTTTACAAAGCCAGAAGGATCCCTTTTCTTTTGTCTTTCCTCTCCAAAAAAAAGATGCTTTGAATAAAGAATTTTAGATTTCACTTGGATGTTGGTCAAGAAAAGGACTTGTAATTTTCTAACAGCAAGAAGGTAGGCAATCATAGAGGGGGAATTGATACCCTGGGGAGGCCATAAAATGATAAAAGGTGGGAAAAGTTTTTGGTGGCCTTAGTAGGTGTATGTTCTTGTCCATTTATGCCAACCCATTTGTAACAAAGCATTTTGAATCCATGCAAGTTGTTATCCATACTATTCAGTGATGTATACTCATTTATATTAGGCACTATTAGATACATGCAAATATCCATTTTCATTTGTATCCTTTCAGAATTTCATGCTAAATTATATTGATTCGCAAGAAGGCCATCATTTTTATCCCTTTCCTGGTCCTACTGGTCGGTGATAAAAGATAATTATGCGTCCTACTGATCCGTGATAACAGATAATTATGAGCTTCAATATCAGATTGATATTTAAAATTATACTATAATATTTTACATGCATAGTTTGGATCCGTGGTGGCAAATTTTATAGAATGATTAGCCTAGTCATCTAATTTATCTATTGATAATTTTATCTAAGTTATGATTAGCCTAAAAGATAGAGACAAAGAAAGAAGAAAAGATTTTTTGTATTAAGTTATTTCTCTCAAATGAAATTTTATGGTTATTTAAATTAAAAGCCAAAATAGTACGTAAATTTGTAATATCATCTTTTTAATGTTCGAAATACCTAATTTGGTTCAATCGGCTCTAGTAGATTGTTATGCTAAGAGTTTAGAGATTGTTTGTTATTTTCTTCTCTTCAGGGTTTCTTTTGCCACGGACAACTTTTCTCCTCTCCTTGCAATAGATATAGTGGCTAGGCGAGGGAAAGAGCTTCTCCCCTTTCTGCATCGTCACTTTTGTTCGCTGTACTATCTCCCTCTTAATTTATTGTCTTCAACGGCTTTCTATAGGCTCTGAGGGAGTGCTGAATCTATGAGGATAAGAGAAGATATGAGGGCTACTTCCTTCACCCACCTATTTTGTCATTTTTTTGTCCAATTGTCTTTATTTCTCTTCTATCTATTCTTTGGCATTGGGTTGTGTTTTCAATCAATCTACAAAATTCACTCTTTTCTATCTGTGGTTGGGTTTGTTGAAGATTTTGGAAGTGATAAGTCTTTTATTTTGCTTTTTTTTATGGTGCTCTTTCGATGATTATTAAGTGAGTAGCTTATCTCGGCAATAGTTATCCTTCCCTTCGCTTTCATCTTTTTTGTGCATAAGAGCTTACTTTACTTATCTTTTATTTAATATTTTTCTTTACTATCATTTAGCCTGTGTTAAGCAAGTATGAGGCTCATATTCAACGGGTTACTCTTTCTCCCCTTCTATTTGTGTATCAATTTGTCGCCAAATGTTAAAAATTAAAACAACGATCAGTCTATATATTTTCTTTTAAAAAGATTCTCATCTTCTATTTTTGACATAACTACTCTAGCCTTGTGTCTCCGAACATGATATATAAGAAACCCGCACAATATATATTATAATAGTAACTCATAATGTATAATTGTATTTGATTAGTTTTGCAAAGTAAAATATAAATTAAAACCAAAATGAAGTAGATTTGCAAAATGTAAATCATCTTCTTTGGGACAAATGACCAAAATTTATATAGATGTATATGGAGTTTTTGACCAAACTGGCCTTAATTAAAAAATTTTTTATCAAAAGAGTTCGTCACTCAAACTTAATACCAAAAGAGGTCTATCGTATTATAGCCTACGTAAAATGCTTAAGTAATTAGTATTTTATGTTCAAATTTAAACACAGTGTTTTACCTTTAGATTTGACTTAATAAAATTAAACTCATACTTAAACTATGGGCTATTCTTGGTAAAATCGCTTAAGAGTTATGTATTTTAAAAAAACAAAAACACTTAATTGTTAAGCAATTTTCAATTAAAACTTTTGACGAGTAAAGCATTTCAATTGAATGCAAATGCCTAACTGGTTAGCTTTTCAATAAAATGCTTAATAGATAATTATTTTTCTATAATAATTTGAAATCAAAATTGAAACTGAAACAATCCGCAGTTTACAATTACTGAAATGAAATACTGAAATAGTTACAAGTTAGTGAAAGAAGAGAAGAGGGTAAGAGGGTGGTTATGGGTCAGTGAAAGAAGAGAGAGAGAGAGAGAGAGAATGGTAGATAAGGTAATTGGTTGAGCTAGGGTTTGTGAAGGAAGAGGGAAGAGTGGAATGGTTGTCGAGTTTTAGATGGCTCAGCTATGGTTTTGCAAAAACCAAATTTCAAAGAATCGAAATTGGAAAGGAAGAAGAAGACGAGGGATAGTTTTATAAGTTGACCAAAACGCTATCTGGTATAATGTTTTACATAAAAAACTGACTGCTTCAACGTTTTATTAGAGAATGAAAACGCTGCCTGGTTCAACATTTTAGGTTTTGCATGCTGAACCTAATAGTGTATTTTCTCTCGGCCCCCAATTGGTTGCAAAAGTAGTCGCTGTGGGTTTAAGAAAAGCCTGAGCAAAACTCAAAAAAGATTAGCATTTTAGTCTTGAACACAACACGTGGTATTAGTGTTATAGTCTTAAAGACCAATCCACGTGGTACAAAACTTTTTTCTTAATGAAAAACTAAAAGTTAACTTCGAAAAAAAACGGTAACATGTTTAGCTTGTTAGACTAGAAAGGAAATGCATTGCAGGTATAGGGCTATAGTGCACTAAATCACTTTTGGTATTAAGTTTGAACGACACTCCTTTAATAAAAATAATTTCGCGGAGGGCTAGTTTGGTCAAAAACCCTCTGTATATGTATATTGTAACTATTGCCTGCCCATTGCGTAATAGGAAAAAAACCAAAACGAAGAAAGAAATGATTGTGCTTCGTACTAGCATTGTCTACGAATATTAAACAGAAGTCTGCAGTCGCAGATCAATATGTCTGTACATATAATTCATTTCTTGAATGGAGATATTTTGGGCTGCAAAGAAGACCAAGATTTCCCACAGCAATCAAAAGAAAAATATATACAAATCACAAAGGAGAGTTGCAACTTTAAATCTCCTTACCAAAACTCAGAGAAAGGTAGAAAGGAAAACGACTCTAAGAAGTAGAGTAGAAGAAAAAGAAGAAGGAAAAGAAAAGAGAAAAAAAGAAAAAAGAAAAAGAAGAAAAAGAGAAAAAGAAAAATCTAACCTATTAGATCTCCAACTATTTCAGCTACTATTTATTTCCAGACCCCCCAAACCCTTTCCCCAATGAAACTCACAAATTTCCTCACTGTGCTTTTATCGCATCCATCACTATTCCCATCTTCCTCAACCCCATCATCATCATCATCATCATCATTGTCATCATCATCATCGGCACGATCCATCACTAATATCCCCTGCTTTTCCTCTTCCACCTCCGCCGCCACCGCCTCATCCCCATCGCTTCTTCCGCGGCGTCCCCGGCGGTTGCTCTTCTTGCGGCGCTCGCCGGCTAGGAGTCCCCCCTCCTCGACGGCGTCGATGATGCGGTGGATGACGTGGCGGTTGGGCGACGCATCCCACCGTGCCCAAAAGCTCTTGTAGCACCCGAAGCACCCGCAGCCGAGCTCGGGCGAGTGGGCCCCGCGACGCCGCCTTTCTGCGCCGCCGGAGAGGAGGTAGGCGAGGACTTCTTGCTCCTCCGCCGTCAGCGCCGCCGCTAAGGCAAGCACCGCCACCGGGAGGGGCACTGGAGGAGGTGTTGGGGTCGGGTGGACCCGCTTGCCTTTCCCGTTGTAGAGCTTCTTCATTTGCCTCGGTTGGTGGTGTCAGCTCACCAGATGTTCGAAGAAATGCCTGAGAGAGTACGAGTTGATACAAATATGAACTTCACAGTCTCTGGTTGGTGAGGGATTGCGAACGGCCGGTAGGTGGGGGATTGGACTTCACAATTTCTGGTGTTTGGCGACGGGATGCTGCGCTTTCTCTTCTTTCGGTGTGGGCCGTGGCGTTGGAATAAGAGGTTGGAGGGGTCCGAGGCGTATACGTATAGAATTTCAGGGAAAGGTATTGAATAAGTCAATCTATGTTTTCAACCTTTCTATTCTCAAAAAAAATGTTACGATATAGTTTTACAAATTTACCCTTATCATTGTTACTATAGTATATTGTTTAAAATATTATAATTGATATTGAAATCTTTGAACTATTTCATAATCTTTATTATGGTGGATTTATGCTTCATTTTGAAGGATTATTTATGGAAATGTTTCTAAAAGGCTAAGATTAAAATTAACAAATGTACCTAAATGACAAGATATCCTTACATTTGGTTTTATGAAAAAAAAAAATGAGATACTTGGATTGTATCTAAATAGTTTGGGACTATTTCAAGTAATTTATAGGACGATTAGAGAATAGTTACATTTTTACTACGATGAAACGATCATTTTTAAAAAGCATAGTGATTTCAATTATAATTATGATACTTAGAAGAATGTAGTGGTGATTACAAAAATTAGGCATCCTGTTGGACAATAATTTTATTAAAATAATACATGCTATTTGATATTTCGTAGTTTTCAAGAATTACTCCATGTATGAGTATTAATTTAAAATACCCACACGAAGAAATTTGCAGAACTTTGAATTTGGAAGCTAAGCCTATGGAGTTTATGTTCTCGAAACAATTAGTGATGTCTTGATTTGTACTAAATTCATATACAAATAATATCTAGTTGGTCGTTTTACCCAAATTGAGATATGAATCCACAACGCGTTTCCACTGCCTTCAATATTTCTATGAATGGGTCAAATTGTACAAGTTGATAACGTACGTGATTAGATTAGGTATGAATATGACGTCTTGTGATCTTTAGTATTAACTTTGATAAGTTATAATTTTTTAGATATGATATGGCCTAGAATTATCTTGTTTTGACGTAAGAACAATCGTGCACGCTGACATGCCTTATGTTAAGTCTTTTTTTTTTCTCAGGCAAACTCAATTGGCAAGAATTAATTCATTAACATCCAAAAATTATAATAAGACAGCCTAATATATAAAAGAGAGAGAATATTCATATGATAGTGAATAAGTTTTTTTTTTTTGAATTAGACTTGGCCTGAAATTTACTTTATTATGCTTAACAAAGTTGGTAAAGCACAAACTTAGGTAATAATAAATATTCATATGATACGGTGAAATATAATAAAAGAAAAATATAAAATATTTTTGATAAATTTGTTTAATCTTATATTAAGATGGGAAATGTTGTGGGTCATTTATAGTGTCTTACAAATGTGTCCATCGAGTAGGATGTTTAAGCTCTGCTAGGGTTGGGAAAAAAATTGTCCCCCCTTCTCTTAAGCTCTTCCTAGTTATTGTTTGCCTTCCTCCTCTCTTTTATTTGCGAGATTTGTATATTTCTTCACTCTTCTTTCCCTTCTCTTCCATCTCTATTTTCACGATTCTTTCTTCTTCCTTTTCTACTATATTATGCTTACCATTCTCTCTTTTCCTTCTTCACTTTCAGCCTATAATTACTTTTATCCTCTTCGCGTCGCTATCTCCGCCTTTGCCGTGCTAGCCGACATCTTCACCTTGACTATTGCACCTTTCCTTCGTTGCTTGCTTACTTCGATATCTTGAGCATTTTCATTGATCGCTGGTGCTTGGGACTATCCTCGATGCTCGACTTCCATGGTCGTGCATTTCCTCCCTATGTCTCCACCTCCAACTCAACGAGTGTGGAGGTGGTGGGCTAGTGAGGATTCAAGGCGGGTGTGAGAAGGCAGGCTAGGGTGTGAGGAGGCGCGTTAAGGTGTTTTAGTGGTTGAGTGGGTGTGGAGACCAAGTGGCATGAGAGGTATTTTGGGTTGGGATTTTATTGGATCATCATAGAGTTAGGTGTATCTATCTAATTTCATTGCCTCTTCTCTCCCATGCAATTCTAGCTTACTTCTTGATCCAATGAGCCCCTTCCTCCCCCTCCATCTCCACCATAACTTACGCCTATCACAAGATTTGCTTGTCTAGCCACTATTTAGATCTTGGTGTCGTGTATTTTGTGGGAGTTTGCCTTAATTTTATTTATTTTGCCTTGCTCTAGGGTTTGTAAGTTTGTTGTTCTTTTAGTTCTTTTTGTTATATTGGCGATCTTGGATCTTTCAACTCTCGATGATTTATAAGGCCTCCTCTTGGACTATCTAATCAAGACGAAACTACAGGCTAACTCAAAACTCCTTGCTCCTAGAAATTCACTCAAGTCGCTTTTTTATTTATATTTGTTTGCATGCCTTTGGGTTTAATGTTATGCGTTATCTTTACTGTTGCCTAAGTTTATATCAATTGTAGGGCTTTATCAAAAAGCCATCATTCTAGCCTCCCTTTCTTCAATTTTTCTATGTATCAAATTGTCTTGTTGTAAACGTTGTTGTAATTTAGAGAGATTAATGATTGCTCCTACGTACAAGCCTTCAATAAAAAGAAGAGGGTAAGATATCCACATAACAAAATTCAATTAAATATTTATTATATGTTTAAGGTATTATATTTCTCTATTTTAAAAGTTTTAAAGATGTATTTATTAGGAATATGTATTTTTTGTAATTGAACACATTTTATACAAAGTGTCACATTTGAACCAATTAGAGTCATTGTTTAAATAGAAATAAAAAATTTATGATGGGTGTTCGAACGCCCGAAATCCCATTTAAATGTTATATTCAGTACGAATATGGTCTTGTGATAGTGATGCTTCCTATAAGATTAGTTGATTCAACCCTACGTTAAAGGCCTTTCAAAAAGATCAAAAGTAGAGAAGGAAAATGAACTCAATCTTGGGCACTCTAGTGTAGCTAGAGTTTTAAATGTCTCGTGTTTTTTAGGTGTGAATTTGGTCTGCTACTTCACTTGAGAATAAATCTGAGTTTTAGTCAGAATTCATTATAAATATATTCAAGGATTTTGCTAGAAGATAGGTCAAATTGGCAAAAGCTCTAGACTCGATGGGATGACATGGATTTATTGGGATCGGTTAGATCTTTAGGCCGGTTCAAGCCCTTAGAAGCATATTTTGGGACTGAAATTTGTTATGAAAGTAGGTTAAGTTCTTAGCTAGAGATCAATTAGGGTTTGGACTAAAGGAATGACCTGAACATGTTAAAGTCTTGGACTAGGCTGACTAGCACACTTATGGGCTGGATTTGGTCAGTTAGTGTTTGGGGTGCGACCCTTGATAAGAGCATAAAAGTACATTTAAAGACATTATATGTTAGTCTATTTTCCATTTTAGAATAATTATTTTATCTATTTAATTGTATATTCTTACTAAGGTCATTATTTTAAGTTGTTAAGAAAATTAGCTTAATTGAAACCAAATAGCAAAAAGTTGAACATTAAATGATTGGACCGAGGAGCACAACTTAAATCTAACTCATAGATCCAAGCTTGCCAAATTAAATCAGTAAATTTCATAATTTGAGTCTAAAATTTAAATTTCTTTGGTTAGAATCCCTAAATTATTATTGCATACCTATCTTGGAGATAGTAGAATTTTTCAAGTTTGAAAAACTATTTCAAAATTATTCTACTACCTCTATAAATATTTCCTTCTTTTAGGGTTTCAAGATTTAACCCCTTTTGCAACTTCCATATATAGTCATCTTGTAATTATTAGGCTTTGGACACTTTTTTCCGGCTTCCATATAAAGTCATCTCGTAATTAGGCTTAGAGGTAGCTATGGAGATTTAATTCTATTGTTGGCTTCAGTGAAGGGTTGATTATAAATATTTGTAATCTTGTATATCTCAATAAAATTTACATTTCCTATTCTTTGTATTTTAGATTTGAATACTTTTTAAGAAAGATGTTTTATTAGATAGTTTATTAATTCGATACCGGAATTGCTTCTTTCTTTACTCTATCATATTCGAATAAAAAAACACAAAATATATATTGGATTTGAATTTTGGTAATTGTGCTATACTCGATGCTTTGAATACCACCGCATCTATAATATCTCTTGATCAAATCCATTAGAGATAATCATGTTTGCAATTGGTTTAAATGATTCCCCAACTTGTAGTCACTTTTCGTATTGATTTTTTATTTGTTTTTTCTTAATCAATAATACTTTTCAAATCACATCTTCTTTGTTTAGTTTTAGTTTTATTTTCTACAAATTTGATCGCAAACTTTTTCTCCCCATGGAGTACTACTTGAACGGTCTCTTGTACTTGGGAGTGCATCTTTGCAAGTTGATCACCCCTTGCATATGAGAACGTGTCTGAGGTTGAGATGGTTTACTTGGAGTAGAGGCAATTCTAACTAGGATTTCCAAGTGGTTTGGCTCCTCAAAGTGAAGGGCAACTAAGTGGTAGAATTAGCTAGGAAATAGGAAGGGAGTAACAGTGGCTGGGTGTTGAGTATAGCTAGGAGATGGAGCAGCGGCTTGGGGGCTGAGGGAGGCTTTGGTAAGGGTCTGTCTTAAGTGTGAAGAATAGGGGTTGAATGTCAAGTGGGGGGTGACAATCGAGTTGGATTAAGTTGGGTTCGGGTTAGGTCGTGATATTACAAGCATGAACGCCACTCATTATATTAAAAGGGTTTGAATTTCTAAATACGAGCACAATTCATTTATTAAATGAGTTACATGGGTCATAAACGTTTTATTCGATGACACAAGTCATTTAAATTACATAAGTTAATCGGGTTATAAATAGACTTTTCTTGAATTAGAAACATGTTTTTTCATGTTATAAATGAGTTAGTCTTTATTGAATGCTCTAGTCGAGTAATAAATATGTTATTATGTCATAAATAAGTTATCTTGTCATAAACAAATTGGTGGGTTGAGTCATAATTAAATGAGTTAAATGAGTTGAAGTAACAAATACAAACAAGATCTATTTAATAATCGGATCTGGTTGACCCATTTATGACCCAAGCCTGATTAAATTAAATTTAAACATATTTAAAAGTTGGGGAACTGTGTTGGATTATTAGGTCAGATAAACTTTTGCCACCCCCTATTGCTAAGAGATGGTGGTACTAATGGTGGTGCTATAATTGAGGGTGGAGATGACATGGCTAGGTATGAAGGTGTAGGTGGTGGCTCAGAAAGATGATGATGGTTGCAGCTCGGGTGTGCTGGTGGTGTGGCTTAGGCTGAGGTAGGGGCCTCGACTAGGGTGGTGCCTGGTTCAGGAGGGTGATGGTGCTAGTAGTAGGGTAGAGGCCAAGTGTAGTGATGGTGGCTTGGCAAGTATATGGTGGTGGTAGTGGACGCAATGGTGCGGGCAGAAGCCTGTGGTTTGGATTAGCTAGAGGTAATAGTGATAGATATGAAAGCCATATGTGGATAACTAGAACAAAGAGAGCCGAAGGGGGATAATTCAGTGATGAAGGAGGAGGGAGAGGTTAGATTCAAATCAATTTATGCATAACTCAACTAGAGCTATCCACATATTTATAGTGGCTAATTCAACTAATTGACTCAACTCAACTCAACTAGTCGATTCGATTAGGACCCAACTAAAGTAAACGGTAGATCAGTTTGGACAGAACCATACATGGATTCAAACTAATTAAATAATTAAATAATTGAACTAAACATAATAAATAAAAGGTCTCTACTCAAACTTGATTCAATCTACTGAACTGACTTAATCGGCTTGCTAACTCAAGCTTGGACTCGGATTCAATCTAGATTATAACATTTCACCACAGTTGCATTCTTTATATAGCATCATAATTTAAATTGTTTTACCTAGCATGCATCATTTCAAGAAGCTAAATATTGATGTCAATCTTGTATTGAATTATAAAACTATTTACACATCACACCATGTATTTTAGTGATTTATGCCAACACCTCTGTCTTCCAACTATTTCTAATTCCCAGCCCTTTTTTCTTACTTTTTATACCAATAATTTCTAAATGATAAATTATACTTTACCTTGCTATGATTGGCTTAATTTTAACTTACTCTCATGCGCATATGTTAGATTATACCTCCTCATGAGAAGTCTTAGTTTAATTGGGATCTAAGTTCATTTATATCTTTGGGCTTTTTAATGAAGTAGGAGACAAGGGAACTCTTCGATCTATTAAAATGATGAGATTATGTGAAGTCATCTAGTGAGATTTGGAATGTATCCTAATTTAATTAGGAGGGCATAGGTCTTGCATGCTTATATAAAAATATCGAGCGTTAGCTTTTCAAATGTTGGATAGATGCTCATGTGGGCTCATTGAGAGTCAATGATGAATGTGTAGAAAGCGCATACGAGAGCACTAATGCATTTGGAATCACACAATAGATGCATATGAGGTGCAGAGTGCAGGGAATACATGAGTGGTATAAGATTAGTGTGGAGGACTGGTGGATTGTATTAGACCTATAGAGCGTAAGAATACGACATGAGTAAAATGCGGTATGAGAGTTTTTCGTGCTTTGTTATATACAATTTTTTTTATATTATCCGTGAAATGGAATGGTCTTACTTTTTCTTTTTATTTATCGTGAATGATTCGATTGTTATATATAGTAATCGAGGTAGGAATCAACATATTTGTGTTTTAGGCAGAATAACAGAGTAAGTACAAGTATTATTAGTATAGTAGCACAGCAAAAATGCATTCTTCATCATTAATATGTTTGCTCACGATAATTGTGGCCTATCAAGAGAATTGATGACTGCATCTTTGATGCAATGCTAGTATATCATCTAAGAATTCTTAATTATCTATTTATAAAGGATTATCTCGAATCTACGCAGAGGTATTGACGACGATTCTCAAATATCGTAGAGCAGAATGTGATACGATGAGATAGAATGCAATAGAAACAAAAATAGGGGACGGGTTGCCTACTCCTAACGGTCAAAGCGAGCCCTTTAATTCAATTCTTCATTCTTTAATTCAGAATTAATCCAATCTCCCTAAGTAGGATTTGAAACTATGACCGGTCAATTAACAGTTGACCGCTCTACCACCGGTATTTATAAATAGAGCAAGTTTCTCGGATAATGATTGTGCTATTTAAGATGAGTTAGTCATTGTATTCTACAACTTGCATACTAGATATGCTGGTATCTTTGATTTTTTTCCATTGAGAGGGTTATTCATGTATGTATGTGTGTGTTGTTGCAATCGGTGTGAACCATAAGAGCTAAGTGTTTAAGTTAAAGTATAAGGATGTAAGTTTGAAGTTGGGCCAAACCATTGGATAAACTATAATGTGCCCAATTCAAAATAACGGTCACCATCAATCTTCATATTATTCCCATCTAATAATTTGTGAAAAAAATTAATAGCTAGAGTTGTTTTGTCACATATACATCTATATGATCGGTGCATTTTTGTAAACTTATACAAATTCTTTCAAGCTAGTACGTAGTGTAAGATTAGCCATTAGACGATTAATCTTCTCGGTAGGATGGAAAGCATCCCAAAAGATGTACTTGTCTGCGTCTGGACATGTGAAAGGATTATCCTCGTTGCACAAGAAGCCCATCTCGTACGTTCCTGTTGCACAACAGCCCTCCTTCACATTCTCTATTCCTGTCATATATATATATATGTATGTGTCAAAATAGCTCTACTAATTATTATAATCTTTACTAAAGGGAAACTATATTCCTTATTAGTAAGTTAATGATATATCATATAATCAGAGTAGATATCAAGCATAGAGAGAAGAAGCATATCTCCTTAATTATCATTCTCTGCAGGCTCTTAGAAAAGGAGTAAAAAGAATTATTTTAGGCCATTTACATGGAAAACTAGAATGATTTTTAATTTTGTACGATGAGATCATCTATACATATATTTTGCAAGTTCTGCAAAAGTGAAGTAAAATTGAGTGATCCTAAAACTATTTTGGCTTCTTATTCAAATGATCCAAAAAATTCTTGATCTAACCCTACTTCACTTTTTAGCAACTGGTGGTAGAAACCAAAATATACGTGACAATAAACCTGGCATTGTGCATACTAGTGGTGCAGACTGTGGTCATTGAAACAGCTAGCATCTTCAATAATTGGGATAAGTTTTTTTTTTTTTTTAAAGTGCCATTTAATTACTAGGCTCCACATTCATTGTAAGCTTTACCTACTTTTTTTTATATAAAAATAAAAAATTAAAAAGAAGTTTAGTGAAACAGAAGCATGAGTTTAGTGAATCAAACTTACCATATTGAGCTGGATTCTGGATGAGATGAAGCAAGCTATCGTATACTGCAGCATATCTGAGCTTAAGCTCGGGCAACCTATCACACAGCTCCTTTATCATGACCTGCAACTTGACATTAAAATCCCTGGCCACCTTGTTATACTCCTCAATGCACTCACCACCCTTGAGAGCGTTAGTAGTTCTCTCCAGCGGCAAGCATCCAATGGCACTCAGCCCTGCAAATGATATCTTTCTCGCCCCCAGGAGATAGATATTTGTGAGAAAGTCCTTCGCCAGGCTGACGAGAAAGTCCTCGAACTCCTCGACGGTGAACTGCTTGTACCGGCCGGTGACCAGCAAGAAGTAGTTCTCGAGGAAGTCGTTGGTGCCAATGCTCACGATGTAGATGGCGTCGTTAATGATCTGGGTTGCTTTTGGACGTCCGACGTACCGTCGCAGTTTCTTCTGGTAGTCTTTGAACAACTCCACCTCCATCCAGAGAGGTATCACAGACTTCGTTTGGAAATGACGGATAGATGAGTTGGTTAATTAGCTATATGGTGTGTAAGTTTTATCATGAAGAAAAGGAAATGAAAAACTACATTTTATTACTATTATGTGTATATTGATTATTGCTTGGCTAGTATAGTTGGAACCCGAGGGTTAAATGCTACTGAGTCAAAAATTTAGGGGAGCACCTTGCTTCCCTAAATAAGGGCAATATAAATAATTAGGGAATAAATAGAAACCAACAGTAAAAGGCCAGTGATTTATTGAGCTAAAGAAATGTAGGATTATGGTATGATAAATTATTACCCTCCTTAGAATTGTAGTGAAGTTGAGAGGTCCCATCAACCGATAAGTTTGCAAGTATTGTATTAGAATGTAAGCACTTGTTTGCTTTTGAGACTAAGGACTCTTACCGAATGAGTTCAAAAATTTCTAAACTAGTTCAATAATTAAATATTTTTTTATTTTTAAAAATTTAAGATTAAAAAATAAAATTAGTTAATTGAGTTCAGGTCTTAACCTCAAATCAAACAAGGCCAAAATAGAAGCTCCTTTTCATCTAGTGAAGCTAATAAAGTTGTTAGAGTATCTTTGATTAGTCTCTAAATCTTTAAATTTGGAGCCGTATTTATTTCAATCGGGCTTCATTGGCTTCATATGTTAGGCTCCAAATATGGAGCTAATTATAGTGGAGCTCCAAATTTGAAGGCCCATAAATATTTGTAGAGTCCCGCACTAGATACTATTCTTTATTTTTTAATTCTAAAATTATCCTCTAAATATATATAATGATTTTTTAAAATTCCACTTCTCTTTTTTATATACACTAAATTATTTAAATTTATTACATAATTAATTTTACTAATTAATTTTTGATAAAAGTATTACCATCCCGAGACCTTCAAATTAAGTGTTATATTAATTTTAATGATCTAAAATCATTTAAATATAAATATTATAATAAAAATACATTAAATATGAAATAAATAAAAATATATTCAACTATATTTTTTTCTTATTTATTGTACTTGTGTAATTTAATTTTCTTATTTATTAAAATTCTTAATTAATTTAATTTTAAATTTGTTAATTTAAAATTAATTCTGAAACTATTTAATATTAACTTATTTTAAAGACTTGATGAAAGCTTTTCTATAATATACTTTTATTAAAAATAAAAATTACTAACACTTATTAATTAATTTTAATATAATATATATTATTTTATTTTATAATTAAAAATTAAAATAGAGCTCGGTGTGCTGAACCATTGGGCTCTAAAAGAGACTATACCCTCCATATTATTGAAAGATAATAGAGGATGCCTAATTATGAGATTAAAGGGAAGAAATAATACAAAAGAACAAGTTAGAGATTATAAAGGAAGGGAAATGAGAAAAACCAAAATGTAAGAGGAGGGATAGTAGGATTTCCACTCAAAGAGAAAGCCAATCTGGATAAGAGCTTCAAAGTTGAAATTTCTAATGTAATGTTCTCTCTAAATTTTTCACTAGATGATAAAACAGGAGTAACTCGAAAGACTGAAGTAGAGAAGTCTTGCATTTGAATCTCAAAAATACCTATTTGATCTAGAGGTCATATGCTTTAGAGCCATTAAAAATATCTGAAGCCCTTTATTTAAAACCAACCGACCATCGTAACCAGCTGAGTTAACTATTAATTTTGTTTAATAAGAAAAATTAATAGAGAAAAAAAGAGCCAAGAGGAGATCTATTAGGAAACTAATACGAGAATTAATACAAGTTAGTCACAACAGTACCTTGTACTGGAAACGACTGGAAAGTTATCTGACATTTAATGTTGGAGTTAAGACGAAACCTAGAAAAGGACTCAGCTTTTAAGTGAAATAAATATTTTTTGGGGTCCCCATAATACTTTTTTTTTTTAAAACCTAACAATAACCTAAAATTTTTGACCAAAATAATTTATACAATAAACTTAATATCAAATAGAGTTTATTTCACTATAGTCGTAAATAAATTTAATATTAAATTTATGAAGTAATCTATTTTAATAAATAAAAATATAAAAGATAGTTAGTTTGGTCAAAAACTCAGACAACCTAACCAAAATAAACCCTAAAAAGCTGGACCAAAACAATATAACTATTATACCTTTGGCTCATGTAAATTCCACCAACCTCTCTTTCCCTGCTTTATGCCAGAATGTGAGGACCCCACATGAAGCTCACTAGCCTCTTTGTCTACTTTCATACTCCAATCATTCATTTATAGCATTCCTTTCTTATAGTACTGCATCTTATCCCTAAGTTTTTCGATGGAATGCTGTTTAGAGTTTTTTTAAAAATAAAATAAACCATTGTTCTTTAGAATTTCCTGATCTTTTGCAATTTAATATATCAACCTCTACTCATTTAATTCAAAATGTAGGTCCGCTGTCATTAAAGTTAAAAAAGAAGAAGAGAAATTATCAAAAACACATATACCTTTAGTTTCTATTACCACTAACAGCTTACTGTTTTCAATGCCTCAAAAATATTTTGAATAAATATTTACCAAACAGCATCTAATGGAATAAAAAATATTCCATTATTTCTAAAAGTAAAATTAAAAGTACCAAAAATCCCGGTAATTAAATCTGGTTCCTTTATTTTTTAATGTAATCTTAGAATTAAAAGCAAAACATGTAATGTTTTCCATAGTTTGTTCAAAAATTATAAAACAATTGGTAAGTTAACATGATATATACTAAATTAAAATATCATAACCCTTCAAATTTATTTGTAATCAAAATAGTAAACCAAATAGATTTAGTAATTAGCTTTACCAAATAGACCTCGCAATTAGACCATAATGTTTCTTTCAATAATCTATTCATCTTTAATGGAGTATCAAGTATAATTGTCGGTTGTTCGGGCCCACTAGTTTTGTTCGGCTTTCATTCTCGTTCCATTTTATCTTTATCTTATCTTTTATGATTGAATTCAAAATCTTTTCCATGCAGACAAAACTATTTGCTTTTCTCCCAACCGTTTTCTTTTCTTTGTTAATTTTACTTTTCTACAGTACTTAAAATTTTCATTTCTATAAAAAAAACTCACCAGTACGTCGGAGGTGGCATTGTCAAGCCCGGTCCCGGCGGAGGCGAAGCAGACGCCTCGGGCGAAGTCGCGAATGCCGTAAGCCGGGTCGAGGTAGGCGGGCACTAGCGGCGGGAGGCCGACGGCCTCCGAGATGAAGTCGGTGGGGAGGCGACCGTTGCAGAAGCGGCCGGTGGGCCGACCGCCGACGAAGTCGCGCCCATAAGGCCGGAAATTGCTCTTCAGTATCGTGGGGACTACGTTGTTATTGCCGGCGTCGACGGTGGAGTCGCCGAAGACGATGATGGCGGGGATTTTAGCGGAAGTAGCGAGAGAGGGGTGGAGGAGGAGGAGGAGGAAGAGGAAGTAGAGAAAGAAGTGGTGAGCTGATGCCATTGGAGTGAGAGATGGATGTCTACAGAGAAGGAAATGATATATATTTGTAGATGTTGTAAGAGTGGTCATTAAATAAGTAGAGGTAGTAGGGGAGGGGAAATGAAGGGATATTTGGAGTCATGGGTTGCTTGGTGTTACTGCTAGCTCAACGAGTAAAATGGTAAAAGTTCTACATCGTTACTGTGATCATACAGTGGAACTAGTACGATATTTTAATTACAACTCTCACAAGATAAGCTGTATGAAGAGGCCACCTTGCATGTTGCCCTATGGAATATTCTTGGCCACATTTAAGGGTCCCTGTAGTATTATACATGGAGAAGAATTAAAAGATTGAATGAGAAAGGATCGATCTAGTTTAATTGTTTTTGTTTTGGCTCCAGAGAGACCAAACTTCTCATAGATCTCATAATAGATCACTGCTTTAGCTTAGGAAATTAAACAGTTATTTTCTTGTAAGTAAAAGGCACCAAGTAAATAATTCTAGTAATTAAAGGACTGAATAAAACAACTCGCATGACTTAAGTCCTAAACAATAATAAAACAATTTTGCAAGGTATATATTATTAGATAGATTAATAATGTGAGTAACCAAATTTAAATTTAAAATAATCTATTTACAGTTATGTGGAGGTAGTAAGGATGGTATAAAATAACAATAATATAATGACTAAATAATTAATATTGCATATTTGCAACAATTACATTGATTAGGTTAATTAATACAACTCAAACAAATAAAAAATAATAATGCTGGTGCATATTTTTAATAGTTATAATTTAATATGTAATGCTGAAAAAATGTGAATATCTAAGATATGCTCCAGCACCGATTGAAATATTAGAATGTGTGAGACTCTGGTAAGATCTCCCTTAGACTAAGGTTCGATTTCTTCCAATTCTCTGATTTGAACTGGATCTAGTATGAAACTTTGAAATAAGATCCCAAAAGATGCTGTCGTTGGATCAACGCGAAATTTTGATATGTTATAGCCTTAGAAAAGAGCTTTCCAACAAATCAAGTTTTAGGCGAATTGGATGTGGAGATCTCGAGATATCGTCCGATTAGTGGACGAATATTGTTAGGGTGGTTTGTTTAGGATCCATGGATGGATGCACGAGATCTTAGGTGATGGTGGTTGGAGGTAGACCGGTGTTAATAGGGTGGCACCGGTGAAAATTGGTGATGGAAGGGTTATGGTTGATGAAAGAGTTAGGGCAAGTGTTGGATAGATTGGAACAAGGGGGAGGAGAGGGCCGCCCATAAGGGTCTAGGGTGATTGGCTGGTCGAGGGAGGTTAGAAGCGGCGTCGCCGGGGATTTAGAGAACGAGAGCAAAGAAGATGAAGGAGGCAAGGCAAAACTCAATTCTTCAATAATAATCTCTCGTCCATCCACATCCCTTTTAGAGGCTAACCAAATAACTCAAAATTAACCCTAAATAATACAATTTCGCTGACCGCGTTCGAACGCCCCCAACCACGTTCGAATGCACCGAGTTCGCTTTTCTCTGGATTTGCGAACGTGATGCAGGCGTTCGAACGCGCGATTGAACGCGCCTATTTCCCACTTCTTTGGATTTGCGAACACGATGCAGGTGTTCACAATGCATTCGAATGCACAATGCCACTCTCATAACCGTGTTCGAACGCACTCCACCCGCGTTTGAATGCAACTTATAGAAAACTTATTTTCTTGGAAATTAAATATTAAAATAAGAAACAAAGACACTCTTAAAGTGTATCCATGCTCGAGACGACATCGGTGAAGTCCGAATTGTATCAATCCACCACCCTTTTGCAACCTTGTCCTCAAGGTTTGAAATTTGGGAAGTGATCTTTGAACTCTGACTCAAGTTCTTCCATGGTATGATCTTCTGCATTGGTTCCCCACATATCTGAAAATAGAGAAAATGTTGGTGCTGAAAAAGAGGCAAGCTCACTTGTGTCCGGTTGGCGTGAAAGGGCATCGACCGCTCGATTCTCGATCCCCTTTTTGTAGACTAATTCGTTATCATACCTAAGGAGTTTCATGACCCATTGTTGTTGGGCTGGGGTGTGCACACGTTGCTCCATGAAGTAGGGTAAGCTACACTAGTCCGTGCAGATAGTAAATCGTTGGCCAATCAAGTAGGGTCGCCATTTGGTGATGGCGTGTAGAATCGCTAGCATTTCGCGCTCGTAGATGGATAGCTGCCATGACTGGTTTGACAATGTTTGCTCATATATGCCATGGGTCTGCCCTCTTGCATCAAAACTGCTGCAATTCCTTCATCCGAAGCATCGCATTCCACCACAAAGGGCTTGTTGAAATCCGGTAGTGCTAGAACCGGAGCGGTAGACATAGCTATCTTCAAGGCTTCGAAGGCCTCCGTTGTCTTGCTCGTTCATTGAAACCCACCTTTTCTGAGTAAGGAGGTCAGCGGGGCAGCAATTTTGTCATAGTTGGCAATGAATCGCCAGTAGTACCTTGTCAACCCAAGGAATCTCCTCAATTCCCGCTGATTAGTGGGAAACAGCCAGTCCACCATATTTTTAATCTTGCTTGGATCGGTTTCCACTCCTCTTGCTAAGATTATATGCCCCAAGTACTCCACTCGTGGCTCTCTCCAAAGACACTTGCTCATCTTGACTTTTAATTGGTTTTGTCACAAGATTTTTAATACCTCCCGCACATGCCAGTGCTCGCTCCAATTCCTGCTATACACTAGAATATCGTCAAAGAAGAGGAGCATGTATCGGCATAAGAGCGGGCAGAAAAGGTCATTCATCAGCCCTTGGAAGGTGGCCGGTACATTGGTGAGCCCAAACGGCATGACTCGAAACTCATAGTGGATATCGTGAGTTCGGAACGCCATTTTGTGCACATCTTCCAGGTCGATGCGGATTTGATGGTACCCCGCTCTTAAGTCAAGTTTGTTGAAGTAGGCTGACCTAGTGAGTTCATCTAGCAACTCCTCGATCACCCATATTAGATATCGGTCCTTGACAGTAATTGCATTCAAGGCTCGATAGTCGACGTAAAACTGCCAACTCCCGTCTTTCTTCCGAGTCAGTAGCACCAGCGACGAGTAGGCACTTCTACTCGGTTGAATAATCCCTTGCTCTAGCATTTTCACCACCAATTTACTAATCTCTTTCTTCTGGACATGTGGGTACCGATAGGGTCGGACATTTGCTAGTTCAGCCTTTGGAATGATCTGGATGCGATGATCGTGCTGATGGGTCGGCGACAGTCCTCGGGGTTCCTCGAAGAGATCCTTGAACTCCTGCAACAGCTCTTGCATGTCAGCGGCTATTTCCCTTGATGGTGGATGTTCTGGTTCAGCAATAGCCATTTGCAATAGTAGAACTCAGTCCCCTGCATAAGGAAAGCCCACAAGTGGTTGCAATGTTGGCCCTTGCCGCGGTTGATTTTCATCCAACAGCACCCTTCGACCATTCCTCCGAAATGTCAATGTGAGGTTTGAGAAATCAATACGGGCCCCAAGCTTTAAAGCCATTGAGTCCCCAAAATAATATCGACACCTCGCAAGGCTAACGGATAAAGATCTAATGTGAAAGTTTGGCCTTGCACCTTCAACTCCACACCTCCACAAATAAAATCAGCTCGCAATGTGGTGCCATCTCTAATCGTCACATCGAACCCTTTTGTGGGTTCCGACTCGAGCTCAATCTTCCTAAGGAGCCTCTTGTCAATGAAGTTGTGGGTGGACTCGGTGTCGATCAAGATTCTCACTATGATTTTCTTGACTACTCCGTTCACTCGCAAAATCTTTGGCGCAGCTGTCCCTGAATAGGTATGGAGGGAGATTTCGGCTATCATGTCCTCCACGGGTTGCTCCTCAGCTTCTTCTCCTTGATGTCCAGCCACACCTTCATTTTTAGCTGCAAACTCATCCTCAGCCTCCTCCAATCCATCAATTAGCATTACCGATCCCATCGGTTTAGCGCAGCGATGCCCGGGTACAAACTTCTCATCACAACGGAAGCATAGGCCTTTGGCTTTTCGTTCCTCCACTTGAGCAGGTGTGAGTGCTCATCCCGGACCTCTAGGTGCGTACTTTAAATCTTGGGATGGCTTCAAGGGTACTCGAGGAGGTACCACTACAACGGCAATTCTTGGTACTCCGATGGTATTTCTCGCTACTATGGTTGGTTGAGCTTGATTGTGGCTCCCTTGGCTCGTCCAACTTTATTTCAGATGTAACTTCATGGTCCTATGTTTGTCTTCCATAAGCACTGCATCTTCGAAGGCCTCCTTTAAGGTTCTAGGCCTTAAAGCCCTCACATCGGCTTATATGTCTCCTCGCAGCCCGGAGATGAAGGTGCTGCGAAGTTGCTGATCTGTCCATGGTGGAGGACATCGGCTACTTATCCTCTCAAATTCTTCTTGGTATGCCCTAACCGTGGTCTTTTGCACCGTCTTTGAGAGGAGAGCATTAAAGTCTTCATACCCCAACGCTCCAAATCGCCATGTGATATCGGTGCAAAAGTCAGCCCAAGTTTTGATAGCCTCAATGGCATTGGCTGCTCGAAACCAATGAAGCGTCGCATCCTCAAGGTGGAAGCTCGCAAGCGTCACCTTGTATCTTCCGCCGTACCTTGGTATGCGAAGAATTGCTTCGCCCTATACAACCAATCGATCGGATCGCCACCTTTAAACTTGGGGAATTTGAGATGCACGACTTGTCCACGGATGTCGTTGTCTCGTTTTGGATCATATCCAAGTCCTTATCTAACCGGGGGAGGATGCACCATGAAGGGTTGATGATCCCTTCTTCGGTTTTGATTAACTCACCGTGGTTCTGGATCGTATTGACCCGTCCACGGATCTTGATCTCCAAGGTGATCTCCATAATGGTTCGCTCGTCGGATGGGTTCACCTACAACTAGGCCTGGTGGAACCATCCTTGCCTGTCTCTGCCCATAGGGTGGTGGCAGCAGCGGCTCTTGTGGTTGCAAATTCTGAACCGGCGGTGGTGGGTTCATGGAAGTGGACTCATGTTGTGGAGTCAATGGCGCGTTCCCGTTCGCCATGGCTTCCCTCGTCGCTCGTAATTCCCACATCATCTCCATCATCATCTGGTTGTTGATGGCCATTTGTTCGGAAAGAGCCCCCAACACGGTTTGAACACTAGGTTCTTTCGTATTCCGATTAGATCGAGCAGTTTTGCTGGTGGAAGTCCCTACAACCATTTCCCTCTCCTCTATTGGGAGAATCTCTTCTTCTTCATCTCATCATGCAGCCGTGGCTCTGGTTGTCATCATAGGATGTGCGTGTCCGAGGAACGGTGGCTCTGATACCAAAGCTTGATATGATCTCCCCTTAGACTAAGGTTTGATCTCTTCTATTTCTCTGATTTGAACTAGATCTGGCACGGAACTTTGAAATAAGATCCTGAAAGGTGCTGCCGTTGGATCGAAGTGAAATTTGGATATGTTGTAGCCCTAGAAAAAAGATTTCCAACAAAGTAAGTTTCAGGCGAATTGGAGGTGGGGATCTCGAGATATCATTCGATTAGTGGATAAATGTCAGGGTGGTCTGTTTAGGATCCATGGATGGAGGCACAAGATCCTAGGTGATGGTGGTTGGAGGCGGACCGGCGTTAATGGGGTGGCATCGGTGAAAAGTGGTGGTGGAAGGGTTATGGTTGATGAAAGGGTTAGGGAAAGTGTTGGATAGATTAGAAGAAGGGGGAGGAGAGGGTCACCCCTAAGGGTCTAGGGTGATTGGCCGGTCGAGGGAGGTTAGAAGCAGCGTCGCCGAAGATTGAGAGAACGAGAGCGAACGCACTCCACTCATGTTCAAACGCGACTTACAAAAATCTTATTTTCTTAGAAATTAAACATTAAAACAAGAAACAAAGACACTCCTAAAGTGTATTCATACTCGAGACGACATCGGTGAAGTCCGAATTGTATTAGATTCATAGTAGTTGGGCTGTAGTAGAAATGGTAAACACAAAATCATGACCAAGTAGGAAAACATGCAAAAAATATGACACAATCTTTTAATATGGAAAAGCATTTCTCTCTTCGAGAGGAACAAATATTATAGATTTATCCAAACTAGATCAATCTATTTCATCAAGACATAGAAATAAGATTTACTTATTGATACTCTAATACCTTAGTGTGTAAGTCTTCTTTTGCATGCATTTCTCACTATGAACTAGTATTGTAATAATAGAAAGCCTCCGCATTTCGTTCACACCCGAGTTATGGATTGCTTCTCAATACTCATGCAATGTCCCCACTTGCATGCCTCCGCTCGGCAAGGGCACGTGCACGCCCACGAGTCCACATGGCACGTGCGGTGCACGTGATAGGATGGGCGGGGCCTGTCATGCACAAATATACCTGTGGTCACATAATCCACTACCAAATGAACTTGTTAACATATAAATATCTAACTTGGTTTCGTAATTTTCTAATAACGGGAGAATATTTGATGAATATTTTCTCTTAGTTGCATGAATTGCTTTTTGCAATCAATTCAGATCTTGAAGGGATCATTCGTACCCTTTCAAAGGTCCACTAGAATACTATAACCACCAGCTCCTTCATCTGCTGCAATCTGGTTGAGAACGAAATTGGGAATTTGGTATTAGAATTGTGTGTTAAACCTCTTATCGATTGACAATAATTGGATGAGGTTTGCCGACAGAGGAGGTCGACAGAGGAGGTTGATTGGAGGAGGAGGAGGAGACTTGCTGATGGTGGAAGAGGAGGACAAGGATGAGGCGGTTGCTTGAGGAGGAGGAGACGGCTTGCCGAAAGAGGAGGAGGATAAGGAGGATAAGGAGGGGTGTTGGTGAAGGAGGAGGATTAGGAGGAGGAGAGCTGATGGTGGAGAAGGAGGAGGAGGAAGTGGTGGACCGAATTGAGAGGCGAAGGCTACTGGGGCTTGGAATTTAGGATTAGGGTTTGAGTAAGAATAGTTTATATACCGAGCGTACTAAGCCAATCTTGAGAAAAGTCTACTTCGGCTCGATGAGGTTGCCGAGTTGGGCTTGATTGAAGGGGCTTAGCATTAGGGTTTCCCTCAACCATCGCCCTAGCCACCATAGCATTTGAGGTTTCCATTGCTCCTAGGTTTTTCTCCTCTATCGCATGTCTTGTCGACGTAGCCCTTGTTGTCATCATGAAGGTGGAAGTGCCCCAAGCATAGCCTATCTTCGATACCAAAAATTAATACAATCACGTTTAGTATCTAGACCGGCTAGGTCGAAGCTCGAGTTGGGTAGAGTAATGGTGGTGCGGCCTACTCGGGTGATGGTGATGGTAGTGGTGGTTAGCTAAAATTGGAGGTGGATAATGGTGGACAGTGGAGTAGTAACCGGTGAAGAGAAGAAGTGGGAGCATCGTACCGACCCCTAAGGGTCTACTAGGTATGGTCGATTAGAGGAGGAATTAAATGGCGGTGCTAGGGTTGTTGTGGGAGGGGAGAGTTAGGGTTGAGAGAGTAAGATAGTTAGGTCAAGAAGAAACTTTCAATAATATATAATGCAATCAAGTGGCACCATAATTCTTTATGCGTGGTTGCCAATCTCTAGCTGATTTTGAGAAGTTGTGGCAAACCTACATGTGCTAGATTTGTAAAAATCTAAGTTTTCAGATAATAAAAAAATATCAAAAATAGATTTTGGATGCACCAAAACCTTGCAGCCAACTCTACATCAAATCCTGCCCAAGTAGTGAATCTGATCCTAATCCAGCCATGCCAACAAACACCACATGCACCCATTTATGTGCTGCCATGCGAGTGGATGCACCGATTTTAGCCATTCACCTTGCAGCGAATCCTGCCTGCCGACTTATCATGCGCTGGCAGGCCATGCATTGCCAGCAGGTGCGCATGTTGCCTATCCAACAAGCCATACCGTGTTTTTGCAACTTGTGTAAATAGTATTTTCTCAAATTTTCCTATAAATAGAGGGGTAGGGACATTGAAAAAATATCAGAAAATCCTACAAAAATACCAAAAAAGAGAGGAAAATAGAGAGAAGGGAATGGAAAAGGAAGGAGACAAAAACAAGAAGCTACTAGGAATAGCTAATCAAATTGGCACCATTAGGGGTTGCCTCTCCCCTATTTAGGTATTTTTTATTTTATTTTCAATCTTGTAATTCTGAAATACTTATATAATTTTAAAGGTTGATTTATTCTATCTCATGATTTATATATCTTGATAATTATGTAATTGACATTTACATAATTATGTCTACATAAGTTAGTCTCTATTTAGTAGTTTGATCCTCTGCTGCGTTGTTGCCTCCGAGTATATCATCGACCTTGGACTAGGTTCAATAGAACTAGCTATATGCTTAGTAAGTAGAAAAAAAGCTTATAAAATTGCTTTAGATTTTCTTCCTTATTATGATGCTAAATCATTCGATATAGGGGTTTGGGATGTGAAACATCTAAATTGAGTTATGAAGATTGAATTTAAAAATAGATAAAATCTAAATATTCTGAGAGAGCCCCGAGGCCTAGTTACTCTCTCTTCCCAATTTATCTTATTAGTTTAGTTGTATATCTAAGGGTGGTAGGCCGAACTGAGAATCAACTGTGTCCCCTATAATTTGAAGAACTCTGCTCAAAAGTCACTGATGAATATGCGATCCCTATTGAAGACGATCGTCCTTGGCATTCCTTGCATCTTTGTTACATCTTGCATAAAAAGTTTAGCAACCGCTCTTACCTAAAATGGATGTGCAAAGGCTAAATGAGCATGCTTGCTCACGCAGTTGTATCTAAACATGATCTTGGGCAGACCCACAATGAAATCCATCAACACTTCCTCCTAAATCTACTCAAGAATTAGCAATAGTTAGAGTAGTTTGTTACGATTCAGCTAGTTATGACTTTTGTTTAGTTTTTTTTTTGTGTTTTAGAAATAGCTTTTGTTTTGGAAAGAATAGGATTTCTGGAGAATTTCTGGCAATCGCGTATGAACGTGACTATCGAATGCCTGCATATATTCGCAAAAATAGAGAATGTGTTTAGTGCATTTGAATGCGTTCAACCGCATTCGAATGCGCCGTTTGGATGCCTACACACGTTCGCAAAGATAGAGAACGTGAAATTCGTGTTTGAACGCGTTCGGCTGTGTTCGAACACAATTGGCGAATTACATTATCTTAGGGATATCTTTTAATTATCTTAGGATTATTTAGGATTATCTTTTAATTATTTTGTTGATAGGTTAGCCTCTAAATATATGGAAAGCAACCTAATTGAGGATTATTCATGAAATATTGAAGTTTTCCTTTCCAACTCTATCTCTTTCCTCCAACGGCATCCAATCTTGGATGTCGTCTTCTTCCTCTCCATCTAACCGTGCCCCCTTGCCTCTCAAGGATTGGTCAAATCTCTCTTCCTTCGTCTAGCTTTATGCTTTACCCCACTATCATAGCCACCAACCTCCACAAAACCTAACAATTATTTCCTTATTCCATTACTCACATTTCCCACGCCACTATTTGACCCATGGGCAGTATTTTTTTTTATAACTTTTGATCTACAAGCCTGATCAACGTGATCTCAGTTGTGTTGGAATCCTTACTTCAAGAGGAACAATTTGTCTAAGTTACAGATCTATTAGACGGTTAAATCTCCTGTAGATTTCCTTGAAAGTTTCACCCTAAGGAGAATTTGGCTGACCTTCAAATTGTTGCCCTCTTATTATCCCTGAATCTATCATAGTTTAGCTGGCTGGAGTGACTCTGTTTTTGCTTGTTGGCAGATTTGGCACTCATTGATCTCGCTATCCATATTTGCCTTCATACCCACCTTGGTACAACTTTGAGCAAACCACTTATAGGTCCTTAACTCCCCTTCATGGCCAGCTGTTGGAGTGTCTTGGAAGTGCTCCAATAGCTAACATCGTGTCTTTGAGTTCACGAGTATGCAGATGCACTCACGGTCCAATATCAGCCCTTCATGGTTTCTGGTATCATATCGAATTAGCCACAATCTCCTGTAGCACCTCTAAATAATCATGGTCAGCCGTACCTACATGCATTAGGTCCTCCAAGAAGGGGAAAATAGGAGTGGAGAAGGTCACAAGCTTGATCGGTGTCGGGTTGCGTGATAATGCTTCGACAACTCAATTTATAGTCCCTTTCTTGTACACATCCCATAATCATATTCTATCAACTTAAACACCCATCCTTGCTATGCTAAAGTGTGTATTTGCTGTCCTAAAAATTCGGAAGGCTTTCCTGGTCCGTCTAATATATATTAATGGCCAATGAGGTAAGGACACCACTTGGTAATCACCTAAAGTATCGCCAACATCTCCCATTCACAAGTGGACAACTATCTTGAGCTCTCAAATAATGCTTTGCTCAAGTAATCCACTAATCTTCCATCCTACGTCAGCACCACACTCTATAATAGCCCGCGACGCATCACACTCAATAACAAATTGCTTGGAGAAGTCCAACAAGGCAAGAACATGAGTTGCGGTCATAGCAGTTTTGAGCTCCTCGAAGGCCATTGTGGCCTTCTCTCCCCACAAGAATTCATCCTTCCTCAGAAGAGCGGTCATCAGAGCTGCAATCTTCCTGTATACAGCAAGAAAGCGTCGATAGTACCCGTCATAATGAGAAAACCCCATAATTCATGGGCATTGTTGTTACGGTTGCTTTTGGTGAAAGATGATTTTCTATCCAATTTGATAATTTGAATAGAAATTAGCACAGAACATGCGAAGGTAACTGGAATCAATCTAATTGTTGGATTACACTGATATTTGGATATATGTTGTTCCTCTATTAATTAGGAATCCAACACAATGGGATTCACATCGATTAGATTAGTAGATCTAATGTTATGTAAGAAATAGTGATTGAATGTCAGGAGGTAGTGAGATGGACATGGAATATGTGGTTAAAGTTATGGAAGATGATTATAGTATGGTGGATGGATTAGTGTATGGAACGAGATGAGAGGGGAGACGAGAGCTTCAAAGTAAGGTTGGTTGCTAGAGGGAGAAGCGACAGAGGATTAACCTCAGCCGTAGAAGAGAACTTGGGTTTGATACCTAGAGGGAAGAAGGAGGAGGGAGAAGATGACTCAAGCCTAGATAAAAACCAATTCCAATATTCAATAATCAATAGAGGTTGCTTCTCCACATATATAAAGGCTAGCCAAACATCCAAAAAATCCTAAACAAGTCCTATTACAACTCAACTTAACCCTAAACAAGTCTTATCACAACTCAACTTTCTCGTTATGCGTTCAAATGCACTTCGATCGCATTCGAATGGCTAAATCGCATTCTCTATATGTGTGAATGAGAGATTAGGCGTTTGAACGACTGTGCCCAAACGCCATCTATTTGCATTCGAACGCACCTGCCAGAAACTATTTACTTCTCTAAAAGATAAATTAAAATTTATACAAATTGAAGTAGTTTCACTATGCACCTAAATCAAGAACCGCAACAATTGTTTTGGTCACTCCAGTATGCAATGTATCTTCTTAGGATCAATGGCTACCTCATTAACTAAAATAATACACCCAAAATACTAGCTCATCCCATAGACACTTGGGCATCTTGACTTTGAGCTCATGCTTTCTCAATAAGCTTAACACCTCTCTCAAATGCTACAAGTGCTCACCCCAAGATTTACTAAATATAAGGATATCATCAAAAAATACTAATACATAGTAATGAAGCAATGGATGGAAGACAACATTCATCAAGTATTGGAACGTCGTTGGTGTGTTCATTAGGCCAAAAGGTATAACTCAAAACTCATAGTGATCATCATAAGTCTGAAACACCATTTGTGAACATCATTAGGGTGTACTTCGATCTAGCGATATCAACCCTCATATCAAGCTTGTGAAGAATGAAATGCCTGCCAACTCATCCAACCACTCCTCATTGATCAAGATGGGTTACCAGTCCTTTATAGTGATAGAGTTCAGTGCCCTATAGTCCACACTAAATAACTAACTAAATGTGAGGGTAGTGATATGACCTCACATTGGCTGGCCCGGCACCCGACGTAATGATAAGCTCTGATACCAATTGATAGGCTCTGATACCAATTTGATGGATCTAGAATCAAAAGATCGGCTACGGAACAATTCTTTAAGATCTGAATCTATTATAGAAAGCAGTCTGCGCAACCGTGGGAAGATATTCGTCAAATATTTAGAAAATTACGAAATCAACTGGGTTGGATCCGTAACTTCCTAATCTATAACTTTTGTATTTACGCTCTTCGTAGATTAGAACTATAGCAGAGACAAAAATATGGAATAATGTGGGTGATGGTAGTGGTAATGGGTGGAGTGGATGTTAGGGTTATGGATAGGTATGAAGATAAGGGTGGATTGTGGAAGTGATTAAGGGAAGTAGATGAAGGGAACGAAGTGGTCGAGATCCCAAAAAAGAGGGGGGACTCGATAGACGAGGGAGATTAGAAGCGAGGAAAAACCTTACCAACGGTAAATGTGGAAGGATGGTGAAGAGGGAGGAGGGAGGAGTCTAGAGAGAAGATAGGAGGCTAGAAACTAAGAATTCAATAGTATTATGAAGTTGGTTGCCATTCACATATTTATAGAGGCTAGCCAACAAGTCCTAAAACAATATGAAATCCTAATTCTACAGGATTCCCGTCGATCGTGTTCAAACGCGTCCGATCGCGTTCAAACGCACTCAAAAAGCCCCTTCTCTAGATTTGCGAATGTGACACAGGCATTCACAAGGCGATCGAACGCAGGCTTTCACAAGACATTCACAAATGCGGGCGTTCACAAGGGCATTCGAATGCAACTCCATCTGCGTTTGAACGCGACTTACAGAAATTTTATTTTAATAAAAATAAATATCTAATACAATAAGAAAAGATCCTAATTAAGTGTATCATGTAATCTCAATGTGATGATTCGCCTCCTATGCTAGTGCCTTTCCCTTCAACTTCTTAAAGAGGACTAGAAACTTCTTGTAGAAGATGAGCCAATTCATCAGCTATACCTATCCAGTGTGTCTCCTTAGGCTCAGTAGGAGCCAACTATATCAAATATGTCTAGTCAGTGATGCTCAGTTGATACAACTCAGTCGAATTGGATCCATTCACAACACATTGGGAGCTCATATAGTTGGGCCTATTTATCAAGTTTATTTATTTACATTCTTTTTAGTAGTTGCCTTGTTAGTTGAGCTATGAACTTAAGTACTTGCTAAATGTAGACTCAACTTGTTAATTGATTAATTGAGTCTAGTCAAGTCGATTAATTATTGTAGTCGAGTCATGAGATGTATTGTGAACCTGAGTTTGACTTAGGCTAGTCGAGTTATATTAGTTGATCAAGTCCTTATTACATTCGGTCTAGGGTTAGCCTCTATAAATATGTCGAGTGCAACCCTAATTTCATCATTATCATGACATCTCTCCAACAAAGCACCTCAAGTACTGCTCAATGCCTCGATTGACCACCTCGGTTTGGCCATCCGTTTGTGGATGGTAGGCTGAACTGAAGTTCAATTGAATCCCTTGTAATTTGAAAAACTCCGTCCAAAAGTCACTCATAAATACACAATCATGATCCAAGACAATCATGCGTGGCATGCCATGTAACTAAGCAACATATCTAACAAAAAATTTTAGCTATTGATTTGGCTAAAAATGGATATGACAATGCTGAAAAGTGTGCATACTTGCTTAATCTGTCAACCACCACAAAAATAATTAAATATCCACATACCAGTGGAGGACTGTCTATAAAATCCATAGAAATATCTTCCCAAACACGATCCGGTATAGGTAAAGACTGTAGTAATCTAGTCGGGTTTAATGTGGTTGCCTTAGCCCTTTGGCAGATTTCGCAAGCACGGACAAAACTCCTCACATCCCGCCTCAATCTTGGCCACGTGCAACCCTGAGATATCCTCCTATAAGTCCTCAAGATACCCTCATGACTAGCCTCTAGAGTTTGGTGGAAGTCCTCCAACAATTTCTATCGTAATCCATCATTTGCGGGCACCCGAATGCATTCGCGGTCCAGCAGCAAACTGCCTCGATTCTTCAACTCTGGATGGCGCTCTGGATCATCCACCATCTCTTGTAACAATCTAAAAATATCTGGGTCAGATGTACATGCATACTGTAACACCCATGTAAAAAAAAAAATTTAGCACACGCGCCATGCGCATGCACTCTAACCGCAGTGCACGCGCTTGGCACGTGTGCTGACTTGTTCTTCTCCTTCCCCACCTCTCGCATTGTGAGAGGTGGGAGAGAAGTGCGCTAGAGTGGAGTTGAACTCCCCTTTGCTCCCCTCTCCACCTCGTCTCTATTTAAACCCCTCCTCCTCTAGCTTTTCTACTCTTCGCAATCTCTCTCTCGCTCTTCCACCCTCTTTCTATCTTTTCTCTTTCCGAGCTACTAAAGACCTCATCACGGACAGTGGGTCACTGGAGCGCTGGCAGCCAATCAAACCCCCTCACCTCAATCCTTGGACCCATTACTATGCGGGGAGGATCTCGAAATTCAGGAGGAGCCGACTGATTAGGAGAGTGAGACGGATTCCAAAGATATTCCAGGCAAGTTAGATCCTATATTAGTCTATGAATAATGTTTACACATGTCATTTCTTACTTGCATTAATTACAACTTATTGCATATGTATGATAGACTTCATGTATTATTTATAAATGTTACTTTGATAATCATGATATAATAAATAATAGAAGTCATGGCACCACATGCACGTATCATTGTTAGTCGAGTCCCAATTAGGAAGTGCCCCTCTCACCCACTTAATCCGGGGTTAAGAGTAGAGTGTATTATATAGTATTATTTTTGCGGTCTATAACTGAGGTCGTTAGATGGTGGAGCATTCAGGTGATTACACTGCCCTAGTTGGAGACTAGGCTAGAATGATATTAGTAAAAATAATTGAAAGGTAGGGTTATAGTTGTAGCGGTACCCGAGGACTCAAGGTTAGGGCGTCTATCGAGCTGTGAGCTCTTACCCGTTGTATGTGATGATTCTGCTCTATGCGATGATTCAGCTATAAGTAATGATTCTGCTCTATGCGATCATTTACTAGAGCGGTGTTGATGGGCCTACGATTGGAGTCTTTAGTCTGATGGCCATAGACAATCGGTCATATGCAGCGTCGCTAGGTATGTATGGGCGATAATACTACTAGATGACTAGTCCCCCTCGATACTATGTTGCTTTATGAGGTATGACATTAGTCATTAGTGATACGGTTTCTATGTGGATTTATATATATATTGAGCTACGATAATGAAAGTTATTGAAAATTGTAATGTACACATTTCCTTGATTTGTTCATAATTATGTATTTGTGTTTCTATTTATCATGCAATACAATATTCATAGGTTACTATTGGATTACACTTGTTGGGCCCTGTGCTCACTGCCATTTTGGTGAAAATATTTCAGAGCTAATTATGGAGGATGCGAATATCGAGGAATAGCATATTCATTTTCCTATTAGTATTGTTTATTCTATTATTCCTAGTTGGACTTAGCCCCTGCGAGGGTTTTTATGCTTAAAATTTATGTATGGACTTGTATTCCTAAAGACTTGTTGAGGCTTGTGATAATTGTAACTTTGGATTATTTGCTTAGATTATCATGGTATTTCTAGACTTATCCAGATACTTTGTCAGATTATTTTACTTATAGGTCGCGTGGGAATCACGTGGATCTCTCTATGTGAGGAACACATAATTTTTGGAAGTGGGTTTTTCACATACCTCAGCTCATCAAGAAAAGGAAAAGTGGGAGAAGAATAGGCTGCAAGCTCGGCAGTATTGGGTTGGTGTGATAGTACATCTGCCGCTCTATTTTCCATTCCTTTCTTGTATTAAATTTTTTAATCATACCCCAGTAATTTTGTGACTCATCTTTGCTGTGCTGGAGTGTGTATATGTTGTCCCATAAAGTATGTAAGGCTCATTTGATCGGTCGGATAATGAATCACCTACCGATCAAATGAAGCCTCTACTTTATCACCGCATGCAGAATTATCAACATCTCTCTCTCGTAAGTCGATAATTGCTGAGATTTTTGTGATAAAGCCTTACTAAGAAAGGCTATGGGATGTCCTCCTTGTATTAGTATAGATCCTATGCCAACTCTCGATGTATCACATTCCATAATGAACTCTTTGGTGAAGTCCAGTAGTGCTAGAACGGGAGCCGTCATCATTGTTGTTCTTAATTTTTCAAAGGCTATAGTGGCTTCATCCGTTCATCTAAAAGAGTCCTTCAATAAAAAAGTGAGAGGAGCAACGATCTTGCCATATCCGCCAATGAAGCGGCGATAATATTCGGTCAGCCCCAAGAATCCTCGCAATCCTGTGGTGGTAATAGGAATCGGCCAAGCGGTCATACATGCTACCTTTAAGGATCCACCGCTATACCTTCCGCTGAGATGATGTGGCATAAATACTCCACTTGTGGTACTCCCCATAGGTACTTAGACTTCTTAATCTTCCGTTGGTTTTGCATCAATAAATTCAGCATGTCCTCCAAATGTCGCTAATGCTCCAATTCAGTTCTACTATACACCAAAATGCCGTCAAAGAATACCAAAACATACCTTCACAATAGAGGCCGAAATATATCATTCATGAGGCCTTAAAAAGTAGCTGGAGCATTGGTGAGACCAAAAGGCATCACCCGAAACTCGTAATGCTCGTTCAAAGTGTGAAATGCAGTCTTGTGCACATCCGCTGAGTGAACTCTAATTTGATGATACCCGGCCCTCAAGTCAAGCTTGCTAAATATGACCATCCCTACAAGCTCGTCCAACAGCTCCTCTATAACCGGAATAGGATACCGGTCCTTGACGGCAATAGTGTTTAGTGCCCGATAATCAACACAAAAACGACATGTCTCGTTCTTCTTTCACGCTAATATATGGGCGATGAGTAAGAATTATTACTTAGTTGAATGAGGCCTTGCTCTAACATCTCGGTTACCATCTTGGAAATAAGTTCCTTTTGCACATGTGGATATTGATATGGCCTTACATTCGTCAGTGTAGCCCCGGGCATAATCTCTATGCGATGGTCTATCGTTCTCTTTGCTGGCAACTTCTTTGGTTCCTCAAATAGTCCAGTAAATTTGTCTAATAAATTAAACAACTTGATGGTAGTGTCTAGACTCATTTGAAGCTCATCTCCTGCTGGTCCTAATTGAATAAAATAGGCCAAATTACTCGCACATGGCAGCCCCACAATTGGCTGCATCACTGGAATTGGTGGAGTACGAACGCTATAAAGCCGCACCTCTCTGTTTCCTTGATTAAATTTCATCCACATGCTTCAGAAATTAAAAGTGACGGGTCCCAAGCTTTGTAACTACTGGGTGCCAATGACAATGTCCGCTCCTCATAACGCCAATGGATACAAGTCCACAATGATGTCATATCCTTACACCCATATACTGACCCAGCGACACAAACTCTTCGCCTTAAGCTTCGTGCCGTCTTCAATAGCAATATCAAACCCCATGATTGGTTCAGCATCCAAGCCTAATCTCCTCACTAACCTCTCGTCTAGAAAGTTATGTGTACTCCCAAAATCAATGAGGTTGTGCACATCGAAAGAAAATATTCACCAAATATTTTTTCGTAGTCAGAAAATTACAAAACCAAGTGGAATCGATCTATAACTTCCTGATCTATGATTTTATTATTTATGCTCTTTATAGATTCGAACTACAACTGGAACGAAAATACGATATAGTGTGGGTGATGGTGGTGGTGACGGGTGGAGTAGATGTTAGGGTTATGGATGATAATGGAGATGAGGTGGATGGGTGATGTTATTTAAGTGATTAAGACAAAGGGGAAGAAGTGGTCGAGATCCGAAAGAAGAGGGAGGACTCGACAGACGAAGGAGATTAGAAGTTAGGAGAGACCTTGCCAACGGTAGAGGTGGTAGGTTGGTGAAGAGAGAGGAGGGAGATTAGGGTAGAGAGAATAAAGAGAAGATAGGAGGCAAAAAACTAATAATCTAATAGCATAATAATTTTGGTTGCCATCCACACCTTTATAAAGGCTAGCCAACAAGCCAAAATATAATTATTAACCCTAATTCTAGAAGATTCCTGTCGATCGTGTTCGGACTTCTTTTTCCATTCCTTTTTAGCACCATGAAATTTCTTACCACATGTAACATTGTTTTCTTGTTAAAGAAATGAAAATAGATGCATCACTCTGATATCCCAATCCTTTCTTCTTCTTTCTCTCCTTTTGTTTGATCTTTGATGAACCTACAAAGAATTTTGAAGATACTAATTAGCCTTTAACAAATTAAATTCTAATTCATTTAGATTTGGTTATGTCTTTTACAATATAGTCCTTATTCAAGTTAGTCAGGTTGAACTCTTAAAGCTGGCCGGTTGAGTCAAATTAGAAAGCCACCAACTTGTGGTGCGCACCTGACCTAGCATTGATGTTAGGCACATTTGCTTTTAGTTCATTGATTAGGGTTAAAGTTGAAGCTGTCAGACTAGTCAAACTGAGTTGTACCACGACCACCTATAAATACTCAGGTGTTGACCACATATAGATTATCAAATGAATATTGAATCCATTGGCATTGCTGCAAGACTCTTCTCCCTCGCTCTCCCTTTCGTGCAACCTCACTCTCTCTCATTGAGCTTCATCCTAGGTTGTGGTTAACACCACCGCCGCCCTTCGTTTACATATGATCATCCCCTTTCGTCCTCGAGATTATGGTTCACTTCTCCCCTTTCATCTAACTTTATGCTTTATCCCACTATCGCTGCCATATTCACCTTCCAAAACCCTTACCTTAACCATTACTCCACCTTCCACGTCCATCTCGCCAGCCACTAATCCGTGGTCAGTATTTCCACCATAACTTCTAATCTACACTTCTGACCGTCTTGATTCTAGTTGAGTTGGATTCACGACTTCTAGCGGAACAACTTACCAAAGTTTCAAACATTTTGAATGGTTATATCTATTGGCATTAACCTCCAAAGTTCTACTTTGAGATCTACTTGAACTAGTCCTTTGTTGTGATGATAACTACCTTGAGGGTGATTGTAACATCTCTTAATGTAGGAGGGGATCATTGATACTCATATGACGCACCTGGACCTGTGGGGTATCGGTTTTATGAGGTCCCACCGCTGGTCATTCTTGAAACCCCATTCGTCATCGAGGAGATGACGAACCCAATCGATTCACGACATATTCCTTGAATTCATTGTGATCTTTTTGTATGTTATCAACTCTATGCAACAATGTTTGGAACATGTCTCTTAGTTCATCTATATTCGAACCCATGGACGTTGGTTGACTCGCTCCTACTGTGGTCGCTCCAAAAGAATCAGTCTCACTGTTAGAATTATCTTGCATTGAATCCTCCCTTGTCGGTGTGCTCTCTATAGGTCTCATTGCTGATGTTATCTTTCTTGTTTCAACCATTAATGGAGGTCTGAGGTTCGCCTGCTCGGATACTAAATGGAACGCTCTAATACTAATTGATGGGCTCTGATACCAAATGATGCACTCTGATACCAAATTGATAGCGGCTTTGATACCAAATTGATAGGGATCTGGAACCAAAGATAAGTTATGCTAAGATTCCTTCAAGATCTGAATTTATTATAGGAATTAATCCATGCAATTATGGAAAAATATTCGTCAGATATTATTTAGTAGTCAAAAAATTACGAAACTAATTGGATTGAATCCGTAACTTCCTGATCTGCAACTTTCATATTTATGCCCTTCACAGATTTGAACTATAGCAGGAACGAAAACACGGAATAACGTGGGTGATGGTGGTGGTGACGAGTGAAGTGTATGTTAGGGTTATGGATAGGTATGGAGGTGAGGGCGGATTGTGGAAGTGATTAAAGGAAGTAGACGAGGGGAACAAAGTGGTCGAGATCCCAAAGAAGAGAGGTGACTCGACAGACGAGGGAAATTAGAGGTTAGGAGAAACTTTGCCAACGATAGGGGTGGAAGGATAGTGAAGAGAGAAGAGGGAGAAGTCCAGAGAGAAGATAGGAGACAAAAAATCAATAATCCAATAGCATAATGAAGTTGGCTGCCATCCACATATTTATAGAGGCTAGCCAACAAGTCCTAAAACAATATGAAACCCTAATTCTCGATGTCCAGCCACATCTGCACTTTCAGCTGCCATGGGTGGAAGATCATGGCCTTCTCCTTTGAGTGGTAGCTTGGCAGGGAGCTGCAACGTCATCGCTGGTGATGAAGCTGTCGTGGTCGACTGTCGATTGACCGAGGAGAATGGTAGAAGATCGCTGGAGGCCATATGCGATTTCTTCTTAGTTGCCGACTCACTATGGTTGCAAAGGGAGCTAGTGAAAGGCGGCCCAAGTGTCGAAATTCGCGATTTCGGATCATCTCCTTCACCACTGATGAGGATTCCTGATGAGGGATATCCAGCGACCAGGTGTGGGGTAGCCAGCACTTCGCGGTTTATCGACGAGGTCTCCGGTGCATGGGAAGATGTGGAGGTTCCGAGGGCTGCTACAATGGTTGAGGATCTCATTGTAGCCGGTGGCAGTTCGTTGCGGCTGACCATGGGTCGAGGTGTAGAATCTCGATCTTGCCGGATAGCCGAACTTTCCCCTATTTTTGTGATGAACGGGGAGGCCGTGGAGGATGTTGGGTATGTTGTGGAGGGTTCCCAATGCTGTCTTGTGATTGCCTTGCTTGTTGAAAAAGGTTTCGTCCATGCCCGTATTTCCTGCATCATCTCCATCATTATTTGCTTGTTGATGGCAATCTGTTTGGAAATAGACCCCAACATGGATAGAACGCTAGGTTCTTCCGTATTCCTATTAGATCGAGTGATCGTCATTGGAAGCGCTTGTCCGAGGAACGGTGGCTCTGATACCAGCTTGTTACGATCCTTCCTCGGCTATAGGCTCTGATACCAGATTGATACGAACCCTCTTTTGGTGCTATGGCTCTGATACCAGCTTGTTACGACCTCCCTTTTGGCTAGAGGATCCAATAGCATAATGAAGTTGGCTGCCATCCACATATTTATAGAGGCTAGCCAACAAGTCCTAAAACAATATGAAACCCTAATTCTAGAGGATTCTCGTCGATCGCGTTCGAACGCACTCAAAAAAGTCCCTTCTCTGGATTTGCAAACGCGACATAGGCATTTGAATGTGGGCGTTCAAACTCGCCCGACCGCGTTCGAATGCAGGCGTTCACAAAGGCGTTCGAGCGCGACTCCACCTGTATTTGAACGTGACTTATAAGAATTTTATTTTAATGAAAATAAACACCTAATGTAATAAGAAAAGATCCTAACTAAGTGTGTCACTCACACCTGCTCAAGTGGAGGAATGAAGAACCAAAGGCCTATGCTTTCACTGTGATGAGAAGTTTGTACCCGGACATTGCTACGCTAAACTAATGGGATCGGTGATGCTAATAGACGGATTGGAGGAGGCTAAGGATGAAGTTGTAGCCGAAGATGAGGGTGTGGCCGAACATCAAGAAGGAGTAGCGGAGGAGTAGCCTGTGAAGGACATTATGGCTGAAATCTCTCTCCATGCCTATTTCAAGACAACCACACCAAAGACCTTGAGGGTGAATGGTGTAATCAAGAAAATCATAGTGAGAATCTTGATCGACACCGGGTCTGCCCACAACTTCATTGACAAGAGGCTTCTTAGGAAGATTGGGCTCGAGTTAACCCACGGACGGGTTCAATGTGACGATTGGAGACGGCACCACATTACGGGTAGATTTTATTTGTGGAGGTGCGGAGTTGAAGGTGTATGGCCAAACTTTATATTAGATCTTTATCCGCTGGCCTTACAGGGTGCCAACATCGTCTTGGGGATTCAATGACTTCGAAGCCTAGGGCCTATGACATTTAACTTCACAAACTTCACACTCACATTTTGGAGGGGTGACAAGAGAGTGCTGCTGGATGGAAATCATCCGTGACAAGAACCAGCATTGCAACCGTTGTTTGAACTTCCATGTGTAGGGGATGCAAGTGAGCTCGCTTCTTTCTCAGCCCACTTTTCCCTTCTTTTTAGATTTGTCGAGAGCCAGCACAGAGGATAGTTATCTGGTCTGACTCATGGAAGAGCTGAGAGAACCCATCAAGCCACCCCTAGCACGAGGAGCGCAATGGGTTGGTACTCGAGCGTGGGTGGATCAAGGTACCAACGGACGAGGGGCTATGGAGACAATTGATGGCACACTTCCATGATACTCCTATAGCAGGCCATGAAGGGGTCTTAAGCATCTAAAAGTGCCTGGCCCAAAGCTGTACATGGTCAGCGATAAAGTTGGATGTGAAGAAATATGTGCGTGAATGCCAAGTGGGCTGCTGCAACCACTACCTATACTAGAGCATATTTGGGAGGACATCTCTATGGACTTCATCGAGGAGCTGCTAGAGGTTCGAGGCCAATTGATTGTGTTCGTTGTGGTGGATAGACTAAGCAAATATGCTCACTTCATAGCATTGATGCACCCATTTTTAGCGAAAAAGGTTGCTGAAATTTTTGTTCGGGAAGTGGCGCGCTTGCATGGGATGCCTTGGACAATCGTGTTAGACCGGGATCGCATCTTCATCAGCCAATTTTGGTCCGAGTTCTTCAGATTGCAAGGGAGTCGAGTCAACCTCAGTTTAGCTTATCACCCCGAGCGGATGGCCAAACCGAGGTGATGAATCGTAGACTAGAGCAATACTTGCATTGCTTTGTGGCAGACCGACCAAAGGATTGGGTCAAATTCCTTCCATGGGCTGAGTGGCCTTACAATACTCATCACTCTAGCATCGGCATGACCCCCTTTGAGGTGGTTTATGGACGCACTCCTTTTATCTTGCATGCCTACGATAGACTCAGGGCGATAGATCGGACCGAGCTCGACTTAGAACTTGTGGACCAAGATGAAACCTTGAGACGGCTCAAGATTCACCTAGCATCAGCCCAAAACCGTATGAAGCAGACTCATGACAAAGGCCGACGCTAGCGAGAGTTTGAGGTTGATCAATTGGTGTTCGTTCGAGCTCAACCGTATCGACAATCCACATTGAGGCCGATTTTGAACCATAAGCTGGGTCACAAGTACTATGGGCCATATCCAGTGCTTCAACGAATCGGATCAGTAGCTTATCGATTGGACCTACCTGAGGGAACCCGGATCCATCTGATTTTCTATGTGTCGGCATTGAAGGCCCAGATCGGGCCTAACCATGTAGTGGGTTTGGCCTTGCTCGAACCAATGGAGGAAGATAGCCCAGCTAAATCGGCCCAAGTCTTAGGCCGTAGGAGAAGATGCCATGGATCCAGATTGGAGACAGAAGTGTTGATCGAGTGGCTAGGCAAGCCCACTAACGAGTCTACCTAGGAGCTTGAGTCAGATATTATGGATCGCTTTTCCAATTTCACACTTTGACGACAAGGTTGCGGAAGCGTGATGGATTGATACGATTCGAACTTCATTGATGTCATCTTGAGAATGGATACATTTTTATGTGTGTCTTTTTTTAATTGTTTTAGTGTTTTGATTAGAGAAAAATAAGTTTTTTGTAGTTCGCCTTCGAACGTTGGTGGGTGCATTTAAATGCGCTTGCAAACGCTTGCATTAGGTTCACAAAAATAGAGAACTTGAAATGTGCGTTCGAACGCCTACATCAGATTCGCATCGACAGAGAACACTTTTAGTGTGTTCGAATGCGTTCGACCCCATTTGAATGCGGTCGATGAAAATCCACTATATCTAGGGTTAATAATTGTCATTTTTGAATTGTTTGGCTAGTCTCAAAAGGTGTGGATGGCAACCAAGGAGTGATAATTAAATGAATTGAGTTTTGCCCTGATCTTCTTCTTCTTCTTCTTCTTCTTCTTCTTTTTCTTCTTCTTCTCTCTCGTTCTCTCCTTCCCTAGCTCCGCCGCTTCTAGCCTCCCTCGACCGGCCACTCACCCTAGTCCCTTAGGGGCGGCCCCTCTCCTCCCCCTTCTTCAAGTCCCTATTATCTTACCCTAATCCCTTCCTTTATCCATAATCCTTCCACCACCACTTACTCACCGATGCCCACCTCAGTACCGCCGGTCTACCACCATCCATAATCACCTAGGATCTCATTCCTCCATCCATGGATCCATAGACGAACTCTCTGATGTTTGTCCACTTTTCGGATGATATCTCGAGATCCCGTCATCCGATTTTCCTAAAACTAAATTTGTTGAAATGATCTTTTCTAGGGCTACAACATATTAAAATTTCCCATAGATTCAACGATTACAACTTCCAAAATCCTTTTCCAAAATTCCGTGCCAGATCTTATCCAAATCTGAAAACGGGATAGATCAAACCTTAGCCTAAGGGGTGATCATATCATGTACCTAGGCTGAATTGAAGAAGGACGTCAAGAAACACGTGAGGGCATGCGAGATATGTCAAAGAGCAAAAACGGAGACCTTGAAGCCCGCTGGACTTCTACAACCCTTGCTTGTACTGGATCGTGTTTGGGAGGATATCTCTATGAATTTTATAGAGGGGTTGCCATTGGTACGTGGGTAGTTGGTTATCTTTGTGGTGGTAGACAGGTTGAGTAAATAGGCTCATTTTTTAGCCTTGGCGCACCTTTTATCCGCCAAATTGATAGCCGAATGTTTCATCCAAAATGTCGCCAAACTTCATAGGATGCCTTGCTCAATTATTTCGGATCGTCATAGTATATTCATCAGCGAGTTTTGGATTGCATACTTCAAGTTGCAGGGCACAAAACTGAATTTGAGTTCAGCATACCCCGCAAACTGATGAGCAAACAAAGGTGGTTAATTGGGGAATTGAGCAATACCTTCGGTGTTTTGTCGGTGATCGTCCTAAACGCTGGTTGGAGTATCTTCCATCAGCTGAGTGATCGTATAACACTTTTCGTCATAGCAGCACCAGCATGACCCCATTTGAGGTAGTACATGGACGGGCGGTACCGACATTACGGGGGGGTATGATTTGGCTACTTCGTCGAAATGGACTAAGGTTGATATGGCATTGATGGATTTTGATGCTACTTTTAGGAGGTTGCAGATGCATATGAGAGCAGCCCAAAATCGGATGAAACAAATGTATGATTAGCATCATCGTGAGGAGTTTAGTGTGGGCAACATGGTATTTATACGAGCTTAGCCCTATCATCAAATCACCTTGCGTCCAATTCAGAACCAAAAATTAGCATTCAAATTTTTTGGTCCATTTCGAGTTGTTGAGCGTATTGGACTAGTCGCTTACAAACTTGAGCTACCAGAGGACTCTAGAGTACACCCAGTTTCGTTCGAACACGACTTCCTACATTCGAACGTGCCTATCGAATGCCTGCATACGTTCGAAAAAGCAGAGAACGTGTTTACTGCATTCGAACGCGTTCGACCACATTTGAATGCGTAGTTCGAATGCCTGCACACGTTTGCAACGATAGAGAATGCGAAATCTGCGTTCGAACGCGTTCGGCTTCATTTGAACGCAATCAATGAACTACATTATCTTAGGGATATCTTTTAATTATCTTAGGGTTATCTTTTAATTATTTTGTTGATAGGTTAGCCTCTAAATATGTGGAAGACAACCTAATTGAGAATTATTGATAAAATATTGAAGTTTCCTTCCTAACTCTCTCTTTCCACCAATGACATCCAATCTTAGACGTCGTCTTCCTTCCGTAATCTGATTGTGCCCCCTTGTCTCTCAAGGATCGGTCCACTCTCTCCCTCTTCGTTTAGTTTTATGCTCTTCTCCACCACCATAGCCACCAACCTCCACAAAACCTAACCATTATTTCCTTATTCTATTACTCACATTACCCACACCACCATCTAATCCACGCTTAGTATTTTCCCAATAACTTTTGATCTACAAGTCTGATCAACGTGATCTTGGTTGCGTTGGATCCCTTATTTTGAGAGGAACAATTTGTCCAAGTTACGGATCTACTAGAGGGTTCGATCTCCTAGAAAGTTCCGCCCTAGGAAGAATTTGGGTTGATCTTCAGATTTTGCACTCTGATTATTCCTGAACCTATCATATCTACTTAATTGCTACTAGTATAGCCACAAAATCATCACTTAACAATATTTAGATCCAATAACTATTTACTAAGTTCCACCAAGTACTTCAACAATCACCTAAATAACATGATAATATAACACTCAGTTCATAATACCAATCCATTGCCACAGAACTATTAACATATACTCAATATAGCATCATGTAACTAATAAAGTTTTTGATACGATTCGAACTTCACCGACGTTGTCTCGAGCAGAGATTCACTCTAGGAGTGTTTTTGTTTCATGTTTTAGTGTTTAATTTCCATTAAATTAAGTTTTCTGTAAGTCGTGTTCGAATGCGGGTGGAGTGAGTTCGAACGCGGTTTGTGAACGGGGTTGTGAACATGGGTGAAGAGAGTGCACTATGCGTTCGAACGCGGTACGTTCAAATGCACTATGAACGCCTGCATCGCGTTTGCAAATACCGACAGGTGCGTTTGATCGCGCGTTCGAACGCCTGCATCGCGTTCGCAAATCCAGAGGAACGAACTCGGTGAGTTCGAACGCCTACATCGCGTTCGCAAATCCAGAGGAAAGAACTCGGTGAGTTCGAACGTAGTGCGTTCGAACGTGGTCGGGCGAGTTCGAACGCGGTCGACGAAAATTGTATTGTTTGGGTTAATTTGAGTTGTTGGTTAGCCTCTAAAAGGATGTGGATGGCAACCAAAGTTATTATTGATTATTGAGATTGAGTTTTGCCTTACCTCTTTCGTCTTCTTCGTTCCCGTTCTCTCAATCCTCGGCGTCGCCGCTTCTAATCTCCCTCGACCGGCCAATCATCCTAGTCCCTTAGGGGCGGCCCTCTCCTCCCCCTTCTTCCAATCTATCCAACACTTACCCTAACCCTTCCATCAACCATAACCCTTCCATCAACCATAACCCTTCCACCACCACTTTTCACCGGTGCCACCCCATTAACGCCGATCCACCTTCAACCACCATCACCTAGGATCACGTGCTTCCATTCACAGATCCAAAATAGACCACCCTGACCTTCGTCTATTCATCGGACGATATCTTGAAATCCCCACATCCGATTCGCCGGAAACTAATTTTTGGAAAGCTCTTTTCTTGGGCTACAACATATCAAAATTTCACCTCGATCCGATGGCGGCATATTTCGGGATCTTATTTCAAAGTTCCGTGCTAGATTTAGTCGAGATCTGAGAATCGGAAGAGATCGAACGTTAGCCTAAGAGTAGATCGTATTTACTAATCCACTATATTTGATCTTTATGAATGCATACACATAAATTCACATCCATGAACTATAAAGCTACTCAGATCAATCTCCCAAAATTTTCATACTAATATAATCTACCGATAAAACAACTGAAATCAATTGATTCATATAGATAACAAGATATCTATTTATCCAACCTCACTAGTATATCTGACATTTTATCTTTGATCAATTCACATTCTCAACTTTTCAATTTATTTGAAATCAAATTTCACAAAATATAATGGTATTATCAATCCTATAATCATTATTTCCTAATAAGATACTTTTACATCAAAACTTTAAATGCAAATCTGTAGACTATTAAAGTTATTAAGATCAATATCATCATTCTAAAAGACTTGCTCAACAACATCTAGTAATTAATAATTTAAACATAAGTCAATGGTTATACAAATACTAATATAATTACTTCATATACATTATTATCTATTTATCATCTAGTAGTATAATAAAAATTTATTAATACACTTTATATAAATGATTGTAGTCATTTGTACTCACATCATTACTGTCTTATGAACCAATTAGTTCAACTCTAAAATAATATATCGGTTAAAATAAATGGTCATATCTATATGTTTTATAATTTGCTTTATCCGGTCATTTCAGAAATTAATATTATCAAAACAACTAATATGTTAATATACATAGTATCTTGACATAACATCTATGCTTAAAATTCATCATGTCTCACTTTTGATTTATAATAAACAGTCAAATCACCTAAACCTGATAACTCCTCAAAAATTTCAACTTGATATGCTATCACATCCTCCAAACAAAGTCCACCACATATATCTAAAATGTTCAATCTTATTGTATTATAAACATTATTCTATAACATCATTAATACCACATAAAAATTATAAATAAAAATAAGTTTGCATATTTATAACTAAGATCTAACATCACCCAAATCACGCAATTGACAAGCTTTAAATTTTTATCCTCTATATTAATGTAAAAACTAAACTAGTTATCAAAATACATTTTCACTTTCAAACCAGATATATCATGATGCTATTAACTTAATAAATTATTGTCACCCTATATGGTTCATCTCATTATTGTTCTTTTCATTCAATAATATCAACATAATGAGCAATTTTTGAGCTAATTTCACTATCATATCATCCAATAAATATGTGCATTAAGTCTTTACTACTAAAATAACTTGTACTCTACAATCTGAACTCATTATCACATTTTCTATCATTTTTCCTCTTTGTAATCATCAAGTTAAAAATATAAAAATGTTACAGTCGCTTTTGGAGAAGATGATTTTTTATCTGATTTAATAATCTGGATAGAACTCAGCACAGAACTTGTGAAGGTAACTAGGATCGATCTGACTTTCAAATATGTCGTTCCCCTTCGAGTTAGGAATCCAACGCAACTAGAATCTCATTGATCGGATGAGTATCTTGAAAGTTATGTATGTGATACGATTCGGACTTCACCGACATCGTCTCGAGTTTGGATTTACCTTAGGATAAGATTGAGTTTTAGGATAAGATTGAGTTTTAGGATAAGATTGAGTTTTAGGATAAGATTGAGTTGTTGGTTAGCCTATAAAAGTATGTGTAGGGCAACCAAAATTATTATTGATTATTGAGAATTGAGTTTGCCTTGCCTCCTTCATCTTCTTCGCTCCCGTTCCCTCAATCTCCCCGGCGACGCCGCTTCTAATCTCACTCGACAGGCCAATCACCCTAGTCCCTTAGGAGTGGCCCTCTTCTCCCCCTTCTTCCAATTTATCCATCGCTATCTCTAACCTTTCCATCATCCATAACCCTTCCACCATCACTTTTACACCGGTGCCACCCCATCAACACCGGCCCTCCACAATCCACCATTACCCAGGATTTCGTGCCTTCATCCACGGAATCCAAAAACAGAGTATCCTGACGTTCGTCCACGAAACGAACGATATCTCGAGATCCCCAACTCCGATTCGCCTCAAACTAGATCCGTTGGAAAGCTCTTTTCCGGGCCTACAACATATCAAAATTTCACAGCGATCCAACGGCGGGATATTTCGGGATCTTATCTCAAAGTTCCGTGCAAGATCGTAACAATCTGGTATCAGAGCCATAGCACCAAAAGAGGGTTCGTATCAATCTGGTATCAGAGCCTATAGCCGAGGAAGGATCGTAACAATCTGGTATCAGAGCCACCGTTCCTCGGACAAGCGCTTCCAATGACGATCACTCGATCTAATAGGAATACGGAAGAACCTAGCGTTCTATCCATGTTGGGGTCTATTTCCAAACAGATTGCCATCAACAAGCAAATAATGATGGAGATGATGCAGGAAATACGGGCATGGACGAAACCTTTTTCAACAAGCAAGGCAATCACAAGACAGCATTGGGAACCCTCCACAACATACCCAGCATCCTCCACGGCCTTCCCGCTCATCACAAAAATAGGGGAGAGTTCGGCTATCCGGCAAGATCGAGATTCTACACCTCGACCCATGGTCAGCCGCAACGAACTGCCACCGGCTACAATGAGATCCTCAACCATTGTAGCAGCCCTCGGAACCTCCACATCTTCCCATGCACCGGAGACCTCGTCGACAAACCGCGAAGTGCTGGCTACCCCACACCTGGTCGCTGGATATCCCTCATCAGGAATCCTCATCAGTGGTGAAGGAGATGATCCGAAATCGCGAATTTCGACACTTGGGCCGCCTTTCACTAGCTCCCTTTGCAACCATAGTGAGTCGGCAACTAAGAAGAAATCGCATATGGCCTCCAGCGATCTTCTACCATTCTCCTCGGTCAATCGACAGTCGACCACGACAGCTTCATCACCAGCGATGACGTTGCAGCTCCCTGCCAAGCTACCACTCAAAGGAGAAGGCCACGATCTTCCACCCATGGCAGCTGAAAGTGCAGATGTGGCTGGACATCGAGGAGAAGAAGTTGAGGAGCAACATCACGCGGAGGACACGATGGCCAAAATCTCCCTCCACGCCTATTCGGGGACGGCGGCACCAAAGACATTGCGGGTGAACGGAGTAGTCAAGAAGACCACAGTAAGAATCTTGATTGACACTGGGTCCACCCACAACTTCATTGACAAGAGGCTCCCTAGGAAGATTGGGCTCGAGTCGGAACCCACGGAGGGGTTCGATGTGACTATTGGAGATGGCACCACTTTGCGAGCAGATTCTATTTGTGGAGGTGCAGAATTGAAGGTGCAAGGCCAAACTTTCACATTGGATCTTTATCCGTTGGCCTTGCAAGGTGCCGATATTGTTTTGGGGACCCAATGGCTTCGGAGCTTGGGGCCCGTGACCTTTGATTTTATAAGCCTCACATTGACCTTTTGGAGAGATGATCAGAGAGTGTTGTTGGATGGAAGTAAACCGCTGCTTGAACTTTCAAAAGAAAGGGAGCTCGCTTCTTTCTCGGCACCCACTTTTCCTTTCTTTTCAGATCTACGAAGAGCCAGTGCAGAGGATAGTGATCTGGTCCGACTCATGGAGGAGTTGAGAGCGAACCCCTCAAGCAACCCCGAGCACGAGGAGCGCAATGGGTTAGTACTAGAGCACGGGCGAATCAAGGTACCCCGAAACGAAGAGCTACGGAGGCTATTGATGGCACACTTCCATGATACTCCTATAGCAGGTCATGAAGGGGTATTACGTACTTACAAGCGGCTGGCCCAAAACTGTACTTGGACTGGGATGAAGACGGACGTGAAGAAGTATGTGCGTGAATGTCAAATCTGCCAACGAACCAAATCAGAGGCACTCAAGCCTAGCGGGCTACTGCAACCACTACCTATACCAGAGCGTATTTGGGAGGATATCTCCATGGACTTCATTGAGGGGCTGCCGGAGGTTCGAGGACAATCGGTGGTGTTTGTTGTGGTGGATAGATTGAGCAAGTATGCACATTTCATAACATTGTCTCACCCGTTTTCAGCAAAAAGGGTTGCTGAAATTTTTGTTCGGGAAGTGGCACGCTTGCATGGGATGCCTAGGACTATCGTGTCAGACCGGGATCGCATCTTCATAAGTGAGTTTTGGTCCGAGTTCTTCAGATTGCAAGGGACTCAAATCAATCTTAGTTCAGCATATCACCCCGAGACGGATGGCCAAACCGAGGTGGTGAATCGTGGACTAGAGCAATACTTGCGATGCTTTGTGGCGGATCGACCAAAGGATTGGGTCAAATTTCTTCCCTGGGCTGAGTGGTCATACAATACCGCTCATCACTCAAGCATTGGCATGACCCCATTTGAGGCGGTTTATGGGCGCACTCCCCCTGTCTTGCGTGCCTACGATAGACTCGCGGCGACGGATAGGACTGAGCTTGACTTGGAGCTTGCTGATCGAGATGAAACATTGAGACGGCTCAAGACTCACCTAGCCACAGCACAAAACCGCATGAAGCAAACGCATGACAAAGGCAGACGTGAGCGAGAATTTGAGGTGGATCAATTGGTGTTCGTTCGAGCTCAACCGTATCGACAATCCACATTGAGGCCAATTTTGAACCAAAAGTTGGGATACAAGTACTATGGTCCGTACCGAGTGCTACAACGAATCGGTCCAGTAGCTTACCGATTGGACCTACCTGAAGGAACCAGGATACATCCCGTCTTCCATGTCTCGGCATTGAAGGCCCAGATCGGGCCTAACCATGTAATGGGTTCGACCTTACCCGAACCAATGGAGGAAGATGGCTCCACTGAGCCGGTTCGAGTCCTAAGTCGTAGGAGAAGACGCCAAGGATCCAGATTAGAGACTGAAGTGCTGATTGAGTGGTTGGGCAAACCTACTGACGAGTCTACATGGGAGCTAGAGGCAGACATCATGGATCGCTTCCCAAATTTCAAACCTTGAGGACAAGGTTGCGGAAGCGTGGTGGATTGATACGATTCGGACTTCACCGACATCGTCTCGAGTTTGGATTTACCTTAGGATAAGATTGAGTTTTAGGATAAGATTGAGTTTTAGGATAAGATTGAGTTTTAGGATAAGATTGAGTTGTTGGTTAGCCTATAAAAGTATGTGTAGGGCAACCAAAATTATTATTGATTATTGAGAATTGAGTTTGCCTTGCCTCCTTCATCTTCTTCGCTCCCGTTCCCTCAATCTCCCCGGCGACGCCGCTTCTAATCTCCCTCGACAGGCCAATCACCCTAGTCCCTTAGGAGTGGCCCTCTTCTCCCCCTTCTTCCAATTTATCCATCGCTATCTCTAACCTTTCCATCATCCATAACCCTTCCACCATCACTTTTACACCGGTGCCACCCCATCAACACCGGCCCTCCACAATCCACCATTACCCAGGATTTCGTGCCTTCATCCACGGAATCCAAAAACAGAGTATCCTGACGTTCGTCCACGAAACGAACGATATCTCGAGATCCCCAACTCCGATTCGCCTCAAACTAGATCCGTTGGAAAGCTCTTTTCCGGGCCTACAACATATCAAAATTTCACAGCGATCCAACGGCGGGATATTTCGGGATCTTATCTCAAAGTTCCGTGCAAGATCGTAACAATCTGGTATCAGAGCCATAGCACCAAAAGAGGGTTCGTATCAATCTGGTATCAGAGCCTATAGCCGAGGAAGGATCGTAACAGTATGAAATAATGACTAAAGATTAGGAGACAGCAGGGTAGACATGAAATATGTGGTCAGGGTTATAGAAGATGATTATGGTTTGGTGGATAGATTAGTGCTTTGAACTAAATAAGGTGGGAGAAGGGAGCTTTCGGGTATGGTTGGTCACTAGAACGAGGAGGGAGAAGCGACGGGCAATTAACCTCGGTCATAGACTAGCTCAGATTGGATTCCGAGAGAGAGGAAGGAGGAGGTAGAAGATGGCTCAAGGCTAGATGAAAATAATTCTAATGTTCAATAATCCAAAAAGGCTGATTTTTCACATATTTGGAGGTTAGCCAAATATATAAAAGCCCTAAACAAATCCTATTACGACTCAACTTACCCCTCGTGCGTTCGAACACACTCCGATCACGTTTGAACGGCCAAAACACATTCTCTATATATGGGAACACGAGATTAGACATTTGGACGGTCAAAATACATTCTCTGTATGTGCGAATATGAATCAAGCATTTGAACGGCACGTACCATCCATTTGTGTTCGAATGCACCTACTAGAAACAATTTTATTTTTCTAAAATATAAATAGAAATTAATACAAATTGAAGCAGTTTAATCATATTCACTATGCACCTAAATCAAGAACCGCCACCAAAAAAGATGTTAATCCTCTATCAATATTATTGGACAAATATATCCCTATCAAATCATTCATTTGTAACTACTCTATAACAACCTATCCCTAAAAAAAGGAAAATTTTTTGCATGGCACGACATGGCCGGCCTCGTGCCATGTTGGGATAGTGCGGGCTGGGGGTGTCACGCACGCCCAGCCGCCGGTCTGGCCAACCAAGTCGAGCCATTTAGCTCTGGTGGGCCCGTCGATGGCGCAGCACCAACGTCCCCACCACCTTTCTCTCTCTCTCTCTCTTAATCTCTCTCTCTCTCATTCTTTCTCTCTCTCTTAATCTCTCTTATTCCTTCTCTCTCTCTCTCTCTCACAAATATGTGCTGCTGCCAAAACCCACTATCGCCACCTCCACCTAGTGCCGGTGAGCTTCTCTCTCTCTCTCTTCCCCCTTCCCTCTCTCTCTCTCTCCCTTTCTCTTTCTTGCCCTTGGGCTCGGGCTCGCCGGAGCCGAGCCACAGGCCAAAGGCTGGCTGCTGGATGGCCACCAGTGGCTAGTGCCGTCCTCCCTTACCCTTCTCTCTTACCTCCTCTTTTTCTTCTCTTCCTCTTCTCTTCTTCTTCTTCTTCTTCTTCTTCTTCTTCTTTCTTCTTCTTCTTTTTTCTTCTTTCTTCTTTCTTCTTCTTCTTCTTCTTCTTCTTCCTCAGCTTCTTGTCCTTCTCTTTCTGCACAATGCTGGGCTCGGCCTAGCACTATATTAGGTAGTGTTGGGCTGAGCCTAGCACGGGTGGCAGTGTTATTTATTTGTTTTGTTTTATTTTATTTATGTTATTTCTTTCTTAATTAATGCAAATAGATTATTTAGATATTAATTATTTTAATAATAATATATATTCTTCAATATGATTATCTTAATTATAATTAGTATAATTACTAGTTAATTAGGTTATAAACTATTACTTATAGATATAGGTAATACTTATATTTATTTATTTATATCTCTATTAAATTAATAGATAGATTTGTAAATTTTAATTATTAGATGTATGTACTATTCTTATGATATACTTTCAAAGTAATTCTAATAATTTATTATATACTATTATTTTGTAACAAATGAAATACTGGACTTATTTATTTATTTATTATTTTATAAAGTAAATACTACATAGTCCCTAATTACTCAAGATAGAGTGAGAACCATAACTTAATTATAATTAGTTTTTTTTATCTATATTTATATTTATATTTATAATTATAAATCTAACAAGTTATAAAGATAAGTAGAAATTCTAAAACCTAATAAATCATCATATTTTATTCAAATGGATTACAATCTAAACAACTAACTTTATGTTACCGAAATATTTTCAAATCTCGAACCCCTTATGTGAGGCCCTGTGGACCCTGTTAGAACTGAGTTGTCACTCGGTTGTCGGATGTGAGGAATACGTGGTTTGCGTCTTCTGATCAAATGTGAGTAGTCTTATCCCTTAGATGCCTTTCTCAAATTATGATATATTATATAATGTATATGCATGTATTTTAGCCTCTAGCATGATTATATAACCTTATTTAGAGATAATTTTAGTTGAGCATATTCTATCATTCATTTGATTAGATTGATCTGGAATATGAGTATACTGGTGATATATGGAGATGGTTAGAGATGATTATATTGTTATGACATTATGTCGAGATGATTTTTAGCATTAGTATGCATGTGATAGATGTATGATTCAAGATTGCATTACATTATTTTCCTCTTGACTTCCTTACCACCTAAATTCCTAATATGCATGACTTGTTATAATACTGGATATATACACGTGATCTATCATATAGAAGAAAATGCATAAAAATCATTGATAGGAAGTTTAATAGAAAAAACATGTGGGTACCCGAGTAGGCGCTAGGGTTAAGGGTGCCTAGATTGATGATTATGGTCGCTGATATGCGATATATCGTGGTCCACGTTCGAGGTCAGTTGAGTCTGTTTTCACAGACAATCGAACACATGCCGTTCGCTAGGGCATGTATCTGGTGAGTTACCCTCATGTGATTTTTATTAACTAGTACGGTACTCGATCTAGATGGATTTTGATATACACTTAGCGTATGACAGGGTATGATTATGACTAAGATACTCTTTGCGTATGGTAGGGAATGCTTTGAGCCTACGAGCAGGATGTTGAGATCGGGTACTTTGTATTGATTATGCACAGTGGTCTAGTATGATGATGATTTTTAGAGATGACATTAATGACTGAGATGTGTGAGAAATGCATATGATTTCATCTCATCTGATATACTTAATTATCAAGTGGTTAATATACATCATATGTGATTGCATTTGATATCATAGCATAGTCATGGTCGGCATGCATCATATGTATCAAATTTAAAAGAAAGTTATGATGATGGTATGACATGGAGATATTTTATATATTATTGAGAATTATATACTTTGATCAGTTATGGCATGATATCTATATTTTATTTATATATTATTATTGAGAATACATTCATATACTCATTTTTGACATGATGCTCCTATATGATTTATATTATCTAGTACATGATTTACTCTCTATTTTGTATCACTAATTTGAGGTAAGGTCTATTCACTGAGCTTTTTGCTAATGTCTCTCTTTATTTCTTTTCTAACTCCCTTTAGATAAGTAGTACATGATAGTGACTTGCAATATCTTGAGAAAATATTTTAGTATAATGAGATGAGCTATAGGTGTGAGAATGACATAGATAATAATTTGTATAGAAATTGAGTAATAACATGGTTTGTTATATTCGTACTTTATTGTATTAAACAATGATTTGTATAATAAGATTATAGTGTACTTATGTATTAGTTATTTTAGATGCATCTTGATGGTTTGCCGTAGCTTATGTGGGCCCTCCCAGATTATGTAGTGGCCTAGTGTATATTATTGTGGACTTGGATGTTTATATGTTAATAGGTTTATTTGGGTAATACCATAACGTCATCAGCACCTAGCAAGGACACAAACTGCCTTTACGATCTCTATTTCCTCCAATGGCACCAGTAGAACTGATCCAATGACTTGATGATCACCAATCCACTCTGATAGGTTCTCGTGTCAAAGATAGGCTACAAAACAATTCCTTCAAGATCTGGATATATTACAGGAAAGAGTCCACGCAACCGTGGGAAAATATTTATCAGATATTCTTCGGTAGTTAGAGAGTTACGAAACCATATGAGTTAGATCCATAACTTTCTGATCTACAACTTTCATATTTATGCCCTTTGCAGATTCGAACTGCAACAGGGACGAAAACATGGAATAACGTGGGTGATGGTGGTGGTGACGGGTGAAGTGGATGTTAGGGTTATGGATGGGTATGAAGATAAAGGTGGATTGTGGAAGTGATTAAGGGAAGTAGACTAATAGGCTCTGATACCAATTGATAGGAGGGCCTATCAATTGGTATCAGAGCAGGCGAACCTCAGACCTCCATTAATGGTTGAAACAAAGAAGATGACATCAACAAGGAGACCTATGAAAAGCACACTAACAAGGGAGGACTCAATGCACGATGATCTTAACTATAAGGCCGATTCACTTAGAGCGACCACGGCAGGACCAAGTCAATCAATGTCTATGGGTTCGAATATGGATAAACTAAAGGGCATGTTCCAAACATTGTTGTATAGAGTTGACAATATATAAAAGGATCATAATGAATTCAAGGAATATGTTGTGAATCGATTGGGTTCGTCATCTCCTTGACGATGAACGGAGTTTCAAGAAGGACCAGTGGTGGGACCCCATCGAACCGATACCCCACAAGTCCAGGTGCGTCATATGAATATCAATGATCCTCTCCTACCTATGTCTTCACATCATCCCCCACCTCCGTTACAAAACCCAAGACCGGCGGTAGTGGAACCCGAGAGGTGTGAGGCACCAGTGCGCTTCGTCGATGAGGAGGATTGGCACTATGAGGATGAGCTTGATCCCTATGGAGATGGTGATGGACGTGCTCGAGGATTTAGAGATGGTGATCAACATGCATAAATGTTTAAACCTGAACCAAGGATCTTTTGCGAACCTGACAATGCTATTTAGGGGAGAACCGCACGTTTGGACTTTCCAAAATTTCAAGGCGGTGATCCAACGGATTGGGTATTTCAAGTTGAACAATATTTTGATTGTCAAGGTACAGCAGAAGATGCAAAAGTCCAGATGGCAAGCTTTTACCTCCAAGGAACAGTATTGCATTGGTATAGATCGATTATTCGTGGTGGTTGATTTACCGGATGGGCTGATTTTCGTAGAAGGATTACATGTAGATTAGGGACAGCGACATATGAAGATTTTGCTGCCACATTAAGCAAGATGGTTCAAAGAGCTAACGTATTGGAGTACCAAGCTGAGTTTGAAAGAGTTAGTAGTCGTTGTGACCACCGTGGCCTGAATGTACATTGATGAGTACATTTATTTCAGGACTGCGAGAGGAGATACAAGCGGATGTTCGTGCTCTATGTCCTACTACTCTTGAGGAGGACTTTGAGAAGGTCGTGAGGATGGAACAAAAACATAAGGCACTAAAGATGGCAGCGAAAACCAATTGAGGCAACCGAGATGGGCGGTTTGCACCTAAAACGCCGGTTGCAAATTCTGTGATTTCAAAAATAGCGGCTGTGACTACTATACCACGACCACCTTTGAGACCTTCTTCCGATGTTAGAGGAGGCACTAGGACCCCCATTCGAACTCTCACACCTGCCTAGGTGGAGGAGTGAAGAGCAAAGAGAGAAGGGCATTTGCTTTCGATGTGATGTGCGGCTTCATGGTGTACGGACTTTGCCGATTTCTACGATGCAGCCTACGGTGGGGCTACTTGGTGCATATGATTTGGCCTATCTTCTTCAGTTAGGACCAGTAGGAGATGAGCCTCAAACGATTTTATGAAAAAACTCCTAGACACACGTATGTATCTAACCTCTAGGCAATGATATTTCTCGTTCGCTTAAGTAAAAGTCGGAAGAAATATTAAAAACGAAAGTAGAGATGAACGCCAAGATTTTAACGTGGAAAACCCAAACGGGAAAAAAACCATGGATCTAAACTCGGATCAAAACCAATCACTATGATAGTAGCAGTTACAAGACTGACTCACAAAACAACCCGTCGATCCAAACGACTTTGTTCCTCTCAGTCTTGTTCACTAGAACCCATGATTCACTGCTTCTTGTGATTGAAGTCCAATCTCAATAGCCCTCGAGATTGATCTTTCGTCTAGATAGCCCTTAAAACGAAAGATTAAGATTTGTAGATGTGAAGGGCCTTGTTTGTTGAAGAACCGATGTAGCCTCCAAAAAGTCTCCTTGAATAATCTTCTTCAACCCCCTAGGTTAGGGCAACACTATCCTTATATATGATCTCCAAGATAGAGCCAAATCCAAGTCATATTCGTACTCACGAAAATCCAATAAATTGCAAACTTCATAGGTGCGTTCGAACGCGGCCCGAGTGCGTTCGAACGGTCTGACTTAATCTCAGATGCGTTCGAACGGGCCCAAGTGCGTTCGAACGCAACAGCTTGAATTCTTCAGGTTGTGTTCGAACGCGTTTGTGAACGCTGCTCTCGGTCTGTGTGAATGCAGTACTCGCGTTCGAACGTGTTTGTGAACGCGACTCTCTGTCTGTGTGAACGCAGTACTCGCGTTCGAACGCGTTTGTGAACGCGGCTCTCTGTTTGTGTGAACGCAGTGCCCGCGTTCGAAAGCGCTTGTGAATGTGACTCTCTGTTTGTGTGAACGTAGTGCCCGCGTTTGAACGCGCTTGTGAACGCGGTGAGAATGCGACGGCTTTTCTCCAATGATCTTGCAATTCTTCACACCAGTGATATTCTAGACTTGTGTAAAGCTCATATACATGAAAAAATACACTTAGAATATTTTGTATAAAATTGCCAACAAATAAAAAACCTAACAGTTTAGGTACTACAATTGAATTGTCTAATTTATTAGATAACTTTTCTAGACTATTTGAGGAGCCGTAGGAGTTGCCATGGAGGAGAGCGGCGGACCATCGTATAGAGATTGTACCCGGGGCTGCACCAACTAACGTGAGGCCATATCAGTATCCACATGTGTAAAAAGAAAGTTATCTCAAAGATGGTAGCCGAGATGTTAGAACAAGGCCTCATACAACCAAGTCATAGTTCATACTCATCCCCCGTGCTATTGGTGCGAAAAAAGGACGGAACATAGCGTTTTTGTGTCGACTATCGAGCACTAAACGCTATTACTATTAAGGATCGGTATCCTATTCTGATTATCGAGGAGTTGCTGGATGAGCTTGCAGAGGCGACTATATTTAGTAAGCTTGACTTGAGGGCCGGGTATCATCAAATTAGAGTTCAGCCGACGGATGTGCATAAAACTGCATTTCAGACTTCGAACGGGCATTACGAGTTTCGAGTGATGTCTTTTGGTCTCACCAATGCTCCAGCTACCTTCCAAGGCCTCATGAATGATATATTTCGGCCTTTCTTGCGAAGGTATGTCTTGGTATTTTTTGACGATATTTTGGTGTATAGCAGGGCTGAATTGGAGCATTGGCGGTATTTGGAGGACGTGCTAAATTTGTTGGAGCAAAACCAATTGAAGATCAAGAAGCCCAAGTGCCTATGGGGAGTACCAAAGGTGGAGTATTTAGGCCACATCATTTTAGCGTATCCTCAAAAGGTTGCATGTATGATCGCTTGGCCTATTCCTACTACTACCATTGGATTGAGAGGATTTTTGGGGTTGACTGGTTATTATCATTGATTCATCGCCGGTTATGGCAAGATCACTGCTCCTCTCACTTCTTTGTTGAAGAAGGACTCTTTTAGATGGACGGATGAAGCCACTTTTAGCCTTTGAAAAATTGAAAACAGCAATGATGACGGCACCCGTTCTAGCGCTACCGGACTTCACCAAAGAATTCATTGTTGAATATGATTAATCGGGTGTTGGCATAGGAGCTGTACTAATGCAAGAAGGACGTCTCATTGCCTATCTTAGTAAGGCTTTATCGTAAAAATCTCAATAATTATCGACTTATGAGAGAGAGATGCTAGCAATTCTACATGTCGTGACAAGGTGGAGGCCTTATTTGATCGATAGACGATTTATTATCCGAACTAATCAGAGGAGCGTTCCATACTTTATGGGACAGTGCATACACACTCCGGCACAGCAGCAATAGGTCACAAAATTGCTGGGGTATGATCATGAAATTCAATACAAAAAGGGAACGAAAAATAGAGCGGCGGATGCACTATTGCGCCAACCCGATACTGCCGAGCTGCAGCCTATTCATCTCCTACCTTTTCCTTCCTTGATGAGCTGAGGTATGCATGTACATCTGACCCAGATATTTTGAGATTGTTGCAGGAGGTGATGGATGATTCGGAGCACCATCCCGAGTTCAAGAATCGAGTCGGTTTGCTGCTGCACCGCGGATGCATTCGAGTACTCGCAAATGATGGATTACGGCAGAAATTGTTGGAGCACTTTCACCAAACTCCAAAGACTGGTCATGAGGGTGTCTTGAGAACTTATAGGAGGATATCTCAGAGTTGCACGTGGCCAGGATTGAGACGGGATGTGAGGAGTTTTGTTCGTGCTTGCGAAGTCTGTCAAAGGGATAAAGCAACCACTTTGAAACCAGCCGAATTACTACAGCCTTTACCTATACCGGACCGTGTTTGGGAGGACATTTCTATGAACTTCATAGAGGGTCTTCCGCTAGGGACTCGATTAAACTTCAGTTCAGCTTACCATCCACGGACGGACGGCCAAACCGAGGTGGTTAATCGAGGCATTGAGCAGTATTTGAGATGCTTTGTTGGAGAGATGCCAAGACAATGGTTGGAGTTTTTACCGTGGGCGGAGTGGTCTTATAACACCGCCTACCATAGCAGCATTGGCATGGTTCCATTTGAGGTGGTGTATGGACGCACGGCTCCAACATTACACATTTATGATCTAGTGGCATCGGCAGACAGGACGGAGGTGGACTTAGCATTGATGGATAGAGATGCCTTATTGAGGAGGTTGCGTGCTCATCTTAAACTTGCTCAAAACCGTATGAAGCAAGTTTATGATTGTAGCCATAGAGAGCAGAAGTTTGACATCGGCAGTTGGGTGTTTGTGAGGGTGCAACCGTATCGACAGGTGACATTACGTCTGATGCGAAACCAAAAGTTAGCACATCGCTACTTTGGTCCGTTTCGAGTGTCGGAGTGTATTGGTCTGGTTGCATATCGTTTGGAGTTGCCAGAAAGGTCGAGAGTGCATTCTGTCTTCCATATTTCATTGTTGAGGGAGCGCATTGGAGATCATGAGATTGTTGGACTAGTTCTACTAGAGTAATTGGAGGAGATAGAGATTGTAGAGCTAGTTCATATACTTATCAGGCACCGACGACGACATGGTACGAGATTAGAGATGAAGGTTCTAGTTGAGTGGCTTTGCAAGCCATCCGATATAGTGACATGGGAGTTGGACACATATATCTTAGAGCATTTCCTTTACTTTTCACCTTGAGGGCATGGTGGGGGAAGCGTGGTGGGCTAATACACTTAGTTAAGATTTTATCTAATTAGCTAAATTCAACTCTGTGCAACTTTATATTGCTATTGAATTATTGATTTCTTGCCTCCTATCTTCTCTCTAGACTCCTCCCTCCTCCCTCTTTACCATCCTTTCACCTCTATCGTTGGCAAGGTTTCTCCTCGCTTCTAATCTCCCTCGACTATCGAGCCACCCCTCTTCTTTGGGATCTTGACCACTTCGTTCCCTTTGTCTACTTCCTTCAATCACTTCCACAATCCACCCTCATCTCCATACCCCTCCATTACCCTAACATCCACTCCACCCGTCACCATCACCATCACCCACATTATTCCGTATTTTTGTCGCTGCTACATTTCTAATTTGTGAAGGGCGTAAATACAAAAGTTGTAGACTAGGAAGATATGGATTTAACCCAATTAATTTTATAATTTTCTAACTACTGGAGAATATCTGACGAATATTTTCTCACAGTTGCACGGACTACATTTTGCTATAAATTCGGATCTTATGAAATTGTTCCATAGCCGATCTTTTGGTTCTAGATCCTATCAATTTGGTATTAGAGCTTTAACAAATTGGTATCAGAGCCTAATCATAGACGAAGAGAATGAAGTGATCGAGATCCCAAAGAAGAGGGGTGGCTCGACAATCGAGGGAAATTAGAAGCTAAGAGAAACCTGGCCAATGGTAGAGGTGGAAGGATGGTGAAGAGAGAGGAGGGAGAGAGTCTAGAGAGAAGATAGGAGGTAAGAAATCAATAATTCAATAGCATTATGACGCTGGTTGCCATCCACATATTTATAGAGGCTAGCCAACAAGTCCTAAAATAATATGAAACCCTAATTCTAGAGGATTCCCATCAATCGCATTCAAATGTGCCCGATCGCATTCGAACGCACTCAAAAAGCTCAATCTCTGTATGTGCAAACACGATGTAGACGTTCAAATGCGATCGTTCGAACTCACATGACCGCATTCGAATGCACAATATGCGTTCTCTGTATTTGCAAACCTGATCCAGGCGTTCACAAGGGCATTCGAATGCGACCCCTCTTGCGTTCGAATGCGACCCCTCTTTCGTTCGAGCATGACCTACATAAATTTTATTTTAATAAAAATAATTAACTAATGCAATAAGAAAAGATCCTAACCAAGTGCGCCATTTTCCGAACAAAAATTTTAACAACCTTCTTCACTGAAATGAGCGTATTTGCTCAACCTATCCACCACAATGAACACCACTGATTGGCCTCGAACCTCCAGCAGCCCCTTGATGAAGTCCATAGAGATGTCCTCCAAATATGCTCCGGTATAGGCAGTGGTTGCAACAGTCCGCTTGGTTTGAGCATCTCCGATTTAACTTGTTGACAGATTTGGCATTCATGCACATATTTCTTTATGTTTGACTTCATTGCTATCCATGTACAGCTTTGGGCCAACCACTTGTAAGTGCGTAAGACCCCTTCATGGCCTACTATAGGAGTATCATGGAAGTGTGCCATCAATAGTCTCCGTAGCCCTTTGTCCATGGAAACGTTGATCTGTCTGCACTCGAGTACCAACTGGTCACACTACTCATGCTTGAGGTGGAGGGGTTCTCTCTTAGCTCCTTCATGAGTTGGACCAGATCACTATCCTCCACGTTGGCTCTCCGTAGATCTGAGAAGAAGGGAAAAGTGGGTGCTGAGAAAGAAGCGAGCTCACTTGCATCCCCTACACATGGAAGTTCAAACAGCGGTTGCAATGCTGGTTCTTGCCATGGTTGATTTCCATCCAGCAGCATTCTCCAGTCATTCCTCCAAATGTGAGAGTGAGGTTTGTAAAGCCAAATGTCACGGGCCTCAAGCTTCGAAGCCATTGAGTCCCCAAGACGATGTCGGCATCTCGCAAGGCCAGCGGCGAAAAAAGATCCAATGTGAAAGTTTGGCCTTTTACTTTCAACTCCATAACTCTGGAAATAAAATCAGCCCGTAATGTGGTGCCATCTCCAATCGTCACATCAAACCCGTCCGTGAGTTCCGACTCGAGCACAATCTTCCTAAAAAGCCTTTTGTCAATGAAATTATGAGTGGACCTAGTGTCGATCAAGATTCTCACTGTGATTTTCTTGACTACACCGTTCCCCCGCAAGGTCTTTGGTGTGGCTATCCTGGAATAGGCGTGGAGGGAGATTTTGACCATACTGTCTTTCACGGGCTGCTCCTCCGCTACTCCTTGCTATTCAGCCACACCCTCATCATCAGTTTCAATCTCATCCTCAGCCTCCTCCAATCCATCTATTAGCAACACCGATCCCATCAGTTTAGCGTAGTGGTGTCCAGGTACAAACATCTCATCACAACGAAAGCATAGGCCTTTGGCTCTTCGCTCCTCCACTTGAGCAGGTGTGAGTGCTCGACCCGAACCTCTAGGTGCATACTTCACGTCATGGGAGGGCCTTAGGGGTGCTCAAGGAGGCACCATTGCAGCAACAGCTCTTCATACGTCGGTTGCATTTCCTACTGTTATGGTAGGCCAAACCGGGTAGCGATTATCTTGGCTTGTCCAGTTCTGTTTGAAGTGTATCTTCATTGCTTGATGCTTGTCTTCCATTAGTACTGCATCATCGAAGGCCTCTTTTATTGTTCTAGGCCTTAAAGCCCTCACTTCGGTTTGTATGTCTCCCTATAGCCCCGAGATGAAGGTGCTGTGAAGTTGTTGATCAGTCCATGGAGGTCTAACTTGAGGAGGATGCTCCATGAATGGTTGATGATCCCTCCTTCGGTTTTGGTTAACTCGACACGATTCCGGTTCATATTGCCCCGCCCAAGGATCTAGATCCCCAAGATGATCTCCATTTAGGTTTGCTCGACGGACGGAATGACCTACAACTTAGCCTGGTGGAACCATCCTTACTTGTCTCTACCCATAGGGTTATGGCATAGAGGTTCTTGTTGGTGCAGATTCTGAACCAGTGGCAGCAAGTTCATGGTGGTAGACTTGGGTCGAGGGGTCGTTGGTGCCTTTCCGATCGCCACAGCTTCTCTTGTCGCCCATATTTCCCGCATCATCTCCATCATCATCTGATTATTGATGGCCACTTATTCGAAAAGAGACCCAATCATGGCTTGAACACTAGGCTCTTCTGTATTCAGATTCGGTCAGGCGGTTCCGTCGGTGGAAGTTGCCGCAGCCGTCTCCCCCTCCTCTATTAGGGAGATCTTCTCCTTCTTATTTTGCCGTGCAACCATGGCTCTAGTTGTTATCATCGAAAGTGCATGTCCAAGAAACGGTGGCTCTAATACCACCCTTCATACGATCTCCCCTTGGGCTATGGTTTAATCTATCCCATTTTCAGATCTGGATAGGATCTAGCACGGAACTTTGAAAAAGGATTCCAGAAGTTGTAACCGTCGAATCAACATGAAGTTTTGATATGTTGTAGCCCTAAAAAAGTTCTTTCCAAAGAATATAGTTTTAGGAAAATTGGACGACGGGATCTAGATAAATCTTTAAATGAGTAGACGAATGTCAAGGAGTCTGTTTATGGATCTGTGGATGGAGGCACAAGATCCTAGGGTTTATGGTGGTGGTAGGCTAGTGGTAATAGGGTGGCACCAGTGAATATGGTGGTGGTGGAAGGATTATGGATGATGAAAGGGTTAGGCAAAGTTATAGAGATTTGAAGAAGGGGGAGGAGTGGGCACTAAGGGATTAGAGTGAGTGGCCGATCGAAGAAGGCTAGAAGCGGCAGAGCCGTGGAATGAGGGAATGAGAGAGAGAAGAAGAAGAAGAAGAAGAAGAAGAAGATTAGGGCAAAACTCAATTCATTCAATAATGACTTCTTAGTTGCCATCCATATCTTTAGAGGCTAACCAAAAAATTCAAAAATGGCAATTATTAACCCTAGATATAGAGGAATTTTGCTGACCATGTTCAAATGAGGTCGAACGCATTCGAATGTACTGAAAGCGTTCTCTATCGATGCAAACCTGATGCAGGCGTTTGAACGCGTCCGATTGCATTCGAATGCACATTTTACGTTCGAACGCGACCTACAGAAAACTTAATTTTCTCTGATCAAAACACTAAAATAATTAAGAAAAGACATTCATAAAATATATCCACGCTCGAGACGATATCAGTGAAGTCCAAATCATATCAAACACGACCTACAAAAATCTTATTTTTCTCTGAATAAAATACTAAAACAATAAGAAAAGACACTCATAAGGTGTATCCATGCCCGAGACGACATTGGTGAAGTCTGAATTATGTCATCCACCATGCTTCCACAACCTTGTCCTCAAGGTGTGAAATTGGCGAAGTAATCCATGATATCTGACTCTAGCTCCTCCATGACTCAATCTTTTGCACAAACTCTCCGCAGTTCTAAAAATAGAGGGAAGGTTGGCACTGAAAGGGAAGAGAGCTTGCTTGCCTCTGGTTGGAGCGAAAAGGCATTGACTACTTGGTTCTCGATCCCCTTTTTGTAGACTAGCTCGTAGTCATACCCAAAGAGTTTCGTGACCCACCCTTGTTGTGACGGGGTGTACAGACGTTGCTCCATGAAGTAGGGTAAGCTACGCTTTTCCATGCAGATAATAATCCGTCAGCCAATCAAATAGGGTCGCCATTTGGTGACGGCGTGCAAAATTGCTAGCATTTTGCACTCGTAGGTGGATAATTATCGCGATTGGTTGGACAATACCTTGCTCATATATGCCACGGGCCTGCCATCCTGCATTAAAACAGCTCCAATGCCCTCACACAAGGCGTCGCATTCCACCACGAAGGGCTTGCAAAAATCCGGTAAAGTCAAAACTAGTGCGGTAGTCATGGCTGTCTTCAATGCTTCAAAAGCCTTCGTCGCCTTGATCATCCATTAAAACCCTCCTTTTCTGAGTAAGGAGGTCAATAGGGCAACGATCTTACTGCAGTTGGCAATGAATCGCCGATAATACCCCATCAACCCAAGGAATCCCCTCAATTCCTGCTGATTAGTGGGAATTGGCCATTCCGCCATGTGTTTGATCTTGCTTGGATCACCTTCCACTCCTCTCGCTGAGATTATGTGACCCAAGTACTCCACTCATGGCTCACCCCAAATGCACTTGCTCATCTTGACTTTCAACTGGTTTTGTCGCAAGATATTCAACACCTCACGTATACGCCCTAAATGTTTGCTCCAATTACTTCTATACACTAGAATATCGTCAAAAAAGATGAGCACATATCAACGCAAGAGCGGGCGAAAAAGGTCATTCATCAGCTCTTGGAAGGTCACCGATGCATTGGTGAACCTATACATCATGACTCGGAACTCGTAGTGGCCATCGTGAGTCCGTAACGTCATTTTGTGCACATTTTCCCAATCAATGCGGATTTTATGGTACCTTGCTCTTAAGTCAAGTTTGCTGAAGTAAGCTGACCCTGTAAGTTCGTCTAGCAGCTCCTCGATCATCGGTATTGGGTATCGGTCTTTGACGGTGATCGCATTCAAGGCTTGGTAGTCGACACAAAACCACCAACTCCCGTCTTTCTTTCAAACCAGTAGCACCGACGACGAGTAGGTGCTCCTACTCGGCTAAATGATTCCTTGCTCTAGCATCTTGACCACCAATTTGCTAATCTTCTCCTTCTAGACATATGGGTACTGATATGGCCGAGCATTTGCTGGTTCAGCCCCTAGAATGATCTGAAATCGGTGATCATGCCGATGGGTCAACGGCAGTCCTCGGGGCTCCTCGAAGAGGTCGCTGAATTCCTACAACAACTCCTTTATGTCAGCGAGTATTTCATTTGATGGTGGATATTCTGGTTCAGCAACAGCCATTTGCAGGAGTAGAGCTCAGTCCCCTACACATGGAAGTCCCAGCAGTGGTTGCAACATTGGTCCTTGTCATAGTTGATTTCCATCCAGCAGCACTCTCCAACCATTTCTCCAAAATGTAAGTGTGAGGTTTGTAAAATCAAATGTTATGGGCCCAAAGCTTTGAAGCCATTGTATCCCCAAGACGATATCGGCACCGCGCAAGGCCAACGGATAAAGATCAAATGTGAAAGTTTGGCCTTGCACCTTTAACTCCACACCTCCGCAAATAAAATCAGCACGCAATGTGGTGCCATCTTCAATCGTCACATCGAACCCGTCCGTGAGTTCCGACTCGAGCCCAATCTTTCTAAGAAGCCTCTTGTCAATGAAGTTGTGAGTGGACCCAGTGTTAATCAAGATTCTCACTGTAGTTTTCTTGACTACATCGTTCAACCGCAAGATCTTTGGTGCGGCTATCCCGGAATAAGCGTGGAGGGAGATTTCGACTATAATGTCTTCCATGAGCTGCTCCTCCGCTACTCCTCCTTCTTGCTGTTCAGCCACACCCTCATCTTTAGTTGCAACCTCATTCTCAGGTTCCTCCAATCCATCTATTAGGATCACCGATCCCATCAGTTTAGCGCAACGATGTCCAGGTACAAACTTCTCATCACATCGAAAGCATAGACCTTTGGCTCTTCACTCCTCTACTTGAGCAGGTGTGAGTGCTCGACCCGGACCTCTAGGTGCGTACTTCACATCATGAGAGGGCCTCAGGGGTGCTCAAGAAGGTACCATTGCAACAGCAGCTCTTGGTACGCTAGCCGCATTTGTTGTCGCTATGATAGGCCAAACCTAGTTGCAACTATCTTGGCTTGTCTAGTTGTTTAATGTGTATCTTCATTGCTCAATGCTTGTCTTCCATTAGTACTGCATCCTTGAAATTCTCCTTTAAGGTCCTAGGCCTTAAAGCCCTCACGTCGGCTTATATGTCTCCCCACAGTCCCGAGATGAAGGTGCTGCGAAGCTGTTGGTCAATCCAAGGAGGTTGGCAACGACTACTTATCCTCTTAAATTCTTCTTGGTATGCTCCAACCGTGGTCCTCTACACAGTCTTTGAGAGGAGAGCATCGAAGTCTTCATACCCCGATGCTCCAAATCGCCACGTGATGTCGCTGCAAAAATCAACCCAACTTTCAATCGTATCATACGCATTGGTTGCCTGAAACCAATGAAGTACCACATCTTCAAGGTGGAAGCTCGCAAGCGTCACCTTATATTCTTCCACTCTACCTTAGTATGCGAAGAATTGTTCCGCCTTATACAACCAATCGATCGGGTCACCACCTTTGAACTTTGAAAATTCGAGACGCACGATTTGCCCACAGATATCATTGTCTCAGTCTGGACCATATTCAAGCCCTTGTCTAACCTAAGGAGGATGCATCATGAATCGTTGATGATCCCTTCTTCGATTAATGTTAATTTGACGTGGTTATGGTTCGTCTTGCCCCGCCCAAGGGTCTAATCCTCCATTTAGGTTTGCTCGACGGACGGGCTCACCCGTAACTTGGCCTGGTAGAACCATTTTTGCTGGTCTCTGCCCATAGGGTTGTGGCAGCAAAGGTTCTTGCTAGTGAAGATTCTGAATTGGTGGCAGCGGGTTCATGGTGGTAGACTTGCATCGCGGGGTTGTTAGTGCATTTTCGATCGCCATAGCTTCGCTTGTCACCCATATTTCCCATATCATCCCTATCATCATCTGATTATTGATGGCCATTTGTTCGGAAAGAGATCCAATCATGGCTTGAATGCTAGGCTCTTCCGTATTCAGATTCGGTCGGGCGGTTCTACAGGTGAAAGTTCTCATAGCCGTTTCCCCCTCCTCTATTGGGGAGATCTCATCCTCCTCATTTCACCTTGCAGCCATGGCTTTGGTTTCTGTCATAGAAAATGCCTGTCCGAGAAATGGTGGCTCTGATACAACTCTTGGTATGATATCCCCTTGGGCTAAGGTTTGATCTATCTCGTTTTTAGATCTGGACAAGATCTTATACGGAACTTTAGAAGAGGATTCTGGAAGTTAAACCTGTCAGATCAACGTGAAATTTTGAAATATTATAGCCCTAGATAAGAGCTTTTTACCGAATCTAGTTTTAGAAAAATCAGACGGTAGGATTTGGAGATATCATTAGATAAGTAGACAAACATTAGGGAGTCTATTTTATGGATCCGTGGATAGAGGCATGAGATCCTAGGTGGATTATGGAGATGGGAGGCCAGAGGTAATGGGGTGGCATTGGTGAGTAAGGTGATGGTGGAAGGATTATGGATGATGAAAAGGGTAGGGCAAGGGTATAGGGTGAGTGGCCGATCGAGGGAGGCTAGAAGCAGCGGAGATAGGGAGTGAGGGAACGAAAGAGAAGGAGAAGAAGAAGATTAGGGCAAAAACCCAATTCATTCAATGATCCCTCTTTTGTTGCCATCCATACCTTAAGAGGCTAACCAAACAATTCAAAAATGATAATTATTAACCCTAAAAATAGTGGATTTTCGTCAACCGCGTTCAAATGGGGTCGAATGCGTTCGAATGCATAAAAGGCATTCTTTGTCGATGTGAATCTGATGTAGACGTTCAAACACACATTTCACATTCTTTATTTTTGTGAACCTGATGCAGGCGTTCGCAAGCGCGTTCGAACGCACCTACCCATGTTTGAATGCGCTTGTGAATACCTGTATCAGGTTTACAAAAACAAAGAATTCGAAAGCGACCTATAGAAATATTATTTTTCTCTAAATAAAACCCTAAAACAGTAAGAAAAGACACTCATAAGGTGTATCCATGCTCGGGACGACATCAATGAAGTCCGAATCGTATCAAGCCATGCGAGGCACTAGGGATTTAGGATCCATTCGTGGTTTGTTGGATGAGCTTGGATAGATCGGTGTGGATCCTTGAGCATAATGCCCTAAGAGGTGGATTGGGTCCCACCCTAGCAGCTCATGCTCCTCTCGTGGCATGACAGCCACAAGTGCAGCTGCGGCTCCAAATGACAGCTTAACGGGTAGCACGAACACTACTAGTTCCTGCTTATGCTCCCTATGATGAGGGCCATCATTTGCTGCATGGAATGTTCTAGGACCTCTCGCATCCTGATACGATTCGGACTTCACCGACATCGTCTCAAGTTTGGATTTACCTTAGGATAAGATTGAGTTTTAGGATAAGATTGAGTTTTAGGATAAGATTGAGTTTTAGGATAAGATTGTGTTTTAGGATAAGATTGAGTTTTAGGATAAGATTGTGTTTTAGGATAAGATTGAGTTGTTGGTTAGCCTATAAAAGTATGTGTAGGGCAACCAAAATTAGGATTGAATATTGAGAATTGAGTTTGCCTTGCCTCCTTCATCTTCTTCGCTCTCGTTCCCTCAATCTCCCCGGCAACGCCGCTTCTAATCTCCCTCGACAGGCCAATCACCCTAGTCCCTTAGGAGTGGCCCTCTTCTCCCCCTTCTTCCAATTTATCCATCGCTATCCCTAACCTTTCCATCATCCATAACCCTTCCACCATCACTTTTACACCGGTGCCACCCCATCAACACCGGCCCTCCACAATCCACCATTACCTAGGATTTCGTGCCTTCATCCACGGAATCCAAAACAGAGTATCCTGACGTTCGTCCACTAAACGAACGATATTTCGAGATCCCCATCCCCGATTCGCCTGAAACTAGATCCGTTGGAAAGCTCTTTTCCGGGCCTACAACATATCAAAATTTCACAGCGATCCAACGGCGGGATATTTCGGGATCTGATCTCAAAGTTCCGTGCAAGATCGTATTAATCTTGAATCAGAGCCTATAGCCGAGGAAGGATCGTAACAAGCTGGTATCAGAGCCACCGTTCCTCGGACAAGCGCTTCCAATGACGATCACTCGATCTAATAGGAATACGGAAGAACCTAGCATTCTATCCATGTTGGGGTCTATTTCCAAACAGATTGCCATCAACAAGCAAATAATGATGGAGATGATGCAGGAAATACGGGCATGGACGAAACCTTTTTCAACAAGCAAGGCAATCACAAGACAGCATTGGGAACCCTCCACAACATACCCAACATCCTCCACGGTCTCCCCGTTCATCACAAAAATAGGGGAAAGTTCGGCTATCCGGCAAGATCGAGATTCTACACCTCGACCCATGGTCAGCCGCAACGAACTGCCACCGGCTACAATGAGATCCTCAACCATTGTAGCAGCCCTCGGAACCTCCACATCTTCCCATGCACCGGAGACCTCGTCGACAAACCGCGAAGTGCTGGCTACCCCACACCTGGTCGCTGGATATCCCTCATCAGGAATCCTCATCAGTGGTGAAGGAGATGATCCGAAATCGCGAATTTCGACACTTGGGCCGCCTTTCACTAGCTCCCTTTGCAACCATAGTGAGTCGGCAACTAAGAAGAAATCGCATATGGCCTCCAGCGATCTTCTACCATTCTCCTCGGTCAATCGACAGTCGACCACGACAGCTTCATCACCAGCGATGACGTTGCAGCTCCCTGCCAAGCTACCACTCAAAGGAGAAGGCCACGATCTTCCACCCATGGCAGCTGAAAGTGCAGATGTGGCTGGACATCGAGGAGAAGAAGTTGAGGAGCAACATCACGCGGAGGACACGATGGCCAAAATCTCCCTCCACGCCTATTCGGGGACAGCTGCACCAAAGACATTGCGGGTGAACGGAGTAGTCAAGAAGACCACAGTAAGAATCTTGATTGACACTGGGTCCACCCACAACTTCATTGACAAGAGGCTCCCTAGGAAGATTGGGCTCGAGTCGGAACCCACGGAGGGGTTCGATGTGACTATTGGAGATGGCACCACTTTGCGAGCAGATTTTATTTGTGGAGGTGCAGAATTGAAGGTGCAAGGCCAAACTTTCACATTGGATCTTTATCCGTTGGCCTTGCAAGGTGCCGATATTGTTTTGGGGACCCAATGGCTTCGGAGCTTGGGGCCCGTGACCTTTGATTTTATAAGCCTCACATTGACCTTTTGGAGAGATGATCAGAGAGTGTTGTTGGATGGAAGTAAACCGCTGCTTGAACTTTCAAAAGAAAGGGAGCTCGCTTCTTTCTCGGCACCCACTTTTCCTTTCTTTTCAGATCTACGAAGAGCCAGTGCAGAGGATAGTGATCTGGTCCGACTCATGGAGGAGTTGAGAGCGAACCCCTCAAGCAACCCCGAGCACGAGGAGCGCAATGGGTTAGTACTAGAGCACGGGCGAATCAAGGTACCCCGAAACGAAGAGCTACGGAGGCTATTGATGGCACACTTCCATGATACTCCTATAGCAGGTCATGAAGGGGTATTACGTACTTACAAGCGGCTGGCCCAAAACTGTACTTGGACTGGGATGAAGACGGACGTGAAGAAGTATGTGCGTGAATGTCAAATCTGCCAACGAGCCAAATCGGAGGCATTCAAGCCTAGCGGGCTACTGCAACCACTACCGATACCAGAGCGTATTTGGGAGGATATCTCCATGGACTTCATCGAGGGGCTGCCGGAAGTTCGAGGACAATCGGTGGTGTTTGTTGTGGTGGATAGACTGAGCAAGTATGCACATTTCATAACATTGTCTCACCCGTTTTCAGCAAAAAGGGTTGCTGAAATTTTTGTTCGGGAAGTGGCACGCTTGCATGGGATGCCTAGGACGATCGTGTCAGACCGGGATCGCATCTTCATAAGTGAGTTTTGGTCCGAGTTCTTCAGATTGCAAGGGACTCAAATCAATCTTAGTTCAGCTTATCACCCCGAGACGGATGGCCAAACCGAGGTGGTGAATCGTGGACTAGAGCAATACTTGCGATGCTTTGTGGCGGATCGACCAAAGGATTGGGTCAAATTTCTTCCCTGGGCTGAGTGGTCATACAATACCGCTCATCACTCAAGCATTGGCATGACCCCATTTGAGGCGGTTTATGGGCGCACTCCCCCTGTCTTGCGTGCCTACGATAGACTCGCGGCGACGGATAGGACTGAGCTTGACTTGGAGCTTGCTGATCGAGATGAAACATTGAGACGGCTCAAGACTCACCTAGCCACAGCACAAAACCGCATGAAGCAAACGCATGACAAAGGCCGACGTGAGCGAGAATTTGAGGTGGATCAATTGGTGTTCGTTCGAGCTCAACCGTATCGACAATCCACATTGAGACCCATTTTGAACCAAAAGTTGGGATACAAGTACTATGGTCCGTACCGAGTGCTACAACGAATCGGTCCAGTAGCTTACCGATTGGACCTACCTGAAGGAACCAGGATACATCCCGTCTTCCATGTCTCGGCATTGAAGGCCCAGATCGGGCCTAACCATGTAGTGGGTTCGACCTTACCCGAACCAATGGAGGAAGATGGCTCCAATGAGCCGGTTCGAGTCCTAAGTCGTAGGAGAAGACGCCAAGGATCCAGATTAGAGACTGAAGTGCTGATTGAGTGGCTGGGCAAACCTACTGACGAGTCTACATGGGAGCTAGAGGCAGACATCATGGATCGCTTCCCAAATTTCAAACCTTGAGGACAAGGTTGCGGAAGCGTGGTGGATTGATACGATTCGGACTTCACCGACATCGTCTCAAGTTTGGATTTACCTTAGGATAAGATTGAGTTTTAGGATAAGATTGAGTTTTAGGATAAGATTGAGTTTTAGGATAAGATTGTGTTTTAGGATAAGATTGAGTTGTTGGTTAGCCTATAAAAGTATGTGTAGGGCAACCAAAATTAGGATTGAATATTGAGAATTGAGTTTGCCTTGCCTCCTTCATCTTCTTCGCTCTCGTTCCCTCAATCTCCCCGGCAACGCCGCTTCTAATCTCCCTCGACAGGCCAATCACCCTAGTCCCTTAGGAGTGGCCCTCTTCTCCCCCTTCTTCCAATTTATCCATCGCTATCCCTAACCTTTCCATCATCCATAACCCTTCCACCATCACTTTTACACCGGTGCCACCCCATCAACACCGGCCCTCCACAATCCACCATTACCTAGGATTTCGTGCCTTCATCCACGGAATCCAAAACAGAGTATCCTGACGTTCGTCCACTAAACGAACGATATTTCGAGATCCCCATCTCCGATTCGCCTGAAACTAGATCCGTTGGAAAGCTCTTTTCCGGGCCTACAACATATCAAAATTTCACAGCGATCCACATCCTTCTCATTTCTACTATCGTGGCAATAGCCCACACTGGTAGTTGATGCGCCACAAGTGTCAGAGTGGTCTCCTCTTACGGTGAAGCATCTACTGGTGGAGGAGTGTAGACACTCTTTGCATGTTGGCCATTTCTCCAAGGAACTATATAAAGTTAGTATTTGGACAAACCACTGAAGGAATCTTCAAAACCATTTCTAATTCTAAACATTCATTTGTTGTCCTTTGCATGCTATTTGGATGCCACCTAAGTTTCCTTAAGCGAAGCATTCGGTCGTTCAAACACCCTCAATCTGATGGGGTACGGTACCAAAAGATCGGCTACAGAATGATTTCTTCAAGATTTGAATTTTACTAAACTAATTGGATTAGATTCATAACTTCCTGATCTACAATTTTGTATTTATGTCCTTCGCAGATTCGAACTGCAACTGGGACGAAAATATGAAAGAACGCGCATGATGATGGTGGTAATGGGTGGAGTGAATGTTAAGGTTATGGATGATTATGGAGATCAAGGTGGATAGTGGATGTGGTTAAGGGATAAAGACGAAAAAGAAAAAGTGGTCGAGATCCCAAAGAAGAGGGATGACTCGACAGACGAGAGAGATTAGAAGTCAGGAGAGACTTTGCCAACGATTGAGGTGGAAGATTGGTGAAGAGGGAAGAGGGAGAGAGAATAGAGAGAAAATAGAAGGCAAGAAATCAATAATCCATTTGCATAATAAATTTGGCTGCCATCCACACCTTTATAGAGGCTAGCCAACAAGCCCTAATACAATAACTAACCCTAATTGTAGTGCAATCTCGCCGATCGCGTTCAAATACGCCCGACCGCGTTCGAACGCACAAAAGATATTCTCTGTATGTACGAATGCAAGCGCTTTCGTGTTCTCTGTATTTGCGAACCTGATGCAGGCATCCGCAAGGGCATTCGAATGCGACCTCTCCTGCATTCGAACACGACCTACAGGAATTTTATTTTACTAAAAATAAATAATTAACGCAGTAAGAAAAGATTCTAACTAAATGTATCACAATCCCATCTAAATGAGGTCCTTAAATATTATTTTCTAAGTTCAATTTTGTATTTACTAACTTGAAATCTTTAAATATTCTCACCTTCCATAAGCTATGTAATATGATCATACACTTACGTCTAATTTATTCAACTCAATTAAAAATAATTTTATTCACAAATTTGCCTCTATAAAAATATAACCGTTACAATCTTCTCCTTGACAATTCTACGACAAAACACAATTTTTAGCAATACTCTAGAGTTTACAAAATTTCCTGATCGAAACACATGAGCTTACTTCAAATATTTTCTAATAAACCCTGCAAAGAACACAAATACTAGAAATATCTCATGAAACATGTGTTATAAAAAAAATTAATTATATATATAATTTTCACTGGTAATTCCAAATTAATTTTGCAACACAACTTTGAGGAAAAAAATCATGTCAAATCAAATATGTGACTAAGTAAAGATATCAAAACATCCTAGCACATATAAATCATATCAAGCAAGAATATTGAAACCATATCATAACAAAACAATATAACTAGAGCAAATAAGTCAAATATCAGAGTACATGCCAATAATAATAAAGTAATGAATGAACAAACCATTCACCCTAAATTCTAGCCAGTGATACTCAAATAAAATGTATTCCCCATTTTTGTCAAAAATTTACGAGGGAGATCTAGATAGGCAAAAGCAAATTATTCTAGGACTACAGTGGACTGCCGGCAAAAGTCCAAAAAGAAATCCTAGAAGCTGGTAGTTAAACTATCAATAAATCCATCAAACATGTCAAATTTGCTGTTATAATGTGTGACTATCTGATCCATCCACTCATCCAACTGCTATATCGATGCATCAAGTCTATAAAATTTCACAAAACAGTTGGTGGACGACAAAGATCTAGTTATTATTTCTGACTCAGTTTAAATCTCATTAGAAATTTATTTACCCAAATGGTCCAATCATGAAATGTAATACTAAAAAGAGTCTCTTTTGTACGTATTAGCTGCAATGCCATTAATTTGCTAGATAAATGCTAAGATTGTCGATGTTTTACCTAGAAGAAGACTGTTGATATGTTCAGCGCTTTGTTAGATAAATAAGGCGACTTTACTTCCAAGTGAAATGATTAAAAAGTATAACTTTTCACAGCTGGGGCTTATGACATGGCAGCTGACGTGCATAAAAGAAAATCCCTATGGTATAAAGATTGATGGATAAATTATTTAGATAAATAAGTTTCTAAGGAGACCACCTTGCTCAAAAATTTCATCTTTTCTCTTTTCCAGAAAAAAAACTCCCTTTTGCCAACTGTTTTGTAGAAACCAATCATAAAAACACGACTAATAAATGTAATTCTTACTTGATCTAACTCAATAATTATTTCAACCACACTAAATTTTAAGTTGATCCTAATCCAAATGCCCATACCATCTACCAGATGTCCTATTTTTATCTAAATATTAGCATCAGAAATACTTTATTAATGCAGTCACCTCATTTCGCTGGGGCGACCTCTAACCGCGTGATGCGTCTTCTAAGTAATATTTATTGATTCAACGTAGTACAGCTAGAAGCTTTTATTGTACCTAATTTGCAATATAACAGAAAAGATTTGCAATAAAACATGGTGCAAGCCAGGGTGTCTAGATATCTGGAGGCAAATCAAATCAAGATGGGTAGTTGGAGATTATGGCTTATAGTCATAGATTTAATATGCCACGGAATAAATAATAGTGAACTTAATTTTTTCAGCTAACACAATAAAAAGGATGGTACTTTCTCATCCATCACCTGTGGGGGAGGGTATAATGAATAATGAATTTGACGGTCTCATTTATTAGCCCAACTAGATAGATGGCGAGTTCTTTTTTGTTTTGTAGACTAATCATACTCGATACATAAGTTAAATATATAAACAAACACAGACATAATTTATTTTAATTTTTTCTAAAAAAAATATTATGCTCATAATATTTGAACTCTGTGATCTCCTACTACAAATGAGTACGTTTTTCTCGCCGTGCAAAGTTTTATTTTTGGCAAACACCAACTCTATCACCGTTACCAAATAAATCCTATAAATCTCATTCTTCAGGTATTAGATTACATTGTCTTTCAACTACAGTACGTGGACCGACGAATTTAGTTGGATTCATTTAGTCCATCGAATGTACCCGAATTGATTCAGTAGCTCTTAAGGGAAAACTTCGACATGACAATGACACCATCCATGTAATAATTGGAAAATTTAGAGTTCACATCCTGAAATTGCCCAATACTGTATATGATACCCAATTATATTTCATGGCGTGGTTGTTGAGAGAGAGAGAGAAATCATTAAAATGCCCAACTGTCTTAATTAATACAATTTTAAATGCCAACTCTACTTCGCCAGCCACCACTGCTTAGGTTACCGTTTTCTTTTTTCCCTTGTGATCAAGTAAAAGGTTAAGACATAGGATGGTGAAAAAATGTCAAGTAGTGGACTGATGAGGTTTACCTCTGAAAGAACGAAGTAGATTGGGCATTTAATGAGATTGATCACAAGGACTCACTTTTTGCAGCGACCGACATGTACATAGATTGACGACTGGTCCCGTGTTTTAGAAGTGATTCAACTGTCTTCATCTATCATATGCCAGGTCGCCCAGTTATGTTTTCTTTTTTCTTTTCTTTTTTCTTGTGGCAAAGGCAAATTATATTACCTCGAAAGGGCACAAAAATACGTTAGGTCTTTAGGGAGATATCCGGAGTATTCCTATACAGAATATCTAAAAGCTCGAGGGTTTGTAGAGGAGTGCCACACCGAAGAAAATCCCTAGTCTCCCCCTAGGTTTGCCAACCAATGTGTACCATAGTTGGTCTCTCTAAAGCAATGAGAAATACAATGGATAGGGAGAATAATAAAAAAGACAAATCAGATAAACTGTGGTGAGTCATCCGAGAGGCCTCACAGTTGAGGTTGAGGATGTTGACCAAGACTTTTGAGTCTACCTCAACAACTAGTTTGGAATAGAGAGGCATCATCCTTTGGATAGGGCGAACTTTAGGGCTTTGGTTTCAACATGTAGCTAGCCACCATTGCTTAGGTTACACTTTTCTTTTTCCCTTGTGATCAAGTAAAAGGTTAAGCCATAATATGCATGTAGTAGAATGAGGTTTACCTCCGACACAAAATGAAGTAGATGGGCATTTTAATGAGATTTGTTACAAGGATAAGGGACCTCTAGCCTAGTTAAATAACCAAATACATTTTATCTCTAATTAAGTTCAGTCTCAAATAAATAAATAATATATAACTTCTAATATTCTTTCAAATTTATTCTAATTTTATTCTTACCATGACTTAAATCTATCAATTTAGTGTCTTGTCAATTTTTTCTCCCTCGCCTCTCTCTCCTCTTTTTTCCAAAAAATATATAATGTTTTATTATAATAAGCTCCTCTTTTACCATGGCTCACAAAAAAATAACACTAAAAAACATATTTGTACACATAGATGAAAAAAATTGAAAAAAATATTATTTAATATAATTTATTAGGAGATAAAGGTGGATGGTGGATGGTGGATGTGATTAAGGAATATAGACGAAGGGAATGAAGTGGTCGAGATCCCAAAGAAGAGGGGTGACTTGACAGACGAGGAAGATTAGAAGTTAGGAGAAACATTGCCAACGGTAGAGGTGGAAGGATGGTAAACAGGGAGGAGGGAGAGAGTTTAGAGAAGATAGGAGGCAAAAAATCAATAATCCAATAGCATAATGTATTTGGCTGCCATCCACATATTTATAAAGGCTAGCCAACAAGTCCTAAAATAATAAGTAACCCTAATTCTAGAGGATTCCCACCGATCACGTTCGAACGCGCCCAATCGCATTCGAACGCACAAAAGACGTTCTCTGTATGTGCGAACGCGATGCAAGCGTTCGAACGTGCATTACGCGTTCTCTGTATTTGCGAACCTGATGTAGGCGTTCGCAAGGGCATTCGAACGTGACCCCACCTGCGTTCGAACGCGACCTACAGAAATTTTATTCTAATGAAAATAAATAACTAACGTAATAAGAAAAGATCCTAACTAAATGTATCAGCCCACCATGCTTTCCCCACCTTGCCCTCAAGGTGAAAAGTTGGGGAAACGCTCTAAAATATCAGTCTCCAACTCCCATGTCGCCTCATCGACTAGCTTGCTAAGCCACTCGACTAGAATCTCTATCTCTAATCTAGTACCATGTTGTCGTCGACGCCTAATAAGTACACGAACTGGCTCTATGATCTCTATCGCCTCCAATGGCTCCGATAGAGTTGATCCAACGACCTCATGATCTCAAATGCGCTCCCTTAGCAATAAAACATGGAAGACGGGATGCATTCTCGACCCCTTCGATAGCTCCAAATAATATGCAACCGAACCAATATGCTCTAACACCTGAAATGGACCAAAGTAGCGATGTGCTAACTTTTGGTTATGCATCGGACGTAAGGTCACCTGTCGATACGACTGTACCCTCATAAACACCCAACTGCCGATGTCAAACTCCTGCTCCCGATGGCTATAATCATAAATTTGCTTTATGCGGTTCTGAACAAGTTTAAGATTAGCACGCAACCTCCTCAATGTGGTGTTTCTATCCGTCAAAGTCAAGTCCACCTCCGTTCGATCTGTAGATGCCACTGGATCATAAGCGCGTAATGTCAGAGCCGTGTGTCCATACACCGCCTCCAATGAAGTCATATCAATGCTGCTACGGTAGGCGGTCTTGTAAGACCACTCCGCCCATAATAAGAACTCCAACCATCGTCTCGGCATCTCTCCAACAATGCATCTCAAGTACTGCTCAATGCCTCGATTGACCACCTTAGTTTGGTCGTCTGTTTGTAGATGGTAAGCCGAACTGAAGTTCAATCGAGTCCCCTACAATCTAAAAAACTCCATCCAAAAATAGCTCATAAATACACAATCACAATCCGAAACAATCGTGCGTGACATGCCATGTAACCGAGCAACATCTCTGACAAAAATTTCAACCATCGACTTGGCTAAAAACAGATGTGACAATGTGAAAAAGTGTACATACTTGCTCAATCTATCAACCACCACAAATATAACGGAATAACCACGTACCAGTGGAAGACCCTCTATGAAATCCATAGAAATGTCTTCCCAAACACGATCCGATATAGGTAGAGGCTGTAGTAATACGGCCGATTTCAATGTGGTTGTTTTAGCCCTTTGACAAACTTTACAAGCACGGACAAAACTCCTCACATCCCTCCCGCCTCAATCCTAGCTACGTGCAACTCTAAGATATCCTCCTAAGTCCTCAACACACCCTCATGACTAGTCTTTGGAGTTTGGTGGAAGTACTCCAACAATTTCTACCGTAATCCATCATTTGCAAGTACTCGAATGTATCCGCGGTCCAGTAGTAAACCGCCTCGATTCTCTAACTCGGGATAGCGCTCCGGATCATCCATCACCTCCTACAACAATCTTAAAATATCTGGGTCAGATGTACATACATAATGAAGTTGGTTGCCTTTCACATATTTATAGAGGCACAATATGCGTTCTTTGTATTTGCGAACTTGATACAGACGTTCACAAGGGCGTTCGAACGCGACTCCACCTGTGTTTGAACGCGATCTACAAAAATTTTATTTTAATAAAAATAAACACCTAGGCAATAAAAAAGATTTTAACTAAATGTATCAAACTCATACTCATCCCCCGTGCTATTGGTGCGAAAAAAAGACGGAACATGACTTTTTTGTGTCGACTATCGAGCACTAAACGCTATTACCGTTAAAGACCGGTATCCCATTTCGGTTATCAAGGAGTCATTGGACGAGCTTGCAGGGGCGACAATATTTAGTAAGCTTGACTTGACGGCCGAGTATCATCAAATTAGAGTTCACCTAGTTGATATGCACAAAACTGCATTTCGGACTCCGGACGGGCATTACGAGTTCCCTGTGATGCTTTTTAATCTTACCAATGCTCTAGCTACCTTTCAAGGCCTCATGAACGATATATTTTGGCCTCTCTTGCGAAGGTATGTCTTGATATTTTTTGACGATATTTTGATATATAGTAGGACTGAATTGGAGCATTGGCGGTATTTGAAGGACGTGCTGAATTTGTTGGAGCAAAACTAATTGAAGATCAAGAAGTTCAAGTGCCTATGGGGAGTACCAAAGGTGGAGTATTTAGGCCACATCATTTTAGTGGATGGTGTAGCGGTGGATCCTCAAAATATTGCATTTGGCCTATTCCTACTACTACTACCGGATTGAGAGGATTTTTGGGGTTGACTGGTTATTATCGTCGATTCATCACCGGATATGGCAAGATCGCTGCTCCTCTCACTTCTTTGTTGAATAATGACTCTTTTAGATGGTCGGATGAAGCCACTTCAGCCTTTAAAAAATTAAAAACAGCAATGACGACGGCACCCATTCTAGCGCTACCAGACTTCACCAAAGAATTCATTGTTAAATATGATGCATCAGGTGTTGGCATAGGAGTTGTACTAATGCAAGAAGGACGTCCCATTGCCTATCTTAGCAAGACTTTATCGCAAAAATCTCAGCAATTATCGACTTATGAGATAGAGATGTTGGCAATTCCGCACGCGGTGATAAAGTGGAGGCCTTATTTGATCGGTAGATGATTCATTATCCGAACCGATCAAAAAAGCCTTTCATATTTTATGGGACAGTGCATACACACTCCGGCACAGTAGTGATGGGTCACAAAATTACTGGGGGTATGATTATGAAATCCAATACAAAAAGGGAACGAAAAATAGAGCGACGGATGCACTATCGCGCCAACCCAATACCGCCGAGCTTGCAGCCTATTCATCAACTACCTTTCCATTCCTTAACAAGCTGAGGTATGCATGTACATCTAAACCAGATATTTTGAGATTGTTGCAGAAGGTGATGGATGATCCGGAGCGCTATCCCAAGTTGGAGAATCGAGGCGGTTTGCTGTTGGACCACAGATGCATTTAGGTGTTGGAGCGTATTGGTCCGATTGCATATCGTTTGGAGCTGCTGGAGGGATCGAAAGTGCATCCTGTCTTCCATGTTTCATTACTGAGGGAGCGCATTGGAGATCATGAGATTGTTGGATCGGTTCTACCGGAGCCATTGGAGGAGATAGAGATCGTAGAGCCAGTTCGAGTACTTGCTAGACGCCGACGATGACATGGTACCAGATTGGAGATGGAGATTCTAATTGAGTGGCTTAACAAGCCATCTAATGAGGTGACATGGGAGTGGGAGACTGATATCTTAGAGCCTTTCCCTAACTTTTCACCTTGAGGGCAAGGTAAGGGAAGCGTGGTGGGTTGATACACTTAGTTAGGATCTTTTCTTATTGCATTAGGTGTTTATTTTCATTAAAATAAAATTTTTGTAGGTTGCGTTCGAACACAGGTGGAGTCGCATTCGAACGCCTTTGCTAATGCCTGCATCAAGTTCGTAAAAATAGAGAACGCGAAATATGCATTCGAACGCGGTCGGGCGCGTTTGAACACTACGTTCGAACGTCTGCATTAGGTTCGCATCGACAGTGAACGTATTTTGTGCGTTCGAACGCAATCGGGTGTGTTCAAACATGATCGACGAGAATCCACTATAATTAGGGTTAATAAAATTATTATTTTGGCTTGTTAGCTAGTCTCTATAAAGGTGTGGATAGTAGTCAAAATCATAATGCTTAATGAATATTGATTTCTTGCCTCCTCTATCCTCTCTGTAGTCTCTCTACCCTAATCTCCCTCCTCCCTCTTTACCAACCTACCACCTCTACAGTTGGCAAGGTCTCTCCTAACTTCTAATCTCCCTCGTCTGTTGAGTCCTCTCTCTCTTCCTTGGGATCTCGACCACTTTTTCCCCTTCGTCTTTATCCCTTAAACAACATCAACCATCCACCCTCATCTCCATTATCATCCATAATCCTAACATCCACTCCACCCATCACCACCACCATCATCCGCACTATATCGTGTTTTCATCCCAGTTGCAGTTCGAATCTGCGAAGGGCATAAATACGAAAAACGTAGATCAGAAGTTACGAATCAATCCAACTTGGTGTCGTAATTTTCTAACTACAGAAGAATATTTGGTGAATATTTTCATTTGATTGCACGGACTACTTCCTACAATTTTTTTCAGATCTTGAGGGGATCGTTCCGTAGCATATCATTCTCTCCAAGCTAGGGACCCTAGTAAAATTATATTCGCTAATCTCCTATTGGTTGGAATAGCATAAGGTAGTTATCCCTTGCCATTTTAGGATGCTAGTAGATTTTCTCCTAGGCATTTTTTGGTGGTTAATTTGGAAGGAGAGAAATCGAAAGATTTTTAAGTCTAAACCGCACAGCCCCTCGCTCTGATATTTAGCACCAATGATGGAGCTCGCTCTTTCTCTTGGCCTCCCCTGTTTACTTTGACTCTTTCTATGCCCTCTATTTCCTGTAAGTGTTAGGGCTTTTGCCCGAATTTTCTTTCTTTTCTTTAATAAATCTAGCTAGGCTAAGCCCACTTACTCTCAGAAAAAAAAATACTCAAACATAGCACATCTTGTCAGAGGAAATATAAAGCCACTGTGAAGGATTAGTCCTAGATTGGTGAGACACCAAAAGATGCATCAACTTAAGAGTGATGTGAGGCGATTGGTCCCATACCTAAATTGACATGTCTAAAGAGGGGCTTGTTGACTTAATTTAGGTGCATAGTGAACATAATTAAACCCCTTCAATTTGTATTAATTTATAATTATATTTTATAAAAATAAAATAGTTTCTGGTAGGTGCGTTTGAATGCAAATGGATGGCGTTTGAATGCCTAATTCGCGTCTGCACATACACATAATGCGTTTTGGCCGTTCGAATGTTTGATCTCACATTTGCACATACAAAGAACACGTTTTGGCTGTTTGAACGCACGAGGGGTAAGTTGAGTCATAATAGAATTTGTTTTGGATTTTTGGATGTTTGGCTAGCCTCCAAATATGTGGAAAAGCAGCCTCTTTAGATTATTAAACATTGGAATTGGTTTTCATCTAGGCTTGAGCTATCTTCTCCTCCTCTTTCCTCCCCCTTGGAATCCGACCTTAGTTCTCGTCTACAGCCGAGGTTAATCCGCTGTTGCTTCTTCCTTGTCCCTCTAGCAACTAGCCATACCTGGAAGCTCCCTTCTCCGCTCTCATCTAGTTCCATGCACTAATCCACCCACCATACCCATAATCATCTCCCATAACCCTAACCACATATTCCATGTCCATCCTGCTTTCATACGTAACTTTCGATCTACTCATCCGATCAATGAAATGCCTATGGCGTTGAATTCCTAATTTCTAGAACAAAAATATATTTGAATCTCATATTGATCCAACGGCTAGATCGAACCTCGTTACCTTCGCAAGTTTCATACCAAATTTGTCCAGATAATCAAATCAAATAGAAAATCATCTTCACCAAAAGCAATCGTAACAAGTTGGTATCAGAGCCAGCTTTCCTTGGCACGCATTCGCAGTGATGTCTACCACTAGATCCATAGTGGCTCGAAGAAAAGAAAAGGAAGAGGAGACATCCACGCGCACGGAAGATCAGATTTCTACAACTCCATCATCGAGCAACGAAGGGCAAGAGGACCACGCACACACAACGTTTTCTCCTCCATCTATAATCGTCGACTTGAACATAGAGATGCTACCCAAGTCTTCCACCCCTAAAACCCCCATGATGGTTCCACCAGTCGACCAAGGACCACGGAGGGAAACCACGCACAAACTGAGAAAAGAGGAGCCTTGTCGGCGAGTGCGGTTTGTCGATGAAAAAGATGATGATCCCTAGAATGAGAGGGAAGAAGAAGAAGATAACATCATAGTTGCAACGAGAGGACGCCATAGAGAGATGGCATGGCTAGAAGAGCATCCTTCCCCTGTTAGGGATGGAGCTCACTTCAATCCAAACCATGATTTTGGTATCCGTGGGCAAACAGTGTGTTTGGAATTTTCCAAATTCAAAGGAGGTGACCCGTTGGATTGGCTTTTTTACCGCATCGAGCAATTTTTTGACTTCTATGGCACCGAAGAAGATCAAAAGGTGCTCCTTGCATCTTTTCATTTAGAGGACGCGGCATTACGATGGTATTACTCGGCGACAATGCATGGAGGAATAGCAACTTGGGAAGAGTTTTACCATTTGATCTACAAATAGTTTGGATTGTCGAGGATTTTCATGCTTTGTTGACAAAGACGGTCCTGAAGACAACGGTGAGGGCTTACCAAGAAGAGGTCGAATGAGTGTCTAGTCATTGTGTACCACCTTGGACGGACTGGCAACTCAAAGCCACCTTTATTGCTAGATTGAGGGAAGAAATTCAGGTTGATGTACGTGCCTTGAGACTGCTAAACCTAGGGCTAGCAGTGGAGGATGTCTTGCTTATGGAAGACAAACATTGAACACTCAGAGGGCATATGAAGCATCCATGGGTTTACCCACAAGGACCCTCCTAGGTACAACTCCAAGAGCCCCTTGTACGGACTCTCACACCTACCCAAGTGGATGGCGAAGGGCCAAGGGGTTGTGTTTTAGATGCGACGAGAAGTTCATGCCAGATCATCGTTGTGTGCGACAAACCGGTTCAGTGATGCTTATAGATGGGGGGGTCGAGGAGGACGATCCCATTGATGATTAGGGTGTTATGGATGACATGATAGATGAGCTGCGGCAGATTGAGATGGAGGAGACTAAGGCAGAGGAGATTAGAGCGAGTGTTTCTCTCCACGCGTACTTCGGATCTGCAATACCTCCAAAGACCCTCTGCATGGATGGTTTATAAGAAAGCATACAATGCTTATCGTCAGTGACACGAGGAGCACACACAAATTCCTTAACAAGCGGCTAGTTAGGAAGATTGGACTCATTTCCGAGCCGACAGTGGGGTTTGACGCCACCATTGATGACGGTACGATGCTTAGAGCTGATGACATATGCAGTATAATTCAGGTTCGAGTTCAGGGTCATACTTTTATCATGGACTTGTATCCGATTGCACTCCGTGATGTGGACATCATATTGGGGGATACAGTGGTTGTAGAGCCTCAGGCCCATGACCTTTGATTTCAGCAAGATGTGCTTCACCTTCAAGCACAATAGTAGGTGCATAGATAACATAATTAAACCGCTTCAATTTGTATCAATTTCTATTTATGTTTTAGGAAAATAAAATAATATTCTCGCATGTGCATTCGAATGCCTGATCTCACGTTTGGACATACAAAGAACGTGTTTTGGCCATTTAAACGCGATTGGGGTGTGTTCAAACGCACAATAGGTAAGTTGAGTCGTAATAGGATTTGTTTAGGGTTTTTATATATTTGTCTAGCCTCCAAATATGTGAAAAAGTAGCCTCTTTGGATTATTGAACATTGGAATTGGTTTTCATTTAGGCTAAGCCATCTTCTTCCTCCTCTTTCCTCCCCCTCGAAATCCAACCCTAGTTCTCGTCTACTCGAGGTTAATCTTTGCACTTCTCCCTCATCCCTCTAGAGACCAGTCATACCTAAAAGCTCTCTTCTCTCTCTTCATCTAGTTCCAAGCACTAATCCACCCACCACACTGATAATCATCTCCCATAACCCTAACCACATATTTCACATCCATCCCGCTACCTGTTTGACCTTCAGTCATTATTTTATACGTAACTTTTGATCTACTCATCCGATTGATGAAATTCCGGTGGCATTGGATTTCTAACTCCCAGAGGAACAACATATCTGTTGGATTCCAATGGTTGGATCGAACCCAATTATCTTTGTAAGTTCCAAATCAAATCGGATAGAAAATAATCTACACCAGAAGCGGCCCTAATAGGGCTAAGGGGAAAAAGATAAGAATAAATTATAAATTTATGACTAGATATGGATGGTGTTATTTTAATTTCTTATTTAATGTTTGATTGAAAAAAGAATAATTATCAAAATAGGACCGGACGGGATGGTCGACCAATGAACCTATGAACCGACCACTAAACTAATTACATTTTGAAATTAGACCGGATAAGCAATTGATCCAATAAAAACTAATAAACCTAGCAATTGAATCAGTGACTTATAACCCGATTGTTTTTTGGCAAATTGGACGGGTCAAGTATTTTTACAAAATTACTCTATCATCCTTAATCTTTAATTATTCTATTCTATATCCTAATGGTATTTCCAGCCTAAAAATTAAATATATTTAGGTTATAATATAGTCATGTTATAAAATTAAATTTTTTGCATATATACTCTTAAAAAGGCACTTATTTGCTCAAAATACATAGTTTTTGTATGTATATCTTTTTAAATCCTTATTTTTTTTCTGTATGAGTACTCTCGGAATAAGCTTACATTAAAATTTAAATAATTTAAATGTAAAAGGATAAAAATATCCTTATTTTGGTTTTCAAGTATTTCTCTTAGTTAATGATATTTATATCTTTTCTAGACTTAATTTGAAAAATAACCATGATATTATCAGTATGAATAACATACATTTTGAACGATATACATACAATTATACTACTTTTATAGATTTTTTTTAATTTTTAGAATTCTACATAACTATCTTATATTATTTAAATATTTTTAAAAAACCATCAATCCGACTAGATGAACTATCTGTTGAACTAATAACCCAGTGACACGACATCTGACCGAGTTAGTATTCGATCCGGTTCTAATAACTATGGGAAAAAGAATGATAAATCTAATAATTTATAGGATTAAAATAAGAGATAAAAATAATTAAATTGATGTTGTCGTCCTTTACTTCGTTTAAAGTAAATAATTCTTAAACTTCATTATGTATATATGTATATAGAAAGCCACTATGTTGTCTACTCACGGTTAGTTTTGGACTTCTTGTCCAAAAATATAATGAGTGAATTCACCATAATATACCTATTGTTAACAATACGTATACCATCACAAATATATATATATATAATATTAGCAAGTATATTATAGTATTATAGCATTACAATTTTAACAGGGATTAAGCCTTTAAAATGGGCATGGAAAGAGATGGAGGGAACAGTAGCAGAGTTTGAATAAATTGCTTGGGGGGTAAAACTGACCTTCATGAAAAAGGGACAATTCACCTCTTTTATCTCAATTTCTGTCCTAGCTCTGAATTGAGAAAAAGAAAATGCGATAAATTATTTATCATGATTTTTTCACCTCTGTTTTATTTCAATTTTCTAAGATAAAAGGGAATTTTATCTCAAATCCCACCCTCTATCCCAGCAACCAAACAAGCCCCTAATTACAGTCAGAAGAAAGATATACAAAAAAAAAAAAAAAAATTACAAATTGAATGAACAAAGAAAAACTACGAATGAACGAGTTTTCATGTTATGTATTTCTGTCAAAAGAAAAAGGAAAAAGAACAAAGAAAAGTTTTGTATGTAGGGAACTTTTGCAGCTAGTGTTGAGATAAGCTTATATCCTAATTACAAATTGAGAAACAGGAAAAAGAAATTACTATTGGTTGCACACAAAATCCTAAAATGAGTCATCATTCTGTTGACTATGGTGGACTACTCGCTGAGGGCGGTTGCCAGAGTCCTGGCTGCCACTACAACATAATATTAGAACACTGTTCTAAAATACATACTGAAGCAGTATTGCGAACACATTCATACCAAACAGCCCTATGAGTTTAGTTTAGGGGCTAAATTAGGTATTGGGGTTGGTTTAGAGTGCACAATATAGGTTTCAATTCATTGATAACTTCATAAAACCTCTCCATACCATTGATAACTGGTTTATCTTTACAAAACGCAAGGAAAAAGGAAAAGAATGCTAAAGCATAATAGCATATTACAACAAAAAAGGCAAAAAATTGGAATTTGGCAAACATAAACCACAAAATGTAGGTGACTCGAGAGATAAATGCTTAAGTGGAGCACAAATTGAAGAGACGGCAGAAGAACTTGTGGTTGGCGACTTCACTGGAGCTCCCAAGACGATTCTTGATCCATGATGCAAAATATCGCAACTCTTCATCCTCTAATGAATGGCCAAGGTCAGGATATGCCTGAAATTTTCAGAAAAGAAGTCCAAGTCATTGTCAGATCAATTCATCAAAATATTCAGGTTCTGAAGTCTGGAAGGGCAGAAAAACATGATGCAGAAAATACCTTGAATTCACATCTCATTCCAATTTGTTTTATAAGTTTATATGCATCCTGCCCAGCCTCAAATGGTACAAGTGTATCCACCTTTCCATGACACCATAGTATCGGTGTCTGCATAATTTGAACTCTTCGGATTAAAAAAATAAGAAGTTTTGTTCTATCATTCACATTAAAGAATAGGGTTAAGTATACTTGGCCCTCATAAACTATCACTGTTTTTCATATTCAATCTTTGACCTAGGAAAATTTTTAGTTCAGAGAATCTATGTAGTTACTTTTTTTTAGTTGAAACTACAATTTTTTAAGGGGGTTAAGTTTAATTATCCTTAAGAATATGCTTGCATTACTCGTTATAACTATTAGAAACATCATATTTCGAAGAACATTACACTTGACGCAGTATGTAAGGAATACAAGTGATCCTCATGGTCTAGGAACGTCAGCCAAATTTGGAACATATATCAAATCTAAAGCAGAGGACAGCTGCTCACACAAATGCATATGGGATCAATTCAACTAATTTATATTACTTGAAACACATGATTTTACTAAGTTTAAAAAGCTGCAGCAAATGCCAAGACAGGTTACAAATTGAAAATAGGACAAGATAAGATCTCAGTAAATTCATTAGTGCTTCAATGCACTGATCAGGTGATTATTTCATTTTCTTTATTCATACTAAATATTTTATTTAATTATTACTATCTATGTATGATCAATTCATCATATACTTGAGTTGAGAAAAATATATAAAAGTTTACTATGAATTTTACTCCTATTATTATCAGGGTTTTATTTCAATTATTGAATGGTCGATTAATATAAATTGTTGATAGACACCTCTCGGAAAAAATCATCTAAAGGCTGGCATAAAACATCTCCTGTAGGATACTAGATTAAGAATTAGTACTACACCAGATGAAATTAGAAAAAAGACAGAATTAAAAATGGTCCACATCAACCTATTAGTCCTAATTCTTTCCAAACAAAATTTAGCACTGTATTTTAGCTTTAATATTTTTTTATTCCTTAGATAACTTAGCCTCCTAAACAAAAAAAAGAACGTTGCTTCTGTCAGTGTATGCAATGATAAAAAATTTCAAATTTTACTGGATATGGAAGCATAAATTCACATTTGGCACATAAGGATGCAGTGTATGCAATTATAAAGTTATTGTTTGTGAATTTACTTTTAACAAACAAATAATTTAGTTCGTAAAATTTTCTATACATATGCATGTCAGTCTAACTGGGTAGGATTTAAATATCTTACATTTACTAATGTCTAGCAATCATGAACAAGTGAACCATGAATAAGAAATGCTAAATGATTAAAATAATATGTAAGTTCAGAATTTTAACGTTACACATGCATGGAACAAAGTTTCATGTAGTAAACAAAATGATATCTCAAATCTCATGACATCATAATTGGATTAATTAGCTATGGTGTTTGAAGAACGTTTTATATGAATGAATATGATATTCTTGCGTCAATCTTAGTACCAGATCAAATAGGGCCTCAGAAATAAACATGAAAATAACTTATTTTGGCCTTAATAGTTAATACTAATTTTAAAAGGAGTATATGCATTATGCACCTGAAATAAAATTGAGATGTTTAAGATATCAGTGCATAGCAACAAAAATCAACACCTTTGACTCATTGGAGGTATTAAAAGGTCAGGTGCGCTCAGGTGTGCCTTGAGTAATTTACCTTGAAAGTGAAAATGCATAGAGGGAATAGGCATCTCATCGTTATTATAACCAACTTACAAATGCAAGGAAGAACGAATAACACTCCTTGGACATGCGTCAGACACTTTAAAAATGTATCAGATATTTAAAAAATATAAAATAAAATTCGGACAATCATTGAACACATCGACTCTCAAGACACATTTTGGACACAGATTTACCATATGCTACAAAAAGGTGCAGAAATTTGTCCCAGAAATTTGTGGCAGAAATCGCTAGAAGGATGAAAGTAGTGACAACTCTAGAATCCTGTTTGTGGACGATTAAATTGCATGCAGGATAACAGTTTAAACTGAAGTTAAAAAGTTCACTTCAATAAAAGACTAAAAAAATGGAACCGATTAATAGAGAGGTAATATATAGTTGAGTTTAATAGGATTGGGCAAGAACTATAGTTAACTCAGAACTAATATTGAACAAACACGGCAACAAGCATCACCAAAACATCAAAATTGAAGTTTAGAAAGAGAATCTTTGTACCTAAGTATTCTATCAGAGATGACAAAATAGATCTTAAAATATGTATACCGTCATAGAAAATTTTCCAGTAAGTGGAACTAATCCACTAGATTCTGTAAATGACAAAAGTTTTTGGATAAAGCAAAACACTGATATTATGCAGGACTGCAAAAATTAAGGATGATTAATAGTTTCTTATAGACTGGGACACTGCGGACACAAAATGAGGAATAAGTGCCTGCCCATGTACATCAGCTTCGGTTGCAAGAACTTGGATATTGTTTTATTCACTTTCCGATTTGAAGGAATAAAAGCAAAGATGACTTCTACAGTACTATCTTCTATTCACTACAGCAGTAAAATTATAAGATCAAGCATCACAAGACAGAAAAAGCAAAGGTTTAATAACACCTATCGAAGTGATCAGATAAAGTGGAAACTTCGACGAAGATAAGCACCTTTCTTGCTTCAGATGAAACCCTCTTTGCCACTGGTGAACAAAAGGGAACAAATCCACTGAAGACTACACCTCCTCCCAAAGTTTTTGGATAGAGCAAAACACTTGCGATAGCCATGGCGCCTGCAAAATTGTAACAAGCTTTAACCACATGTCTTGTTTTTGGGACTACTAGTAATGCAACTTATTCCAAAGATAGAATACCTCCTTGGCTAAGTCCACAAATGAATATGTTCCCTGGACTTATTCCAGAGGCTATCTCCGCGTCAACAATAGCGTGGACATCATGGACAGCTTTAAGAACGTCATTCTCATCTCTCACAGATTTCTAGCAGAGGCAGTCTGTGTTAGAATACAACCGCTGGGTTTATGCATGTCGATCCACATACATTTGCGTATCTACCTAGACCTCACATTTGCAGGAGATACATTCAACAGAACATCATTCTTACATAATTTGTAAGCCATAATTTGATAGTATTCTTATTACATATTTTTTCTTCCAACTATTCGATTACAAAGACTTGATTACTAGGTGGTTTAGCTTGAAACGATCCCCATAAAAGAGAACAAATGTAAATTTGATGCTGAATATTTATCCAACATTTTCTTGAATAAATGAAACAAAGAAGCTTCGTTCTACGTTGCAACATCTGGGAAGAGATTTGATCCTTTAATTTCATATTACAGTCTTTATCCTATATTAAGTACATGAGAAGCATATGCATCCTGGGCATCTCAGCTAATATGTAGGATTTTACAGCAAGATGTGGGAATGTGGAAGAACAAATAACACTACGTGGACTCCAACACTATAAATTCTCTTGTTAGGCTCTTAGCACACTAACTCCCTATTATCAAGATTAAAATCACAATTTTGCATATGTAAATGGCATACTAGGCCCATAGTTATTAAATACTAACAAGCACCCATGAAGATGAACCAGAATTAATGCAATAAAATTGGTTCTAGATCCCAGTACCTCTTCTGCATCTCTCCTCCTAACCATGGATTCCTATAATACCTCAACTCAATGGAAATTAATGATATACAAGGTTCTCGAGATGACATTAGAAGATTCAGAACAACCACAACACAATTTCTACATGCAACTTAAAAGGACTCTTCGAGTCAGGAAAACCATAACAAGTACCTGGATATCTTCTAGCTCCACTTAAAAAGATCTCAGTTGTCATGGTTTGTTAGTAACAACTCACCAATTACTCTAAATTCTTAAGATGATTGTAACACCCCAAATATTAAGAAAAAACAAAAAAAAACCCCGTGATGCACGCGCCGAACGTGTGCGTCACAGGCGCCTGCCACTCTGCCCCCCCTCCTCCTCTTCTTCTTCTTCTTCCCCTTCCCTTGCCGTGCACGCCACTTTTCTCATCTTATCTCCTTCCCATCACCGCAGCCACCTCGATCCTCCCCCCATTTTTTTTCTCTTCCACCGCATTGCCTCTCTCCCTCTCTCTCGTGGCTGCCGACGCCGGAGCCGACAGCCTCGGAGTCGCCGAAGCCCCGGACCGAGAGCCTTCGAGCTTGCCGACCAACCCCCCCTCTTTTTCGGTAAGCCATCCTACCCCCCCTGCCATTAAATTCTGTAGTATAACCCTCCCCTCCCTCGCCATCGTCGGAGTCAACGGCGGCCAATGACCTCGTGTCTAGCCACCGATCCGAGGAGCTCCAGTGGAGGGAGAGAAGCCCACTCTGGGCTTCGGGCCCTCTTTGAGGAGAGGAGGCACCTCCACGGCTGCCGGCCATAGAGCACTGCCCGTCGCCGTTGGCCCTCCTCCTCCCCTCTTTCTTTTCGTTTCCCCTCTTTCCTTTTTCTTTCCCTTTTACCCCTTTCACTTACCCGTCGGTCTCGTGGCCACCGTCGGCCTTACGCTGCACCGCCGGCCTCGTGGCCGTGTCGTCGGCCTCGCGCTACGTCGCCGGCCTCGTGCCGCGCCGCCCGCAGCCCCGCAACCTCGTGGATCCCTCTCACCGCCTCGACCTCCTTCCATCGGGAGGAGATAGGGTGGAGGGGTGGGGGTTTAACCCCCACCCATTCCCCCCTTAGTGGTCTGCAGCCCACTAAGCTGGTTTTGGGGTGGGCTGCAGACCGCAGCCCACCAGCTCGGTCTGGGTGGGCTGCAGGGCGCAGCCCACCTAGCCTTGGATTCGGGTGGGCTGCAGGCTGCAGCCCATTAGCCCAATGTTGGGTGGGCTGCAGTCTGCAGCCCACTAATCCAACCTTGGTGGGCTGTGGTTGGGCCCCCAGCCCACCAAGGCTCTCTTGCTATTTTGGGTTGGGTTTGAACCTACCCATTGCCTCTAGCCTAACCCATTTGGGGCCATTTAGACCCTATAACTCTGTTTATCTTTTTCACCTGATTTGATTAGCCTGATCCCTCGTAATGATAACCTAGTATCATGTGAATTTTAGGACAACATAAGACTCGCCCTAAAAGACCCTTGACTCATGTACTTTACCAAACATAAATGCGCTAATAAGATAATTAATTCTATTAGTTCGCTAATCTTACGTATGGCGTTACTTGCGTGAATTCATAGGATTGACACCGCGTGAGGAGGATTTTGGGATTTCGGAGGAGCCAGCTAGCTAACGAGATTTACTTGACCAATGCACCAGCTATCTTCATGGACTTGATGAACCGAGTCTTCCGCCCTTTCTTGGATTGTTTCGTGGTGGTCTTCATTGATGATATCTTGATTTACTCTGCCTCAGAACAGGAGCACGAAGAGCATCTTCGGTTGGTACTGCATGTGCTTAGGAGAGAAAAGTTATTTGCTAAGTTCTCTAAGTGTGAATTCTGGCTGGAGGAAGTGGTGTTCCTTGGGCATGTGGTCTCAGGAGAGGGCATCCGGGTTGATCAATCCAAGATCACCGCTGTTCTCAATTGGAGGCAACCGAGTACGGTCTCGGAGGTCCGTAGTTTCTTGGGTTTGGCCGGATATTACCGACGTTTTGTGGGAGGATTTTCGAAAATTGCCAGTCCCCTCACTAAGCTAATCCGGAAGGATCAGTGTTTTGAATGGACAGCTGATTGTGAGGAGAGCTTCTAAGAGCTGAAGAGGAGACTTACATCTGCACCCATCCTTGTAGTTCCTCACAGTTGAAGAGGCTACCAGGTCTACTGTGATGCTTCATACTCGGGCTTGGGCTGTGTCCTCATGTAGGAGGGCGGAGTTGTCGCTTATGCATCCAGGCAGCTCAAGAACCATGAGCGGAACTACCATACCCACGACTTGGAGCTAGCAGCGGTAGTGTTCGCCCCTGAAGATTTGGAGGCATTATCTTTACGGGGAGAAGTGCAAGATCTTCATTGACCACAAGAGTTTGAAGTACCTGTTCACCCAGAGGGAGTTGAACATGAGACAACGCAGCTGGCTTGAGCTGGTGAATGATTATGACTGCACCATTAACTACCACCCTAGGAAGGCAAATGTGGTGGCATATGCCTTGAGCAGGAAGTCGATGGGGAACTTGACTAGTTTGATTACTCAGCAGCAGGACATCCTACGAGATCTGCAGAAGATGGACACACACATCATAGCCAAAGATGTGGGTGCTGGACTGCTGGCCCAGTTAACTGTGAGACCGACTCTAGCGGAGAGGATCAGAGTTGTGCAGGCAGAAGACCCCTATTTATTGCAAGTCCTCCAGCAAGTTCGAGACTCAGGTAAAAAGAGTTTTTGCCTTGATGGATTGGGAAGCCTGAAGTTTGGAGATAGATTCTGTGTACCTGACGTGGGCGGATTCCGTCGGGAGATTTTAGAGGAAGCTCACCAGACATCTTACAGTGTGCACCCTGGGGAGACGAAGATGTACCATGATGTTCGTAGATACTTTTGGTGGCCAGGATTGAAGAAAAGCATTGCAGAGTTTGTAGCTCGATGCTTGATTTGTCAGTAGGTCAAAATTGAACATCAGAGGCCGACTGGGACACTCAGGCCATTACCTATTCCTGAGTGGAAGTGGAAGCATATCACTATGGACTTTGTGGTGGGTCTACCGAAGACCTTGAAGAAAAAGGACTCTATATAGGGATTGTGGATCGATTGACCAAGTCAGCTCACTTCCTCCCAGTCAGTACCATTGATTCTATGGATCATCGAGCCACTTTATTTCGGGATGAGATCTTGGCACGGATAGGACCGGTTGCTTACCGGGTGGATTTGCCATCAGAGCTATCTCAGATTCATAATGTATTCCATATGTCAATATTGAGGAAGTACCTGTATGACCCGCCACATGTTTTGAGGGAAGAATCTATCCAGTTGAGAAAGGACTTGTCCGATGAGGAGCAACCAGTACGGACCATTGATAGATGCATGAAGACGCTCCAAAGAAGAGTCGTACCTCTGGTCAAGGTCCTTTGGCGGCATCATGGAGTAGAGGAAGCTACATGGGAGCCTGAGGAAGAGATTCAGTCTACCTACCCTCATTTATTTATCGATTTAGGTGCGTAATTTCGAGGGCGAAATTTCTTGTTGTTGGGGATAGTTGTAACACCCCAAATATTATTAAAAAAAAAAAAAAAAATCCCGTGACACAGGCGCCTGCCATTCTACCCCCCCTCTTCTTCTTCTTCTTCCCCTTCCCTTGCCGTGCACGCCACCTTTCTCATCTTATCTCCTTCCCATCACTGCAGTCACCTCGATCCTCCCCCCATTTTTTCTCCTCCACCGCATTGCCTCTCTCCCTCTCTCTCGTGGCTGCCAACAGCCTCGGAGCCGTCGAAGCCCCGGACCGAGAGCCTTCGAGCTTGCCGACCAACCCCCCCTCTTTTTCGGTAAGCCATTCTTACCCCCCTGCCATTAAATTCTGTAGTATAACCCCCCCTCCCTCGCCGTCGTCGGAGTCCATGGCGGCCAATGACCTCGTGTCTAGCCGCCGATCCGAGGAGTTCCAGTGGAGGGAGAGAAGCCCACTCTGGGCTTCGGGCCCTCTTTGAGGAGAGGAGGCACCTCAATGGCCGCCGGCCATGGAGCGCTGCCCATCGCCGTCGGCCCTCCTCCTCCCCTATTTCTTTTCCTTTCCCCTCTTTCCTTTTTCTTTCCCTTTTACCCCTTTCACTTACCCGTCGGTCTCGTGGCCACCGCTGGCCACGCGCTGCGCCGCCAGCCTCGTGGCCGTGTCGTCGTCCTCGCGCTGCGCCGCTGGCCTCATGTCGTGCCGCCCGCAGCCTCGTGGATCCCTCTCACCGCCTCGACCTCCTTCCATCGGGAGGAGATGGGGTGGAGGGGTGGGGGTTTAACCCCCACCCATTCCCCCCTTAGTGGGCTGCAGTAGTCTGCAGCCCACTAAGCTGGTTTTGGGGTAGGCTGCAGACCACAACCCACCAGCTCGGTCTGGGTGGGCTGCAGGGCGCAGCCCACCTGGCCTTGGATCCGGGTGGGCTGCAGGCTGCAGCCCATTAGCCCAATGTTGGGTGGGCTGCAGTCTGCAGCCCACTAATCCAACCTTGGTGGGCTGTGGTTGGGCCCCCAGCCCACTAAGGCCCTCTTGCTATTTTGGGTTGGGTTTGAACCTACCCATTGCCTCTAGCCTAACCCATTTGGGGCCATTTGGACCCTATAACCCTGTTTATCTTTTTCACCTGATTTGATTAACCTGATCCCTCGTAATGATAACCTAGTATCATGTGAATTTTAGGATAACATAAGACTCGCCCTAGGAGACCCTTGACTCATGTACTTTACCAAATATAAATGCACTAATAAGATAATTAATTCTATTAGTTCGCTAATCTTACGTATTGCGTTACTTGCGTGAATTCATAGGATTGACACCGCGTGAGGAGGATTTTGGAATTCCGAAGGAGCCGGCTAGCTGACGAGATTTACTAGAGAACCCCCCAGGCGAATAGAGTTATACAAACCTAGAATAACATAATTACAATCATTATACCTGTCATGACACTGTAGGAAATGTCGGTATTAATACATGCAGTTAGTACACCATGTTATATCTTGGCATATGCAGTCATTGATAACTTGCTCATCATAATATTATGAGAATGTTAATGTAGCATAAACATTAGTGTGATAATGCTTTACATGTATCCTGTATGGTATACCATTGCATAGATATATGATTGCTGTGAATATAGAATATAATGATCATGATGACTATAACATGCTTTATACACTCATAGACACTGCACCACTTCCACCTATCATTAGTAGTCGAATTCTGACTAGGCAGTACCCTTACTCACTCAGCCCAGGGTTAAGGGTAGAGTGTATCTTATATGACTATACTATTAGCGGCCTACACCTGAGGTCGGGAAGCTTATGTGGCATTTAGGTAGTTATACTGCACAGTCAGGACTAGATTATGATGATAGAAGAACATGATTGTGAGGCGGGGATATAACTCTAGCGGTACCCGACGACGCAGGGTTAGGGCGTCTGTTGATGAGCCGAGGGCTCCCGATTCTCCCGCCGAGGACGGTGATGATTTAGAGAGAATGAAATATGGGCTTACGACCGGGGTCCTTAGTCTAATGGCCACAGACAAGCGGTCACATGTAGTGTCGCTATACACGTGTATGTAACATTACCGCTAGATGTGTATATATCCCCTCTCGATGTATGAGATGATGGATGATTTTGTGATAGATGATTTTGTGATGGATGATTGTTTCTTGAGAGTATTTACCCTGTGTGGTGAATAGCTCGGTGAGCGATGATAAGTATGATTAATGCTTTGGTAGGCCTGAGATGACTAAACTGCTATTTTATTGCTATGCATAACATGTAAAACCTATGATTGAGATGTGTACGAATAAGAGATTGTGACTGGTAATCTTATCATGATACGTTTAGGAACTGACATGTTCCAGAATAGTGACTGGTAATCTTTATCGATTGCATTGATTTAGTAAGTTGTAGTAAGTCTTTTCAATAAGCATATCATTATCGTTAGCAAAAATAGGCATACATTGGATATACACATGTGATTTCATTATTTTAGATTGTATGGATCCTACTCGCTGGGCTGTAAGCTCACCACCTCGTGGTTGTATTATTTCAGAGCTAGGGGACGCAGGTGCGGGTAGCGAGGAGTAGCTGCTTTTCCTTTGCAGTATGTTTGTTAGTTGTGCTAAGCCCCTGCGAGGGCGTGATGATGGTGTTATATTTTGGACTTTAGCATTGTATTTTGGATATATATTTGGAAGGCTTGTTGTGGCTTGTGGACTTGTATCCGGACTCTTATAGTTGAGTTTATTTATGGTAAAATTGTGCTGTTGTGTGCCTTGTGAAATCCTTGTACTGACAGGTCATATGATGCACCGCGTGGGGGGATTTACCCATGCGGTTTACACGTGTATTTTGAGGTTTTGGTGTTTCACTTATACACTCACTTCTTTGGTTAAAAAACTTTAATTGGCCTAAGAAGTGCATTTAAAATTTAATGGATAGAGGTCTAACATTTAATACCAAATAAGCTAGGTGGGATTGGAATTCAATGCCTTCTGCTCTGAAGGCTTAAGTTTCTAAAACTTAAGTGCTTCAAGTCTATAGGTCGATCACCCTTTTCATTTTTTTCCTGTTTGGGAATGGTTTAATCAAATCTTAATTTTATAATCATGAAGAACTGGATATCACAATAGAGGAAAAAATTAGTACTGATCTATCTTCATAGAACCTTATAAGAAATTTCATTTCCTGATGTAAGAGTTCCTGCTTTTTATCGAGAAGAGAAATTGAGTTAATTTGGTGAATTTTAGCAGTAAATAGAGGCTTACGATGGGAGAAATATCTAAAATGCAGAACAAGCCTTTGGTTCCAAAATTTTGAGGTCATCCATAAGAAAAATTAGTATTTATTAAAGCTAGAAAAAGAAAAGCAAACAAAAGACTTTCCAAAATTATCTTTTTCTTATATTGAAATAGTTCAGCAGATTGGTTAAACTATGTTCATTTTATTTTGATCAAATTTTTATTGAAGAATAGGGTTTTCTTACCTTTTACGTGGTTTAGACTTTAGAGACTGAAGTAGTACTCACTGTTTTAATATAACAGACTAAAATTATTGTTTTCTAACTCCTACCTACATGTTGTCCAACAGGCAACAGTTTTCTGCAACCTCTCTTAGAATTTCATCTTCATATTTAGTTGATTGAAGCTCATGCACATTCTCATTGTCTGGCAAGTTGACATTAGTTAGTGCTGTGTAGTAATATTGGCATTGAAGGAAGCTCCAAGGTATTACAACTCTTTCCATACTCTCATTTGCTTAATCATTTATATCCCTAGCTTCAATTAGTAAGAATATATAGAAGAAAATTTCAAAAAGGAAAACGAAAAGTTTAGGACTTGTACAGTCTATGAAGCATGATAGTTGTAACGATATTAGCCTTGACCCTAGGTTGGGTTGAGGGGGAAGAGAAGAGTTCGGGAGAAAAATGTTTTGTATTTGTTTTATCATGAAAGAGGGAGCAAAGTCCTATTTATACAAGGTCATCATAAAATAAGATAAATGAATAATATATATATTATATCTAATAACTCCAATTATCTGCCCTCAAACTCATGGTGGATCATAAACCAAAAATTTGCTAACTAAATGCCCAAAGCATGGAAAGGGAAGAGACTTTGTATAGAAGTCAGCAATCTGCTCCTCATTGCTGAGGCGATGGAGAGAAATAATGTCAGCTTAGTACTCTTGACAAGTGTAGTGTATATCAACTTCAATATGCTTCATCCTCTCATGAAAAATAAAACTTTCAACAAGGTTTTTAACACTATCATTGTCGACATAAAGAGAGATTGGGAGAGGTAAGAGAACACGTATCACTAAGGAGACAACGAAGCCAAACAATCTCCTTTGTCGCCATACACATAGCACGATACTTTGACTCAGTATTAGAGAGAGACACCACATTCTGTTTCTTGCTATGCTAAAAAATTAAATAATCTCTTAGAAAAATGCAGAAGCCAGTAGTAGACTTTCAATCAGATCTGTCACTAGCGTAATCTACATCGAAATAAGCTCGCAGACCCAAGATGGAAGTCAATAGAATAAAAAGAGATTAAGAGATGGTGTCACGAAGATATCAAAGAATACATATAAGAGCGGCATAGTGGACAGATCAAGGAGCTTGCATGAACTGAGTAACAAGACTAACTGCATGAGAGTTATCAAGTCGGGTAATGGTCAATTAGACGAGTGCCCCTACCAACTGACGATATCTGGTGGATCTGGAAGAAGCTAACTATCATCGGGCTAAAGTTTCACATGAAGCTCAACTAGGGTAGCAATGGGACGAGTATCAATGATGGTGGCACGACAAAGAAATGCCTGTAATATACTTTTGCTAAAACAACAAAAAGCCATGGGATGACTAACTATTTTCAATACCCAAAAAGTATTGAAGAGAACCAAGGTCCTTCATCTCAAACTGACACTAGAAATGTAGTTGGAGAGAGTGGATACCGACTGAGTCATCTTTGGCAATAATAATATCACTGATATACGGAAAAAGAATGACCCAACCTTGAGCAGAAATTAATCATAGATGGCTCAGATGGACTCTCCTAAAATTCGTAGGCTGTAAGAACACTGCGAAATCGATCAAACCAAGCACGAGGGGCCTGCTTGAGCCCATAGATAGCTCAGCGCAGTCAACATATTTGACCTAAAGGAAGAGGGAAACTAGGTGGAGGATCTATGTATACCTCCTCATCATGGAGACCATGAAGAAACACATTCTTCACATCCATTTAATGTAAAGGCCACTGATGACTAGAAGCAACAATAAGAAGAGTGCGGATAGAAGTTATCCAGGCAACTAGAGCAAAGGTCTCCTTGTAGTCTATCCCGTACTTTTGAGTAAAGCCCCGAACAACTAGATGAGGTTTGTACATAGCTATGGATCTATCAGGTCAATACTTGACCTTAAGGATCCATTTACATCTGACAAGCACGATGTCTAGTGGACGAGGGACAACATCCCAAATATGCATCTACTGAAGGGCCTGAAGCTTATCTGTCATGACCTGCTGCCACTCTGAAACCTAGATAGCCTCACGATAAGACTTGGGCTGAAGGGTAGAGTGAATGGCTACATGGAAAGTGTAAAACTAGGGGGAGTATGTAGCGAAAGACATCATAAAGCCATACTAGTCAGGATAGTAATGCTCACGCTTTGGATAGCGACGAGTGGGTGCAGAAGACATCACTATAGAGGATGGGATGATCGGTGGGATACTACTAGAAGAGGAAGGCTCAACTGTAAGAGAGAGATACGACTTGTGAGTGTAGAAGTTTAGGAAGGTCGTCATAGGATAGGGATACTCCTCTGGAAGAATTAGAACCTCAGCAATAGAGCGGTCTGGAGAGGCAGATGAAAGTGATAGTTAAGGAGTGTCTATGGGTAAAGGAGTATCAGACAAGTGGGGAGCAAATGGTGGGGCTAAGGTAGGGATATCCAAAGGGACGAAGGATAGGATAGGTGTAGAGAGATCCAAAAATAATAAGTCTGAGGGAGCCAATGTATCGGAGGTGAAGAATGATATCTCTTCCAAAAATGTGGCATGGCATGATATCCTAAGTCGATGAGCATAAGTGTCATAATAACGATAACCTTTATGCTCAAGACTATATCCTAGAAAGATGCATTTAGCTGCTCGAGGGGACAACTTGTTGCATTCACCGGGAGGAAGAAGAACAAAGTAGATGCATTCAAAGACATGAAGATGACCATAAGATGGTAAAGTACCATAGATACGCTCATACGGGGTCACACCATTAAAGACTGAAGATGGAGTTCAATTGATTAGATAAAGTAAGACAACTCATGGAATCTGTTGTAGGGGTAATGTAGCCAATGTGAGAGATGGGATAATGGGTCCCATCAACTATGTGAACATGATGGGTTCTCGTACCAAAGGTAGGCTACGCAACGATTCCTTTAAGATCTGGATGTATTATATGAATCAGTCCGCACAACTGTGGGAGAATATTCGTTCCTGTAGTTAGAAAATTACGAAACTAAGTGGATTATATTCGTAACTTCCTGATCTACAACTTTCGTATTTACGTCCTTGACAGATTCGAACTGAAACTGGGACGAAAATACGGAATAACGTGGATAATGGTAGTGGTGACGGATGGAGTGGATGTTAGGGTTATGGATCGGTATGGAGATGAAGGTGGATTGTGGATATGATTAAGGGATATAGACGAAGGGAACGAAGAGGTCAAGATCCCAAAGAAGGGGGGTGGCTCGACAGACGAGGGAGATTAGAAGTTAGAAGAAACCTTACCAATGGTGGAGGTGGAAGGATGGTAAAGAGAGAGGAGGGAGATTAGGGTAGAAAGATGAGAGGCAAGAAATCAATATTCCAATAACATGATAAATTTGGCTGCCATCCACATATATATAGAGATTAGCCAACAAGTCCTAAAACAATAAGTAACCTTAATTTTATAAGATTCCCGCCTATCACGTTCAAATACGCCCGATTGTGTTCAAACGCACAAAAAGCGTTCTCTGTATGTGTGAACGCGATGCGGGCGTTCGAACACACATTACGCGTTCTCTGTATTTGCAAACCTGATGCAGGCGTTCGCAAGGGCGTTCGAACGTGACCTCTTCTACGTTCGAATGCGATCTACAGAAATTTTATTTTAATAAAAATAAATAACTAATGCAATAAGAAGATATCCTAACTAAATGTATCAGAACATGAAAAGAGTGATAGAAGCAAGGGTGAGGCTAGTAAAGATGGAAGAGTCACCGATCATATGATCAACATATTGATGTAGCCTTAAGATGACAAAAGATGCCAATACAGGGGAAGATAACTAAATACACAAATCCATTCTCAAAGAGAAAATATAGGGCTTCTCCTTTTTCATTCCACCTACATTTTCCAAACTAATAAAGGTAAAAGATAACTCGTGAATCCATAAAAAAAAGAACATCAAACCTACTTAGTTATTATAGAGAGAGGAAGAAGAAAACCCACCTAGAATGTGGTGGTAAAGAAAGCGTGGAGATTATAACAAAAGAAAAAAGGGAGAAGAGAAAAGAAGAGATAAACTTGGAATCCTATACAAAATATTATTTTTCAATTTTTCATGATTTTTTTCTTCATTTTCGGAATTCCCATCACCTCTATAAAAAGAGACAAAAATTACATTAGATCATAACTTAAACTTATCAGAATCTTTCCTAGTCTAATCTATAACTAAACTAGGACTCTTTCAACTTAATAATCAACCAAATAGAACTTATAAAACTTATCTTAAAACAAACTAAATCTCTTGCAATTTAGGAGTTTAGCCAAATATGACACTCCAAAAATAAATCTAATTTTTAGATAAAAATGCATCCAAAAAAAATGAAAATCTAATTCCCATCACATCTATTGGAAAGGTTATGTAGTATATATATATATATATCAACATATTACGGAAATAGCAAAAACAAATAAAAGCTTGTTTATGTAATTATATTTGAAACTCTAATATATTTTTCTTATAGGCTCCATATCGGGAATGTAGTTTGGATTGATTTTTAAACAAATATTATCGTATAAAAGACTTTAACTATTAGATAACTAGATGAGCCAAAAACTTTTGTTAAGTAATATGTAACAATGTATATCATACATTTGAGAATAGCCATTATGCTTAAACAATTAAAATGTACAAAGCTTATAATGAATAATATGTTCTTAGAAAATAACGTAAAGATGTCCTTGGAAAATAAAGTCTATATTGAAGGATATTAAGCAGATGACTGTTTGAGTTGCATTTAATATCAGTCACTATTTTAGAGAAGGAAATTATTGTGCTGATGCTTTAGCTTCTTAGAGTATTAATCATAAGAAAAATGCATTCTTAACAGATCCTACCCACCTCCCGCACAAAGCAAAAGGTGATTGTATCTTGGATAAAATTCAGATGCTTGAAATTATATTATCATTTTTTTTTCAATCAAACTTTCAAGCTCAATTTTAAAAGACTATAGCCGGTAAACATGCAGACAAGAGATTATGTAGTGCCTAAGCTAACGCCCAAAGTTCAAGATTGTTAGAGAATAAATAAAAATTTAATATTTAGATAATAAGTTAAAATTAATACCTATAATTTAAAAAATATATTAATGCATTCTCATTAAGAACTATAGTAAGCTATTATAATCCATGAAATCATCAACTTGTACAATAATTTTGAGTTTCAAAATCAATCTACGTATTAAAATATAATATGAGATACTAAGATGGTTGGTCACCTAGGCAAGATCTAAGGAAGACCAGTTATATATTATCTAAGTTGGGAGCCTAGGCGTTAAAAGCCAGAGTTTTCTGAAAAATAATACTTTTAAAATTCAGCTGCTTTTTTATCTATTCTGATATTTAGGCCTAATTTCTATTCCTGTTGTTTAATTTATAGTGAGTCATTATAGAGTTATTTTTATCTTTTCTGCTGTTTGGTAAGAGGGAAGGGTATATCCTGCTCTTTTCTTATGTAAGCCATAGTAGAGCGGCTTACCTCTACAATCTTATCTAAAAGATACTAACAAAAATCCAATTATGTATTATTCAAATTACTAATTAGTGCGAAGCTTGACACCATCTGCCACATTATTGAAGATTTATATATATTATCAATACCCTAAGAATAATATTGTAATTATAGGTGTTAAATTAAGCCTATTAAGGCTAAGTGGCTAACTTATATTAGACCTATTTTCTACCTTTTCTTGTTAAATATGGGCTTTTATTTATTATATGTTTTGGTTTAGAAAGATTATCATGCTCCACCCCCCCGGAGAACTCAGGTTGCACTTTGGTTGGCTTTCTCTTTTTTTTCCAATTTTATCTGACTTGACTCAGCTTGCTCATAAGAACAACTGCAAAATCCTTCACTGCCACAACTCTTGATGAGCCTGCTTCAACTAATGAAAGTGATTCAGTAAAAATAAAAGTAATCTCACTGAAAATTGGATTATCAAAACCTCATAAAAATGGCAATGCGAAAATGAACATTTGTTTCTGACAGCCATGTGCGCAGTAAAGTAGAACAATATCACAAAAAAATAACTTACCGAAGTAATTGGTGAATTTGAAATGTCAAACCATGAATCCATAATAGCACCACCTACAAGGTGAGACCATTAGAAAGATCAGCTCTTTCACATTCCATATATGTTGCAAACAATCAGCAGTAATATCTGAAAACTTTTTCTTTTTCTGCTTCAGTTGGCAATGTCTCTAGTGCATGGAAATGCTTTAGACACGAAAAAGGACCTAAATGCCTGTAGACGTCTGGGTGTTTGTCATGGTAGGGTTGAAAAGGTTAAATTGGCCCCTTCTGCCACCAATTTTTACATGATTTTCTCTCTATCTCCTAGCATATCAGTTGTCAGCACATCTGCCAAGGTCGAGGATATTTGAGGGGATTTGTAGTAGTGCTCATCATCCAAAAACTCAAAAAATGAACCTTATTCAGCTTGCAAGAAGCAAAGAGAGAACAGGATATTTTTCAAATATGGTTGAAAGTTTCGCAAGAACATGTAGAGAGATTCTTCCTTATTGCAAAGATGAAACTAAAGTGGACAAAGACAAACAACTTGGATACAATTGCAAGTAATCATGATGTAAGCTATCTCTCGCAATCATATTTAAATTACAGATTTACAAGTCCAAAGATACTTGGCCTAAAAAAACATGATGGAATTTTCACTAAAGATTATGATGCTTACTTGAGAAACAGACACAAAAGAATGCCTATTGTTATTCTTTTGGAATTTGCAAGTTGAACAAGGAAACTCAGGGTCTAAGGATAAGTGAATGAAAATATTATCGGTTAGGAAACATCCAATCTGACAGAAATTGGGGTGACACAACCGAAGCAGCTCATATACTAATAGAAGAAACTTTCAACAACAACACCATAAAGGAGGGTCCCAGTAACATTAATCGAGGGAGCAAAATTTGACAAACCTTACATTCATTACTAGATAAGCTACTTTCATAACCCAAACGTATGCAAGGGTTCAAGAGGATAGCCTTACCATCAGACTAAGTGCTCATATCTTCTAATATGTTAGCTCATCCAAAAGTCTCTAGATTTAGAATGAAATTTTCCATAAAATTGGGGCAAAATTAATCTCCAGTTCATTATTTGAAATTTGATAAGCTCAAAAGTAAAATGCATAAAAAACTACAATTGATGAAAATTGAGGGCTTATCTTTTCAAGGCTCATTTTATACAAATTACAGCAATTCTCAACCAACTCTGATCCAAAGTTTCAAGGTTAGAAATTGATATTCTATTTGCAGAACAGGAGAAAGTGTGTTTATAAATGAAAAACAAGCAATAGTGTCTCTTATGCAATATACATATGAATATATAATCTTCATTGCACAAATTAAAGTGAAAAGGGACACGAAAAACATGCCTGCCCTTACCATTACCAGCCTCAGTACGGCAATCCTTGATTTGTAATAACAAATGCTGGTTTGAGATTATTAACCTTACCAAATCTTGATTTGCAATAACAAATGCTGGTTTGAGATTATTAATCTTACCAAATCTGAATATCTAAAAGAAATTTCCCTTAGAAGTTCACCAAACTTCCAAACTCATAAGTTAACTACAGCTTATGCTTTTTAGAGATCATTTATCCAAAATCAGAAAATCCTACTAAAGATCTGCTGTAAAATCTAAAACATTTATATAATGAGCATCTATTCTAGAAGACTTTGCATCTTGTAATAGCAGAAGATAACTAAAGCATAGGCAGAAATGAGCTAATTGTGTTGATTTAAGATTCAAGCATCATTGTTGGACCAAAATTATAAGAAGTATGGCTTTTGTTCTCCACAGCGAAATAACCAATGAAGAACAATTCCGGAGCAAATCTTGCACGGTGCAAGGCTGCTATCATCCAATGCTTCACGCGATCCATGCAGAAAAAGTCATCACAATTCCAAATGCCAAGGAGTATCAAACCAAGGATTTGAGTTTCGGCCGATCCCGATCTAGGCCGAAACCGACTCGGTTTCGGCCTGGTCTGCTGCTGTCAGCAGCAGTAGAGAGAGAGGGAGAGAGAGGAAGGGAGAGAAAATGAGAGAGAGAGGGAAAGAGCAAGAGAGAGAGTGAGAGAGTGAGAGAGTGAGAGGAAAGATTAAAAAAAATGGGGCATGAGAGAGAGAAAATGGAAGAGAGAGTGGGAGAGGGAAAGATTAAAAAAAAAAGGTGAGAAAGAAAGAGAGAAAAAGATAAAAAAAAGAATATGGGAGACAATGAATAGAAAAGAAGAGAACGAGAAAAAGATATTTTTACTTTTTAGGCTTTATATGTGAGTAATTATTATTTCTTATTTTCTTATAATTTTTTCTAAATTTTTATACATTTTTAATAATATTTAGAATTTTATTTAATTAAAATAATCCGATCCGATATAGGCAGCCGATACAGCCGATACGGCCGATACAACCGATACGTATCGTTTTTTCGGACGGCCGATCCCGATCCCGATACCGATTTTTGGAACCTTGTATCAAACACTCACGGGGTTACAAAATAGCTAGTTTTGCATTAGCAAACATCAGAGTTTCCTTCAATGAATTGCAAGAATATTGCTTTACCGTGGAATTTGATTTCGCATGTCTATTTGTATTGACTGCTAAATTTAGTTTGTTAATGTTACAGATAGCCTCTATTTATTTGCAATTTAATGTAATTGCTAAGATAGAGACAAGCCCAAATTTCCTTCCATAATGTACTTAGATCATCACAATGTGCATGTTATCCATCCAGATAAATCGAAAAAATGTCACCAGTTTGATTTCATACCAGTTACGTTAAATCTATCTATTTTTGTGGTTGACAACATCTTACAGTCTCTACGTTTATCAAACTTAAAACATCTTTTCTTCCAGTGGAGGAAAAGTGAGAGGCGTTGTATGATGAATTGATTTGCTTTCCAAAATGTCCAATTCACCGTAGACTAGTGCAATCGCCAGGGCCTAAAGAATTAGGCATTAAATTATTCAAAATCGATGTGAGATCCGTCGAGTAGACCTTTCAGACATTTCAACTTTCCGTCAAACCAATCTCTCATTGGATCCAAAAAGAGATCAACAAATATTTTTTTTTTAAAATGTATACATGGAGACATTCCAGAGAAAATAGAAACAAAGATAAAGGATTTGGTGCAAAAGACTCACGGTTGCAAGTGACTGGAGCGGAAGGAGCAGTGGGGAAGGCCCACTTCGTGTTCTTGAACTCGGGAGCCGAGAAGAAGTTAGTGATAGGCTCGTTTGCTGGGCCGCTGTCGCCCAAGCCGTGGAGCCAAAGGATGAAGCTGTCCGCCATGAATGATTAGGATGTTTTGGGAGAGATGAGAGCGAAGGGCTCGCGAGGTGGGGGAAGGATGCGAAAGGGAGGGTGTCTTGAAGAGGAGGGAAGTGGAGAGGGTGTCTTCCTCGACGACTTTGACTAGAACGTTGGAAGATTGTATTTCCAATCTCTCGTAATTAGGTAAGTATATACCAATAAGGTCATAAGTTTAGGTTATCTCTAAATAATTTATTGTCTATATTATTTGGGTGTTAGGTGGTTTTGCTTGGAAGAGTGACTTGGAGCTTACACCTATCTGTCTAAGAATTTAGTGAGGCCTAAATGTATTTGTATCATAGAAGATTAGCTCTTTGTCTAGTTCTTATCTAGCATTTGTACTCATAAGTGATAAAAAAAAAAGTAATAATGTAAATATTTGTGACCCAGTCAGTTTGCAAAATTCCATCTAAGTTGCATGGTTAAATGGTTGAACTACTAGGTCCGTAGACTTTTAACGGCCCAATTGTGTTTCCGATCCTATAACCAAATTGAACTGACTTGATGGTCAGTTCAACAGTTTATATGTGCGACCACTTGGTCCAACCCAGTTCTAATAATTATGGCTTAAATAGTTATTATCAAAACTCAAGAAGTCTAGCACGATTTCTAATTGTGTAGTGTCATCAATACATTGATCACACAAAAGGCATAACAAAGCTTGCACTGTCTTTTCGCACTTAAGTGCACAGCATGTCGTTGGTAATGATTCTACAATAGTGCCACAAATTCAAATATGACAACAACGATTATATCCAAAAGAGAGCATAAATACTATAGAATTCGAGCATGTGCAAGTAAAGCTATCAAATGGGAATAATTAACGTGTTAGCGCGAATCCCACCCTATGAGATCGGCACATTACAAATGTATTAGAATACCAAATAATCAAAGATCACAACGAAATTGATTCTAATACCAATAGGATATCACACGGTGTTGCTGCTCTAAGCTTTAGGCATCTTGATCATTATGAGTTTTGCCAGAGATATTTCACTAAAGAAATATATTTAACTACATATTCAGACTCAATTCCACCTACCGTATCAAGGGAATTTTGGCCACCGGGTCTATCGAATGAGATTGAAATGCTACCTCTCTTAGTGAGACTTCAACTTGGTCAGAAGCGAAAGAAAAGGAAACCGTCGTAGTGTGAAAATCAAGGAGTATGGAGGAATAAGTGCTTGAATTGTAAAGAACTGGGACACAACTCTAGGTCTTGCACGAATCCCTAAGTAATTTGTAGTGGAAGCTTACAGTCACCTACTACAGCGTATCAAACTATTTAAATGTGCATGTGTTTATTTTTGTGTGTCTTTGATGTGTTTTGGAATCAATGTGTTTTATATATAATGTGTAAGGTTCTTAAATTTGTTTTATACATGATATGTTTAGGTTCCACACATGTTTGCCATAGACATGATGTGATTAAGTATCAATTGTTTACTAGTATACGAATTGCTTCAAACATATCAACAAAGTTTATAAGTTAAGTATGAATTCTTTTGGCATAACAATGAATTTTACCAATTTTCTATATAGGTTAAGCAGAAAGATAGTTTATCTATAAGTACAAATTTTGCTTTAAACATATGAAAAATCAATTGTTTTACTAGTGTTTAAGATGCTTCAAACATATCAAGAAAGTTCGTAATTTAAGTATGAATTCTTTTAGCATAATAACGAATTTTACCAGTTTTCTATATGTGTTAAGTAGAAAGATAGTTTATTTGTAAGCATGAATTTTGCTTTAAACATATGAAGGATCAATTATTTTACCAGTGTTCGAGATGCTTCAAACATATTAAGGAAGTTTGTAATTTAAGTATGAATTCCTTTGGCATAACAACAAATTTCACCAGTTTTCTATATATAGGTTAAGTAGAAAGACAATTTATCATTAAGTATGAATTTTGCTTCAAACATATCAAGGATCAATTGTTTTACTAGTGTTCGAGATGCTTCAAACATATCAAGGAAGTTCGTAATTTAAGTACGAATTCCTTTGGCATATTACCGAATTTAAGTAAGATGTTTCAAACATATCATGTCATAGTTTAAGAACGAATGTTATTAGGAGAAGTACAAAATTTCACTAGTTTTGTCTATAGTTTAAGCAGAAAGACACTTATCATTAAACACGATAATAAGAAAAAATATTGAAATAATAGTAATCATCAGAGGAAGAGCCAAGCTAATCATAAGGATCTTCGCAAACTATGAACTGCCTATCGAAATGACAATAGGCTGCATGTTATATGTGTTTCTTGGCTGGGATATAAAGAATATTTTATAAATTATTAGCTTTGAGAAGAGCTGAAATATATCTAAAATGAGCATAATACTTACAAATATTACCGACTAATCTTGTTAACGTGAACCAATTCATGGTATAGCTTCTCTCTTTTCTGGATGAAATTCGTTGACACATTCTTCATCTTCATCTCCTTGATACAATTTGGACTTCACCGATGTCGTCTCGAGCATGGATACACTTTAGGAGTGTCTTTCTTTCTTATTTTAATGTTTAATTTCCAAGAAAATAAGTTTTCTGTAAGTCGCGTTCAAACGCGAGTGGAGTGCTTGTGAACGCGGTTGTGAACACGGTTGTGAACGTGGTTGTGAGAGTGTGCATTGTGCGTTCGAACGTCGCGTCCGAATGCACTGTGAACGCCTGCATCGCGTTTACAAATCCAGAGAAGTGGGAAATAGGCACATTCGATCACGCGTTCGAACGCCTACAACGCGTTCAAACGCCTACATCGCGTTCACAAATCCAAAGAAGCGCGAACTCAGTGCGTTCGAACGCGGTTGACAAAATTGTATTGTTTATAGTTAATTTTGAGTTGTTTGGTTAGCCTCTAAAAGGGATGTGGATGGCAACCAGAGGTCATTATTGAATAATTGAGTTTTGCCTTACCTCCTTCATCTTTTTCGCTCTCGTTCTCTCAATCCCCGGCTATGCCGCTTCTCACCTCCCTTGACCGGCTAATCACCCTAAAACCTTAGAGGCGGCCCTCTCCTCCCCCTTCTTCCAATCTATCCAACACTTGCCCTAAACCTTCCATCAACCATAACCCTTCCACCACCACTTTTCATCGGTGCCACCCCATTAATGCTGGTTCGTCTCCAACCCTGACGTTCGTCCACTAATCGGACGATATCTCGAGATCCCAATCCGATTCGCTTGAAACTTGATTTGTTGGAAAGCTCTTTTATAGGGCTACAATATATCCAAATTTCATATCGATCCGACGGTGGCATCTTTTGAGATTTTATTACAAAGTTTCATGCCAAATCTAGTCCAGATCAGAGAATTAGAAGAAATCGAACCACTATGGAGATCACCTTGGAGATCAAGATCCATAGGCGGGTCAATACGATCCGGAACCATGGCAAGTTAATCATAACCAAAGGAGGGATCATCAACCCTTAATGGTACATCCTCTCTTGGTTAGACAAGGACTTGGACATAATCTAGAACGAGACAACGACATTCGTGGATAAGTCGTGCGTCTCGAATTCCCCAAGTTCAAAGGTGGTGACCCGATCAATTGGTTGTGTAGGGTGGAGCAATTCTTCGCATACCAAGGTACGATGGAAGAATACAAGGTGACGCTTGCGAGTTTTCACCTTAAGGATGCGGCGCTTCATTGGTTTCGAACAGCCAATGCCATTGAGGCTATTGAAACTTGGGCTGAATTTTGTGCTGATATCACACGGCGATTTGGAGTGTCGGGGTATGAAAACTTTGATGCTCTCTTCTCAAAGACGGTGCAAAAGACCACGGTTGGGGCATACCAAGAAGAATTTGAGAGGATAAGTAGCCGATGTCATCCACCATGGACGGATCAGCAACTTCGCAGCACCTTCATCTTCGGGCTGCGGGAAGACATACAAGCCGATGTGAGGGCTTTAAGGCCTAGAACTTTAAAGGAGGCCTTTGAAGATGCGGTGCTTATCGAAGACAAACATAAGGCCATGAAGTTACACCTGAAATAGAGTTGGACGAGCCAAGAGAGCCGCAATCAAGCTCAACCAACCATAGTGGCGGGAAATATTACTGGAGTACCGAGAACCGTTGCTGCGATGGTGCCTCCTCGAGCACCTTTGAAGCCATCTCAAGATGTGAAGTATGTACCTAGAGGTTCGGGACGAGCACTCACAACTGCTCAAGTGGAGGAACGAAGAGCCAAAGGCCTATTATTTTGTTGTGATGAGAAGTTCGTACCCGGGCATCGCTGCACTAAATTGATGGGATCAGTGATGCTAATTGACGGATTAGAGGCGGTTGAGGATGAGTTTGCAGTTGAAAATGCAGGTGTGGCTGGACATTAAGGAGAAGAAGCTAAGGAGTCACCCATGGAGGACATGATAGCCGAAATCTCCCTCCATGCCTATTCGGGGACAGCTGTGCCAAAGACTTTGTGGGTGAACGGTGTAGTCAAGAAAACCACAGTGAGAATATTCATTGACACCGAGTCCACCCACAACTTCATTGACAAGAGGCTCCTTAGGAAGATTGGGCTCTAGTTGAAACCCACGGAAGGGTTCGATGTGATGATTGGAGATGGCACCACATTGTGAGCAGATTTTATTTGTGGAACTATGGAATTGAAGGTGCAAGGCCAAACTTTCACATTAGATCTTTATCTGTTGGCCTTGCGAGGAGCCAACATTATTTTGGGGACTCAATGGCTTCAAAGCTTGGGCCTGTAACATTTGATTTCTCAAACCTCACTCTAACATTTCGGAGGAATGGTCGAAAGGTGCTGCTGAATGGAAATCAACCACGGCAAGGGCTGACATTGCAACCACTTGTGGGCTTTCCTTGTGAAGGGGACCGAGCTCTACTATTACAAATGACTGTTGTTGAACCAAAACATCCACCACCAAGAAAAATAGCCGCTGACATGCAATAGCTACTATAGGAGTTCTAGGATCTCTTCGAGGAATCCCAAGGACTGCAGCCGACCCGTCGGCACGACCATCGCATCCAGATCATTCTAGGGGCTGAACCGGTAAATGTCCAGCCCTATCAGTACCCGCATGTCTAGAAGGAAGAGATCAGTAAATTGGTGGTGGAAATGCTAGAGCAAGAGATTATTCAACCGAGTAGAAGTGCCTACTCGTCGCCGATGCTGCTGGTTTGGAGGAAAGACGGGAGTTGGCGGTTTTGCGTCGACTATCGAGCCTTGAATGCAATTACCGTTAAGGACCGGTATCCAATATCGGTGATCGAGGAGTTGCTGGATGAACTTACAAGGTCGGCCTACTTTAGCAAACTTGACTTAAGAGCAGGGTACCATCAAATCCACGTTGACTCGGAAGATGTGCACAAAACGGCGTTTCGAACTCACGATGGCTACTATGAGATCCGAGTCATGCCGTTTGGGCTCACCAATGCACTGGCCACCTTCCAAGGGTTGATGTGTTGATACGATCATGCCTCAAGCTATGGAGCTCTGATACCAAATTGGTACGATCTCTCCTTAGGCTAAGGTTCGATCTCTTCTAATTCTCAGATCTAGACTAGATCTGGCACGGAACTTTGAAATAAGATCCCAAAATATGTCGCCGTCGGATCGCCGTGAAATTTTGATATGTTGTAACCCCATAAAAGAGATTTCGAACAAATCAAGTTTTAGGCGAATCGAGTTTGGGGATCTTGAGATATCGTCCGTTTAGTGGACAAACATCAAGATGATCTGTTTTGGATCCGTGGATGGAGGCACGTGATCCTAGGTAATGGTGGTTGAAAGTGGACCGGCGTTAATGGGGTGGCACCGGTAAAAAGTGGTGGTGGAAGGGTTATGGTTGATGGAAGGGTTAGGGCAAGCGTTGGATAGATTGGAAGAAGGGGGAGGAGAGGGCCACCCCTAAGGGACTAGGGTGATTGGCCGGTCGAGGGAGGTTAGAAGCGGCGTCGCCGGGGATTGAGAGAACGGGAGCAAAGAAGACGAAAGAGGCAAGGCAAAACTCAATCTCAATATTCCATAATCAATCCTCACTTTGGTTGCCATCCACATCCTTTTAAAGGCTAACCAACCACTCAAAATTAACCCTAAAAATACAATTTTCACCGACCGCATTCGAACGCACCGAGTTCACTCCTTTGGATTTGCGAACGCCCCTCTCGGTATTTGCAAACGCGATGTAGGCGTTCACAGTGCGTTCAAACGCACCGTGCCCTCTATTCACCCACGTTCACAACCCCATTCACAAACCGCGTTTGAACTCACTCCACCCGCGTTCGAACGCAACTTACAGAAAACTTATTTTAATAGAAATTAACCACTAAAACATGAAATAAAAACACTCCTAAAGTGAATCCATGCTCGAGACGACGTCGGTGAAGTCCAAATCGTATCAATCCACCAAGCTTCCGCAACCTTGTCCTCAAGGTTTAAAATTTGGGAAGCGATCCATGATATCTGACTCTAGCTCCTATGTAGACTCGTCAGTAGGTTTGCCCAGCTACTCAATCAGCACTTCAGTCTCTAATCTGGACTCATGGCGTCTTCTCCTACGGCCTAAGACTCGGACCGGTTCAGTAGGGCCATCTTCCTCCATTGGTTCGGGTAAGGCCGAACCCACCACATGGTTAGGCCCGATCTGGGCCTTCAATGTCGATACATAGAAGATCGGATGTATCCTGGTTCCTTCAGGTAGGTCCAACTGGTAAGCTACTAGACCGATTCGTTGTAGCACTCGGTACGGACCATAGTACTTGTATCCCAACTTTTGGTTCAAAATCGGCCTCAATGTGGATTGTCGATACGGTTGAGCTCGAACGAACACCAATTGATTCACCTCAAATTCTCACTCACGTCGGCCTTTGTCATGCATTTGCTTCATACGGTTTTAGGCTGTGGCTAGGTGAGTCTTCAGCCATCTCAATGTTTCATCTCGATCAGCAAGCTCCAAGTCAAGCTCAGTCCTATCCGCCGCCGCAAGTCTATCGTAGGCACGCAAGACAGGGAGAGTACGCCCGTAAACCGCCTCAAATGGGGTCATGCCGATGCTAGAGTGATGAGCGGTATTGTATGACCACTCAGCCCATGGAAGGAATTTGACCCAATCCTTTGGTCGATCCGCCACAAAGCATCGCAAGTATTGCTCCAGTCCGTGATTCACCACCTCAGTTTGGCCATCCGTCTCGGGGTGATAAGCTAAACTAAGGTTGATTTGAGCCCCTTGCAATCTGAAGAACTCGGACCAAAACTCACTGATAAAGATGCGATCCCGGTCTGACACGATCGTCCTAGGCATCCCATGCAAGCGTGCCACTTCCCAAACAAAAATTTCAGCAACCCTTTTCGCTGAAAATGGGTGAGACAATGCTATGAAATGAGCATATTTGTTTAGTCTATCCACCACAACAAACACCACTGGTTGTCCCCGAACCTCCGGCAGCCCCTCGATGAAGTCCATGGAGATATCCTCCCAAATACACTCCGGTATAGGTAGTGGTTGCAGCAGCCTGCTAGGCTTGAGTGCCTCCAATTTGACTTGTTGGCAGATTTGACATTCACACACATACTTCTTCACATCCGTCTTCATCGCTGTCCATGTACAGTTTTGGGCCAGTCGCTTATAGGTACGCAATACCCCTTCATGACCTGCTATAGGAGTATTATGGAAGTGTGCTATCAATAGTCTCCGTAGCTCTTCATTCCGGGGTACCTTGATTCGCCCGCACTCAAGTACTAACCCATCGCGCTCCTCGTGCTCGGGGTGGCTTGAGGGGTTCTCTCTCAACTCCTCCATGAGTCGGACCAGCTCACTATCCTCTGCACTGGCTCTCCGTAGATCTGAGAAGAAAGGAAAGGTGGGTGCCAAGAAAGAAGCGAGCTCCCTTGCGTCCCTTTCGTTTGGAAGTCCAAGCAGCGGTTTACTTCCATCCAGCAGCACTCTCTGGTCATTTCTCCAAAATGTCAATGTGAGGCTTGTAAAATCAAATGTCACGGGCCCCAAGCTTCGAAGCCATTGGGTTCCCAAAACAATATCGGTACCTTGCAAGGCCAACAGATAGAGATCCAATGTGAAAATTTGGCCTTGCACCTTCAATTCCACACCTCCACAAATAAAATCTGCTCGCAATGTGATGCCATCTCCGATCGTCACATCGAACCCTTCCGTGGGTTCTAACTCGAGCCCAATCTTCCTAAGGAGCCTCTTGTCAATGAAGTTGTGGGTGGACCCGGTGTCAATGAATATTCTCACTGTGGTTTTCTTGACTACACCGTTCACCTACAAAGTCTTTGGCACAGCTGTCCCCGAATAGGCATGGAGGGAGATTTCGGCTATCATGTCCTCCATGGGTGACTCCTTAGCTTCTTCTCCTTAATGTCCAGCCACACCTGCATTTTCAACTGCAAACTCATCCTCAACCGCCTCTAATCCATCAATTAGCATCACTGATCCCATCAATTTAGTGCAGCGATGCCCGGGTACGAACTTCTCATCACAACAAAATAATAGGCCTTTGGCTCTTCGTTCCTCCACTTGAGCAGTTGTGAGTGCTCGTCCCAACCTCTAGGTACATACTTCACATCTTGAGATGGCTTCAAAGGTGCTCGAGGAGGCACCATCGCAGCAACGGTTCTCGGTACTCCAGTAATATTTCCCGCCACTATGGTTGGTTGAGCTTGATTGCGGCTCTCTTGGCTCGTCCAACTCTATTTCAGGTGTATCTTCATGGCCCTATGTTTGTCTTCCATAAGCACTGCATCCTCGAAGGCCTCCTTTAAGGTTCTAGGCCTTAAAGCCCTCACATCGGTTTGTATGTCACCCCGCAGCCCGGAGATAAAGGTGCTGCAAAGTTGCTGATCTATCCATGGTGGATGACATCGGCTACTAATCCTCTCAAATTCTTCTTGGTATGCCCCAACCGTAGTCTTTTGCACTATTTTTAAGAGAAGAGCATCAGAGTCTTCATACCTCGATGCTCCAAATCGCCGTGTGATATCAGCGCAAAATTCAGCCCAAGTTTCGATGGCCTCTATGGCATTGGTTGCTCGAAACCAATGAAGCGCCGCATCCTCAAGGTGGAAGCTCGCAAGCGTCACCTTGTATTCTTCCGCCGTATCTTGGTATACAAATAATTGCTCCGCCCTATACAACCAATCGATTGGATCGCCACCTTTGAACTTAGGGAATTCAAGACACACGACTTGTCCACGGATGCCATTGTCTCATTCCGGATCATGTCCAAGTCCTTGTCTAACCGGGGGAGGATGCACTATGAAGGGTTGATGATCTCTCCTTCGGTTTTGATTAACTCGCCGTGGTTCCGGATCGTGTTGACCCACCCACAAATCTTGATCTCCAAGGTGGTCTCTATAGTGGTTTGCTCGTCGGATGGGTTCACCCGCAATTGGACCTGGTGTAACCATCCTTGCTTGCCTCTGCCAATAGGGTGGTGGTAGCAGCAGCTCTTGTGGTTGCAAAGGCTGAACCGGTGGCGGTGGGTTCAAGGGGGTGGACTCACGTCGTGGGGTCGAGGGTGCGTTCCCGTTCGCCATTGCTTCCCTTGTCGCCCGTAGTTCCTACATCATCTCCATCATCATTTGATTATTGATGGCCATTTGCTCGGAAAGAGACCCCAACACGGCTTTAACGCTAGGTTCTTCCGTATTCCGATTAGATCGGGCGATTCCGTGGGTGGAAGTCCTTGCAACCGTTTCTCTCTCCTCTATTGGGAGAATCTCTTCTTCATCATCTCGCCGTGCAGCCATGGATCTGGTGGTCGTCATAGGAAGCGCTTGTCCGAGGAACGGTGGCTCTAATACCAAGCTTGATACGATCACGCCTCAGGCTATGGAGCTCTGATACCAAATTGATACGATCTCCCCTTAGGCTAAGGTTCGATCTCTTTCGATTCTCAGATCTAGACTAGATCTGGCACGGAATTTTGAAAAAAGATCCTAAACTATGCCACCGTCGGATCGATGTGAAATTTTAATATGTTGTAGCCCCATAAAAGAGCTTTCCAAAAAATCAAGTTTCAGGTGAATCGGGGTTGGGAATCTCGAGATATCGTCCGTTAAGTGGACAAACATCAGGATGATCTGTTTTGGATCCGTGGATGGAGGCACGTGATCCTAGGTAATGGTGGTTGAAGGTGGACCGACGTTAATAGGGTGGCACCGGTAAAAAGTGGTGGTGGGAGAGTTATGGTTGATGGAAGGGTTAGGGCAAGTGTTGGATGGAAGAAGGGGGAGGAGAGGGCCAACCGTAAGGGACTAGGGTGATTGGCCGGTCGACGGAGGTTAGAAGCGGCGTCACCGGGGATTGAGAGAACGGGAGCGAAGAAAACGAAGGAGGCAAGGCAAAACTCAATCTCAATATTCCATAATCAATCCTCAGTTTAGTTGCCATCCACATCCTTTTAAAGGCTAACCAACAACTCAAAATTAACCCGAAAAATACAATTTTCGCCAATCGCGTTAGAACTTGCCCGACCGCGTTCGAACGCACTGAGTTCGCTCCTCTGGATTTGCGAACGCGATGCAGGCGTTCAAACGCGCGATCGAACGCCCCTCTCGGTATTTGCAAACGCGATGCAGGCGTTCACAGTGCGACCGCGTTCGAACGCACAGTGCACTCTCTTCACCCACGTTCACAAACCCGTTCACAAACCGCGTTCAAACTCACTCCACCCGCGTTCGAACGCGACTTACAGAAAACTTATTTTAATAGAAATTAAACACTAAAACATGAAATAAAAACACTCCTAAAGTGAATCCATGCTCGAGACGACGTTAGTGAAGTCCGAATCGTATCATGTGTAACAACCCAATCCCCAAAAAAAAAAAAATATATATATATATATATATAATAAAATTAATTAATTAATTAATTAATATATTTTGGGCACGACGTGGCCAGCCACACTATGGTCGGCCTCTTGCCCTATGCAAGCTGCATGAGCAGCTTGCGTGGGGGGCGGGGGTGCCACGCTCCCCAGCTGACGTTGCCATAGCCAACCGGCTGCGGCCAGCTAGCCGGGGCAGGGCCCCCAACTACCGCTGCCCGTCTTCGCCACCGCCTCTCTCTCTCTCTCTATCTATTTCTCTCCCCTTCTCAAATGCTCTCTCTCTCTCTCATTCCTCTCTCTTAAGCTTCCCTATCTCGATATGCCGACGCCGACCACTTCGGACCATCGCAATCGCTTCCGCCGCCGTGCTACCGGCGCCGGTGAGTCTCCTCCTCCTTCCTCCTCTTCCTTCTTCTCTCTCTCCCTCTCTATTTCTCTCGCTCTCTATTTTTGTCTACTACCGTCTTTGTTGACCACCCGACCCGTCGCCGAGACCGGTGCTCCCTTATCCCCTCTCTTCTCTTCTCTCCCTCTATCTTTCTCTCTCTCTCCCTCTCTCTTTCTTTCTCTCTCTCTCTCTCTTTCTCTCTTTCTCTCTCTCTCGGGTTCATCAGAACAGCCGTCGGCGAGGGGGCCGGCAGCTGGCTGGCCAGCAGCGATCGAGCCCCTCCCCGTCGCTAGGTCCTCTCCTTGTTTCTTCTTCTCCTCTTCTTCTTCTTCTTCTTCTTCTTCTTCTTATTCTTCTTCTTTCTTCTTCTTTTTCCTTTCTTCTTCTTCTCCCTCAGCTCCTTCTCCTTCTTTCTACACAGTGCTGGGCTCGGCCCAGCGCTATAGCAGGTAGTGTAGGTAGTGCTGGGCCGAGCCCAGCACTGATGGTAGAATTTATTTATTTAATTAATTTATTAATTTATTTATGTTATTTATTTAGGTATTTTTCTTCTTAATTAGTACAAGTAGATTACTTAGACATTAACTATTGTAATAATATTATATATCCTTCAATATAATTTTATTAATGATAATTTTTTATTTATGATTAATTAGGTATAAATATAAGTAATCTTTATTTATTTATATCTCTATTAGATTAATATATAGATTTGTAAATTATAATTATCAAATTTATATACTAATATCTTTATGAGATACATTTTAAATAATTCTAATAATTTATTATACATTATTATTTTGTACCAGATAAGATAATCAGCTTATGTATTTATTTATTATTTTATAAAGTAATGACTACATAGTCCCTAATTAATTAATATATAATTTAATTATAATTAGGTTTTTTTATCTATATTTATATTTTCTTTATAATTAAAAATCTAATTAGGTTTTTATCTACATTTATATTTTATTTATAATTAAAAATCTAGCCAGTTATAAAAATAAGTAGAAATTTTAAAATCTAATAAATCATGACATTTTACTCAAACGGAGTATAATGGGATAAACAACTAACTTTATATTATTTAAATATTTTCAAATCCCGAACCCCTTATTTGAGACCCCGTGGACCTTGCTAGCGTGAGTGTCACTCGGTTAATTGACAGACCTGAGAGTTGCATGGTTCGTGTCTTCTGATCAAGTGTGAGTAGTCTTATCCCCTAGACGTCTTTTTCAAATTAGTATATATTATATATTACGTACATGCATGTTTTGGCCTCCAGCATGACTATATGACTTTATATAGAAATAATTTAGTCAAACATATTTTATCATACATTTGATTAGGCTGATCTGGGATATGAGTACATTGGTGATATATAGAGATGATTGGAGATGATTATACTGTTATGGTTTTATGTCAGGATGATCTCTATCATAAGTATGCATGTGTTAGACTAGTAGGAGTATGCATGTGTTAGATACATGGTTAGAGTCGACATTGTATCATTTTTCTCTTGGCTTCTTCACCACTTAAATTCCTAAGTTGCACGATCTGTTACAGTACTGGATATATGCATATGATCTATCATGTATAAGAAATCATGACAATAGTTGTGTATGTGATGTGATGTGATTGCTGGAACGGTATCTGGTCCGGACTGGTACTGGACATACTCTTAGCGTATAGCAGAGTATGGTGATGGCTAATAGTTGTACTCTTAGAGTATGACAGGGTACAATTATCATTGATATACCCTTAGCGTATGGCAAGGTATGGTTACTTTCTTCTGAGATACCATTAGCGTATGGCAGGGTATGATTTATCAACAGAGATACCCTTAGCGTATGGCAGGGTATGTTTTATCTACAGAGATACTCTTAGCGTATGACAGGGTATGCTCTGAGCTTGTGACATGATGTGTATCGAGTTTGGGGCCCGGTACTGTAGTCAAGCATGGTGGATGATATTCAGAGTTGAGACGGATGATTGTGATAGTAAGAGATATATGGATTATATCTGACTCCGACATATATGATTATTTAGTGGTTGGCATGCATCATGCATTATCATTGATGTGACTAGTATCATTGGATCATAATTGTTATACATGATATGGTGTTATATTCGGTGATGTTATATGGTAATTTCATCATGTTATATATTTTCGGTTGAGGATATTATATAGTCATTCATGAGAATTGCTTTCATTCATATATATAAGTCTTTAAGGATATATATATATATATATATATATATATGTTCATACATGGCATCATACTGCTTTCTGATTCATATTATCTAGTACATGATTTACTTTTTGTTTGGTTTCACTAATTCGGGGTAAGGTCTATTCACTGAGCCTTTTGCTCATGACTCCTTTATTTCTTTTCTAACTCCTCAGATATGTGGTACGTAATAGCGACTCAAAATATCTTGAGAAAATATTTTAGAGCGATGATGAGGTGAGCTATAGATGCGAGACGGTATAGATGATAGTTTATATAAAAATTAAGTTGTACCAGTATTTGATATTTGTACTCCTTTATATTAGACGATGATTTGTATAATACAGGTCAAATCATAGCGTACTCTTGTATTAGTTGTTTTAGTTGTATCTTGATGGTTTGTTGTGGCCTGTGTGGGTCCTATCAGAGTAGGTAGTGATAGTGTATATTATTGTAGACTTGGATATTCATATGTTAACAGATTTATTTGATTGATAGTATGATTTATTTGGCGATGAATTATGTGATCATGGATATGTTAGCAGGTGTTATTTGATGATGTCATAATTACATGTGCACAGAAGTGTATCTGTGCGTGACAAGCCCTGCCCGACCTGTCGCGTGCGCCGTGCATGCTGTGTGGGCGCGTGGGCGTGCACGTGCCCGTACCAGGTGGGGGCGTTACATGATGAATGACCTTTTTCACCCGCTCTTGCGTCGGCACGTGCTCGTCTTCTTTGACGATATTCTAGTGTATAGTAGGAATTGGAGCGAGCACTTGCGGCATGTGCGGGAGGTATTAAAAATCTTGCGATAAAACTAGTTAAAAGTCAAGATGAGCAAGTGTCTTTGGGGAGAGTCACGAGTGGAGTTCTTGGGGCATATAATCTCAGCAAGAGGAGTGAAAGCTGATCTAAGCAAGATCAAGAATATGGTGGACTGGCCGATTCCTACTAATCAGCGGGAATTGAGGGGATTCCTTGGGTTGATGGGGTACTACCGACGATTCGTTGCCAACTACAGTAGAATTGCTACCCCGCTGACCTCCTTACTCAAAAAAGATGGGTTTCAATGGACAGGCAAAGCGACGGAGGCCTTCGAAGCCTTGAAAACAGTTATGTCTACCGCTCTGGTTAGCACTACCTGATTTCAGCAAGGCCTTCGTGGTGAAATGCAACGCTTTGAGTGAGGGCATTAGAGCAGTTTTGATGCAAGAGGGTAGACCTGTGGCATATATGAGCAAAGCATTGTCAAATTAGTTGCAATAGCTATCCACCTACGAGCGCGAAATGCTAGCGATTCTACACGCCGTCACCAAATGGCGACCTTACTTGATTGGCCAATAGTTTACTATCCGCACGGACCAGCGTAGCTTACCCTACTTCATGGAGCAACGTGTGCACACCCCAGCCCAACAACGGTGGGTCACAAAACTCCTTGGGTATGACTACGAATTAGTCTACTAAAAGGGGATCGAGAATCGAGCGGCCGATGCCCTTTTGCGCCAACCGGACACAAGTGAGCTTACCTCTTTTTCAGCACCAAGTTTTCCTCTATTTTCAGATATGTAGGGAACCAATGTAGAAGATCATACCATGGAGGAACTGGAGTCAGAGTTCAAAGTTCGCTTCCCAAATTTCAAACCTTGAGGATAAGGTTGCACAAGCGTGGTGGATTGATACGATTCGGACTTCACCGATGTCGTCTCGAGCATAGATACACTTTTAGGAGTGTCTTTGTTTCTTGTTTTAATGTTTAATTTCTAAGAAAATAAGTTTTCTGTAAGTCGCGTTCGAATACTGGTGGAGTGCGTTCGAATGCAATTGTGAACACGGTTGTGAACGTGGTTATGAAAGTGTGCATTGTGTGTTCGAACGCATTGTGAACGCCTGCATCGCGTTCGTAAATCCAGAGAAGTGGGAAACAGGCACGTTTGATCATGCGTTCAAATGCCTACATTGCATTCGCAAATCCAGAGAAGAGCGAACTCGGTGCGTTCGAATGCTGTCGGGTGCATTCGAACACGATCGGCGAAATTATATTGTTTAGGGTTAATTTTGAGTTGTTTGGTTAGCCTCTAAAAGGGATGTGGATGGCAACCAGAGGTCATTATTGAAGAATTAAGTTTTGCCTTACCTCATTCGTCTTCTTCGCTCTCGTTCTCTCAATCCCGAGCAACGCCACTTCTAACCTCCCTCGACCGGCCAATCACCCTAGAACCTTAGGGGCGGCCCTCTCCTCCCCCTTCTTCCAATCTATCCAACACTTGCCCTAACCCTTCCATCAACCATAACCCTTCCACCACCACTTTTCATCGGTGCCACCCCATTAACGCCGGCCCGCCTCCAACTCACCTAGGATCTCATGCCTCAATCCAGGGATCCTAAACAGACCACCCTGACGTTCATCCACTAATCGGACGATATCTCGTGATCCCTATATCCGATTTGCCTGAAACTTGATTTGTTGGAAATCTCTTTTCTAGGGCTACAATATATCAAAATGTCACGTCAATCCAACGGCAGCATCTTGCGGGATCTTATTACAAATTTCTGTGCCAGATCTAATAAAGATCAGAGATTTGGAAGAGATCGAACCTTAGCCTAAGGGGAGATCGTATCACTCCCTCATTTTTGTTTGTTTGTTTGTCTTCCTCTTTTGATGAAACCACCCTAAACCCTAAACCTTATCTATTAGATGAATTTGTTAGTGAATTAAAATCACCTACCAACTACCTTATTTACTTTTCATTTGCCCACCAACTTATTTACTTTTCACCTACCAACCACCTTATTAAATTGTATACTCTATTTATATTTAATACTAAAGATACAATAGTTAGAGTTTCTGTATGATGTGTTTAGGTTCTTAGATTTGTTTTATACATGATGTGTTTAGGTTCAGACATGTTTGTTATAGACATGATGTGTTTAAGCATTAATTGTTTACTAGTGTTCGAAATGCTTTAAACATATCAAGGAAGTTCGTACTTTAAGTACAAATTCATTTAGCATAACGATGAATTTCACTAGTTTTGTATATAGGTTAAGCAAAAAGATAATAAGAAAAAATATTAAGATAATAGTAGCCATCAGAGAAAGAGCCAAGAACCACATAGAACATGTGTTTCTTAGCTGGGATTTGAAAAAGTGCAAAATATCCAGCGCAGATCACCCGGCTAAGAACCACATAGAATATGACATATGCTACTTCCAACATGGTTATCGACTAATAGGACTTAGTCGAGTGATTTTCGTTGGACGTTTTGCACATGAAAAAAACTTAGAAATATGCTACACGAATAGTACAGTACATTTCTTCTCTTTCTACATTGAAATGAGGAGTATTCTCTTCGTGGGGCTGATTTGTAGCACCTCCAAAATTTTGTTCATCTGTTAAAAATGAGTAATTTTGTAAATGTGCAAGTCAACCTTACGAACAAAGTACTTACAATATCACCGGCACTTCTTTTTCTTCTTTCTTCTTTCTTTTCTCTTTTTCTTGTAGTTGTTTGTGAATATAATTAGCTATTTATAAAAGATTCCAGCTAATATCTGATTTGACAGTGGAATTAATATCATCAGTCAACTAACTTATTTATGAAGTTCGTGAATATGGTTGAAGCATAATAATTAAAGTACTGAGTAATTTAATTAAGAAACTAGATATAATAATAATGAAAGTAGTACGTAAATTGAGACGTCTCTTTAGTGGTGTCAACTTCGCTCTTGAGATATTCCCATGTCTCCCAATAGTATCCCTAATAGAATCAGGATATCTATTTCGTACTTAGACTTTTCATATGCACAAAGATCGTCAATGATTATCCCTAAAACATGATGTATTTTGGAATCAATGTGTTTTATATATAATGTGTTAAGTTCTTAAATTTATTTTATACATGATGTGTTTAGGATCACACATGTTTGCCATAGATATGATGTGTTTAAGCATCAATTGTTTACTAGTATTCGAATTGCTTCAAACATAATCAACGAAGTTCATAAGTTAAATACGAATTCTTTTAGCATAATAACGAATTTCATCAGTTTTCTATGTAGGTTAAGCAGAAAGACAGTTTATCTCTAAATTACGAAACTAGATGTAATAATAATGAATTGAGGCATCTCTTCAAGATATCCCCACGTCTCCTCATAGTATCCCTAACACAAGATCAGGATATCTATTTCATATTTAGACTTTTGATAAGCATGAAGATCGTTAATGAGTATCCCTAAATATATGTGCGAAGTAGCGTCTCAAGAATAATTCTTCATCATCACATGACAGTTTTAAATATAATCATGACAGTTTTAAATGGTTGTGAGACTATTAATCGGCATCATTCAAGTGTCTCCTCCACTCCCAAGAGATTCCTTTATTCTCTTCTTGTTTCTAATTGATCTTCTTCAGTATTTGTTCATTAGTTTCAGCCTGCCGTAGTATATTGTTTCTTGTCTGAAATCAACACCTACTATGGAAACAAAATGGGGAGAATCGGTTCTTAACAGGCCATCCACTTCTTCTGTTTATCTGTCGTATAATCCTCAAATGAAAAGGCAATACTGCAGACTTCTTCGATCAGCAATAGTGCTCACCTCTTTGGCTGTTACCAGGAACAACCTTCTATCCCCACTCCACCATTGGATGGATATCGCCAACATTAGTTGGAATTGGAATGCAACTCTTCTCAAACCAGGTGTATATCTCGTTAAATTTCCTTCAAGGGAACATATATGGAATGCTGCCATAAAAGGCCACTATCCAGTGATTAGAGGCTCCTACATCTTGAAGCCTTAGTATCTTGAGAGTGGTAATGTAGTGAAATCTGAACTACAATACTACGTTTGGATCCTTCTTACAAATGTTTCTTTTTTCTGTTGCAATGAGAGATTAATTAGGGAAATAGTTAGCCCTTTTGGCTATATGGAAGTCTTCAACTATGTTGAATTATGGGGTCGAAATCCATCATACATCAGTGCAATTATATCTTATTCATCTCTCCAAGTTATTCTTGAGAAGGTATTAGCGTTCTTTGGTGGGTTTACATTTTCTATTGACGTAACCATTCAAGGATGGGTTAAGGGCTCTATGAAGCCCGAACTTCCCTAGTCAGGTGATGTCGTTACTAATTGGTCTCTTTGGAGAAAGGAGACCTACGAAAATCTCAAACATTCCAATCCTGCTAGGGATAACGCTTTGTTGGTTGTGCAGGAGAAGATTGAAGCAGAGCAGGTGAAACAACAACTTCCAAAAATCACGTGTTCAACAAATACCATAATAATCTCACAAAGTATCTAGATAAGTCAAGAAATACCATAATAATTTAACAAATAATCTAAAATTACAATATCATAGGCCTCAACAAGCCTCTAGGAATACAAGTCCAACACAAATTTTAAAACATAAATACCCTCGCAGGGGCCAAATCCAACTAGAAATAATAGAATAGACAAATACTAAAATAGAGGAATGAATCTGCTACTCCTCCATATCCGCATCCTCCATAATCAGCTCTGAAATATTTCCACCAAAATGGCGGTGAGCATGGGGCCCAGCAAGTAAAATCCAATAGTAATCTAAGAATATTATATGATAAATAGAAATGCAAACCCATAACATGTCAAGGAAATTATACATTATGACTTTTAATAACTTTCATCATTATAGCTCAATTTACATAGAAATCCACACAGAAGTCAAGTCACAATGACATATCTCACAAAGCACCATAAAATCGAGGGGGACTAGTCATCTAGCGGTATTATCGCCCATACATGCCTGGCGACGCTGTATATGACCGGTTGTCTATGGCTATTAGACTAAGGATCCCAGTCGTAGACCCATCAACACCGCTCTAGTAATCATCGCATAGAGCGGAATCATCACATATGGCGGTTAAGAGCACACAGCTTGATAGACGCCCTAACTCTACGTCCTCGGGTACCGCTAGAACTACAATCCCTACCTCTCAATCATCTTTTCTAATATCATACTAGACATGTCTCCAACTAGGGCAGTGTAATCACCTGAATGCTCCACCAGCTACCGACCTCAGGTGTAGACCGCTAATATAATAATATATAATACACTCTACCCTTAACCCCGGGTTGAGTGGGTGAAAAGGGCACTGCCTAGCTGGGACTTTGACTAATAATGATACGTGCACGTGGTGCCATGACCTCTATTATTTATTTAACATAATCATCAAAATAAAAGGTATTATAAACAAGCATAGAGTCTATCATACATGTGCATTAAGTGATAAATAATGAAGTAAGAATTGACATGTAATTAAATGCAAATATGAAATGTCATGTAATTTTCACAAGTAAGAAAACGACATTTAATTAATACAAGTAAGAAATGACATAAGTATACATTTTTCGTAGATTATTATAGAATTATACTCGCTTTACTCTCCTAATCAGTCGGCTCTTCTTGAATTTCAAGATCCTTCCCGCACAATAATGGATCTAATAATTTATAAATAAAATAAACATAAGATTAATGAACTTCTAAGACTAACTATCTTGTTGTATAAATTAAGTTTGATTTTCTAGGTCCGAATATATTATTTTGTCTGAATTAAAAAAAAATGGTCATTTAGAGTCGTTCACATTGTAAGTGTCGAAGATAATTGAAAAGACTAATAAATTCAAATACTTATTTTAATTATGTATAATTCCTAATTTTATTAATAACATGGTTGAGAAAAATTATAATAATTATAATTTATGTAGCTAACAGAATTTAAGAAAAATAACAGACTAATAATAAATTAGTCTAGGGTTAAAGGTTGGGCTGGGCTTAAGGCCCAGTCATCCTTATGTTGGAGAAGTGGGCTGTGGGCCTACCCATAGCCCACCAGGCTAAAGAAAGAAAATTAACTACAGGTGTGGGCCTTGGCCCACACTGTAGTTGCCCAGGTTTCAGGTGGGCTGGGCTTGAGAGCCCAACCCATCAAAATAGCTTAACAAAGAAAGATAACTTTGGGGTGGACTGGGCTGAGCCCAAATCCACCCTTAGTTACAAGTGTGGGTTGCGGCCCACACTGTAAACCAGGGTTGGGTGGACTGAGCTCACAAGCCCAGCCCACAACTAGCTACGGGCGTGGGCTATGGCTTGCCCGTAGGCTACAAAAGTCGGGTGGACTGGGCTCTTGGGCCCAGTCCACTACTAGCTACTAGCGTGGGCTACAGCCCACCCCGTAGCCAACACAAGTCGGGTGGACCAGGCTCATGGGGCCGGTCCACTGCTGGCTACAGGTGTGGGCCGCGGCCCACCCCATAGCTAACCCAATTGGTGGGGGTTTGATCAACCCCCACACAGTTCACTCAGAGAGGGCTACTACCGGTGATCCCCGTCGCCGGCAGCCCCTAGCTCCAGCAACTCCTCCCCAAGTCGATGGGGTCGACTTGGGTGCAAGAGTGATTTGAACCATCGGCCAGTGCGGCCGGTGAATGAGAATTGAGGAACTCCATGGCTGGTGGCCATGGAGCTTCCCAATTCAGGGCAAGGTGGGCTCGAAGCCCTCATCTCGAGTACCTACCTCTTCCATGTGAAGAGGTGGGTCGGTCGAGGCTGACGAGCGAGGCCACCACCACCGGTGGTGGCCGCTTGTGCTTAAGAAACTCGACGGTGGGAGGCGACATGGCATCGCCTCCCTCGCGCTCCAGGGGTACCCAATTTGGGTACCCACAGCAAGGGGCTGAAGCGGGGAAACTTCCCGGACCGGTGGGTGGTCCACCTGAGGTCGCCGGTTGGCGAATTTCTCTGGTGAAGGCAGACATAATTAAATTTCTAATTAAACATGATTAACTAGGCTATTTTCAAATTAAACTAAAGAAGGGATGGAGGCTAACCCGAAGATCGAGGTGAGGAGATTTTAGTTGGCTGCCGATGCTCCGATGACTCGCTATCCTCGACGAGGTCTTCGGCGGCTCGAAAGAGAAAAGAGAGAAGGGAAGAGAGAGGAAGAGGAATTGCGAAGAGAAGAGAAGAGAACTCGAGGGGAAGAGGTGCAGTTTAAATAGAGAAGAGGCGGAGAGGGCAACGGAGTGGAGTTAACTCCACTTCAGAATGCTTCTCTCCCACCTCTCGCAACTAACTGCGAGAGGTGGGGGAGGAGGAAGAAGGGGTCAGCGCACGCGCTTGGTGCGTGCGCTGTGGTTAGAGTGCACGTGCATGGCGCGTGCGCTGATTTTTATTTATTTTTTAAACGGGTGTTACAGCAGGATATTTCAACTTCCCCTCAGGTAGCATAGGGACCATCCCTGAGGGGAAGTCCCTCAGTTGACAGTTTCCACTACCTTCAACTGAAGCTTAAATTTCCCAAAAACAAATATTGATTCACTCATCCATCCCTTAATTACCTCTCGAAGGAGTGGTGTGTCTTGTGCAACATTAGGAAAGTCAAATAAATACTTGAAAGGTGTTTTGGAAGAAATCTCCATATGTCGATTACGAACGAACTTGAACATCTCACTTATTTTACTTGTATAGTATTGTGAAGTAAGCAGGCACGATTTAAAGAGCTTATATTTTCTTCACCGACTCTGAGAATCAGATCCCTCTATGGTCTTATCAATCTTTTTATTTGATGGAGGGGTCTGACTGATTTGAAAATTATCATCAGAGTCCCTCTTCTTCTCTGATAGAAGGGTTTGACTTGATTGAAGTTCTTTTAATTCACCATGATTAGTGGAATCTCTCTTCCTCTTTCTTAGAAGTGTCTAACTTGACTTGATTAAAGTCCTTTCAATTCACCGCGATTAGTGGAATCTCTCTTCTTAGTCTTTGCCATTATATTTATTCTAATTATCTGCATAAATCATAAGAACATAATATTTCAAACATTTAGCAGGTATTTAATTGTACAACACACAAAATATACGTCTAATTTTGCTAATTGAAATTCCAAATAACAAGTACAAATGTTGTCAATAAACTACGAAACCAAAATAACAACTTCGAAACCAAAATAATAAGGATGAATGTTATCAATAAATTGCGAACTAAAAATAACAAGGACATATGTTGTCATAAACTATGAAACCTAAATAAAAACAATGACAAATTTTGTCATTAAATTATGGAACCTAAATAACAACAAGGACACATTAAACTATGAAACCTAAATAACAACAAGGACGACTTTGTCAATAAACTACAAAACCTAAATAACAATAAGGATGAATTTTGTCAATAAACTACGAAACTTAAATAATAAAAAGGATGAATTTTATCAATAAACTACAAAACCTAATTAACAAGGATGAATTTTGTTAATAAAATGCAAAACCTAAATAAAAACAAGGACAAATTTTGTCAATAAATTACGAAACCTAAATAACAACAATGATGAATTTTATCATTAATCTACGAAACCTAAATAACAAGAAGGATGACTTTTGTTAATAAAATATGAAACCTAAATAATAATAAGGACGAATTTTGTTAATATACTGCGAAACCTAAATAACAACAAAGACAAATTTTGTCAATAAACTATAAAACCTAAATAATAAGAAGGACGAATTTTGTCAATAAACTTTGAAACCTAATTAACAGCAAGGATGAATTTTGTTAATAAACTGTAAAACCAAAATAACAAAGATAATTTTTGTCAATATTGTGAAACCTAAGTAATAATAACCTCAATGTTACTAGTCAAAAAAATGGAGTAAAAAATCTTGCTTGCTTACCGATGATGAAGAATACCTTTAGAGGGAACCTTAGACAAGATTTCGGGGAGGGACACTATCGATAAAGCAAAAACCCTAGAGTAGAAGAAGACGATGGCTACGATAGATATCCCCCTAGCAAAACCCTTTTTCATTCTTCAAGTACGAAAGAAGATAATGAAAATATATTTTTAATATTTTAAGTCAATAATTGTGCTCTTTATTCTGTCTGTGGCATTTAATGCAATACTCAAGTACGAGAAGGGCAAAGTTGGAAAAAAATATGAAAAAACCCTCGAGTGCAAGGGAAACCTAAAATGACCCTAGGCTGCCAAATCGAAAACCAAGTGGGTTTTCAATGCAAATAACCCTATTTCTTTTGATAGTATATCTAGAGAAATAAATAACTTATTTAGTTGATTGTATTTCATAATACTGTATTTGCAAAACACATATTTAGTTAGTTATATTTCATAATGTTATATTTAGTAAATAAAAGTGTTTAATTGCAAGAAATAGAAGAGAGGAGAGAAAAAGATGAATTAGGGTTAAGGATGAAAATAATTAAAGATAATAGGAGAAAGATAGGTTGGGATCGAATGAGATGAGAAAGATGAGATCAGATTGTGATGGCTAGATGCAGTCTTTTGGCATTTATTTGATCTAAGTGGACGCTCAGAAATTATATCTGTGTCTAATTATCTTTAAATATTATTTTTTAGATTTGGTGCATCAAATTAAATAATATGTTACGAGCTAGATGACCAATCCGGAGGTAAGAAAATTATGAAAATTTAGGTAGTAGTTCCCTCATGAGATAGGGTTTTAATGGATTTGATTTTACTTCAATCGGATATCTGAATTGAAAGATATAATTAAAATAGTGAAGCAAGGTCAAACAAGGCAGAATAGTAAATATCTGACGTTGCGATGTTCGTCGGAGGGTGGTGGATGGCCATAGGGTAGGGTGGCTGCTGGAGGTGATAGTGGCTATAAGTTAGAGATTTGAATTAGAGTTTCTAACTTAGATCTACTCCTAAGAAAATAAAGACGATCTAACAGGTACAATAAAATAGTAAATGTGGTAATAAGAAAATAACTAAACTCAATTAATTCTCAATGCTTGGATACTTGGATACGTGGATGCCTAAAGCCCAGCCCTTCTATATATAGAGATGGGGCATAATGAGTCCTACTTAGACTAGTCTTAAAACTTATACGACTCGAACTAGAACTTGCCTTAGAGGCTTACATGATTTAATTGAACTTGCCTTAGACTCTTACGTAACTTAATTGAAGTTGCCTTAGTGGCTTACATGACTTAACTAGATTTGCCTTTAAATGCTTATATAAGAGATAAACATGACCTATAGATACAAATAACTTAGCTAAATTAGTCTTCTTTATCCTTCTCAGAATATTTCTTTGTTTTGCCACAAATAGAGTCTGAATATGGAGAAACTTTGAATACAAAAGTTGTAGATCATGACGTCTTCAATCTTGTCTAAGTGGTTTCATAATATTTGATCATCTATTGAATATCTTTCAAAAACTATAGAGACCTGAATTAGTTAACAAATAAATTCTAACCTAATAAGACTGTAATTAAAGCAAATAAGCATATAAGATAATTAGACTCAATCCATCAAGCCCAATTTCCCATTGATGTGATCCGATCTAACCCAGTTCGCATCATAATAATTTTTGGATTAGATACTGCATCCATTAATATAGCATTTAGAAAAGCTCTCAACCAAATAGAAATATAATATTTTTAATTATAAATACTTGTGAGCTATAGTTATGGACATGATTGTCATATTATATGTATGCATCACTATGATCATAGTTGAGATATATTTATTATGTTGCATCATTATTTACGCTACTTTTATACTATAGAGGTGTATACTTTGCTAAGCTTTATATTCACCAACCTTCAATAGAAATATTTTTATATTAGTAGATGATCTCAAATTTATGGAGAAGCTCGAGAGCATTATCTATAATTTATATATTTATTTTATTCGTGTAAATAAGATAGATGAGTTATAGTTCCTATGTAGGCATTTGTATCAGATGTGTATATGGATATGTATTTTGGAGCTTGTTATGACCTGCGGTATGTTGAGTATCTTTTTATTTGAGTTATTTGTGAAAATTTTAGATTTTTATTTTATATATTATATATAAATATTGATCAACAGGCCATATAAAAAATACATAAGTTTCACCCACATGAGATGTGCGTATTTGGAGGCAAATATTTTACCATTGCTATCATCATCTTTCAACATCATCCCTAATCGATTGGCCCACACTCCACACTCTTAGTTTCTTTATTTCTCTTTCTTTTTTCCTTTATGATTGTCCTTGTGTTGACTACCGCCGCGTTAGTTGTCGTTGCATTGTAAGACGAGAATGACGACCTTGTACTCCAAATTTTGACAAGCAGTTGAGGTTTGACTTGCAATGTTAAAAAGATTGGGGGGAGTTTGGAAAGATGGTGTAGAGTGTTTTGACATTTTTATTTGTATACAAATTAAATTGAACTCTTTTAGTTAGTACCATACTACCATATTGGATTCAAATGTTGAAAGTTTTAAACTTTCTATAGTTGATTTAAATATAGATTTAGAAAATCGGACTAAACAAAATTGAATTTGGAGATGAGTTCTTTTTTCTGATTAAAGAGCGCAAGAGCTAGTTACATCCCTCTTGTGCTATAATCACCTGAGATATCAAAAAGTAACAAGGACTAGAAATTTGGAGACATCTCAGAGATGGACTTGGAAAACAAAATTCTAGATTAGAATTTCTAGCCAAGTTAGCTAAGTAATTTTTTGTTTGAGAGAATGATTGTAGTCAACTTTATTCTTTTGCCAATTATACATATGCTAATATTAAAGGTAGCTTCAACAAGACATTGCTTAGTAGTAATTGCAAGGCCTGCTAGCTCATGCACATAAGATTATTGTCACGGCTAGTGAACAAGATGGAAACATTTGGAAATAAAAAGGACAAATGTTGACATTCAAGGATCCAAGTATGAATTCCAAGGGATTTCTTCTGTGTTGGTGGTCTTGAAGGCATTCATCATATTATGGCAGTACGAAAAGATGATCACCCTTCCACCTATAGTATGCTCAAAACATAGACGCAAACCAGCAAGTAAAGCTTGTGCTCACCTTCAAAGGCCAATTTACACAGGGGGAGATAAACTTGTTGCTTGATGCATTTTGAGTTGTCCAGCTTGAGAAACACTTCAAGTCCAGCGTTAACTTCTTGATGCCAGCTAGCATCTACCCAACATACAAGTCCTTCAAGCCAATGTTCATCAAGTTTTGCTCGACCAACCAACAGGGATGCAGTAGAGAATTCTTCATATTATGCCTATCCTTGTCCATTAAAGGGGGTAGCTCCATCCAAAATCGTAGGAGGGTCAATCTCAGCACTTAGCACAACTCTAGTGAAAGGCCAAGAGAGTGCAATCCAAGAAGCGCTAAATCCTGAGAATAACATCAACAAGGGTAAAAGTCTTCAAGCATAAAATTCCTTCATTCTTACACACAAAATATGCTAAAGTATAATGAACATGAGGGAGAATGAAGTGGATCTATGCTTGCTATAGAAACCAGAAAGCTATGCAAACAAAGGGCCGGTTCATTAGGCCAAATAAAACCCACCCCAGACCAAGTCGCCATAGCAAGATCAGATCCAAAGAAGAGATGTGTTAAAGTCTACATTGTACAAGTGCAACAATGACACTTATCTTCTGACATATATTCTTTTATGCAATATATCCTTGGAATGAAGAGCATCCGAGAGACAACACTAAATGAAAGTTAGGATGCGAGGGGCAACATTTTGGTTTTCCGAGTTGCTTTTCATAGATCTCTACTAGTATGCAAAGACGTAGAAGTTGAGTGTAAATCTACTACCAAGAGCTTGTAAGCAGACTTTAAAGTGAACCTGCTGGATGATGTGTGCGCCCATATTAATATATCATCTTGCCCTTGTTGGCCTGGTGGGATGTGGATCCAAAGTATGCGATCAACAATCATATTGGGGAATATCAAATGCAATAGGCTTCTGTTTCAACTCCCATATTCATTGATTAAATACTTCACCCTGCTAACCCGTGGAGGTAGAGAGAAGTAAGATAGGTCTTCCCCTTGAAGCCATCGGTCGTGGACTATATGGATGGATTTGCTTGAATGGATTTCTCAAAAGGTAGAGAACCTGAGCATGTTCCTAACCTCCAGGATGGCTCTCCATGCCCAAGATGAGTTTGGCTTGGCTGAAGCAAGCCAAAAGTTAGAGCCATGCAAATACTTGGCTTGTAAAGTAGAAGTCCAAATCCCATGGCAAGTGAGGAGGCACCAGACCATCTTAAGGACTAGAGCTTTGTTATCAGTCTCAAACTTGCAAATAACTAGCCACCATTCTCTTTAGGTCGACACAAGACGTCCCACCGACGCAAGCAAAGTCCTTTTTGGTGAGTGCCACCCCACCAAAATTTGTGAAGCATCATGTCTATCTAAGTAATCCGCTACCTTATTTGCTTCACAAAAAATGTGCTTGACATATGCTTTCAAAACATTGACACATGATTCTTCAATCCTCCACTAGACTCTTTATGTTCCACAAATGCTCTTTTATTGACTTGAGCAGATTAACTAGAATTTTGGAGTCCGATTCCACCTTAATTGCTTGTATTCAACACTTGATCGCCTCTCCTATAGCCATGTGGACTGCCATTGCATCTACATAAATTATTGACTCCGCATTCACAACTTTCATTATGTACATAAAAGCCTCACGTTAGGCCATCTCCTAACAAAAGCGGCCTCGACTAACCCATAGAGGTGAAGTAGCTGTCCGTATTAATTTTTAGCTAGCCAGGACTCGAAGGCTCCCATCTAATCCACTGTTCCACCTCCTAGTGAGAGGAGAGTCAATATTTGTGACGGACAACAAAGGCTTGGTTAGTGAGCCTTTTGACCTATTGAGCAGTATCACTAAGATTCACTCTGGACCTCTAAAGCACTATATATTTCTAACCTTCCAAATTTTCCACCACGTATTAGCTATTAGGACTTTGATATAAGAATTCATATTCTCATTCCCCCAGATGCCAGGATGCAGCCATCTACTAGTAGTATCCACATCCTCGCTGTACCAGCTGAGATTACAAGTATTAATTATCTCGAACCAAATATTTCTAGCCCACCTATAATTTAGCAAAAGATGGCCAATAGGCTCCTTCTCAAGCCCACACAAAGGACAAGATTGATCATACCAAGAAAACATGGATCCCAGGTACTTTCTAGTGAGGAGCATGTCCCAAAATACCTTCCAAAGGAAATTTTTGATCTTCTTATTAATAGGCAGCTTCCATAGCAACCCCCGTTCCTTCCTTTCATCCTCCGAGTTCTTACCACGCAGCATGTTATAAATGCTTATAGTAGTTGACTTCCTACTAGAGACACCAATTTAGACCTAGGTATCCTCACCAGGCATGGGCCAACCAACTAGGTGGAGGCCCTTCTTTTCCTTATTTTTTCTAAAAGAAAATTCTGAGCCATCTAGGTCATATGATCAAGGTAGAATTAGGAATTTAGGAGCAACTAAGTCAATAATTAGGAACGACATTTATAGTGGACTTGATAAGGATAGCTCAATCAACAATATTCAAGGCATCTCTTTTCCAACCCTCAAGTAGGGATGTCAAAATAAATGAGCGGCTCAAGCTTAGCTTAGCTCGGATTGAGTTGAGCTAAGCTTGACCCTAAATTTGAGGCTCAAAATTAATTTCGAGTCTAGCCGAAGTGTAAGGAATAGACTAAGGATGTAGGGCTGATCTAGTGGTGTGGATGGAGATGGGAGAGGCCAGTGAATGAGAAGGAGAATGGCCAAAGGTTTGGATGGAAGTGGTTGGATGGATTAGGGTGCAGGGAAGGTGGCTAGGTTGCACGGGAAGGATAGAGAGGGAGGTGGGCCGCTCCCTAGGGTCAAGGAGGGCATCACCAGTCGAGGAGATGGTCGGCAATAGTGAATCCTAGGAAGATCTAGGTCAACCAAGCTTGGAGGAAGAAGAGTCCAAGTTCCTTTGATTAATGAATAATAATAAGAGGTCTGTTTTTTCACATATTTAAAGGCCAGCTAATCATCGAAAAATCCTAGAAATTTTTTATTATGACTCAACTTTCCTATCATGCATTTGAATGCACTCTGATCTTGTTCAAACGCCCCAAAATAGGTCTCTAGATTTGCAAATGCAAATCAGGCATTCGAATGCAACCATTTGCGTTCAAACGCACTTGCTAGAAACTATCTTATTTTCCTAAACATCTAGTAAGCAATTAACAAGACTTCAAGATCTAAAAATGAAATACAAGCACACGTACAGGCTCCACCCTTTCGATCTTATCCTTGGGTTTGGGCAAAACATCTCTCAATATCTGATCCACATTGATTCTCACGCTCAGTAGAGAAACATGGAACACGGGATGGACTTGTGTTTCTTTAGGTAACTCTAAATGATATGCTATTGGTCCAATCCTCTTCAGCACCTTGAAAGGACCAGAGAAATGATATGATAATTTCTAATTTTACACCGATCTCAAAATAACTTGGCGGTATGGTTGCACCCGGATATAAACTATATCGCCTATATCGTACTCCACATCGTGGTGTCCTTTATCATATACCTGCTTTTGGTAGTTTTGAGCAGTCCTCCATAGCCGCCAAAGCGTCTTGTCATAATCAAGAAGTGCCATGTCTACCTTCGTACAATCTGAAGTGGTCGTTTTATCATAGACGCACAATACTAGTGTGGTGTAGCCATAAATAGCCTCAAATGGTGACATCCCAGTATTGCTATGCTCTGCTATGTTGTATGACCATTCTGCCCAAAGTAAATACTCCAACCAATGTCTCGGATGGTTGCCCACAAAACAACAAAGATATTACTCAAGTGCTCGATTCACCACTTCTGTCTGTCCATTTGATTGCGGGTGATAACCAAACCTCATGTCCAAGCGGGTGGCTTGCAATCTGAAATAATCCGACCAAAAATTGCTGATGAACACCCTATCATGATCTGAAATGATGGTGCGGGGCATGTCATGGAGTTTGGTGACATTTCGAACAAAGCATTCGATAATAGTTTTCGCCGAAAAAGGGTGCGTCAATGTTGCAAAGTGAGCATACTTGCTCAATCTATCCACCACAACAAATATCACTGAAAATCCACGTACTAGTGGTAGACCTTCGATAAAATCTATTAATATATCTTCCCAAATTCTGTCCGGCACTAGTAAAGGCTGAAGAAGTTCGGCGGGTTTCATCGTCTCCACTTTCTCTCATTGGCAAGTCTTCCATGGCCGCACGTGCTGTGTAACATCCTTCCTCAACCCAGGTCAAACACAGCTCTTGGAGAGTCTTTTGTAGGTCCTCAATATGCCTTCATGTCTAGCCTTTGGGGTGTTGTTGAAGTGTTCCAACACCCAAGTTTGCAATGAGCTAACTGCGGACACCTGAATGTGCCCTCGATCGAGTAGGATGTCGTCACGGTTCTCCAACTCCAGGTGGCTCGTCGGATTTGCTGCTAAGTCCTACATAAGACCCTTAACACTTGGATCATCCATACTTGCTCCCCTCAGCTCTTCAAGGAAGGGAAAAATTGGGACTGAAAAAGCTGCAAACTCAGCCCCGTCGATTTAGCGCGATAATGCATCCGCCATCTTATTTTCAGCACTCTTATTGTATTGCAATTCATAATCATATCCTAGCATTTTTTTCACCTATCGTTGTTGGGCTAGGGTGTGAATCCGCTGGCTCATGAAATAGGGAAGGCTTCTTTGATCCGTGCGGATGGTGAACCGATGCCTAATCAAATACGACCTCCATTTGGTGATGGCGTGTAAAATAGCCATCTCCCTCTCATAAGTTGATAGTTGCTGCGATCTCTAAGCCAAAGCTTTGCTCATGAATGCTATAGGTCTTCCTCCCTACATGAGAAAATGATACGATTCGGACTTCACCGACGTCGTCTCGAGCATGGATTCACTTTAGGAGTGTTTTTGTTTCATGTTCTAGTATTTAATTTCCATTAAAATAAGTTTTCTGTAAGTCGCGTTCGAACGCGGGTGGAGTGAGTTCGAACGTAGTTTGTGAACGGGGTTGTGAACGTGGATGAAGAGAGTGCACTGTGCATTCGAACGCGGTGCGTTCGAACGCACTATGAACGCCTGCATCACGTTCGCAAATACCGAGAGGCACGTTCGATCATGCGTTCGAACGCGGTCGGGCGAGTTCGAACGCGATCGACAAAAATTATATTTTTAGGGTTAATTTTGAGTTGTTGGTTAGCCTTTAAAAGGATGTGGATGGCAACCAAAGTCAGGGATTGATTATTGAATATTGAGAGTTGAGTTTTGCTTTGCCTCCTTCGTCTTCTTCGCTTCCGTTCCCTCAATCCCCGGCGATGCCGCTTCTAACCTCCCTCGACCGGCCAATCACCCTAGTCCCTTAGGAGTGGCCGTCTTCTCTCCCTTCTTCCAATCTATCCAACACTTGCCCTAACCCTTCCATCAACCATAACCCTTCCACCACCACCTTTTCACCGGTGCCACCCCATTAACGCCAGTCCTCCACCAATCACCATTACCTAGGATCTCGTGCCTCCATCCACGGATCCAAAACAGACCATCCTAATGTTCGTCCACTAAACGAACGATATCTCAATATCCCCAACTCCGATTCGTCTGAACTTGATTTGTTGGAAAGCTCTTTTTCGGGGCTACAACATATCAAAATTTTACGTCGATACGACATCAGAATATTTCGAGATCTTATTTCAAAGTTCCGTGCCAAATCTAGTCCAGATCAGGAAATTGTCGGATCGAACCTTAGCCTAAGGGGAGATCATATCAATTTGGTATCAGAGCTCCATAGCCCGAGGTGTGATCGTATCAAGCTTGGTGTCAGAGCCACCGTTCCTCGGACAAGCGCTTCCAATGACAACCACCAAATTTATGGCTGCACGGCGAGATGATGAAGAAGAGATTCTCCCAATAGAGGAGGGAGAAACGGTTGCGGGGACTTCCACCCGCGGAACTACCCGATCTAATCGGAATACGGAAGAACCTAGCGTTCAAACCGTGTTGGGGTCTCTTTCCGAGCAAATGGCCATCAATAATCAAATGATGATGGAGATGATGCGGGAACTACGGGCGACAAGGGAAGCAATGGAGAATGGGAAAGCACCATCGACCCCACGACGCGAGTCTACCCATTTGAACCCACCGCCACCGGTTCAGCCTTTGCAACCACAAGAGCCGCTACTACCACCACCCAATGGGCAGAGGCAAGCAAGGATGGTTACACCAGGTCCAGTTGCAGGTGAACCCATCCGACGAGCAAACCACCATGGAGACCACCTTGGAGATCAAGATCCGTGGGCGGGCTAATACGATCCAGAACCACGGCGAGTTAATCAAAACCGAGGGAGGGATCATCAACCATTCATGGTGCATCCTCCTCTGGTTAGACAAGGACTTGGACATGATCCGGAACGAGACAACGACATACGTGGACAAGTCGTGCGTCTCAAATTCTCCAAGTTCAAAGGTGGCGATCCGATCGATTGGTTGTATAGGGCGGAGCAATTCTTTGCATACCAAGGTACGGCAGAAGAATACAAGGTGACGCTTGCAAGCTTCCACCTTGAGGATGTGGCACTTCATTAGTTTTGAGCAGCCAATGCCATAGAGGCCATCGAAACTTGGGCTGAATTTTGTGCCGATATCACACGGCGATTTGAAGCATCGGGGTATGAAGACTTTGATGCTCTCCTCTCAAAAACAGTGCAAAAGACTACGGTTGGGGCATACCAAAAAGAATTTGAGAGGATTAGTAGCCGATGTCATCCACCATAGACGGATCAGCAACTTCGCAGCACCTTCATCTCCGGGCTGCGGGGTGACATACAAGTCGATGTGAGGGCTTTAAGGCCTAGAACCTTAAAAGAGGCCTTCGAAGATGCGGTGCTTATGGAAGACAAACATAGGGCCATGAAGATACACTTGAAACAGAGTTGGATGAGCCAAGGAAGCTGCAATCAAGCTCAACCAGCCGTAACGGCAGGAAACATCACCGGAGTACCAAGAGTTGCTGCTACAGTGGTACCTCCTCGAGCACCTTTGAAGCCATCCCAAGATGTGAAGTATGCACCTAGAGGTCCAGGACGAGCACTCACACCTGCCCAAGTAGAAGAAAGAAGAGCTAAGGGCCTATGCTTCCGTTGTGATGAGAAGTTTGTACCCGGGCATCGCTGCGCTAAACCGATGGGATCGGTGATGCTAATCGATGGATTGGAGGAAGTTGAGGATGAGTTTGCAGCTGAAAGTGCAGATGTGGTTAGACATCAAAGAGAAGAAGCTGAGGAGCAACCCGTGGAGGACATGATAGCTGAAATCTCCCTCCACGCCTATTCGGGGACAGCTGCGCCAAAGACCTTGCAAGTGAACGATGTAGTCAAGAAAACCACAATGAGAATCTTGATTGACACCGGGTCCACCCACAACTTCATTGACAAGAGGTTCCTTAGGAAGATTGGGCTCGAGTCGGAACCCATAGAAGGGTTCGATGTGACGATCGGAGATGGCACCACATTGCGAGCGGATTCTATTTGTGGAGGTGCAGAATTGAAGATGCAAGACCAAATTTTCACATTGGATCTTTATCCGTTTGCCTTGCAAGGTGCCGATATTGTTTTGGGGATCCAATGGCTTCGAAGCTTGGGGCCCGTGATATTTTATTTTACAAGCCTCACATTGACGTTTTGGAGAAATGACAAGAGAGTGCTGCTAGATGGAAGCTAACCGCTGCTTGAACTTCCAAATGAAGGGGTCGCAAGGGAACTCGCTTCTTTCTCGACGCCCACCTTTCCTTGCCCTAACCCTTCCATCAACCATAACCCTTCTACCACCACCTTTTCACCGGTGCCACCCCATTAACGCCGGTCCTCCACCAATCACCATTACCTAGGATCTCGTGCCTCCATCCACGGATTCAAAACAGACCATCCTAATGTTCGTCCACTAAACGAACGATATCTCAAAATCCCCAACTCCGATTCATCTGAAACTTGATTTTTTGGAAAGCTCTTTTCCGGGACTACAACATATCAAAATTTTACATCGATACAACGTCAGAATATTTTGGGATCTTATTTTAAAGTTTCGTGCCAAATCTAGTCCAAATCAGGAAATTGTCAGATCGAACCTTAGCCTAAGGGGAGATCGTATCAATTTGGTATCAGAGCTCAATAGCCCGAGGCGTGATCGTATCAGAAAAGCACCTATACCAACTCCCAATGCGTCACATTCAATTACAAAAATTTTGGAGAAGTTCGGTAAATGCCAATACTAGCACCGACGTCATAGCAGCTTTTAAATCTTCAAATGCAGTTGTGTCTTTTCACTCCATAAAAATGCATCTTTCTTTAACAAGGCTGTGAGAGGTGAAGCTATCTTTCAATATCCTACAATGAACTCCTATAATAGCTTGTCAAACTAAGGAAGCCTCGAAGCTTGCGCCACAGTCTTAGGAATCGGCCAATCGAGCATGCAAGAAATCTTGCTCAAGTTGGCCGAATCTTTGGTGATTACATGGCCTAGGTATTCCACCTTCTCCACACCCCACAAACACTTTGACATCTTGACCTTCAATGATTGCTCCACCAAAATTTTTAGCACCTCGCGAAGATGTAAAAGATCCTCCCCAAAATTCATGATGTGCACCAAGATGTCATCAAAGAAAACTATGACTTACCAATGTAGGAGAGGTATGAAAATGTCATTCATTAACCCTTCTAAGGTTGTTGAAGCATTGATTAGGCTGAATGGCAAAACTAAAAACTCATAATGGTCATTGGGGGTGCGAAACGCCATCTTGTGAATGTCGGCGGGCATCAACTCTTATTTGATGATACTCGGCGCGCAAATCTAATTTGCTGAAGTATGTCGCCCTTGCCAATTCATCCAAAAGTTCTTCTATCATTGGTATTGGATACCGATACTTGACGGTGATAGTGTTCAAGGCCTGGTAGTCCATACAAAAACGTCATCCGCCGTCTCTCTTACGCACTAACAATACAAGCGATGAACAAGCACTTTGACTCGGTTGGATGATGCCTTGGTCCAACATTTCTCCCACCATCTTTATAATTCATTCCTACTACACATGTGGGTACCTATAAGGTGTCACATTGGTAGGTTCTGCCCCTAGAATAATCTCGATTCGATGGTTTGAATCCCTTGTTGGTGATAGCCCTTTTGGTTCTTCAAACACAGTAGAAAACCCAATCAACAAATCCTTTAATTTTGGACTTATACCTGAGCTAGGGTCAGCCCCAGGGTTGGTGGGTGTCACGAGTAGCAAGTAGGCCATCTCCTTTGGCCTTGGCATTCCCACTATCAGCTGTAAACTAGGGTCGGTGGCTGCTCAAATTCCATCAAACCATAAAATCTTCATTATGTCGAAATTTCATCCACATTGCTCCAAAGTCAAAAGTTATTAATCCTAAGCTCTACAACCATTATGTGCCTAGGACGATGTCCGCTCCTCGAAGGGCGAGTGGATAGAAGTCAATGTGGAGCTCGTGACCTTGTATTTGGATTCGTACCCGTCGGCACTACCCACCCATAGCTTTATGCCATCTCTAATTTCTACTTCAAACATAGTGGTTAGCTGCTCTTCCCTAAGTCCTAGCCCCTTGACTAACCTCTGATCTAAGAAGTTATGTGTACTACCCAAATTGATGAGGATATGTAAACATTTCTTCTTAATTAAGCCGTCCATTCTAAGGGTCTTCAGCGTGGCAGTTTCAGGGTAAGCGTGTAATGATATCTCCGCCAATATGTCTTCTTCTTCATACTCCACTAGGTTCATTTTATGGTTCACCTTTGTGCTCTCTTCCTCTATATAATCAACATTCCCCTCTATGTCCTCTTGGCCATCTATAAGCATTATACTACCCATCGCCTGCGCACAGTGGTGTTTGAGAGTATATTGCTCATCATACCGAAAACAAAGATCTTTTGCTTGTCGCTCCTCCACCTGTGCAAGTATGAGAGTCTGAACAGTAGGTCTAGTGCCTCCCTTTACATTATTAGATGGTCGAAGAGGGGCTCTTTGACTTAGTATAGCTCCTATAGTTCTTGGTGCCAATAAAGATCCAGCACCTACACCTGTCGGTCTAGCTGAGTAGCGACTGCCCCAACCGGTTCCAAAGGTTTGACTATGATCCACATCTTTGTGTATCGTCTCCATGAGGATGGCATACTAGAAGGCATCATCAGGCATCATCAAGAGTCTCTGGTCGGAGGGCCTTTACATCAGTTTGGATCTCCCCCCATAGCCCCGACACAAACATGCTCCGAAGAAGTGAATCCAACCATGCCGAATTACACCTACTATTGATTTTCTCAAACTCTTCTTGGAATGCCCCTACTATAGTTTGCTGCACAAGCTTGGTAAGTAGAGTATCAAAGTCTTCATATCCCTCACCCCTGAAGCATCGAGAAATCATGGCATTAAACTCCTCCCAACACTCCAATTTGTCGTTGGTGGAAGCCAATCTATACCAATGAAAAGCAAGCCCTTCTAGATGAAAACTCGCGAGCAATACCTTTGCATTATCTTCCGTATGTTGGAAAGCGAAGAATTGCTCTGCGTGGTACAGCCACTCGACTGGGTCTCCTCTATTGACTTTGGGGAAATCAATCCTTGTTGTGCATGTGTAGATCCCCTTATCATCCACCGGTTAGGGCGTTTGATTGGTCAAAACGGGGAACACTCACAAGGTCCTCCATGGTAACCCCTCACGTACTCCAATTCACCATGTTGATGTCCATCACCTCTAGGAGTCTCCTAATCATCCTCTCCCACGAAGTGGGCCAGTGGCTCATGGTGATTCGGTCTAACCAATGGTTGCATAAGGTGTTCCTTTTCATGCATCCTCAGTATGTTTGGTGTTGGAAGGAGTGTTTTAGTGTCTATAGGTCGCGCCTCTTCATTTGGAACAATTGGTGGCGTGCTAGGGCGAAGTGTTCTTGAGGCAATCGCATCAGCCAACAACTACATCTTGTGTTCTTGCGATACCCTAGCAGCTTCTACCTCCGTCATGGCTATTGCCCTATCCGCAGGCAACTCCTCTATCATCCGTAGCAGCAGCACCTTGGTCGTGACCTCCTGCATGGAAGTCAGGTCCAGACCAATGGTGGTTGGTTCTGGCTTGCTAGGATTGGCCGAAGAAGATCCTAATTGATGAGGGTTGTCGACAACAACTTCTAGACCGGTAGGGGTAGATTCATCTACCAACCTTCGAGACCTTGTTTGCACCATTAATGGAGGTTCAAGCTTGGTCCAAGGATCAACGTAATTTGATACCACTATAAGGAATAGACTAGGTATGTAGGGCTGATCTAGTGGCATGGATGGAGGTGGGGAAGGCCGGTGAATGAGAAGGAGAACGACCAAGGGTTTGGATGGAAGTGGATGGATAGATTAGGGCATAGGGAAGGTGGCTAGGTTGCAAAGGAAGGAGGCTAGGTTGCAAGGGAAGGATAGAGAGGAAGGTGGGCTGCTCGTTAAGGTCAAGGGGGTACGATCAATCAAGGAGATGGTCAACAATGGTGGATCTAGAAGATCTAGGTCAACCAAGCTTGGAGGAAGGAGAAAAGAAAGAGGAAGAAGAATAGTCCAAGTTCATTTGCTTAATCAATAATGAAAAAAGGCTGACTTTCCATATATTTGGAGGCTAGCCAATCATCCAAAAATCTTAGAAAAATCTTATTACGACTTAACTTTTTCGTCGCGTGTTTGAACGCATCCCGATTGCGTTCGAACGCTCCAAAATAGGTCTCTGGATTTGTGGACGCAAATCAGACATTCAAACGCCAACTATTTGCATTCAAATGCACTTGCTAGAAACTCTCTTATTTCCCTAAACATTTAGTAAGCAATTAACAAGACTTCAAGATCTAAAAATGAAATACAATGCATAAAATTAAGATAACTAGAGACTCTAATGAACCGTCACACAGAGTCAAAGTTGGCTCACTCAAGCTCGGCTCAATAGATTCGGTATACAAACCAAGCAGTATGCACACAAACCCTAAAACCCTAACTCCCAAATCCATTCATGTGCTCAGTTAGAACACCTTCGAGTCCTCCTCAAGTCACTACCCTATTGTCCTCCTCCTGCACCGTCGGTAAGCTCAACATGCCTCCTCCTCTATCACCAAACTCAACAAGCCTCCTCTACCTCCTTCTCCATCGTCATCAAGCCTCATCATTATCATTGTCATCCTCCTCTACCATCAGCAAGTCTCATCATCCTCATGCTCTAGCCATTGGCAAGCTCGACAAGCCGCCGCCTCCTCCTCCACCACCGTCAGCAAAACTCATCGTCATTCTCCTCCTCTAATCAGCCTCCTCCTTCAGTATCCTCAAGCCTCCAGCTCCGTTGGGACCCAACCTCCTCCATCTGCAAGAGGCTTTTTTAAGGATTAACTAATATTATTGTTTATATCTTAATGTGCTCAGTGAAGTGTCAATTAATTTTAGCTAATCAATATTTTTTTATTGTAGCTAATCAATTCATTACTTTTTACATCTTTATGTGCTCACTGTCAGTTATTGTAGCTAATCCTTTGTAGCTAGACCAGATCTGCTTTGATATTTATTGACTTTTGTAATTTGATTTACGTTCATTTTTTAGAAGTGAAACTAACTTATTTTATTTAATCAATGCTGGGAGCAATCGATCTACTTATGAATGTATACAGAAAGGACTTCTCTAGGATGGGTGGTTACCTAACCAACTAGTTTGAGGTTTTTTATTGAATATAATTCTTGACGAGTGTTATTTTTGTGGTGTAAATTTTTACCTGTCACATGCTTCTTTGCTATCAATCTATAGCTTTTTATACTTACTTTTTTGTGCAGTCACAGGATTAATCTTTCTTCTAGTGCTAAGAGTTCCTGACAGTAACATTTTGCAAGTGACAAATAAATTTAATTATAGTATTTGGCACGACACTAACTTTTTTTATAGTATTTGGCAAGTGATAAGTAATTTTTATTGTAATATTTAGCAAGTGAGCTTTATAATTTGGATGTCAAAATTTGGATTTGCTTTGAGCCAAATTTTGATAAACAATACTGCATTAAAATTTGGAATTGGTGTGATGCTTGATTTTGTTTTGATAATTTGATAGTACTCTATGTATTATTAACTCATTCTTATAATTTGCATGCTAGACCTTTAAATTTCTAGCTTTAGTAAAGTATTGTTTAATTTCAGCTTTTATAGTTCTTGGTTGGCTTAGCATTTTTAAATAGTGCTATATTAAATTTTTAAATTTTACGGGTTAAATTTTAAATTAGTAGTCAATTTGATTGGCCCTTTTTATTTATAGGTTAAAATTTTAAATTTTAGTCAAGTTTTATTTAATTTAACTATTTAAGTTTAATTTCAGCGTTTTTGGCTTAGCACGGGCTCGCTCCGACTCAATTTGAATAGGGCTTGATAATAGGTTTGATTTAGGCTCTATCTCGGCTCATATTGAGCTAAGTCAAGCTTGAGCTGAGCTAGCAGGTTTGAAATTAATTTCGAGTCGAGCTTGAGCTGGAGCTAGCTTTTCACCATTTTAATTATATCTTTTAAAATTCGATTGATGTGAAACTAGAGCCATTAAAACTCTATCTCGTAATGCTACCACTACCTAAATGTTCATAATTTTATTATGTTTAGATCGGTCCAGATTTAGTTCGTAACAAAGGTTGAGGGAGAAAGAGAGAAAAGACAAAGGAGAAGAGTTTATTAATTCTCAATTGTTCAATAATACCAAGGTGGCTATCATTCCACATATTCAAAGGCTAGCCATATGTCCAAAAATAATAAATAAACCCTAATATGAAATAACTCCACGTTGGGCATTTGAACGGCCTCACGAAACCGTTTGAACAGCTAAAACACTGTCTTTGTATTTGCGAATGATATGTAGGTGTTCGAATGCCTTGTTTGAACAGGCTCTTGACGTTCGAATGTCATGCTAGAAATTTTTATTAGATAAGAAAATAAATATTACAAAACCAAAGCAAGGAACACAGTGATTGGCTAGGAAACTATCTCATATCATTCCACTACGCCTCCTCCACCTTGTTCTCAAGGTGTGAGGTCGAAAAAACATTCCATCATATCGATCTCTAGCTCCCATGTTGCGTCATCCGATAGTTTGCCGAGCCATTCAACTAAAACTTCAGTATCCAATTGGCCTCATGTCGACATTGTCGTTTAGCTAGAACACGAATAGACTCCATAATCTCTATATCATCAAGTGGTTTGGGTAATGATGTTCTTATTATCAGTTCCGAGCCAATTCTCTCCTTAAGAAAGGAGATGTGGAACAAGGGGTGCACCGTCGATCCCTCTAATAGCTCCAAATGATAAGTTACAGGTCCAATCCTCTCCAAGACTCAGAATGGCCCAAAATAGCGATGTGAGAGCTTTTGATTTTGTATTAAGCGCAATGTCACCTGCTGATATGGTTGCACTCGGACGAACACCATGTCTCCTACCTCAAACTTGTACTCTCGATAGTTGCAGTTGAAAACATACTTCATGCGATTTTGAGCAAGCTTCAAAGTGCATGCAATGTCCTCAAGGTCTCATCCCGATCCATCAAATCCACACCTATCAAGTAATGGGTTCTCCTACATCAGGACTATAACGATTTGGCATCTTAGATAGAGATTCTTTCATAATGCATACTGGACTGTCTTTGATATTTGGATGATAGTGTATTTTGGTCGATCTCAATAATAATAATTTTGTAAACTAGATGAAACAATGAGCGAACTAGTTGGAGGTTCTTGCTCAAGATCAACAATAGGAGCATTTTGCAAGTTAGATTGACATGGAGCTTGTGCATTCCGTGACGAAGGTCCGATACACCTGCACAAATTAGGGAATTACATCGGTTGTCAAGATATTACGTAGAGAAATAGGGACTCACGTCGATCATTAGGATGTTATGTAAAAGAGTAGGTACTTTCGTTATTCATTTAGATATTATGTAGAGTAGTACGGATTTACGTCGATCATTAAATAGAAAAGGAGGGACTTATGTAGAGGAGTAGTTACTTATGTCGAAGACTAGGGACTTACATCGATACAGTATGGACTTACATCGGTATAGTGTTTACCTTTCTTTGTCATAAACATGCTGATCATTCTGGTGTACAACGGGCACACTTCAAACATAACAAGAGCATCTAGGTCCATTAAGATGTCAACAAAACTCGTATGGTTTCCTGTAGGAAAAATATACTTCAACTGTATATAGGGGTGACAACAGATCGGATACGGATTGGATAGTATTCAACCCATATCCGGATATGTATTTTTAGTTCGGATACGGATTCGGATACGGATATTGGACGGATAGCAAAATTTAAAACCATATCCTAACTAAATGGATACAAATAATTTTTGGATAAAAGATCGGATCTTAAATTTAAAATAATTATAATATTTTATTTAAATATAATTAACATAAAATTATTAAGAGTTTTATAACAAATAAAATTTTTTGTATGTCAAATATATAAAATTAGAGAAATTAATCTCTATAAATAATATATAATGTATTATTAGTAATAATATTAATACTTACTATTTAAATAAACAAACTAAAAACTGTAAATCATTTAAAAAAATATACGGGTAAACGGATATCCGATATCCGTATCTGAATCCGAAAAATTTATCCGACTCGTATCCGAATCCGTATCCGATTTTTTTTTCAAAAATTCTATCCATATCCGAATCCGAATCCGAGTCGGATAGAAATTTTTTATCCGAATCTGATCCGAGTCGGGTCAGATAGCGGGTCGGGTCGGAGTTAATCCGACCCGTTTTCAGCCCTAACTGTATATCATGTTGGCTAGGATTCCCTTCCACGAATTCCAAAAATTTGGCTTCCAGTTGCTTTATAATAGAATGTTTATTAATAGGAAGAAGGTAGATCCTACTGCTATCCTAGTTAAATATCTTTTTCTCTCATCTAACACTATTTGCCCATTGATATGGCCTAGTATTGTTGCATTACTGTCCAAGTGTGTTCTACAATCTAGTGTCTTTGATGATAACATTTATAACGAAGATAGAGAGACGAATAAGCTTAAAAAATACTCACAACTCCTCTCGGAGAGTTTTCCTTCCAAAATAGTATATTTTTGTGTATAAATAGAAAATATGTCTAATCATTTCTCCGTACTTTATTAAATTAAAAATAGGGTTGTCATAAACATTTTAAAAAGAATAAGATGAGAGCAAATTAGTCAGAAAACAATAAAACAGAGAGAATTTACAATTGAAACATAAAATAAAAAAAAAGTATAACTCGAAACATATCTTAAATTTTTTAGGCAAAACTCTCAAAAGATAATTTTATATTATTATAGAATATCAGTATGTCCAATCAGATATACCATTAAATATTTAATGCAGCTAGTAATTGACTTGCGCAACTCTCTATATTTTTCATCCAAGACGAGTGCAGTTTAGAAAGAAATTAATACAAACAAGCTTCCTATACAAACTACAAAGAATAGGAAAAGTGGGACTGTCCTCCAAAAATAAAAATAAATTGCTTTTTTTAATGCAAATCACCTAAAAATAAACTTTGTCTTTTCCCTCCACAAAAGACCAGCGACCCCTCACAAGATAAGCTCGACCTTAAACCTCTCCATTATCCACCGTCACCTCTTCTTCTTTCTCCTACTTTCACCAGACCAAAAAGCAAATGGCCGTTTCCTGCACTCTGCTTCAACTCCCTTTTTTGAAAACACCTCATTTCCCCACCGTTCGCCACTCTTTTCTCCCCCACCTCACGCTCTCCTCTAACCGCCCCTTCTCTCTCTCCTCCTCCTTCTCCGACGCCGCTGCGGCGGCCGTGGAGCCGGCCGTCCGCCATGCGAACGTACTCTTCTTCCGGTCGGGCTACAATGTCCAAATCGTCGTCGATGAGGATGAGCCCGAGGAGGTCCTTCTGAGGCGGTTCCGGCGAGAGGTGTCGAAAGCCGGGGTGATTCAGGAATGCAAGCGGAGGAGGTTCTTCGAGAACAAGCAGGAGGAGAAGAAGAGGAAGGCCCGCGAGGCCAGCCGCAGGAATCGGAGGAGGTAACTTGGCTTCTTTTGTTTCCAATTTGGCTGTCTTTTATGTTGTGATTATTTCTGGGAAGGATGCATTTTTTTTTATACTAGCATGGGTAAATGGTGTTCCTAACAAGTATAGTTGGAAGAGAGAGAGAGAGAGAGATGGTGAATTTTGTCTATTTGGATGGCTTTGAAACTTAGGTTGCGGAAACTTTGTATTCTAAATGCGAAGGGTGGATTGGGGAGTATTTAGAGATTAGATATTGGAATATTATTCGTGATTAGTTAGTATTTGTATCTCTTATAATGTAGCAATGATTTTTGTATTCTATTGGATAAGATTGAAGATGATTAGGTTTGTGCTCATAGATATTAGGGAAGAGGTTTCCAGATTCCTTGTTCTATTTGTCGTGCAACGAGTCATTTTTTTTAGTTCTACGAATGTGTTTTGCTTATCCCGCATGATATTGATCTTCTGTGAACACTGCAGCAATTTTTGAACTTAGAATTCTCCATTCTCACATGTACGATCCAATTACTAAAATTTCTTGAGATATGCTTTTATTTTTCGTAATTATTTTGTCACCACCTAAAAGGTTGCTTATTTAGACGTTTGATGAACTCAACAATATTGATATGTGATTAGATGTTGGAACATTATCCCTTTTGACTTTTATCTAAGATTGTGCAATTATAATGATTTGTTGCAACATTGGGGAGTCTAATACTCTAATTCTAGTGGATGAGTTCCAAAGTTTCCAAACACATGTAGGGAACCAATATCCAAATCAAAAGCTTGAACCATTAGGTGTTGGCCCTATACAAATATTTTTCTTGTACATGATATCCTATTTAAATGGAGAGAATAAGAGAGAAGAGAAGAGAAAATAAAGAAGTATTTTCTCTCGTTTAGAAAGATGTTTAGGAGAGAATGGAGGTGAAAGGGAGAGAAAAAAAGGATCTTTAACTATCACTTTTTTCTCTCCAAAAGTAGAGAGAAAGGGAGAGAAAGGAAGAGAAAAACTAAAATCTCTCTCTTCTTTTCTCACTTATATATAAACAAGATGTATAACTTGTCATTTAGGTTTTTGGATGTACTTAAAGCGCTTCTGGCAGCCTAATAAGATCCTTGATACATAATTTTTGCCATCTCATTCATGTCTAGCAAGTTTAGAGTCATTTGGTGTTACTCCTATACTTTCTTCTAATGACATGTTTCGTCCTAATTTCATTTGCTTTGGTAATCAGTTATTTTAGCATCCCAGCGTCCTGCTTGTTTGGATCCTTGTGTGTATGTGTGTGTGCTCATCATATCAAAAAGTCTATTCTTTCTCTTGGTAGCTCCAATCGATTTTAATTGACTAACTCGGAGTAACTTCATGCATACTTATGTACTGTTGAAAGTGTATGAAGTTTAAACTTAGCAGAATCATATCTAAGCATCATAATCTTCTTACAACCTAGTTCTCTACATTCAGCATTTGCTTTAAAGTTTAATTAAGCAACTCTGTGACTTCATCTTTTGACCTCAAACAGATAAAGATTGGTATATTTAAAGTAATCGTGAATGGAACTTAAGAAGTATCTCTTCCCTTCTTTGGCCACAAAGCTTTTTAAATACAAACATTCGGATGGATTGGCTCCAGTCAGTTTTGACATTCTGAGTACTTCTTTGTAGTGATTCTTAGTGTAGATGTTCTGTGGACAAATTCAAACATTGGGACTCCTTAACCCTACAATTCTTGATTAGTTCAAGGCTAGCAATCTTCTTCTTTCAATGAAAATTGATATGACTTGATATATCATGTTAAATACTCAATGGATGAACAAGAAAATTAGGTACATTCACAAGTAAGAGTTTAAAATACCATCAATGTAATGACCTTTTCCTGTAAAAGCCCCTTTAATTATAATTATAATCTTGTCCATCTCTTTTATTTTAACTGTACTCAGTAATGACTTATTTTATCTTTCTTCATAAACCAAATTCAACCTATGACATAAGAAATGTAATACATCATCAAGGGTAATATTTGTACTGTATGAGAATAGTAAAATCTTGCTGTTAGTAATGAAAGGCTCCTTGGTGTGACTACCTATTGTGATTTTGAGCGTTCTGACAATTGCCTATATAAGGGTGTCCAAACTCAATCGTGTCTCGAATTTGCTAGTTTGCAGCATCTAATTGTTTTGTAAACATTTTTTGGCTTTGGATAGTACCTTAAAAAATGAGTCTCAATATCTACCTTTTTTTGATTTGGCTTATAGTATCTTGAATGCAGTATGTGCCTGAACCCTATACATAAGAGCAAAATATTGAAAAACTATCATGATGTTTTGTTTACACTTTACACTATGACTGCTACAAATACGATAATGTGTCTAAACAATATTTGGTTGTTATTTCTGGATTAGCTTATTTCATACATGAAACCAGGCAAGTAGAACTTAATAACTATCTTTTCATCTTTTTCTATAATTTTCATCCTCAATGCACTTGTAAGTGCCTTAATGTTCTGCAGCTATTTATTTTTCTTTTTTTCTTTTTTTCTTTTTTTTTCTTGTAGTCAAAACGCATTATTGTCACATGTGACACTGATACGAGCATTTGACTTGTCTAGCATCACATATTGTTTCTAGTGGTTGGTTAGACAGGTATGAAGAGTAAATATTGTCTTTATGGAGCAGAGACACCTGATATGCATATCACACACTTAAAGATAGAGATCTAGTCACAGTCTTTCATTCCTTTCTCATATTGTCATCCCTATTTGCATTACTATGGCATGACCAACTTTGGGTGATTCTTTACTATAAGAGCTGACTTAGATTTACTTTTCAATATCAGCATAGGTTTTGTAAGTCATGCACATCATGAAATCAGGGTTTGAGCCTTGAGGAGTGTGAAGCAACTGCAAGTTAATTCTAGTCAAAATGGACATTAACAGAGCTATTAAACTATTTAGCTCATAATTAATTATGATACCTCCTTTAGCGATTACCCTGCAACTCTCTATCACTACACTTGATTTAAATTAAAAAAACTGTCTTTTATAACTATCTTTGATAATCCTTCTCTCATTATATGGTCATAAAAGATCTCATATTGAACCAATAGATTAGCACTAACAGTTTCACCTATCGCATGAGCCTTTTCCACTAGTGCACAGAAGATATGCGAAGACTATGTTGAAATGGTTTATGTCAACATTCTTCCGGAGGAAGCGGTGTCCAATTGTCTATTCTAGATGTGAGCAACTTAAAGTCATGTCTTTACTGTACTTTTGACATCAATATATCTTTGGTAAGGAATCTGAAGAACTTGGTTCACTTAGTCAACTAAAATGTTTCATGACCAACTTGTTGTAAGATAAACGTCTTTCCTACTCCTGCCTAGTCCCAGTTTAAAAGTTCTTGTTGTGTTTGCATTTGAGAGTTTGCAGACCTCTTGTGGCATTGTTTTTATTTTATATTTAATATCAATTAGTCAGGAGAGAAAAGGTCCTCATCATACTTTTATTTGACCACCATCCTCTATTGAACTTTTTATGGGCTCCTAAAACAAACTACCTGCTAATTTCATGGTGTTAGTGCAATTATGCATATGTCATGGTACGATCCATGTGATTGTTCATTTGTATTGAGACATCCTGTATAACTTACACAATTATTGAGACATCCTTTAGCAGCTGAAGCCAATTCTAATCTTTCTTTTAAAATTTTTCCTGAAGAATCAAAAACAATTAATCACCATCATTTCCTCTTAACTTTCTCTGCAGACGGTTTGTGTCAGGACCGAGATTCACATCTTCAGCACCAGAAGGCGAAGCTGCTTCTAAAAAGGCTAGTGATGACTTAGATGACAACTGGGATATGCCAGAAGGTGACCTTCCATATTGAATTTCTTAAGCATTATCATGCTCAGTTTCTGGAATACAATTTTTAAGGTGAGAGAACTAGGGTTTCCATTGAGTTGTACAGATTGCTTCTCTTCTGATCATCTCTGCCTTACATGATTTACATGGCAGCATAAGTTATTAATGACCTCTTTCAATCTTCAAGAATCTTATAGTTTATGTGATGTTTATGACAAGCTCTTTCCACCTAATGAATTCTATTTTGGCAAGGACTGTCAGTAAATTCCTTAATGTCTACTGCCTTCACTTAGAATGCTTATTTTGTATCTACTTCATCTTGAACGAAAAGCAAAGGGTCATCTTCTCGCATACAAGTACTGAAGGCCTTCTCTGAAAAATAGTAGAAAGGGGGTTCCCATTGATAAGCAAGTATTATGAAAAATATTTTTACAAGAACTATAGTGAAGTTTCATTTCCAAGTATTTAATTACCTTGCGTTTTTTTTTAACGATAAAAAGTAGTTCTTTATATCATAAGGAGCATCCAAGTAAAATTTCCATCCTTTTGAACATTTGAACTCCTAGACTCCAAAGATTAGTTGATACTGTACCATTTAGTTCAGACTATGTATATAATTTGCTCCATTCTCAGTTGGCATTGAAATGACAATTTGGTTTGAGAGGATTTTTGTTAGCCCCACATTAAGTATGTCAACCAGTGGAAGTATAAGTTGTTCCTTAATCCTTATTGGGCAATTGCTGCAGTTTGCTTTTTACATGTCTGACATATTGTTAAATATCATTTGTTGACTTGCACCAAGATATTTATACATTGACAGATCAGTCAAAAGAATTATAATTGTGTCGCCGAATTGTTAAAATCTTTTGGAAAATCTCATACTAATTGTTACCTTGATATGATCCTATGTTAAATACTCTTTACTTGGAAGATGGAAGTCACTGAGCTCCTCTGGCTCCGACCTAAGTCTATTCTTGAATAAGTTTATTTTCATGTTACATATTGGAATAATTTTCAAGTGGTGTAACCATTACCTTAGATAAGTACAGGTAGAAAATTGTGTTTTGTTGTTAAACTTGTTATTTAGGATACCAAGTATGAATTGGTGATATGGTATGTTGAATGACTAAACTACCGTTGGTAGTGGATGGATGGAGTAAGAACAAAATAATAATTATTGGGGAAAATTATATTTTACCCACCTATGATCAGGCCTAAATTCATTTTATCTTATAGTTTTACTTGTATCACTTATTTTCTTATAGTCATATTCAAACTGAAATAGTTACCTTTTTTATTTATTTATATTTGACCAATCTATAGGTCGAATTTTATGATATTTATTATAGATAAAGTTATAGATAATTAGATAAATTTTCTAAATGCATCAAAATTAATACCGATTGGATTTCAAATAGTAAAGATATGACAAATAATTGTATATTTTTTCGTTATATCTTTATTATTTGAAATCCAATCATTATTATTTTATATATGTTGGAAAACTTGCTAATTATCTACAACTTTGTGTCTAATAAGTATTTTCAAAATCTTCAATATGATATAGATTGATAAAATATAATGGAAAAATGATTTTAGTTTAAATATAACTATAAGTGAGTAAAGTGACAAATAAAAATATAAAGGGTGAAATAAATTTAAGCCTACCGATAGGGTTAAAATATAGTTTCTCCTAATTATTAATTATCCATATCCTCCACCAATATGCTGATTCTAGGAGATATCACAATTGGAAAAGTGTGTGCAATGCATGTTCTCATGTGTGCAATTCATGGAACTATTTAAATAATGTCTGGATTTATGTATGCAAAGTAGGTTCACATTTTTTTGGCATGAAATTATATAAGTGATGTCTCGATATATGTGTACAATGCATTGAACTATATAAGCAGTGCAACTCATTGTATATGAAATTTTTGCAAGTATATAAGTAATGTAGTACGCAATACAGAGAATAGAACTATTTAAGTAATATGCGAATATATTGTGTATAGGGAAAAGAGAAAGCAAGAGCAATTTAGTAAAAGTTTGGTTGCAACGTAATTATACTTTTCTCTATTGTCCTTACTATGTCACAAAATATTGGATTGGCAATTTTATGCCAATTTTTTTAAAAATTGTCATATTTACCTCTCATTTATCCCTCCTTTTTCATTCTTTCTCTCATCACCCACCATTACTACCAACACTACTACCTTCACCACCTCCTGCCACCTGCCATTGTCGTCACCACCACCATGATTTCCATTTACCACTATCATTACCTTCATCACTACCACACTATGCCACTATCACAATCACCTTCACCACTAGCACCACCTCACGGCCATCTTTACCAATAGCACCACCCACCATTATCTCTATCACTATCTTCACGACCACCATGATATCTCACCACCATCTTCCACCTATACACCTCCACAACTAGCACCACCCTACCACCACTCTACTAGTCTTCCCCTTTCCCTCACTAACACTATTATCTTACCATCACTCTATTTTCCTTACTAAAAGCTTAATCACCACCCCGTTATTATTATTATCACCTTCACCACTGCCAATACTTTATCTTCACGACTACTACATCCCTTCCACTATTTTCACCACCACAACGACCACCACCACCAAACCACTACAACTATCATCTTCTCAAGCATCTCACCTTCACTATCCCCATTTTTGACCATTGTTACCACTCAACCACATGCACCTTGCAATTTTTCAACATTATCTTTACAATTGCCACTACCTCCGGTACCATTATTATCTTCATCGTTACCACTTTTACTACACTACTTCCACCATCGCCGTTGTTACCACGACCTTCACTCTTGCCACCACCACTCCTACTCAGTTAAAAAAAAAGTATAGGATTTGCCATAGATTGAGTATTAATAAAGAGATTGCCTTTTAGTTGCTTTTGTTAAAGAATGATTACACTATAAAATAATATAGTTAAGAAAATCTTGTGTAAATATTTTTTAAAATATAGTACGTACGAAAATATTAGAAAAGTAATTATTATAACTAATTAAAAAATAGAATTAAAGAATTTTTATTTCTAATTTGTGTTGCTTATTCAATTGTATGCATCATTAGTTTCAAATACATGCATCAAGCTATAACCAAATCACAACACAAAAAAGAGAATATTTTTTACATAAGAAGAAAAAAGCTAATAATCATCAAGTAAGAATGTTCCATGATATGTTAAAAACCTAACCTTAATTTCAATTCTGAAAGAGTCAAAAATATTAGTAGCAATTTTGATATTCTATATAATATAATGGCAAACATGATATTACAAAGTTTTCAGTGGCAATTATATAAAATCCTCTAAGATGGCTGTCATTGGTAGTGTTGAGCATCACAAAGATGACTTCGGAAGTGGTAGTTCCTTCCTATTTTTATTTCCTTGAATGGGATGAATCTATTCATAATTGAATATGAGTAGCCTTCAACACACCACTTTAAATAAGATTTAAATTTCTCTGATTATAGATAACATCTATAATAGTTTCTAATGTCTGTTGTGATTTAAATAACCGTGTCAAGACAAATGTGACCAAGTCTTCCAATATACTCTCAGTTTTATTAACATCCTGAGGCATCTAAATTTAATGACATCTAATTAAGTTTGTTAAGGTTTAAATAAGGCTACCTTTTAAATAAAAGTACAACTATACTCATCTATAAATAGAGCTTAAAATGATACCCTCCCGAGTAACGAGTAAATTTTCTAGCCAAGAGAGTGGAGAACGTGATTAGGCTTTTCTTTTGTGCTCTTATGATACAAGGCGAGATAGATCGATATATTTATCTTCATTTCTTTTCAAACCAGCCGATGAAATTTAGGAATATATGTGCAACTATATTGGTAAATGACGACGACGATCGACATCAGCAATGAGGATAGGTTTGCTTTTATTGAGGTTCCTAATTGATAGTAATTACCAGAGAAATAAGGATATCATGAGGTTTCCTTTACTGCATCTGTCTCATCTCTCTCTTTAATTCTTTCAATTTTCTCTTTATTTGATAGTTGGAAGAAGTACACTTGAGTTATGGCGCTCATAGCTAAATTTCACAAACAAAATTGTGAAGATAAGGAATGATGAAGTGGTAAAATTAGACAAGAGATGGGTTTATGTTTAACTATATTAATCTGATTTAGTGCCATATGATATGGATTGGAGCAGAAAACAATTTAGGAAAATTCATTTTATTAAAAGGTTTATGAGTAAGGAAGTGTAATAGTATACGCTGATTGGAGAACGTATTAGTATGCCAATCGAAATTATGTCTAAAGTCTGCACACCAATTTAATGTATGTTATTTTCTTTGTGAGTGATTTTGGGTACGCATAAATAGTAAAATATCAATAATGTCTAAATCGTCTATTAGTTTAATAATTTTCACGTGACTTGTTGATCAATGTTTTATAGAATATAGAGAATAAAAGCCCAACATGTTCACAAATACTATAAATAAATAAAAAAGTCAAAAATCATAAGTCACAACAAGTCCCAAAATATATATTTATACACTTTAACAAAATAAACGCCAGCGTAGGAGCTACAATCTATATAACTTATTTTATAACCCTAAAATAAATAAAAGAGATAATAAAACAAATATTTGCTAGCTCTTTCACGGACTTAGAGTCATTTCTTGATATGAAAATATTTCAACCAAATGAAGGTGAGCATAAAGACTAATAAATATACACCACTACTATAGAAAAATAGTATAAAAAAGGATAGCACATAATATATATATATGCTAACATGATCATAATAATACATTAATGCATCATGCATATCACGTTCATATCTGCAGCTCACATGTATTAAGAGATATAATATGCATCATTTAAACTATCAAATTCTTTATCTTTGGGTACCACTACAGACAGCTCATGGCGCTTTGACCCAGATGTGTCATTTGGTACTGGTAGGTCTAGACCCTTACCTTTTAGTCATAGTTTTGGATCACCTAGTATCTTGTTTCTAGCAAGCTAGCGTGATTGCCTAATACCACACAAGCTAATGACATCAGGTATAGATTGCTAATAATATAAATATCGTATAATACACCCACCCTTAACCCTAAGCTGAGTGAGTAAAGGATATTGCCTAGTCAGGATTTAGCTATATGGTGCAGTGATCAATCACCTAGTGTCTTGTTTCTAGCAAGCTAGCGTGATTGCCTAATACCACACAAGCTAATGACATCAGGTATAGATTGCTAATAATATAAATATCGTATAATACACCCACCATTAACCCTAAGCTGAGTGAGTAAAGGATATTGCCTAGTCAGGATTTAGCTATATGGTGCAATGATCAACATTATCAATCATATAATAAGCACATCGAAGTTATTATACTCAGGATTGCACTAATAATCTATGAATAATTATGAAGTAGTAAAATAAATATAATTATGTTGAATAGTACACACACGTATGATATGAAAGTTATGAAATCATAAAGTCAACATCACTTCGATACTATACTATTTCTAGACTTTGGAGAATTTACTTGTGTAACATCACTTCCAAGTTAACTAACTCCAACTATTCCATGGGATTATCCTTGCAAGGTACTGAATCTACTTCGATAATTAACTAAATAATTTTGCTAACAACCATTATAGGTCTTGGTAGGTTTACCTAAGAATTCTTATATTTGTTACTCAAGTAGAGTTAATATATTAATTATGACAATCTAACACATTATTAAAGGTTAATATAAATATCATGATCACTAATCCCCTAATTATTCTTGATTGAAAGCAAATTAAAATATACAACATTTAGTTAGCTTACTTTATTGTTAAAGCATTTTTTAAGAAGATAAATTTTCTATTATGAGCAATTAGTAGAGATACATTCATACCACTACCTCATTTATTAATATTGATTTATAATACTTATTATCACTAAAATAAACTACTCTCTAAAATTGATTAATTATTAAGATTCAATTGACAAGGATAAATGAATAAAATGACAAACGTAAATTAAACTAATTAAAGTGCAACTAATCCACTTGGGCTAGCCCAAAGCCCAAAGCCCAAAGCCCAAAGTAATAGGTTGGGTTGCAACCAACCCAAATACCACAACACTACCTACCAAAATTGGGCCCAAAGCACCCAACCCAAATAAGCCAAAAACCACTTGGGCTAGGTGGTTGCCCAATAGTTGGGTACCATACCCACCCTTTTCGTGACCCTCAATAGAAGAAGGCTAGCTGAGGCCATACACCCATTAGCCTTTCTTGGTAGGGGAAAAGGCACACAAGGTGCTGGCAATGCTGGATATGAAGCTTGAGGTTGCCTTAGAGGGAAGAAACTCGACGCAAGTAAGAGAGCAAACTTTGGAGTCACCGAGGAAATAGAAGGAAAAGCCTTACTAGAAGGATGAGAAGGTCAATAGGAGTGCGGACATCCCGAGGATTGGTTAGCCTAGGCAGACGGCGAGGAGGTAAACCTCCTCCATAGCCCACGATAATGGTGGTTGTCACTACAACTTACTAGGCCACAAGAGCACTGAAGGGCGACACCGAAATCTTTGCCTCACATAGAGGAAAGTTTTCAACTGATTGAGGAAGGGCGATGTTAGTAGGGATGGCTAGAAAAATGTCCGCAAATTGATAAGGAGAGGTTACCATGGGGAGAAACAACCCATTAATGGGTACCACCGGCAAGGGGATGATGAGGGGATGCTATAGGCACCACGCGGGGAGGCACGAAGTCACCGACCGGCTAATTATCCGATGGGACCAATAACAAAGAAAAGAAAGGGAGAAGACACTATAGGAATAATTAAACAAAAAATTAATTTCATAAGATAGAAGAAGACTCACCAATGAGTTGATCAACGATGTCGGTGTGCCTCGGCTAAGTTTCGGCGTGGTGAGAGGAAGAAGGGGGTATGATGATATTACGGGAGAGAAAAGAGGAGAAGGGGAGAGGAAGAACAAGCAAAGCGGCACACATATGCTCGCTTTAGATTTTTTTTTTGATGGAATATTACAAATATATTTTTTTTTGAGCAAAAAACTGATGCAATCTCCCATTTTAGGCTAAGGTTCAATCTCTTCCTATTCTAAGATCTGGACTAGATCAGACACGAAACTTTGTAAATAGATCCCGAAAGATGCCACCGTCGGATCGACGTGAAATTTGGACAAGTTGTAGCTTTAGAAAAGATCTTTCCAACAAAGCAAGTGTCAGGCGAATCGGATATGAGGATTTTGAGATATCGTCCAATTAGTGAACGAACATCGATTGAAAGAAGACACGAGATCCTAGATGATGGTGGTTGGTGGTAGACTGGCGTTAATGGGGTGGCATCGGTGAAAGTGGTGGTGGAAGGGTTATGGGTGATGGAAGGGTTAGGGCAAGTGTTGGATAGATTGGAAGAAAGAGGAAGGAGAGGGCCACCCCTAAGGGACTAGGGTAATTGGCCGGTCGAGGGAGGTTAGAAATGGCGTCGACGGGGATCGAGAGAATAGGAGAGAAGAAGATGAAGGAGACAAGGCAAAATACTCAATTCATCAATAATGACTCTATGGTGCCATCCACATCTTTTAGAGGCTAACCAAACAATTCTAAATTAACCCTAAACAGTACATTTTCGCCGACCGCGTTCGAATGCACCTAGTTCGCTCTTCTTTGGATTTGCGAACGCGATGTAGGCGTTCGAACGCACCTGTTTTCCACTTCTTTGGATTTGCAAATGCGATGTAGGGGTTCACAGCATGTTCGAACGCGGAGTTCGAATGCACAATTCACTCTCTGAATGTGCAAACGTGATGCAGGCGTTCACAACCGCGTTCAGACGCAGCGACTTATAGGAAACTTATTTTCTTAGAAATTAAATATTAAAATAAGAAACAAAGACACCCTAAAGTGTATTCGAGCTCGAGACGACATCATTGAAGTCCGAATCGTATCAATCCACCACGCTTCCACAACCTTGTCCTCAAGGTTTGAAATTTGGGAAGCGATCTTTGAACTCTGACTCAAGCTCCTCTATGATTTGATCTTCTGCATTGGTTCCCCATATATCTGAAAATAGAGGAAAAAATAGAGGAATGGTTGGTGTTGAAAAAGAGGCAAGCTCACTTGTGTTCGATTGGCGCGAAAGGCATCGACCGCTCGATTCTCGATCCCCTTTTTGTAGACTAATTCGTATTCATACCCAAGGAGTTTCGTGACCTACTGTTGTTGGATTGGGGTGTGCACACGTTGCTCCATGAAGTAGGGTAAGCTACGCTGGTCCGTGTGGATAGTAAACCGTTGGCCAATCAAGTGGGGTCGCCATTTGATGACGGTGTGTAGAATTGCTAGCATTTCGCGCTCGTAGGTGGATAGCTGTCGCGACTGGTTTGACAATGCCTTGCTCATATATGCCATGAGTCTGCCCTCTTGCATCAAAACTATTCCAATGCCTTCACCCGAAGCATCGCATTCCACCACAAAGGGCTTGTTGAAATCCGGTAGTGCTAGAACCGAAGCAGTAGACATAGTTGTCTTCAAGGCTTTGAAGGCCTCCGTTGCCTTGCCCGTCCATTGAAACCCATCTTTTCTTTGTAAGAAGGTCAGCAGGGCAGCAATCTTGTCATAGTTGGCAACGAATCGCTGATAGTACCCCGTCAACCCAAGGAATCCCCTCAATTCCCGCTGATTAGTAGAAATTGGCCAGTCCACCATATTCTTAATCTTGCTTGGGTCGGCTTCTACTCCTTTTGCTGAGATTATATGTCCCAAGTACTCCACTGTTAGCTCTCCCCAAAGGCACTTGCTCATCTTGACTTTTAATTGGTTTTCTCACAGGATATTCAACACCTCACGCATATGCCGCAAGTGCTTGCTCCAATTCCTGCTATACACTAGAATATCGTCAAAGAAGATGAGCACATACCGACGCAAGAGCGGGCGGAAAAGGTCATTCATCAACCCATGAAAGGTGACCAGTGCATTGGTGAGCCCAAACGGCATAACTCGAAACTCATAGTGGCCATTGTGAGTTTGGAACGCTGTTTTGTGCACATCTTCCGAGTCGACGTGGATTTGATGGTACTCTGCTCTTAAGTCAAGTTTGCTAAAGTAAGCCGACCCTATGAGTTCATCTAGCAACTCTTCGATCACTGGTATTGGATACCGGTCTTTGACGGTAATCGCATTCAAGGCTCGGTAGTCGATGCAAAATCGCCAACTTTCATCTTTCTTCTGAACCAGCAGCACCGACGACGAGTAGGCACTTCTACTCAGTTGAATAATCCCTTGCTCGAGCATTTCCACCACCAATTTACTAATCTCTTCCTTCTGGACATGCAGGTACCGATAGGGCCAGACATTTTCTGGTTTAGCCCCTAGAATGATCTGGATGCGATGGTCATGCCGATGGGTGGACGGCAGTCCTCGGGGTTCCTCGAAGAGATCCTTGAACTCCTACAGCAGCTTTTGCATGTTAGCAGCTATTTCCCTTGGTGGTGAATGTTCTGGTTCAGCAACAGCCATTTGCAATAGTAGAGCTCAGTCCCCTTCACAAGGAAAGCCCACAAGTGGTTGCAATGTCGGCCCTTGCCGCGGTTGATTTCCATCAAGCAACACCCTTCGACCATTCCTCCGAAATGTCAGTGTGAGGTTTGAGAAATCAAATATTACGGGACCCAAGCTTTGAAGCCATTGGGTCCCCAAAACAATGTTGGCACCTCGCAAGTCCAATGGATAAATGTCCAATGTGAAACATTAGCTTTGCACCTTCAATTCCACACATCCACAAATAAAATCTGTTCGCAATGTGGTGCCATCTTCAATCATCACATCAAACCCTTCCGTGGGTTCCGACTCGAGCCCAATCTTTCTAAGGAGCCTTTTTCAATGAAGTTGTCAGTGGACTCGGTGTCGATCAAGATTCTTACTGTGGTTTTCTTGACTACACCGTTCACCCGCAATGTCTTTGGCGCGACTGTCCCTGAATAGGCGTGGAGGGAGATTTCAGCTATCATGTCCTCCACGGGTTGCTCCTCAGCTACTTCTCCTTGATGTCCAGCTACACCTTCAATTTTAGTTGCAAACTCATCCTCCACATCCTCCAATCCATCTATTGGCATCACCGATCCTATTGGTTTAGAACAGCGATGCTCGGGTACAAACTTCTCATCACAACGGAAGCATAAGCCTTTGGCTCTTCGTTCCTCCACTTGAGCAGGTCTGAGTGCTCGTCCCAGACCTCTAGATGCGTATTTCACATCTTGGGATGGCTTTAGGGGTACTCGAGAAGGCACCATTGCAGCAGCGGTTCTTGGTAGTTCGGTAATATTTTCTGCCGCTATGGTTGGTTGAGCTTGATTGCGGCTTCCTTGGCTCGTCCAACTCTGTTTTAGGTGTAACTTCATGGCCCTGTGTTTGTCTTCCATGAGCACCGCATCTTCGAAGGCATCCTTTAAGGTTCTAGGCCTTAAAGCCCTTATATCGGCTTATATGTCTCCTCGCAGCCCGGAGATAAATGTGCTGCGAAGTTGCTGATCCGTCCATGGGGGATGACATCTCTTAGTTATTGTAATGCCCCCGCCCGGCACTAGCACGTGCACGCCCACTCGCCCACACGGCACGCGCGGTGCAAGCGATAGGTCGGGCGGGGCCCGTCACGCACAGATACACTACTCTGCATAAGTAATCATGACATAATCAAATAATACCTGCTGACATATTCATACTCACATAATCCAACACCAAATAAATCTGTTAACATTTGAATATCCATGTCCACAATAATATACACCAGGTCACTATCTAATCTAGCAGGACCCGCACATGCCACAATAAACCATCAAGATACAACTAAAACAACTCATACAAGACTACACTATGATTTGACTAGTATTATACAAATCATCGTCTAATACAAAAAAGTACAAATATCAAATACTGGTACAGCTCAATATCTGGTTAAACTATCTTCTATACCATCTAGCATCTATAGCTCATCTCATCTTCGCTCTATAATATCTCATCAGGATATCTCAAGTCGCCACGTACCACATATCTGAGGGGGGTTAGAAAAGAAATAAAGAGAGTCATGAGCAAAAGGCTCAGTGAATAGATCTTACCCCGAATCAGTGATGCCAAACAGAGAGTAAATCATGTACTGGATAATATGAATCAGAAAGAGCATCATGTCATGAATGAGTATATGAATGTATCCTCAATAATACATAAATAAAAAATAGATAACATGTCATACTGATAAAAGTATATAATCCTCGACAATGAATAAACAAATCTCTATGTCATATGATCATCATAACTCTTTATAAAATATGACACATGATGCATGCCGACCATGACCATGCTATAATATCAAATGCAACCATATATGATGTATATTGACAACTCGATAATTAGGTAATCAGATGATAATGAAATTATATGCATTTCTCAACATCTTAGTCATCAATGTTATCTCTATATGTCATCATCATACTAGACCACTATGCACAGTCAACACCCGGTACTCAGTCTCAACATCATGTCTGAATGCTCTAAGCATACTCCGCCACCCGTAAGAGTATCTCTAATATAACCATACCCCGTCACCCGCTAGGGTATCAACATCCATCCAGACCGGGCACCCACATAGTTGATAGAAACCTCATGAGGATAACTCGCCACATATACCCTGGCGAACGACTTGTGTCTGAATGTCTACTGCGCACATAGACTAATGACCTCAGACGTAAGGCCAACAGGATCGCGACTATGTCGAGCGATCAATCATCTCCAAGCACGCCCTAACCCTCGTGCCCACTCGGGTATCCTCACGCTTTCTATCAACTATTCTATCAATCATATTTCATGCTTTTTTTCTAAATGACAGATCATATGCATATATCCAGTACGATAAGAAATCAATATATAACAGGAATTTAGGTGGAATAGGAATCAAGAGAAAAATGATGCAATGTAGTCTCCAACCATTTATCTAACACATGCATACTCCTGCTAGTCTATCACATGCGCACTCATAATAGAGATCATCCCGACATAAAACCATAACTATATAATCATCTCCAATCATCTTTATTTATCATCATCATACTCATATCCAAGATCAGCTTAATTACATGCATGATAAAAATATGCTCGATTGTAATCATCTCTAGATAAAGTCATATAATCATACTGGAGACCAAAACATGTATGTACATAATATATAATATAACCTAATTTGAGAAAAGGGATCTAGGGGATAAGACTACTCACCACCACTACAAATACCAAACAACCACTCGTTCACGTTGTTACGACAATGATCAAGCCTCGATAGCTAAGTCCACGGGATCCTGAATAGGGAGGTCGGGATCTGAAATTATTTAAGTAGTATGATGTTAGCCGTTTATCTGATTAAAATCCATTCATGTAATATATGATGATTTAGAAGGTTTTAGAATTTCTACTTATCTTTATTACTAGCTAGATTTTTAATTACAGATAAAAATAAAAATAAAAATAAAAAAATAGATGAAAACCTAACTATAATTATATCTTGATTAATTAAAGATTACTTTATAAAATAATAAATAAATACATAAGCCTAGTATTTTATTTGTTACAAAAATAACAATATATAATAAATTAATAGAATTACTTAAAATGTATATCATAAGAATATTATAATATAAATCTAATAATTATAATTTACAAATCTATCTATTAATCTAATATACATATAAGTAAATAAATAAATAAATAAAAGTATTACCTATATTTATGTGTAATAGTTTATAACCTAATTAATCATCAATAAACTTTAATTAACAATAATCATAATGATGAATATGTATTATTATTAAAATAAATAATGTCTAAATCCATTTGTATTAATTAAGACAGAAATACCTAAATAAATAAATAATAAAATTAAAAAGGATAATGGATCACTAGTACTAGTGCTGGGCCGAGCCCAGCACTGTTGTAGAAAAATAAGAAGAGAAGAAGCAGCTAAGGAAGAAGAAGAAGAAAAGAAGAAGGAAGAAGGAAGAAGGAAGAGGAAGAAGAGAAGAGAAGAAGGGAAGAAAGAGGAGGGAGGTGTGGACCCGGGCCGGCCGGGAGGGCACCGGCCGCTGGCGGCTCGGCTCCGACGAGACCCGAGCTCGAGCGAGAGAGAGAGAGAGAGAGAGAGAGAGAGAGAGAGATAGGAAGAGCTTCTCACCAACGCTGGCGGCTTTGGGAAGGTGGCGACGGGCCGACGTCAGCAACAAGGAGAGGAAGGAGTGCGAGAGAGTAGAGAGAGTGTAGAGTGAGAGAGTGACCGAGAGAGAGATAGATAGATAGAGAGAGATTTAAAGAGAGAGAGAGAATGCGGTGGAGGAGGGGTAGCGACGGCGCCGGGGCCCACCGCGGCCAGCTGGTATGCGAAGAATTGCTCCACCCTATACAACCAATCGATCGGATCGCCACCTTTGAACTTAGGAAATTCGAGACGCACGATTTGTCAATGGATGCCATTGTCTCGTTCCGGATCATGTCCAAGTCCTTATCTAACCGGAGGAGGATGCACCATGAATGGTTGATGATCCCTCCTTCGGATTTGATTAACTCGTCATGGTTCCGGGTTGTATTGCCTCGCCCACGGATCTTAATCTCTAAGGTGATCTCCATAGTGGTTCGCTCGTCGAATGGGTTCACCTGCAACTAGGCCTAGTGGAACCATCCTTGCTTGCCTCTGCCCATAGGGTGGTGGCAGCAGCGGCTCTTGTGGTTGCAAATTCTGAACCGGTGGCGATAGGTTCATGGAAGTGGACTCGCGTTGTGGGGTCGATGGTGCATTCCCGTTCGCCATGGCTTCCCTTGTCGCCCGTAATACCCGCATCATCTCAATCATCATCTGGTTGTTGATGGCCATTTGTTTGGAAAGAGATCCCAACACGACTTGAACACTAGGTTATTCCATATTCCGATTAGATCGAGCGGTTTTGCATGTGGAAGTCCCCACAACCGTTTCCCCCTCGTCTATTGAGAGAATCTCTTCTTCATCATCTCGTCGTGCAGCCATGGCGCTGGTTGTCATCATAGAAAGTGCGTATTCGAGGAACGGTGGCTCTGATACCAGCTTGATACGATTTCCCCTTTTAGGCTAAGGTTCGTGTAACACCCAACTCTAAACACATGCACGGCACGAGCCCACACGGCACGTGTGTAGCACCTGACCATTTGGTTAGACACTGACAATCAAATAAACCTAAAGTAACATCATAATTTTATCAACAACATCTAAGCTAAGAATAACTCAAGTTTAACTATCAATAGCATACAAATAGCCCTACATGGGCCCTACACAGGCCACAACACATCATCAAGAGCTTTTCAAAACTATATATACACAACGGTAGTATATACATAATTATACAAGTACAATGTCACCTGCTAAAATATAAGATACACTTTGGAGGATGTCCACTAGTACATCAGATAAGAAAACTCATCTAGCAGAAAACACTAACCACACTCTACTCCTCACTCACCGGCCAGACCTCTAAGGGAGTATCTTGCTCCTCTCGTTCACCTGAGTTTTTGGAAAGGAGAAAATAAGAGAGTCATGAGCAAAACGCTCAGTGAATAGATCTTACCTCGAATCAGTGATGCCAAACAGAGAGTAAATCATGTACTGGATAATATGAATCAGAAAGCAGCATGATGCCATGTATGAGCATATATATATGTATCCTCAATGACTTATATATGAATGAAATCAATTCTCATGAATGACCATATTATATTCCCAACCGAAACTATATAACATGATGAAATTACCATATAACATCACCGAATATAACACCATATCATGTATAACAATTATGATCCAATAATACTAGTTACATCAATGATGATGCATGATGCATGCCAATCACTAAATAATCGTATATGTCAGAAGCAGATATAATCCACATATCTCTCACTATCACAATCATCCATCTCAACTCTGAATATCATCCACCATGCTGGACTACGGTACCTGGCCCCAAACTCGATACACATCATGTCACAAGCTCAGAGCATACCCTGTCATACGCTAAGAGTATCTTTGGAGATAAATCATACCCTGCCATACGCTATGGGTATCTCTGTAGATAAATCATACCCTACCATACGCTAAGGGTATCTCAGAAGAAACTAATCATACCCTACCATACGCTAAGGGTATATCAATGATAGTTGTACCCTATCATACGCTAAGAGTACAACCATCAGCCATCACCATACTCTGCCATACGCTAAGAGTATGTCCAGTACCAGTCCGGACTAGATATCGTTCCAGTCATCACATCATATCACATTACATACACAACTATTGTCATGATTTTCTATACATGATAGATCATATGCAAATATCCAGTACTACAACAGATCATGCAACTTAGGAATTTAGGTGATGAAGAAGCCAAGAGAGAAATGATGCAATGTCGACTCCAACCATGTATCTAACACATGCATACTGCTGCTAGTCTAACACATGCATACTCATGATAGAGATCATCCCGACATAAAACCATAATAGTATAATCATCTCCAATTATCTCTATATATCACCAATGTACTCATATCCCAGATCAGCCTAATCAAATGCATGATAAAATATGCTTGACTGAAATCATCTCTATATAAAGTCATATAGTCATGCTGGAGGCCAAAACATACATGTACATAATATATAATATAACCTAATTTGAGAAAGGGATCTAGGGGATAAGACTACTCACTCCACTACAAATACCAAACCACCACTCGTTCACGCTGCTACGATAATGATCACGCCTCGATAGCTAAGTCCACGGGATCTTGAACAGGGGGGTCGGGATCTGAAATTATTTATAACAAATATGTCAGTCTTTCTATTAATTAAAATTAACCCGACAAAATGATAGTTTCTTGTTGTAATTATGTACTCTTCATTTCTATATTTGTTTTTGTTATTTATTAATCATAATTATATTATTTAATAGTGTATTTAAAATATATTTTATCTGTCTATTATTCTCTTTGATAATTAAGAAAATAAGAATTAAGTTACTGCAATTAATTACGTAAGAATATACATACATAACCCTAATAATTACTATTACCTACTTAGGATTAAAATAGTAATTTAAATTGCAGGTAGTTTGCTAAACATGATATAATTAGAACTATATACTAACTATGATATAATTATATTTAATTCGTATAACCTAAATACATTAAATTAACTAAGCTAAACTAATTGTGCATATATATATATAATTATATATAGTGCTCGGCTCAGCCCAGCACCATGCACAGCAAGGCGCTGCAAGGGTGCCCTTACAGGGTGTAGAGAGAAGGGAAGAAGGAGGAGGAGGAGAGGGAGAAGAAAGAGAAGAAGAAGAAGAAGAAGAAGAAGAAGAAGAAGAAAGAAGAAAGAAGAAAGAAGAAGAGGGTTGGGCCATGGGGGAGGGGTGCGGCCGCTAGTGGCCACTCAGCGGCCGGCCTCTCGCTGACGGCTCAATCCTCCGGCGGTCCCGAGAGGAAGCCGACAAAGAGAGAAAGAGAGATAAAGAGAGAGAGAGGTAGAGAGAGAGAGAGAGAGAGAGAGAGAAAGAGAAGGAGGGAAGCTCACCGGCGCTAGTGGAGGTGGCGGCGGCAGTGGGTAGAGAGAGAGAGTGTGTTTGAGAGAGAGAGAAAGAGAGAAAGGTAAGAAAGAACCCGAAAGAAAGAAAAGAGAGAGAGAGAGAGAGAGAGAGAGAGAGAGAGAGAGAGAAAGAAAATGGAGAGGTGGTGGGGAGTGAGGCTGCGGCAGTAGCGGCGGCGAGGGCCCACCTACATTTGACCTATTTTGTAATTCACATATTGTCTTTGAGGATTTTGTAATCCAACTACAGCTCTGCATAGTTTTAAGAAAATATTCGCAGTATATTCTACAGATATCTAAATAATATCAAACTAGTTGGATAAGATCTCTAACCTCCAGAACTACAATTTTGGTATTCATGACTTTTCCAGATTCAGAATCTATCTGTGACAAAATGAAGGATTAATCTAAGATGAATTAATTCGAGAAGATAAGGAAGACTAGTTTAGTTGGTTTGTTCAGGTTTTAACTTAGTTGTTGTTTTGTTAGGATTTGTTAGGGTTGTTTGGATTTGTTTAACTTTGTGAGTTCGTAGGGTGAGCCTCTATATATATGTGGAGGAAACCCTAATTGAAGTATGATGATGATAATGATTATTGGAATTGGCTTTAGCCTTACCTCCTTCTCTACTTGACTCTAGCCATTGGCGCCCTCTCCCACCTCTCTTCTTCCACCACCCAAGTCTTTGGACGGACTCTTCTAGCCTCTAACCTCCCTCTTCCATAACAACTTCTTCCCCTTCACTCCAAGAACTAAACCTAGCATACATCTAGCCATTGGACTACTATCAAGCTAGGATCTAAGTTTCAGAATCGTTGCGGATCGAATTATGTCAGTTCGTAACAACTGGTATTAGAGCCAATGTTCCTTGGACCATTATGGCTACCACAAGATCCAAGGCAGCTAAGCAAGTAAGTGATCAAGGCATGGAGATGGACCGCATGGCTATGTCAAGATCTCCATCCCCTCAGAATTCACAAGGACGGACAGAAGGCCCGCCTGATCTCGCGCAAACCCTAGTCCTTATGGCGCAAACATTGTTGGAGATTAAGGCTACCATTGTCGATAGGAATGAGTACCCTCCAAGGCACACCCCTGAGCATCATCGAAGATATGAAGAACCCCCCTTATCTAGAGAGAGGAATCGATGAGGATCGATCCTAGAGGCACCTTGGGTGCCGCATCGACTTACCTCCCTTGCACCCGAGGGAACCTATGGCCCCACATCTAGAGGAGGAGCCTTGGGATGAGTGAGAGGAGCCCCCACATCAGCCAAGGGTCCAACAATTAGAGCCGCTTCACCGAGGACGCGAGAACGGGCGCGACCAAATGCTACAACCTTACACCGTTCAAAACGATTTTCCTAAGTTCAGTGGTGGTGACTGATACACTTAGTTAGGAACTTTTTTTATTGTATTAGGTGCTTATTTTTATTAAAATAAAATTTCTTTAGGTTGCGTTCAAATGCAGGTGGAGTCGCGTTCGAACGTCCTTGTGAACGCCTTGTGAACGCCCACGTTCGAACACCTGTGTAGTGTTCTCAAATCCAGAGGAGGAGTTTTTTGAGTGCGTTCGAACGCGATCGATGGGAATCCTTTAGAATTAGGATTTCATATTATTTTAGGACTTGTTGGCTAGCCTCTATAAATATATGGATAGCAACCAACTTCATAATGCTATTGGATTATTGATTTCTGGCCTCCCATCTTCTCTCTAGACTCCTCCCTCCTCCCTCTTCACCATCCTTCGACCTCTACCATTGGCAAGGTTTCTCCTTACTTCTAATCTCCCTCGATTATTGAGCCACCCCTCTTCTTTGGGATCTCGACCACTTTGTTCTCTTGGTCTACTTTCCTTAATCACTTCCACAATCCACCATCATCTCCATACCCATCCATAACTCTAACATCCACTCCACCCGTCACCACCACCATCACCCACGTTATTCCGTATTTTTGTCCCTGCTATAGTTAGAATCTGTGAAGGGCGTAAATATGAAAGTTGTAGATTATGAAGTTATGGATCCAACCCAATTAGTTTTGTAATTTTATGACTACCAAAGCATATCTGATGAATATTTTCCTATGGTTGCGCGGGCTGCTTTCTGTAATAAATTCAGATCTTAATGAATTATTTCGTAGCTGATCTTTTGGTTCCAGATCCTATCAATTTGGTATTAGAGCATATCAATTTGGTATCAGTGCATATTAAATTGGTATCAGAGCATATTAAATTGGTATCAGAGCAGGTGAACCTTAGACCTCCATTAATGGTTGAAATAAGGAATATGACATCAACAAGGAGACCTATAGAGAGCACACCGACAAGGGAGGACTCAATGCACGATGAAACTAAGCGTGAGGCCGATTCCTTTGGAGTGACCACGGTAGGATCGAATCAACCAACGTCCATGGGTTCGCATATGGATGAACTAAGAGGCATGTTCTAAATACTGTTGCATAGAGTTGACAATATATAAAAGGATCACAATGAATTCAATGAATATGTCGTGAATCGATTGGGTTCGTCATCTCCTTAACGATGAACGGAGTTTCAAGAAGGACTAGCGGTGGGACCCCATAGAACCGATACCCCATAGGTCTAGGTGCGTCATATGAGTGTCAATGATCTCCTCTTACCTATGCCTACACATCATCCTCTACCTCCGTTACAAAACCCAAGACCGACGGTGGTGGAACCCGAGAGGCATGCGGCACCGGTGCGCTTCGTCGATGAGGAGGATTGACACTATGAGAATGAGGTTGATCCCTATGGAGTTGGTAATGGACGTGCTCGAGGATTTAGAGAAGGTGATCAACATGCACAAAGGTTTAGACCTGAACTAAGGATCTTTCGCAAATCCGACAACGCTATTCGGGGGAGAACTGCACGTTTGGACTTTTCAAAATTCCAAGGCGGTGATCCAAAAGATTGGGTTATTTTAATTTGAACAATATATTGATTGTCAAGGTACAATGGAAGATGCAAAGGTCCAAATAGCAAGCTTTCACCTCTAAAGAATGGCATTGCATTGGTATAGATCGGTTATTCGTGGTGGTGGATTTACCGGATGGGCTGATTTTTGTAGGAGGATTATATGCAGATTTGGGACAATGGCATATGAAGATTTTGCTGCCGCATAAAGCAAGATGGTTTAAAGGACTATCGTATTGAAGTACCAAGCTGAGTTTGAAAGAGTTAGTAATTGTTGTGAGCCATCGTGGCCCGAACGTACATTATGAGCCATCGTGGCCCGAATTGTTATGAGCCACCGTGGCCAAGCGGATGTTCATGCTCTATGTCGTACTACTCTTGAGGAGGCCTTTGAGAAGGCCGTAAGGATGCAACAAAAGCATAGGGCTTTAAGGATGGCAGCGAAACATAATTGGGGCAACCGAGAAGGGCGGTTTGCATCTAAAACGCCGATTGGAAATTCTATAATTTCAAAAATAGCAGCTACGACTACTAGACCATGACCACATTTGAGACCTTTTTTCGACGTTAAAGGAGGCACAAGACCCCTTGTTTGAATTTTCACACCTGCCCAGGTGGAGGAGCGAAGAGCGAAGGGCCTTTGCTTTCGATGTGATGAGCGTTCATCGGTGTTCTAAACCGATCGGGAGTGTGATGCTTATCAACAGTCCTAAGGAGGGTGATGATATTGATGATGGAGAGTGTCTAGAGGAGACTCATGAGGAGACTGTGGAGGAGGGTGTGGAGAAAGATATCCAAGCTGAAATATCGATGCATGCATATTCGGGTACTTCCGCACCGATGACGTTACGGGTAGACAGACTCATTAGAAAGCATTGTGTACACATCCTCATCGATTCGAGGAGTACACACAAATTTCTAGGCGAGAGGCTAGTGAGGAGATTGGGTTTGGATGCCGAACCAACTACAGGGTTTGACGTTGCTATTGGAGACGACACAAAACTTAGGGCAGAGAGGTTGTGTCGCCGAGTCGGTATATGGGTGCAAGGACACAACATCATTGTGGAGTTATATTCCTTGGTGCTCAGTGGTAAAGAGTTTGGGACCCATCACATTTGATTTTTGGAGCATGTGGATGAAATATAAATAAGGAAACAAAGATGTGCGGCTTGATGGTGTTCAGACTTCACCGATTCCTTCGATGCAGCCTATGGTGGGGCTGCCTTGTGCAATATGATTTGGCCTATCTTCTTCAATTAGGACCAGTAGGAGATGAGCCTCAAACGAGTTCAGGTACTCCCATTGAATTGTCTAATTTATTAGATAAGTTTTCTGGATTATTTGAGGAGCCGTAGGAGTTGCCACCGAGGAGAGCGACGGACCATCGTATAGAGATTGTACTTGAGCCTGTATCGGCGAACGTGAGGCCATATCGGTATCCACATGTGAAAAAAGAGGTTATCTCAAAGATAGTAGCCGAGATGTTGGAGCAAGGCCTCATACAACCAAGTCATAGCTCATACTCATCCCCTATGCTTTTGGTGCGAAAAAATGATGGAAATATGGCATTTTTGTGTCGACTATCGAGCACTAAACGTTATTACCGTCAATGATCGGTATCCTATTCCAATTATTGAGAAGTTGCTAGATGAGCTTGTAGGAGCGACTATATTTAGTAAGTTTGACTTGAGGGCCGGGTATCATCAAATTAGAGTTCACCCGACTGAAATGCACAAAACTGCATTTCGGACTCCGGATGGGTATTACGATTTCCAAGTGATGCCTTTTGGTCTCACCAATGCTCCAACTACCTTTCAAGGCCTCATGAATAATATATTTAGGCCTCTCTTGTGAAGGTATGTCTTGATATTTTTTGACGATATTTTGGTGAATAGCAGGACTGAATTGGAGCATTGGCGGCACTTGGGTGCTGAATTTGTTGGAGCAAAACTAATTGAAGATTAAGAAGTCCAAGTGCCTATGGGGAGTACCAAAGGTGGAGTATTTAGGCCACATCATTTCAGCGGATGTTGTAGCAGCGGATCCACAAAAGGTTGCATGTATGACCGCTAGGCCTATTCCTACTACTCCCACTAGATTGAGAGGATTTTTGAGGTTGACTAGTTATTATTGTCGCTTTATCGCCGGATATGGCAAGATCGCTGCTCCTCTCACTTCTTTATTGAAGAAGGATTCTTTTAGATGGACGGAAGAAGCCACTTCAGCCTTTGAAAAATTGAAAACAGTAATTACGACGGCACCTGTTCTAGCGTTACCGACTTCACCAAAGAATTCATTGTTGAATGTGATGCGACGGGTATTGGCATAGGAGCTGTACAAATACAAGAAGGACGTCCCATTGTCTATCTTAGCAAGGCTTTATTGCAAAAATCTCAACAATTATCGACTTATGAGAGAGAGATGTTCGCGCAATTCTGCATACGGTGACAAAGTGGAAGCCTTATTTGATCGGTAGACGATTCATTATCCGAACCGATCAAAGAAGCCTTCTATATTTTATGGGACAGCGCATACACACTCTAGTATGGCAGCAATGGCTCACAAAATTGCTGGGGTATGATTATGAAATTCAATACAAGAAAAAAACGGAAAATAGAACAGCGGATGCACTATCGCGCTAACCCGATACCGCCGAGCTTGCAGCCTATTCATCTCCTACCTTTCCCTTCCTTGACGAGCTGAGGTATGCATGTACATCTCACCCATATATTTTGAGATTATTGTAAGAGGTGATGGATGATCCGGAACGCCATTCTGAGTTGGAGAATCGAGGCGGTTTACTGCTGGACCGCAGATGCATTCGAGTGTCCGCAAATGATGGATTATGGAAAAAATTGTTGGAGCACTTTCACCAAACTCTAGTGGCTGGGCATGAAGGTGCCTTGAGGACTTATAGAAGGATATCTCAGAGTTGCACGTGGCCAGGATTGAGATAGGATGTGAGGAGTTTTGTCCGTGCTTGCGAAGTCTATCAAAGGGCTAAAGCAACCACTTTGAAACCGACCGGATTACTACAGCCTTTACCTATACCAAATCGTGTTTGGGAGGATATTTCTATGGACTTAATAGAGGGTCTTCCGCTGGTATGTGGTTATTCTGTTATCTTTGTGGTGGTTGACAGATTGAGCAAGTATGTGCACTTTTCGGCATTGTCACATTCGTTTTCAGCCAAGACGGTGGTTGAAATTTTTGTTAGAGATATTGCTCGATTACATGGCATGCCAAGCACGATTGTCTCGGATCGTGATCGTGTATTTATGAGCAACTTTTGGATTGAGTTTTTCAGATTGCAGGGGACTCGATTAAACTTCAGTTCAGCCTACCATTCACAGACGGATGGCCAAACCAAGATGGTTAATTGAGGCATTGAGTAGTATTTGAGGTGCTTTATTGGAGAGATGTTGAGACGATGGTTGGAGTTCTTACCATGGGAAGAGTGGTCTTATAACACCGCCTACCACAGCAGCATTGACATGACTTCATTTGAGATGGTGTATGGACACACGGCTCCAACTTTACGTGCTTATGATCTAGTGGCATCGGTAGATAGGACGGAGGTGGACTTAGCATTAATGGATAGAGGCGCCACATTGAGGAGGTTGCGGGCTCATCTTAAACTTGCTCAAAACTGCATGAAACAAGTTTATGATCGTAGCTATCAGGAGTAGGAGTTCGACATCGGTAGTTGGGTGTTTGTGAGGGTGCAACCGTATCGACAGGTGACCCTACGTCTGATGCGAAACCAAAAGTTAGCACATTAATACTTTGGTCCGTTTTGGGTGTTGGAGCGTATTGGTCCGGTTCTATATCGTTCGGAGCTGCCAGAGGGGTCGAGAGTGTACCCTGTCTTTCATGTTTCATTGTTGAGATAGCACATTGGAGATCATGAGATTGTTGGATCGGTTCTACTGGAGCCATTGGAGGAGATAGAGATCGTAGAGCCAGTTTGAGTACTTGCTAGACACCGACGACGACATGGTACCAGATTGGAGATGGAGATTCTAGTTGAGTGGCTTGGCAAGGCATCTGATGAGGCAACATGGGAGTTGGAGACTAATATCTTGGAGCGTTTCCCTGACTTTTCACCTTAAAGGCAAGGTGGGGGAAGCGTGGTGGGCTGATATACTTAGTTAGGATTTTTTCTTATTGCATTAGGTATTTATGTTTATCAAAATAAAATTCCTGTAGGTTGCGTTTGAACGTAGGTGGAGTCACGTTCGAACGCCCTTGTCAACGCCCGCATTCGAACGCTTGTGTCGCGTTTGCAAATCCAGAGAACGCGATCGAGCGCGTTCGAAAGTGATCGATAGGAATCCTCTAGAATTAGGGTTTCATATTGTTTTAGGACTTGTTGGCTAGCCTCTATAAATATGTGGATGACAACCAACTTCATAATGCTATCGGATTCTCGATTTCTTACCTCCTATCTTCTCTCTAGACTCCTCCCTCCTCCCTCTTCACCATCCTTCCACCTCTATCGTTGGCAAGATTTCTTCTCGCTTCTAATCTCCGTCCACTATCAAGCCACCCCTCTTCTTTGGGATCTCGACCACTTTGTTCCCTTTGTCTACTTCTGTAACGCCCTCGCCCAGCAAGGGCACATGCACGCACACGAGCCCACACAACACGCACGGCGCATGCGACAGGACAGGCGGGGCCCGTCACGCACAAATACTCTCCTGTGCACATACAATCATGACATTATCAAATAAAACCTGCTAACCTATCCAAGATCATATAATCCATCACCAAATATATCATACTATCAACCAAATAAACTTGTTAACATATGAATATCCAAGTCCATAATAATATATACTAGACCACTATATAACCTAGTAGGGCCCACACAGGCCACAACAAACCATCAAGATACAACTAAACAGCTGATACACGAGTGCTCTATAATCTGACATGTACTATACAAATCATCATCTGATACAATAAGGTACAAATATAACAAACAACGATATAACTCAATGTCTGATTAAACTATCTTCTATACCGTCTCGCATCAATAGCTCACCTCATCATCACTCTAAAATATCTTCTCAAGATATCTCAAGTCGCTATCACGTACCACATATCTGAGGGGTTAGAAAAAAAATAAAGAGAGTCATGAGCAAAAGGCTCAGTGAATAGACTTTACCCCGAATCAGTGATGCCAAACAGAGAGTAAATCATGTATTGGATAATATGAATCAGAAAGAGCATCATGTCATGAATGAGTATATGAATGACTGATGTATCTACACTCATGTCATGATATCAAATATATATCACTCGATAATCAGGTAATGACTTCGCCAATAATATATAGATGAAAAGTAGATAACACATAACCAATGAGTAAACAAATCTTCATATCATACTATCATCATAACTCTCTCTAGAGTAAAGTAGATAACACGTCATCTGATAAAAGTATATAATCCTCGACAATGAGTAAACATCTTCATATCATACTATCATCATAACTCTCTCTACACATGATGCATGCCGACCATGACCATGTCATGATATCAAATGCAACCATATATGATGTATATTGATCACTCGATAATCAGGTAATCAGATGATAATGAAATCATATGCATTTCTTAACATCTCAGTCATCAATGTCATCTCTATATGTCATCATCATACTAGACCACTGTGCATAGTCAACACCTGGTACCCGGTCTCAACATTATGCCCGAAGGCTCAGAGCATACTTCGCCACCCGCAAGAGTATCTCAAATATAACCATACCCCGTCACCCGCTAGGGTATCAACATCCATCCAAACCGGGCACCCTTCTAGCTGATAGAAGTCTCATGAGGATAACTCGTCACATATGCCACAGCGAACGGCATGTGTCCGAATGTCTGCTGCGCACACAGACTAATGACCTCAAACGTAAGGCCAATAGGATCGCGACTATGTTGAGCGATCAATCATCCACCAAGCGCGTCCTAACCTTCGCACCCACTCGGGTATCCTCACGCTTTCTATCAACTATTCTATCAATCACATTTCATGCTTTCCTTCTAAATGATAGATCATACATATATATCCAGTACGATAACAAATTAATGCATGATAGGAATTTATGTGGAATAGGAATCAAGAGAAAATAATGCAATGTAGTCTCCAACCATGTAATCAACACATGCATACTCATACTAATCTATTACATGCATACCCATGCTACAGATCAGCTGGACATAATCTTACAACAGTATAATCATCTCTCATCATCTCTATTGATCATCATCATACTCATATTTAAGATCAGCCTAATTATATGCATGATAAAAATATGCTCAACTGTAATAATCTCTAGATGGAGTCATATAATCATGCTGGAGGCCAAAACATGCATATACATAATATATAATATAACCTAATTTGAGAAAGAGATCTAAGGGATAAGACTACTCACCATCTGATCATAAGACACAAACCACGCATCTCTCACGTCTGTTAGTAAACCAAGTGACACTTATCGCTAGCAAGGTCCACGAGGTCTCAAATAAGGGGGTTCGGGATCTGAAAATATTTAAGTAGCATGAAGTTAGTAGTTTATCTAATTAGAATTAATTCAAGTAAAATATAACTGTTTATTAGGTTTAGAATCACTTCTCTTTTATTTTTGATTACATAACTAGGTCTATAGTATTGATACGATTCAAATACTATAATTATATTATTATCATAAAATGTTAGTTATAACATAAGGAGAAGAGGTATGTTTCTTTTTATATAAGAGTATTTCTAAATAAAATAAAAGGCTAAATAACTATAAGTACAGGCAAAGTCTAATTATAATTAATTTTATAATTCATACACCATCTTGACTAATTAGGGACAATGTAGTCTTTACTCGATAAAATAATAAATAAATAACTAAGTAAGTCGAGTATTTTATTTGTTACAAAATAACACTATATAATAAATTAATAGAATTACTTAAAATGTATATCATAAGAATATTAGAATATAAATCTAATAATTATAATTCACAAATCTATCTATTAATCTAATATACATATAAGTAAATAAATAAATTAATATAAGTATTACCTATATTCATGTGTAATAGTTTATAACCTAATTAATCATTAATTAATTATAATTAACAATAATCATATTGATGAATATATATTATTATTAAATTAAATAATGCCTAAATTTATTTGTATTAATTAAAATAGAAATACCTAAACAAATAAATAATAAAATAAAAAAGGATTACTAGTACTAGTGCTGGGGTTGGTCTAGCACTAGCCTGCTACAGTGATCGACCGAGCCCAGCACTGTTGCAGAAAAACAAGAAGTGAAGAAGTAGCTGGGGAAGAAGAAGAAGAAGAAAGGAAAAAGAAAGAAAGAAGAAGAAGAAGAGAAGAGAAGAGAAGAGAAGAAGAGAAGACAGAGAGGAGGGGAGAAAGGGGTTTGCGAACCCGAGCCAGCGGGAAGGGCATCGGCCGCTGGTGGCCATCCAATGGCCGGCCTCTCACCGGCGGCTCGGCTTCGGCGAGTTCGAGCCCAAGGGCAAGAGAAGGAGAGCTAAAGAGAGAGAGAGAGAGAGAAAGAGAGGGAAAGAGAGAGAGGCTTACCCTGGTGGTGGCAGGCCGGCGGCGGCACGAGGGAAAAGAGAGAAAAAGTTAGAGAGAGAGGGAAAAGAAGAGAGAAGAAGAGAGAGAATGAGAAAGAGCTCATCGGCGCTCGCGAAGATGGTGGCGAGAGCAAGAGAGAGAGAGAGAGAGAGAGAGAGAACCGAGAGAGCGCGAGAGCGAGAGAGAGAAAGATATAGAGGGAGAGAGAGAGGCGGTGGGAGGGAGGCCATGGCAGTGGCTGCGGGGTCCATTGCGCCAGCTGGCCCGGCTAGGTTGGCTGGGCCGGCGCTTGGGGTGCGTGGCGCGCTCCCCTCCTACCATTGCATGGCACGAGGCTAGCTACAATGTGGCTAGCCACGTCGTGCCATGAAATTAGTTTTTTTTTTTTGGATTGGGTTGTTACAACTTCCTTTAATCACTTCCACAATCCACCCTTATCTCTATACCCATCCATAACCCTAACATCCACTCCACCAGTCACCACCACTATCACCCACGTATTTTATATTTTTGTCCCTACTACAATTCGAATCTGCGAAGGGTATAAATACAAAATTTGTAGATTAGGAAGTTACGGATCCAACCTAATTGGTTTCATAATTTTCTGACTACCGAAGAATATCGAACGAATATTTTCCCATAGTTACGCAGATTATTTTCTACAAGAAATTCAGATCTTAAGGAATTATTCCGTAGCCGATCTTTCGGTTCCAAATCCTATCAATTTAGTATCAGAGCATATCAGTGACCCGTTGGATTGGATTTATAGGGTAGAGCAATTCTTCAGTTATCAAGGGGCACTTAATCACCAAAAGGTGTTTCTAGCCTCATTCCACATTGAAGATGTAGTGGTGAGATGGTATCAAGCAACGCATCACTCACTCCCCTTCGCCACTTGGGAGGAGTTCGCTAATGCGCTTTCTGTGCGTTTTGGACCTTCCGAAAATATTTCCAAGCCACCTTGACGAAACTAACCCAAAAGACTATTGTAAGAGCCTATCAAGAGGAGTTCAAAAAAATCAACAATAGAGTCCACGAGTGGTCGGACTCAGTTCTCAAAAGTACTTTCATCTCTGGGCTTCGTCGTGATATCCAAGTAGAAGTCAAAGCTACTCGTCCTACCACCTTTCTCTGCGGCACAAATGATGGAGGAAAAGATACAAGAATTGAAGGCAATACACCAACCAAAGTGGACCACATTGGAGTCAACAACCATGGAGCAAATGCCATTGAGCAACCCGAGATCGCCAACCTCAGGTGTGCCATATTCGGGAAAGACTCGGCCAAATCCAAGCAGGCCAGCCCCACCTCAAACCAGGCCAGACCCTAAGGACCAACCAAGGTTGAGAGGTTGACGCCTCCTACTAGCGAACATTGAAGATCGGCGTTCGAAAGGTCTATGCTTCTATTGTGATGAGCGCTTTGTACCGGGCAATAAATATGCCAAACAGCCTGCTGCCATTATGCTCATGGAGAAGATAATCAAAGATGATCCAGAGGGCGACATGGAGGACCAATCGTGGGAAGAGCATGGACAAACCGAAAAGGATGCACACTCGAAAAATCAAGTACATAAGGTTTGGGAATCACCATGGACACCTTGAGGACAAGGTGGTCAGAAAGGTGGTGGATTAATGTGAACCGGGTCAGATCGGATCACATCAAAAGGAGATTGGGCTCAATGGATTGAGTGTAATTTTCTTATTTGGTTATTTGGTTTAGTTAGAGTTTTAGTAGGTTAGGATTTTATTTAATTAGCTAAATCCAACTCTACGCAGTTTTGAGAAAATATTCGCAGAATATTATACAGATATCCGAATAATATCAAACCAATTAGATAAGATCGCTAACCTCCAAATCTACAACTTTTGTATTGACGACTTCCAAATTCAGAATCTATGTGCGATGAAATGAAGGATTAATCCGAGATGAATTAATCTAAGAAGATAAGGAAGACTAGTTTAGTTAGTTTGTGTGGATTTTAACTTAGTTGCTATTTTGTTAGGATTTGTTAGGGTTGTTTGGAGTTGTTTAACTTAGTGAGGAGTTCCTAGGGTGAGCCTCTATATATATGTGGAGGAAACCCTAATTGAAGTATGATGATGATGATGATGATTGGAATTGGCTTTAGCCTTATCTCCTTCTCTACTTGACTCTAGCTATTGACGCCATCTCCCACCGCCTAAGTCTTTGGACGGCCTCTTCCAGCCTCTAATCTCTCTCTTCCACAATAACTTCTTCCCTTTCACCCCAAGAACTAAACCTAGCATACATCTAGCCATTGGAGGGCTATCAAGCTAGGATTTAAGTTTCAGAACCGTTGCAGATCGGATTAGGCTAGTTCGTAACAAGGAATTACCTTAGTTTGCCAAAGATGTCAACTTTAGGCCATTGCTGTGGCATATGTTAGGCAGTTCTGTTTATAACACTTAGTATCCATAAAAAAAGGGGAGTAACAAATAAGGGGAGTAGAAAAGTGCAATGAAAATAATAGAAGAGGAAAAATGTGGGTCTTTTATGGAAGATGGAATTAGGTGTCTACCTCATCATTGCCCTCTTATTGGATTTCTATGTGAGATGCACACGGGCCATGTAGAGAAGAGAAGAGTCAAAGTGATAGCCCACGGAACGATTCCTTCAAGATATGGATTTATTGTAGGAATTAGTCTGCGCAATCGAAGGAAAATATTCACCAAATATTCTCCTATAGTAAGAAAATTACGAAACTAAGTGGAATCGATCTATAACTCCCTGTATTTACACCCTTCGCATATTTGAATTACAACTAGGACAAAAACATGATATAGTGTGGATGATGGTGGTGGTGACGGGTGGAATGAATGTTAGGGTTATGGATGATAATGGAGATGAGGGTGGATGGTGGATGTTGTGAAGTGGTCGAGATCCCAAGAAAAATGGAGAACTCGATAGACGAGAGAGATTAGAAGTTAGGAGAGACCTTGCCAATGGTAAGGGTGGTAGGTTGGTGAAGAGGGAGGAGGGAGATTAGGGTAGAGAAGATAGAGAGAAAATAGGAGGCAAGAAACCAATAATCCAATAGCATAATAATTTTGGCTGCCATCCACACCTTTATAGAGGCTAGCCAATAAGCCAAAATAATAATTATTAACTCTAAATCTAGTGGACTCCCACCGATCGCATTTAAACGCGCTCGATCGTATTCAAACGTGCAAAAGGCGTTCTTTGTCGATGTGAACGCGATGCAGGCATTCAAATGCTGCATTCGAACACGCATTTCACGTTCTCTATTTTTGCAAACCTGATGCAAGCGTTCGCAAGCTGTTCAAATGCGCCCCAATCGTATTCGAACGTGACTTATAGAAAATTTATTTAATAAAAATAAATAATTAATACAATAAGAAAAGACTCTAACTAAGTGTATCAGCCCCACGCTTCCCCCACCTTGTCCTCAAAGTGTAAAGTCGGGGAAATGCTCCAAGATATTAGTCTCCAACTCCCATGTTGTCTCATTAGATGGCTTGCCAAGCTACTCGACTAGAATCTCCATCTCTAATCTGGTACCATGACGTCGTCGACGCCTAGTAAGTACACGAATAGGGTCCATGATCTCTATCTACTCCAATGACTCCAGTAGAAGTAGAACTGATTCAACGACCTCATGATCTCCAATCCGCTCTCTTATAATGCTTTAAAGGAATATGTCATGAACCGATCAACTTCGTCATCTCCTCGATGAATATCAGTGCTTTAAGAAGGACCAGTAGTGGGACCACATCAAACTGATACCCCACAGGTCCAGGTGCGATATGTTAATGTCAATGATCCTCTTTAACCTATTCCTACACATCATCCCCCACCTTCGATACACAACTCAAGACCGCCGGTGGTGGAACTCGAGAGGCGTGCAGCACCGGTGCGCTTCATCAATGAAGAGGATTGGCACTTAGAGAATGATATTGATCCCTTTGGAGATGGTGATGGACATGCTCGAGGATTTAGAGAAGGAGATCAACAAGCACAAAGGTTCATACCTGAACCAAGGATCTTTCGCGAACCCGACAATACTATCTGAGGGGGAACCGGACATTTGGACTTCCCAAATTTCCAAGACGGTAATCCGACGGATTAGGTGTTTCAAGTTGAACAATACTTTGATTGTCAAGGGACAGCGAACGACACAAAGGTCCAGATGGCAAGCTTTCACCTCCAAGGAACGACATTGCATTGGTATAGATCGGCTATTCGTGGAGAATTTACTGATTGGGCTGACTTTTGTAGGAGGATTACTTGCAGATTTGGGACAGCGGCCTATGAAGATTTTGCTGCCACTTTAAGCAAGATGGTTCAGAAGACGAATTTGAAAGAGTTAGTAGTCATTGTGAGCCACCTTGGCCCGAACCGACATTGATGAGCACATTCATTTTAGGGCTATGGGATGAGATACAAGCGGATGTTCTTGCTCTTTATCCTACCATACTTGAGGAGGCCTTTGAAAAGGCTGTGAGGATGGAGCAAAAGCATAAGGCTCTCAAGATGGCAGCAAAAAAAGTTGGGGCATTCAAGATGGGTGATTTGCTCCTAGAACGTCTGCTGGAAATTCTACAGGTTTAAAAACAGCGGTTGTTAGTACTAGACCACGACCACGTTTGAGACATTCTTCTGATGTTAAAGGAGGCACAAGACTCCCATTTCGAACACTCACACTTGCCCAGGTGGAGGAGCGAAGAGCGAAGGACCTTTGCTTTTAATGTGATGAAAATTTCAACCCCAGTCATCGATGTTCCAAACTGTTTGGGAATGTGATGCTCATCAATGGTCTCAAGGAGGATGACGAGGTTGTTGATGATGGAGAGTATTCAGAGGAGGTCCATGAGGAGGCCATTGAGGATGGCGCGGAGGAAGATATCCAAGCTGAAATATCGATGCATGCGTATTCGGGTACTTCCGTGCCGAGGACGTTACGGGTAGACAGACTCGTTAGAAAACATTGTGTGCACATCCTCGTCGATTCTGGGAGTACACACAACTTTCTAGATAAGAGATTAGTGAGGGGATTGGCCTTGGATGCTAAATTGACCACGGAGTTTGACGTTGCTATTGGAGACGGCACGAAGCTTAAGGCGGAGAGCTTGTGTCGCTAGGTCGGTATACGGGTGCAAAGACACGATATCATTATGGACTTTTATCCATTGGCACTACGAGGAGCAGATATTATCCTTAGCAATTAGTGGTTATAAAGTTTGGGACCCGCCACTTTTGATTTCCGGAGTATGTAGATGAAATTTAAGAAATGAAACAAAGATGTGCGGCTTGATGGCGTTCGGTCTCCGTCAATTCCAATGATGCAACTGATGGTGGGGCAACCTTGTGCGAGTGATTTGGCCTATTTTCTTCAGTTATGACAAGTAGGAGATGAGGCTCTAATGAGTCCAGGTACTATAATTGATTTATCTAATTTATTAGATAAATTTGATGGACTATTTGAGGAGCCAAAGGATTTGCTACTAAGGCGAATGACAGACCATCGCATAGAGATTGTGCCTGGGGCTGCATCGACGAACGTGAAACCATATCGGTATCCACATGTGCAAAAGAAAGCTATCTCTAAGATGGTAGCCGAGATGTTGGAGCAAGGCCTCATATAACCAAGTTATAGCTCTTACTCATCGCTTGTGCTATTAGTGTGAAAGAAGGACGGGACATGACATTTTTGTGCCGACTACTGGACGCTAAATGCTATCATCGTTAAGGATCGGTATCTCATTTTGATCATAGAGGAGCTGCTAATGAGCTTGCAGGGGTGACCATAATCAACAAGCTTGATTTGAGTGTCGGGTATCATCAAATTATAGTTCACCTGGCGGATGTGTACAAAACTGCATTTCGGACTCCGGATGGGTACTATGAGTTTCGAGTGATGCCCTTTGGTCTTACCAATGCTCCAACTATTTTTCAAGGCCTCATAAATGATATTTTTCGATCTCTAATTGCGAAGGTATGTCTTGGTATTATTTGACGATATTTTGGTATATAGTAGGATTGAAATACAACATTAATGGCATTTGGAGGATGTGCTGAATTTGTTGAAGCAAAACTAGCTGAATATTAAGAACACTAAGTGCCAATAGAGAGTACCAAAAGTTGAGTAGTTAGACCACATCATCAGAGTGAAATGAGTGGTGGCGGATCCTCAAAAGGTGGCGTGCATGACCGCTTGGTCGATCCCTACTTCCACCATAGGATTGCGAGGATTCTTGGGGCTAACCGGGTATTATCGCCACTTCATCGCTGGGTATGGCAAGATTGTGGCTCCTCTCACTTTTTTGCTGACGAAGGACTCTTTTAGATGGACGGATGAAGCCACTACAGCCTTTGAAAAACTAAAAATAACAATGACAATTGGGGCTATTCTAGCTCTACTGGACTTCACCAAAGAGTTCGTTATGTAATGTGATGCGTCGAAAGTGGGCATAGGAGTTGTAGTAAGCAAGAAGGACGTCCTATAGCCTTTCTTAGCAAGGCTTTATCACAAAAATCTTAGCAATTATCAATCTATAAGAGAGAGATGTTAGCAATTCTGCATGCGGTGACAAAGTGGAGGCCTTATTTGATTGGTAGGCGATTCATTATCTAAACCGATCAAAGGAGCCTTCAATATTTTATAGGACAGCGTATTCACATTTTGGCACAGTAGAGATGGGTCATAAAATTGCTGGGGTATGATTATGAAATTCAATACAAGAAAAAAATAGAAAATAGAGCAGTAGATGAATTATCACGCCAACCTGATACCGCCAAGCTCACAGCCTTTTCTTCTCCTATTTTTCTTTTTCTTGATGAGCTAAGGTATGCATGTACATCTGACACAACTATTTTGAGATTGTTACAGGAGGTATTGGATGATCCAGAGCACCATCCAGAGTTGGAGAATCGAGGCGGTTTGCTGCTGGACCGCCGGTGCATTCGGGTGTCCGTAAATGATGGATTGCAGCAGAAATTGTTGGAGCACTTCCACCAAACTCTAGAGGCTGGTTATGAGGGTGTCTTGAGGACTTATAAGAGGATATCACAGAGCTGCACGTAGCTAAGACTGAGGTGAGATGTGAGGAGTTTTGTCCGTGCTTGCAAAGTCTGTCAAAGGGCTAAGGCAACCACATTAAAACCGGGTAGATGAACTTTAGCCTTTATCGATACTAGACCGTGTTTAAGAAGACATTTCTATGGATTTCATAGAAGGTCTTTCGCTGGTACGTAGTTATTTTGTTATTTTTGTGGTGGTTGATAGATTGAGCAAGTCTGCACACTTTTCTGCATTGTCACATCCCTTTTCAGCCAAGTTAGTGGTTGAAATTTTTGTTAGAGATGTTGCTCACTTGCATGGCATGCCACGTACGATTGTCTTCAATCGTGATCGTGTATTTATGAACGACTTTCGGATGGAGTTTTTCAGATTGCAGCGACGCCAAACTAAGGTGGTCAATCGAAGCATTAAGCAGTACTTGTGGTGCTTTGTTGGAGAGATGTCGAGATGATGGTTGGAATCTTACCATGAGCGGAGTGGTCTTATAATATCGCCCACCACAGCAGCATTGGCGTGACTCTGTTCAAGATGGTGTATAGGCGCACGGCTTCGACATTACACGCTTATGACCTAGTGGCATTTGCAGATCGGACGAAGGTGGACTTAGCTTTGATGGATGGAGACGCCACATTGAGGAGGTTGCGTGCCCATCTTAAACTTGCTGAAAACCGCATGAAGCAAGTTTATGATCGTAGCTATCAGGAGTAGGAGTTCGACATTGGCAGTTGGGTATTCGTGAGGGTGCAACTGTATTGACAGGTGACCTTGCATCTGATGTGAAACCAGAAGTTAGCACATCGATACTTTGGTTCGTTTCGGGTGTTAGAGCGTATTAGTCTGGTTGCATATCGTTTGGAGCTGCCGGAAGGGTCGAGAGTATATCCTATCTTCCATGTTTCATTGTTGAGTGAGTAGATTGGTGATCATCTGGTCATTGGATCAGTTCTATCGAAGCCATTGGAGGAGACAGAGATCGTAGAGCTAGTTTATGTACTTGCTAGGCATCGACGATGTTATGGTACCAGATTAGAGATGGACGTCCTAGTTGAGTGGCTTGGCAAGCCATCCAACGAGGCAACATGAGAGTTGGAGATGGACATCTTTGAGCGTTTCCCTGACTTTGTACCTTGAGGACAAGGTGGGGGAAGCGTGGCGGGCTGATACACCTTGTTAGAGTCTTTTCTTATTGTATTAGTTATTTATTTTCATTAATAAATTTTCTGTAGGTCGCGTTTGAATATGGAAGGCGGCGCATTCAAACGCCTGCATCAGTTTGCAAAAACAAAGAATGCGAAAAGTGCGATCAAACGTGGTTGGGCGCATTTGAATGCCCACGTGCGAATGCTTACATTAGTTCGCATCCATAGAGAATGTCTTTTGTGCGTTCGAACGCGGTCAGGCGCATTCGAACACGATCGGCGGGAGTCTATTAGAATTAAGGTTAATAATTATTATTTTGGCTTGTTAGCTCTAGCCTCTATAAAGGTGTGGATAGTAGCCAAAATCATTATGCTTAATGAATATTGGTTTCTTTCCTCCTATATCCTCTTTCTAGTCTCTCTATTCTATCTCTCTCCTCCCTCTTCACCAACCAGCTACCTCTATTGTTAGCAAAGTCTTATCTAACTTCTAAACTCTCTCGCCTATCGAGTCCTCTCTCCTCGGGATCTCAAACACTTCTTCATCTTCGTCTTTATTCCTTAAACTACGTCAACCGTCCATCCTCATCTTTATTATCATCTATAACCCTAACATCCACTACACCCGTCACTACCACCTTCATCCCCACTCTATCGTGTTTCCGTACCAGTTGCAGTTCCAATCTGTGAAGGGCGTAAATACAAAAATCATAGATTAGGAAGTTATGGATTGATCAAACTTGGTTTCGTAATTTTCTAACTACGGAAGAACATTTTGTCAATATTTTTTCTCGGTTGCATGGATTGCTTCCTGTAATTAATCTAGATCTTGAAAGAATCATTCTGTAGTCTATCAAACAGTGATTTAATTAACTTTATAGCAGTTCAATAATTTTATTGTTAACTATAAAAGAAAGTATTTTCACATGCTATAACGTATATATCATGCACTTTAATATACACAATATTATTCTCATATTTTTTTATTGAAGCATATAATTACCATTAATAGTAATCAAATGAACAACACGCTCTATTTTTCATAAATATGCTTAATATTTTGTTACCACGTAGCAAAAACAAATTAGAATAATCGTTTTTAAAATAAATCGTTACGACTATTATAAAACTTTTAAATTCTTGTAACGTTTGAGTTTTAAATTCTTTTAATTACTAATTTTAAATTTAATTATAATTCTGAATTAACAACAGTCGTAACTCTTGATATGATGTATTTCTAGTAAGTTAAAGTTGATTCTTAGTAGTTGGTGTAGAGACTCCTGAAACGATGTGTTGATTTTTGGAGAAGTGTCTCCTGGAGGCATATCTTCTAACTACTGTTGTCTTAAATATTATATTATAGTTAATTAATTAATTATGGTAGAAGTACTATATATACCCTAAGAAATCTTCCTCCCCAACATCACCTGTTCAATAAACTAGTTAGATGGATTGGATGGAGATGGCTCAGCAGACATTACACCAGTTACTTGGGTCATAAACATATTAAAAATATGGAATACAAGTATAACCCATTTGATGATCAGGTTAAGTAGGTCAATTTTTTATGATATTAAATTAGAATAATTTTCTTTTCACCCTCGGAAGTACCATTATTTTCTACAATAAGCTCTTGAACTATTTTTTAGTACATAATAATCTCCTAAACTATTAAAATTATTTTATTATTTTACGTCGTAGATGGAATAAGAGAAATGACAATACTACCTCTCTATTTTGATCAACATGAAATTTTATTCTGAGTTGCAAGTAATTTGCATGTGCATACGAAGGTAAATATGAGATATTTTCATCACGTAGCTATCACACGATAATTTATGGATACAAATAGTTAATAAAAATCTAATGAAATGGATGAGGTGGCAAAGAATATGACATATTTAGTCCTCTTATGCAAGTGAATGTGCAACTTTGTGTCAATTGCGGTGGGTTATCATATCATATCAAACATTGCCATCCCTAACCAAATTAATCCACTGGAAATTGAAACATTCTTTCATTTGTCAGCTATGAAGTTCTAGAAATAAAGATATGTTGTAGATTGAATTAGTATAGAATATAGGTGTTGGTATTAAAACAGCACCATGGAAATAAGATCGTTCCAAACTGCAATGCCCATTAATAGTATCATTGCATTTCCTTCAGACCAGGTCAACAAGAGTAGCGCACCCCATATCCCCGAACCATCCATTTCTTTACCACCCAAACTACGTAACCATCTTTGTACGCCCTTTATTTTGTCATCTTCATCCTCTTTTAAGCGTCAAGCTTTCCTCCTCCTTTTCTTAGCCATCTTCCGTCTAACTCAGCATCAGATTACTCCAAAAGGACCAAGACAATGGCGTCCTTCCGTGCATTGCTAATCCTCGCAATGATCGCCTGCGTGGTGCTGCTGAGATCGGCCGACGCAGTAGTGGCGCCGGCGCCAAGCCCCAGCATGTCCACCAAGGCCGGCGGCGTTCAACATTGCGACGCGAACAACAAGACTTGCCGCCCCGGCGACCAGGCACCGGAGAATCAAGAAGAGGAGGCGGTGTCGGTGAATGTACCGCCGGCCTTGATCGGGGGAGATGAATTCAATGTGGAAGAGGTGCCGTTAGAGCATGAATTGATTGTTCTTGGTCACTGATAGAATGTATATATTAATCCTTCCATATTGATTCCTCGTTTGTACGAATACTATATATATATTTGTAAGGGCCTCCTGTGATCTCCCTATGTTTAGTGGTTGCATTGAATATTCTTCCTGATATTTAACTGAATTAATTCCAACAATTTTCCTACTACTTTAACTTAATATTCTAGTAGGAACTATTGGAAATCCGGTACCCCCTTTTTTTTTTTCTATTTTCTTATCCAAAAGTTGGGATACAAGGTATTCAAATCTGACTTTTGTTTAATAGATCATTGTTCCATAGGCTAAACATATATAGGCTTGAAAAAGAAAAAGCTAATCTTTCTTGATATATCGATTGGATAGTTACGTCAACCCTTCAGGAAAATGAGTTACGAGTCCATGACATGTAACATAAACGAGAGGATCTAACCCATAACTACCACTGGGCGAAGGAGCCTCAGATCTGGCTGTTTTAATCCAAAAATAGTAAGAGCAAGAACAAACTTTGTATTACCTCAAAAAAAAAAAAAAGTGCAAACTTTGTTCACTTCAAAGCTTATTCTACCTTAATGAATACAAAGGTGGTTGGATCACAATATTTGACCAAGATTAACAATAGCTTGATATGAATTCGAAGGCTTTAAACAAGATTTGACTATTTTATTCTCGGAATTAGGTTATAGTTAAACTGGTTGACTTGTCTAATTCAATACTAAAAGATATACAATTTTTTTTAACTTTAATTGTTATGGTACAACTCATTTACCGATCAAATTGTGCAATTTGTTTGACCTGTATATATAACGACTCACTTTTCAAAAGAATAACACAGGCTACTCGTGTAACCCATCAAATAGATGGCTATATTCTTATTGGCACGAAAAAGAGGAAAGAAATAATAAAAAAAATGGATATAGCAATCCAATTAACAAACTAGATCTAATTACCATGAAGTTGATCCGACGCGAGTCTAGCACAATTTCCACTCTAGCTTGGTGTTTCCTTAATCCTATAACATAAGTATATGTGCTAGTTATAAACCAAGTGATCTTGTCATTGGAGTACTTGCATATAATTGTGTAAATTAAATTAAGATTATTCCTAGTTGGCATTACCGTAAAGAATGTATGCGGAGAACAAAGTAAAGTTGAAGGGATAATTTCAAGCCTTCGTAGACTGGGAAAGTAGTGCCTCTTTAACTAATAGTAAGACTACAGTGCCAGTAAACATGTGCATGATGGGTGGGCAATCCGGGAAAAGATTAACGTGCACTGAGGAAGAAAAGGATGTTGGTGAGAGCAAAACATGGATGTCTCTTTGTCCACCTCCTTGATCTATCACCATGTTGACCTCCCAAAACTCTGTTCTTCTCTGCTAGCTCTCATAGGAGAGAGAGAGAGAGAGAGAGAGAGAGAGAGAGAGAGAGAGAGAGAGAGAGAGAGAGAGAGAGAGAGAGAGAGAGAGAGAGAGAGAATTAGAAATGATGGAGGAGTTAGAAGTGTGGGAATCTGGTTAGGGAGGTAGTGGAACGCCACCTGAGCCACTCTTATCATGAGGTCAAGGAAGCTTTCATGGCTTTTCCACTTTTATTTCCCATTCCAGAACCAAATTCAGAAGGAGAGTTTGATTTCTTAGCTACTTGGCCCACCATAGCAAATGGTAATATGCCGTTTTCAATACGTGAGCTAAAACGAAGGGGCGTTTGTACAAAACAAGAAAAATAACTTTTAGGTTTTAAGATAGCAAAATTGGATTTTTAGACATATCTCTTATATAAATATATATATATATATATATATATATATATATATATATATATATATATATATATATTCAGTACAAAAATAAATACACCTAGTTCCAAGAGTTCAATCTTCTTATTATTAAAATCCATAGTGTTTTCTTGTTTTGGAAATAGCCACTAAAATGAATGTAGCCGAGTGAAATCCTAGATCTAATGGGTCAGCGAGATGATGGGGAAGGCATCCTCCAACGTCGAGCGTCTTCCTCAAAGCTTGCTAGAATGTGAGAGGAGGGTTGACCACGATCTTAGTTGTCTATGCTGTTGGTGGACAGTGGACAACAAGTAAGGTAGGGCAAATACCTGAAGAAGTGATGGCAAAGATCAAAACCAATTGTAAAGACAAGGTGGTAATTGATCCAAAAACACTGGAGAAATGTCATGCCCGATGGAGACTCTCTCTATTTGGTCAGTTTCTAGGAAGGCGCATCCCATTGACAAAGCTTAAAAGTATACTAGCGAGGGGCTCTAGGTATTTCGATTTGAGAAGCAAGAAGATCTTGACTATGCACTCACAAAGGAACCTTGGACTATTCTAGGTCAAGTGCTAAACCCCATTCCGTGGAGGAACAATAATCAATGAGACAACTCTCGGAGTAGGTTGATGAGACAACCCTCAACCACTCTCGAAGCAGGTTGACCACCTAGCTGAGGCAACAAGGGAGCCGTAGTACCAAAGGCATGCTCAATCCCAACAATAGAGTAAGAAAGTTGAGGTAGGTGCATCTAGAGCAATGGGCTTTAAGGAGTAGGATTTATATACCAAGGTCAGCAATGGAAGCATGCAAAAGCTAGTTGGGCAATTGATAGACAAAACTAGCAAACCTTGTCCTACCCAGCCAATCATTCGAAAGGACAGGCTCTCCAACTAAAAGCTAAGGTTATGGAACCCAATTTCTCTTGTAGGATGACACATTGGAGAGGCATTTAATGCCTAGCACAAGTGGCACCCAGCCATGAAGCGATCTACTTGAACCAAAAATCTCGGTCTAAAGTCCACATGCAGCCATAATCAATGGATTACACAATAGATTGGGTTCTAGCATGCAAAGAGGATCTCGCTTAGCTTACATAAAAACTACTAAGGCTAGGGTTCCCAACACTCTACTTGCTGGGATGTACCCCTTGGAAACTTTCCAAGATGTCTTTGCAATTACCAAGTCTAGACTGGTGGAGAAGGCGATGGACAACTTGGAGGCGCAACACGCAGAGGTAGTCTCTTCGTTCAACCAAATGCTCAGCCAAGTGAACACCATAGAGATTCTAGATAATTTGGATACTGAGAAGAAAGATCTCCAACTGGCAGTACTGGCGTACAAACCACATGTACCTGATGAGAGGGAGACCATGGATGTAGATGGTCCAAAGGATGGGAGGCCCGCGACAACCAAACAAGGGAGGACTACATGAGCCTCTCTACCTTCCCCTATTGATTATCCAATGATCAGAGCAATCTACTCGAATTGTAAGGGTGCCTAAGAAGAACGCTCTTGATAGATGTAGAAATCTCAATAGAGATCACAACTTAGATTTGCTTATATTCCTAGAAACCCATGCAAACTAGGAGGCTGCAAGGAAAGTTCCTTAGGTCAATGTTGGCACTAGTTTGCTATACTTGCGATCGGGGCTTTTGGAGCCATTATAGTGCTATGGGAACCGTAGATAGGCTAGGTGGATGTGCTTGCGGTCTCAAGCTATGTAGTCCACTTAGTCATAACCTCTCTAGTCGGCAACACTAGGTTGTGGATGACAGTGTATGCTAGCAACAATATCCATTCTTAGAAGGAGGTACGGGTGGAGCTTACAGCCTTATCTAAACTGCACATTCCTTGGATTATCGGAGGTGACTTCAACACCTTCCTCTCAACCTAACAAAAGAATGGCTCTAGTGCTGTGGAGGTAGGGTCAAAAAGCAAGCAATTTAGAGCCTTTGTCGAAAGAACAGGTCCATGTGACTTATGCTATGAGGAGCTGCTATTCACCTGGTATAACAATAAGAGAGGCTCCAGCAGAATCTAGATTCATTTAGACAGAATCCTAGCAATCTCTCAATGGCTCAGTTACTATCCCAACCATAAAGTCCTGCACCTAAACAAAACAGCCTCAAACCATGCCCCTCTCCTCTTGGTGGTCTAGCCATTGTCCTCCGGTAGCACCCGTCATTTCTGCTTTGAGCTACATTGGCTAAAGCATGATGAATGCCTCCATGGAGTGGAGAATGTATGGCTTCGCTCTCTCTGTGGAAACCTAGTGCAAGCCTTCATGCAAAAGGTGTCATACATGCAGGTAGCCTTGCGACACTGGTGCGAAAGTGCCATGGGAAACCTTGAAGACAATTTGGCAGCTACCAACCAGGAGATCGTGAAACTTGAAGAGATGGATGCAATGGGCACCTTAGATGCAGTAGGGCTGGCAACCCTACAAGGGCTATATAATAAGAAAACAGCTCTTAGTAGATAGATCAATATCAAATGACTATAGAGGTCCAAACTTAGGTAGGTGCAAGATAGGGATAGGAACACCAAGTTCTTGCATCTAACAACAACCATCCAGCACCAACGGAATAGCATTCCAGGCATCATGTCCCACCTGACTGAGTGGGTCTAAGATTGAAAGGAGGTGGCAGGCAAGTCGAGGAGGTGGTTAATGTGGACAACCTGTACTGGCCACAGTTGCCCACCATATTAGCCGGCAAAGGCCAATTGTTGACGGTATCGGTCTCTTATGAGGAGATTAAAAAAGCTTTATGGAGCCTTCCCTATGGCAAAGCATCAAGACCAGACGGTCTACAAGTCAAAGTCTATATTTAGTTCTGGGACATCACGGGAGATGAACTCATTAAAGTAGTAGAGAACTTCTTTATAACCTCTACTCTACTTGGTCTTTAGGGGAAAATAAATATCACACTGGTGACAAAAAAAGGATCATCCTATAGAAGTGCATGAATATAGGCCTATTGCACTCTATAACGTTGCATATAAGGTCATTGCTCGAGTTTTGGTGGATAGGTTGAAGACAATACTGCACAAGCTTGTTAGGCTGGAACAAGCTGCATTAGTGGTAGGGCATAGCATTGCAGACAATACCTTAGCAACTCAAGAGGTCGCCCACTTAATGGTCTGATACGATTCGGACTTCACCGACATCGTCTCAAGCTTGGATTTACCTTAGGATAAGATTGAGTTTTAGGATAAGATTGAGTTTTAGGAAAAGATTGAGTTTTAGGATAAGATTGTGTTTTAGGATAAGATTGAGTTGTTGGTTAGCCTATAAAAGTATGTGTAGGGCAACCAAAATTATTATTGATTATTGAGAATTGAGTTTGCCTTGCCTCCTTCATCTTCTTCGCTCCCGTTCCCTCAATCTCCCCGGCGACGCCGCTTCTAATCTCCCTCGACAGGCCAATCACCCTAGTCCCTTAGGAGTGGCCCTCTTCTCCCCCTTCTTCCAATTTATCCATCGCTATCCCTAACCTTTCCATCATCCATAACCCTTCCACCATCACTTTTACATCGGTGCCACCCCATCAACACCGGCCCTCCACAATCCACCATTACCTAGGATTTCGTGCCTTCATCCACGGAATCCAAAACAGAGTATCCTGACGTTCGTCCACTAAACGAACGATATTTCGAGATCCCCATCTCCGATTCGCCTGAAACTAGATCCGTTGGAAAGCTCTTTTCCTGGCCTACAACATATCAAAATTTCACAGCGATCCAACGGCGGGATATTTCGGGATCTGATCTCAAAGTTCCGTGCAAGATCGTATAAATCTTGAATCAGAGCCATAGCACCAAAAGAGGGTTCGTATCAATCTGGTATCAGAGCCTATAGCCGAGGAAGGATCGTAACAAGCTGGTATCAGAGCCACCGTTCCTCGGACAAGTGCTTCCAATGACGATCACTCGATCTAATAGGAATATGGAAGAACCTAGCGTTCAAGCCGCGTTGGGGTCTCTTTCCAAACAGATTGCCATCAACAAGCAAATAATGATGGAGATGATGCAGGAAATACGGGCATGGACGAAACCTTTTTCAACAAGAAAGGCAATCACAAGACAGCATGGGGAACCCTCCACAACATACCCAACATCCTCCACGGCCTTCCCGCTCATCACAAAAATAGGGGAGAGTTCGGCTATCCGGCAAGATCGAGATTCTACACCTCGACCCATGGTCAGCCGCAACGAACTGCCACCGGCTACAATGAGATCCTCAACCATTGTAGCAGCCCTCGGAACCTCCACATCTTCCCATGCACCGGAGACCTCGTCGACAAACCGCGAAGTGCTGGCTACCCCACACCTGGTCGCTGGATATCCCTCATCAGGAATCCTCATCAGTGGTGAAGGAGATGATCCGAAATCGCGAATTTCGACACTTGGGCCGCCTTTCACTAGCTCCCTTTGCAACCATAGTGAGTCGGCAACTAAGAAGAAATCGCATATGGCCTCCAGCGATCTTCTACCATTCTCCTCGGTCAATCGACAGTCGACCACGACAGCTTCATCACCAGCGATGACGTTGCAGCTCCCTGCCAAGCTACCACTCAAAGGAGAAGACCACGATCTTCCACCCATGGCAGCTGAAAGTGCAGATGTGGCTGGACATCGAGGAGAAGAAGTTGAGGAGCAACATCACGCGGAGGACACGATGGCCAAAATCTCCCTCCACGCCTATTCGGGGACAGCTGCGCCAAAGACATTGCGGGTGAACGGAGTAGTCAAGAAGACCACAGTGAGAATCTTGATTGACACCGGGTCCACCCACAACTTCATTGACAAGAGGCTCCTTAGGAAGATTGGGCTCGAGTCGGAACCCACGGAAGGGTTCGATGTGACGATTGGAGATGGCACCACCTTGCGAGCAGATTCTATTTGTGGAGGTGCAGAATTGAAGGTGCAAGGCCAAATTTTCACATTGGATCTTTATCCATTGGCCTTGCAAGGTGCCGATATTGTTTTAGGGACCCAATGGCTTCGAAGCTTGGGGCCCGTGACCTTTGATTTTATAAGCCTCACATTGACCTTTTGGAGAGATGATCAGAGAGTGTTGTTGGATGGAAGTAAACCGCTGCTTGAACTTTCAAAAGAAAGGGAGCTCGCTTCTTTCTCGGCACCCACTTTTCCTTTCTTTTCAGATCTACGGAGAGCCAGTGCAGAGGATAGTGATCTGGTCCGACTCATGGAGGAGTTGAGAGAGAACCCCTCAAGCAACCCCGAGCACGAGGAGCGCAATGGGTTAGTACTAGAGCACGGGCGAATCAAGGTACCCCGAAACGAAGAGCTACGGAGGCTATTGATGGCACACTTCCATGATACTCCTATAGCAGGTCATGAAGGGGTATTACGTACTTACAAGCGGCTGGCCCAAAACTGTACTTGGACTGGGATGAAGACGGACGTGAAGAAGTATGTGCGTGAATGTCAAATCTGCCAACGAGTCAAATCGGAGGCACTCAAGCCTAGCGGGCTGCTGCAACCACTACCTATACCAGAGCGTATTTGGGAGGATATCTCCATGGACTTCATTGAGGGGCTGCCGGAGGTTCGAGGACAATCGGTGGTGTTTGTTGTGGTGGATAGATTGAGCAAGTATGCACATTTCATAACATTGTCTCACCCGTTTTCAGCAAAAAGGGTTGCTGAAATTTTTGTTCGGGAAGTGGCACGCTTGCATGGGATGCCTAGGACTATCGTGTCAGACCGGGATCGCATCTTCATAAGTGAGTTTTGGTCCGAGTTCTTCAGATTGCAAGGGACTCAAATCAATCTTAGTTCAGCATATCACCCCGAGACGGATGGCCAAACCGAGGTGGTGAATCGTGGACTAGAGCAATACTTGCGATGCTTTGTGGCGGATCGACCAAAGGATTGGGTCAAATTTCTTCCCTGGGCTGAGTGGTCATACAATACCGCTCATCACTCAAGCATTGGCATGACCCCATTTGAGGCGGTTTATGGGCGCACTCCCCCTGTCTTGCGTGCCTACGATAGACTCGCGGCGACGGATAGGACTGAGCTTGACTTGGAGCTTGCTGATCGAGATGAAACATTGAGACGGCTCAAGACTCACCTAGCCACAGCACAAAACCGCATGAAGCAAACGCATGACAAAGGCAGACGTGAGCGAGAATTTGAGGTGGATCAATTGGTGTTCGTTCGAGCTCAACCGTATCGACAATCCACATTGAGACCCATTTTGAACCAAAAGTTGGGATACAAGTACTATGGTCCGTACCGAGTGCTACAACGAATCGGTCCAGTAGCTTACCGATTGGACCTACCTGAAGGAACCAGGATACATCCCGTCTTCCATGTCTCGGCATTGAAGGCCCAGATCGGGCCTAACCATGTAGTGGGTTCGACCTTACCCGAACCAATGGAGGAAGATGGCTCCACTGAGCCGGTTCGAGTCCTAAGTCGTAGGAGAAGACGCCAAGGATCCAGATTAGAGACTGAAGTGCTGATTGAGTGGTTGGGCAAACCTACTGACGAGTCTACATGGGAGCTAGAGGCAGACATCATGGATCGCTTCCCAAATTTCAAACCTTGAGGACAAGGTTGCGGAAGCGTGGTGGATTGATACGATTCGGACTTCACCGACATCGTCTCAAGCTTGGATTTACCTTAGGATAAGATTGAGTTTTAGGATAAGATTGAGTTTTAGGAAAAGATTGAGTTTTAGGATAAGATTGTGTTTTAGGATAAGATTGAGTTGTTGGTTAGCCTATAAAAGTATGTGTAGGGCAACCAAAATTATTATTGATTATTGAGAATTGAGTTTGCCTTGCCTCCTTCATCTTCTTCGCTCCCGTTCCCTCAATCTCCCCGGCGACGCCGCTTCTAATCTCCCTCGACAGGCCAATCACCCTAGTCCCTTAGGAGTGGCCCTCTTCTCCCCCTTCTTCCAATTTATCCATCGCTATCCCTAACCTTTCCATCATCCATAACCCTTCCACCATCACTTTTACACCGGTGCCACCCCATCAACACCGGCCCTCCACAATCCACCATTACCTAGGATTTCGTGCCTTCATCCACGGAATCCAAAACAGAGTATCCTGACGTTCGTCCACTAAACGAACGATATTTCGAGATCCCCATCTCCGATTCGCCTGAAACTAGATCCGTTGGAAAGCTCTTTTCCGGGCCTACAACATATCAAAATTTCACAGCGATCCAACGGCGGGATATTTCGGGATCTGATCTCAAAGTTCCGTGCAAGATCGTATAAATCTTGAATCAGAGCCATAGCACCAAAAGAGGGTTCGTATCAATCTGGTATCAGAGCCTATAGCCGAGGAAGGATCGTAACATGGTCACAGTCAAACAAGGTTCGTCGTAGATGATGATCAAACTATACATGGAGAAGGCATATGACCGAGTTTGTTGGGCAACAGTGATGGGTGCGCTCCGCCACATGGGCTTATCGCCTTATTGGTGCAGCTAGATATGGCCGGCATCTTCTCCCCCTAGTTTGTGATGTCAATGGAGGTTGCATCATGCACAGATGGCACGAGTGCATGCGAAAGGCCATCATTGCCTCAACTCTGTGGATGTGATACACTTAGTTAGGATCTTTTCTTATTGCATTAGGTGTTTATTTTTATTAAAATAAAATTCCTATAGGTCACGTTCGAATGCAGATGGAGTTGCATTCAAACGCACTTGTGAACACCTTGTGAACACTTATGAATGCCTTATGAACGCTTTGTGAACGCCTTGTAAACGCCTGTGTCGTGTTCGCAAATCCAGAGAATGGCTTTTTGAGTGCGTTTGAATGCGATCGGGCACATTCGAACGCGATCGACGGGAATCCTCTAGAATTAGGATTTCATATTGTTTTAGGACTTATTGGCTAGCCTCTATAAATATGTGGATGGCAACCAACTTCATTATGCTATTGGATTCTTAATTTCTTGCTTCCTATCTTCTCTCTAGACTCCTCCCTCCTCCCTCCTCCCTCTTCATTAATGGTTGAAACAAGGAAGATGACATCAACAAGGAGACCTATGAAGAGCACACTGACAAGGGAGGACTCAATGCACGAAGATCCTAATCGTGAGGCTAATTCCATTGGAGCGACTACGATAGGACCGAGTCAACCAACATCCATGAGTTCAAATATGGATGAACTAAAGGGCATGTTCCAAACATTATTGCATAGAGTTGACAATATACAAAAGGATCACAATCAATTCAAGGAATATGTCGTGAATCGATTGGATTCGTCATCTCCTCGATGATGAAGGGAGTTTCAAGAAGGTCCAACGGTAGGACCCTATCGAACCGATACCCCACAGGTCCAGGTGCGTCATATGAGCGTCAATGATCCCCTCCTACCTATGCCTTCACATCAACCCCCACTTTCGTTACAAAACCCAAGACCGACGGTGGTGGAACTCGAGAGGTGTGTGGCACTGGTGCGCTTCGTCGATGAGGAGGATTGGCACTTTGAGGATGAAATTGATCCCTATGGAGTTGGTGATGGACGTGCTCGAGGATTTAGAGAAGGTGATCAACATACACAAAGGTTTAGACTTGAACTAAGGATCTTTCGTGAACCTAACAATGCTATTCGAGGGAGAACCGTGATACGATTCGGACTTCACCGACGTCGTCTCGAGCATGGATTCACTTTAGGAGTGTCTTTGTTTCATGTTTTAGTGTTTAATTTCTATTAAAATAAGTTTTCTGTAAGTCACGTTCGAACGCGGATGGAGTGAGTTCGAACGTGGTTTGTGAACGGGGTTGTGAACGTGGGTGAAGAGACTGCACCTGCATTCGGTGCGTTCGAATGCACTGTAAATGCCTGCATCACGTTCGCAAATACCGAGAGGCGCGTTCGATCATGCGTTCGAACATGGTCGGGCGAGTTCGAACGTTGTCGGTGAAAATTGTATTTTTAGGGTTAATTTTGAATTGTTGGTTAGCCTTTAAAAGGATGTGGATGGCAACTAAAGTCATTATTGATTATTGAATATTGAGAATTGAGTTTTGCCTTGCCTCCTTCGTCTTCTTTCCTCCTGTTCACTCAATCCCCGGCGACGCCACTTCTAACCTCGCTCGACCGACCAATCACCCTAGTCCCTTAGGGGTGCCCCTCTCCTCCCCCTTCTTTTAATCTATCCAACACTTGCCCTAACCCTTCCATCAACCATAACCCTTCCACCAACACTTTTTACCGGTGCCACCCTATTAACGCCGGTCCTCCACCATCCACCATTACCTAGGATCACGTGCCTCCATCCACGGATCCAAAACAGATCATCCTGATGTTCGTCCACTAAATGAATGATATCTCGAGATCCCCAACCCCGATTTGCCTGAAACTTGATTTGTTGGAAAGCTCTTTTATGAGGGTACAACATAGAAAAATTTCACATTGATCCGACATCAGAATATTTTGGGATCTTATTTCAAAGTTCCGTGCCAGATCTAGTCCAGATCAGGAAATTGGAAGAGATCGAACCTTAGCCTAAGGGGAGATCATATCAAGCTTGATATCAAAGCTCCATAGCCCGAGGTGTGATCGTATCAAACTGCACGTTTGGACTTTCCAAAATTCTAAGACGGTGATCTAATGGATTGAGTGTAACGCCCCCCGCCCGGCACGACACGTGCATGCCCACGCGGCCGCACGGCACGCGCGACGCACGCGACAAGTCGGGCAGGGCCCGTCACGCACGGATACTCTCCTGTGCACATATAATCATGACATCATCAAATAAAACCTGCTAACCTATCCATGATCATATAATCCATAACCAAATAAATCATACTCTTAACCAAATAAACCTGTTAACATATGAATATCAAAGTCCACAATAATATACACTAGACCGCTACATAATCTGGCAGGACCCACACAGGCCACAACAAACCATCAAGATACAACTAAAATAACTAATACAAGAGTACACTATGATTCGACCTATATTATACAAATCATCGTCTGATACAATAAGGTACAAATATAACAAACAATGATACAACTCAATGTCTGGTTAAACTATCTTCTATACCGTCTCGCATCAATAGCTTACCTCATCATCACTTTAAAATATCTTCCCAAGATATCTCAGGTCGCTATCACGTACCACAAATCTGAGGGGTTAGAAAAGAAATAAAGAGAGTCATGAGCAAAAGGCTCAGTGAATAGACCTTACCCCGAATCAGTGATGTCAAACAGAGAGTAAATCATGTACCAGATAATATGAATCAGAAAGAGTATCATGTCATGAAAGAGTATATGAATGTATCCTCAGTAATATATAAATGAAAAGTAGATAACATGTCATAACTGATAAAAGTATATAATCCTCGACCATGAGTAAACAAATCTCCATGTCATACTATCATCATAACTCTCTCTCAAATATGACACATGATGCATGCTGACCATGTGACACTTCTCGCTAGCAAGGACAACGGGGTCTCAAATAAGGGGTTCGGGATCTGAAAATGTTTAAGTAACATAAAGTTAGTTGTTTATCCCATTATAATCCGTTCGAGTAAAATATGATGATTTATTAGATTTTAGAATTTCTACTTATTTTTATGATTGGCTAGATTTTAATTATAAATAAAATAAAAATATAGATAAAAACCTAATTATAATTAAATTATATCTTGATTAATTAGGGACTATGTAGTCATTATCTTATTTGTTACAAAATAATAATGTATAATAAAGTAATAGAATTACTTAAAATGTAGATCATAAGAATATTAGAATATAAATCTAATAATTATAATTTACAAATCTATCTATTAATCTAATAGATATGTAAATAAATAAATAAATATAAGTATTACATATATTTATACCTAATTAATCATTAATGATAAAAAATTATCATTAATAAAATTATATTGAAGGATATATAATATTATTAAAATAGTTCATGTCTAAATAATCTATTTGCATTAATTAAGAAGAAAAATACCTAAATAAATAACATAAATAAACTAATTAATTAATAAATTAATCACATCTGCCATCAGTGTTGGGCTCGGCCCAGCACTGTAGCATACAGTGCTGGGCCGAGCCCAACACTATGCAGAAAGAAAGAGAAGGAGCTGAGGAAGAAGGAGAAAAAGAAAGAAAGAAAGAAAGAAAGAGAGAAAGAAGAAGAAGAAGAAGAAGAAGAGGAGGAAGAATAAGAAGAACAGAAGAGAAAGAGAAGAAAGAGAGGAAGTGAGGGAGGCGGTTGCGGACCCGGGCCGGTGGGGAGGGCACCGGCCGCTGCTGGCCAGCCAGCGGTCGGCCTCTCGCTGGTGGCTCGGCTCCGACGAGCCCACTCTCGGGCAAGAAAGAGAGAGAGAGAGAGAGAGAGAGAGAGAGAGAGAGAGAGGAGCTCACCGGCGCTCGTGGAGGTGGCGACGGCGACGGCTGGCCTCGGCGAGAGAGAGAGAGAGAGATAGAGAGAGAGAGAGAGAGAGAGAGAGAGAGAGAGATTTAAAGAGAGAGAGGGAAGGCGGTAGAGGAGAAGTAGTGGCGGCGCCGGGGCCCGCTGGGGCCCATCGCGGCTAGCGGCTGCAGGCGCGTGACGCCCCACCAAGCTGCATGAGCAGCTGGCATGGGCACGAGGCCGGCCACAGTGTGGCCGGTCGCGTCGTGCCCATGAATTTTTTTTTTTTTGGATTGGGTTGTTACATTGAGTGTTTCAAGTTGAATAATATTTTGATTTTCAAGGTACAGTGGAAGATGCAAAAGTCCAGATGACAAGCTTTCACCTCCAAGGAACGGCATTGCATTGGTATAGATCGGTAATTAGTGGTGGTGGATTTATCAGATAGGCTGATTTTTGTAGGAGAATTACACGCAGATTTGGGATAGCGACATATGAAGATTTTACTTCCACATTAAGCAAGATGATTCAAAGGACTACCGTATTGGAGTACCAAGTTGAGTTTGAAAGGGTTAGTAGTCGTTGTGAGCCACCATGGCTTGAACGTACATTGATGAGTACATTTATTTCAGGGCTACGAGAGATACAAGTAGATGTTCATGCTCTATGTCCTATTACTCTTGAGGAGGCTTTTGAGAAGGCTATGAGGATGGAACAAAAGCATAGGGCTCTAAAGATGGCAGCGAAAACCAATTGGGGCAACCGAGATGGGTGGTTTGCACCTAGAACGTCGGTTGGAAATTCTGCAGTTTCAAAAACAGCGGCTGCGACTACTAGACCACGACCACCTTTAAGACCTTCTTCCAACGTTAGAGGAGGCACTAGACCCCCAGTTTGAACTCTCACACCTACACAGGTGGAGGAGCGAAGAGCAAAGGGCCTTCGCTTTTGATATGATTAGCGTTTCACCCCTGGTCATTGGTGTTCTCAACCGATCGAAAGTGTGATGCTTATCGATGATCCTAAAGAGGATGATGAGGTAGTTGATGATAGAGAGTGTCCAGAGGAGACCCATGAGGAGACTATTGAGGAGGGCGTGGAGGAAGATATCCAAGCTGAAATATCGATGCAGGTATATTCAGGTACTTTCGCGCCGAGGACGTTACAGATAGATGGACTCGTTAAAAAGCATTGTGTGCACATCCTCATTGATTCGGAGAGTACACACAACTTTCTAGTAAGGAGATTGGGTTTGGATGCCGAACCGACTACGGGGTTTCACGTTGCTATTGGAGACGGCATGAAGCTTAAGGCGGAGAGGTTGTGTCGCCGAGTCAGTATATGGGTGCAAGGATACGACATCATTGTGGACTTGTATCCGTTGGCGTTACAAGGAGTAGACATTGTCCTTGGTACTCAATGGTTACAAAGTTTGGGACCCGTCACATTTGATTTCGGGAGCATGTGGATGAAATATAAACAAGGAAACAAAGATGTGCGGCTTGATGGTGTTCGGACTTTGCCGATTCCTATGATGCAGCCTATGGTGGGGTTACTTGGTGTGTATGATTTGGCCTATCTTTTTCAGTTAGGACCAGTAGGAGATGAGCCTCAAATGAGTTCAGGTAGTACCATTGAATTGTCTAATTTATTAGATAACGTTTCTGGACTATTTGAGGAGCTATAGGAGTTGCCACCGGGGAGAGCGACGGACCATCGCATAGAGATTATACCCGGGGCTGCACCGGCGAACGTGAGGCCATATTGGTATCCACATGTGCAAAAAGAAGTTATCTCAAAGATGGTAGCTGAGATGTTGGGGCAAGGTCTCATACAACCAAGTCATAGTTCATACTCATCCCTCGTGCTATTGGTGCAAAAAACGGATGGAACATGGTATTTTTGTGTCGACTATTGAGCACTAAATGCTATTACCGTCAAGGATAGGTAACCCATTCCAATTATCGAGGTGTTGCTGGACGAGCTTGCAGGGGCGACTATATTTAGTAAGCTTGACTTGAGGGTCGGGTATTATCAAATTTGAGTTCACCCGACGGATGTGAACAAAACTGCAATTTAGACTTCGGATGGGCATTACGAGTTTCGAGTGATGCCTTTTGGTCTCACCAATGCTCCAGCTATCTTTCAAGGCCTCATGAATGATATAGTTTGGCCTCTCTTGCGAAGGTATGTCTTGGTATTTTTTGACGATATTTTGGTGTATAGTAGGACTGAATTGGGGCATTAGCGGCATTTGGAGGACGTGCTGAATTTGTTGGAGCAAAACCAATTGAAGATCAAGAAGTCCAAGTGCCTATGGGGAGTACCAAAGGTGGAGTATTTAGGCCACATCATTTCAGCGGATGGTATAGCGACGGATCCTCAAAAGGTTGCATGTATGACCACTTGGTCTATTCCTACTACTACCATCGGATTCGGAGGATTTTTGGGGCTGACTGGTTATTATCGATGATTCATCGCTGGATATGGCAAGATCGCTGCTCCTCTCACTTCTTTGTTCAAGAAGGACTCTTTTAGATGGACAGATGAAGCCACTTTAGCCTTTGAAAAAATTAAAAACAGCTTGGCCTATTCCTACTACTACCACTGGATTTAGAGGATTTTTGGGGCTGACTGGTTATTATTGACGATTCATCGCTGGATATGGCAAGATCGCTGCTCCTCTCACTTCTTTGTTGAAGGACTCTTTTAGATGGACGGATGAAGCCACTTTAGCATTTGAAAAATTAAAAATAGCAATGACGATGGCAGCTGTTCTAGCGCTACCAGACTTCACCAAAGAATTTATTGTGGAATGTGATGCATCGGGTGTTAGCATAAGAGCTATACTAATGCAAAAAGGATGTCCCATTGCCTATCTTAGTAAGGCTTTATCGCAAAAATCTCAGCAATTATCGACTTATGAGAGAGAGATGCTAGCAATTCTATATGCGGTGACAAAGTGGAGGTCTTATTTGATCGGTAGACGATTCATTATTCGAAACGATCAAAGGAGCCTTCTATACTTTATGGGACAGCACATACACACTCTGGGACAGCAGCGATGGGTCAAAAAATTGCTGGGGTATGATTATGAAATTCAATACAAGAAGGGAACGAAAAATAGAGCGGCGGATGCACTATCATGCCAACCCAATACTGCCGAGATTGCAACCTATTCATCTCCTACCTTTCCCTTCCTTAATGAGCTGAGGTATGCATGTACATCTGACCTAAATATTTTGAGATTGTTACAGGAGGTGGTGGATGATCCGAAGCGCCATCCCAAGTTGGAGAATCGAGGCGGTTTGCTACTGGACCGCGGATGCATTCGAGTGCCTGCAAATGATAGATTGTGCTAGAAATTGTTGGAGCACTTTCACCAAACTCCAGAGGCTGGTCATGAGGGTGTATTGAGGACTTATAGGAGAATATCTCAGAGTTGCACGTGGTCAGGATTGAGACGAGATGTGAGGAGTTTTGTCCGTGCTTGCAAAGTCTATCAAAGGGCTAAAGGAATCACTTTGAAACTGGCCGGATTACTACAGCCTTTACCTATACCGGATCATGTTTGAGAGGACATTTCTATGGACTTCATAGAGGGTCTTTCGCTGGTACGTAGTTATTCTGTTATCTTTGTGGTGGTTGACAGATTGAGCAAATATGCGCACTTTTCGGTATTGTCACATCCGTTTTCAGTCAAGACGGTGGCTAAAATTTTTGTTGGAGATATTACTCGATTACATGGCATGCCACGCACGATTGTCTTGGATTGTGATCGTGTATTTATGAGCGACTTTTGGACTGAGTTTTTCAGATTGCAGGGGACTTGATTAAACTTTAGTTCAGCCTACCATCCATAGACAGACGGCCAAACTGAGGTGGTTAATCTAGGCATTGAGCAGTATTTGCGATGCTTTGTTGGAGAGATGCCGAGACGATAGTTGGAGTTCTTATCATGGGCAGAGTGGTCTAATAACACTGCCAACCATAGCAACATTGGCATGATTCCATTTGAGGTGGTGTATGGACGCACGGCTCTGACGTTACGCGCTTCTGATCCAGTGGTATCGGCAGATAGGATAGAGGTGGACTTAGCATTGATAGATAGAGATGCCACATTGAGGAAGTTGCGTGCTCATCTTAAACTTGCTCAAAACCGCATTAAGCAAATTTATGATCGTAGCTCTAGGGAGCAGGTTCGACATCGGCAGTTGGGTGTTTGTGAGGGTGGAACCGTATCGACAGGTGACCTTACGTCCGATGCGAAACCAAAAGTTAGTACATCACTACTTTGATCCATTTCGGGTGTTGGAGCGTATTGGTTCGGTTGCATATCGTTTGGAGCTGCCGGAGGGGTCGAGAGTGCACCATCTCTTTCATGTTTCATTGTTGAGAGAGTGCATTGGAGATCATGAGATTATTGGATCAGTTCTACTAGAGCCATTGGAGGTGATAGAAATCGTAGAGCCAGTTCTAGTACTTGCTAGACGCTGACAATGACATGGTATCAGATTGGAGATGGAGATTCTAGTTGAGTGGCTTGGCAAGCCATTTGATGAGGCGACATGGGAGTTGGAGATTGATATCTTGGACCGTTTCCTTGACTTTTCACCTTGAGAGCAAGGTGGGGGAAGCGTGGTGGGCTGATACACTTAGTTAGGATATTTTCTTATTGCATTAGGTGTTTATTTTCATTAAAAAGAAATTCCTATAAGTCGCGTTCGAACGCAAGTAGAGTCGCGTTCAAACGCCCTTGTGAACGCCTGCGTTCGAATGGTTGTGTCGCATTCACAAATCTAGAGAAAGGGCTTTTTGAGCGCGTTCGAACGCGATCGAGCACGTTCGACCGCGATCGATGGGAATTCTCTAGAATTACGATTTTATTTTATTTTAGGACTTGTTGGCCAGCCTCTATAAATATGTGGATGGCTACCAATTTCATTATGTTATTGGATTCTTGATTTCTTGACTCCTATCTTCTCTCTAGACTCCTCCCTCCTCTCTCTTCACCATCCTTCCACCTCTACCATTGGCAAGGTTTCTCTTCGCTTCTAATCTCCCTCGTCTGTCGAGTCACCTCTCTTCTTTGGGATCTTGATCTCCTCGCTTCTAATCTCCCTCATCTGTCGAGTCACCCCTCTTATTTGGGATCTCGACCACTTCGTTCTCTTCATCTACTTCTCTTAATCACTTCCACAAGTCACCCTCATCTCCATACTAATCTATAACCCTAACATCCACTCCACCCATCACCACCACCATCATCCATGTTATTCTGTGTTTTCATCCCTTCTACAGTTTGAATCTGTGAAGGTTGTAAATACAAAAGTTGTAGATCAGGAAGTTACGGATCCAACCCTGTTAGTTTCATAATTTTATGACTACAGGAGAATATTTGATGAATATTTTTCCACTGTTGTGCGGACTGCTTTCTGCAATAAATTAAGATTTTAAGGAATTATTCTGTAGCTGATCTTTTGGTTTTAGATCTCATCAATTTGGTATCAGAGACTATCAAATTGGTATCAGAGCCTATCAATTTGGTTTGAGAGACTAACAGGATGATATGCAACGCAAAAGTCATGCGAAGGATTTTCACCCTTCGAAAGTAATAGTACATAGAACTATTCATATGGCAATGGAATGTGTATCAAGGTCTGAGGAAGGTAGAGAGCTCAGGAGGAGGTAGGAGATGAAATGGGAATCACCTGTCGAGGGTATGTTGAAACTCAATTTAGATGGTTGCTATAGTCTATAAGAGTATTAAGCGGGGGCTGGGATTGTTCTAGAGCTCTCATGCAGATAGGCTAGGAGCCATGTCCTAGCGTCTTAGCTCTATATGTAGAAGTTTGGGCGATTCGGTTTGACCTACGCTTAGTCCTCATAGACTTTAAGTTTATATTGGAAATTAACTCCGTATAGGTGGTCCACATCCTTTCGCAAAGAGGCCAACTGCCCCTGGGTAGTAAGAAACCTAATCATTGATTGTATCACCTAGTTAGGTAGATTCTAAGACTCCAAAGTAGTCCATGTATTTCGAGAAGCTAATCGAGTTGCTGATTAGGCAACAACTTGGGGTAAGGAAGCCTCTGCTTGTGTAACCTTGGGTCCTTTTGAACCCCTCCCCCTAGATCGTTGTTAAACATTTTTGCGAGATAGACCTAGCCACTTAACTAGACCGTGGACTCATAGCTAAATATAGCTCCATCATTTCAAAAAGAAAAAAATGAATGTAGCCGAGTCAATCTTATATTGACTATACAAAATTTTCCTTCTATGGTTAACATCATCCCACTATTAAATCCCAATGACACTGACCAATTGGTGTAGAAAAGCATCCAAGAAAAGATAGATAAAATCTTAATTTAGTAATTCACAAATGAATATTCGGAAGGTTCATTAATCTGTTGATTCTTACAAATATTATATAATATACATCAACTTTTGAGAAAACATAAAAGAAAAAAACACTTAGAGAAAAATCTCTTATTTTTATTAAGAATTTTAAATCGATATGAACACCATTCAACTCCTAATACACCTTACATGCTAATCCCATCGAACTTCTAATTAATCTCAACATCTCCGGTAACCGTCATCACCTATGGTTATTCAGACACCATAAAATTTCTAGTTCTCTCAAAAATAGAGAGAAAAAAAGATCTTAACCATATTTGAGTAAATGACATAAAAAGATGGAATATTTAGTAGTTTAGTTTGGTAACTTCAATATTATAGTTGTTAATGCAAGAACAAAAGATGAAATAAACTTCAACTCATCATAACCCGAAAGAAAATTCTTTTCTAATTTGTTGATATTCAGAGGAGAAGAGCCGCTCCACTCACCTCCCTACTAAAGAAGAACTCATTTAGGTGGACGAAGAAGGTGATGGCTTCATATGAGGAGTTAAAAACAACAATGACATCGGCACTTGTTCTAGCACTTCTGGACTTCACCAAAGAATTCATAATTGAGTGCAATGCATTAGGGATCGGCATAGGAGATATGCTCATGTAGGGGCACAGATCCATAGCCTTTCTAAGCAAGGCTTTGTCGACTAAATCTCAACAATTGTGGATGTACGAAATGGAGGCCATATTTTATTGGTTAGCCATTCCATATTTCATGGGACAGCGGATCACACCCTAGTACAACAAAGATGGGTCACCAAGTTATTAGGGTATGACTATGAATTTAGTATAAGAAGGGAATGAAAAATAGAGTGATGGACTCACTATCGTGCCAACTTGATACTACTGAGCTCGCGATATATTCTTATCCTTCATTTCCATTCCTTGAGGAGTTGAGACATGTAGGTTAATCTGACCTAGATGTTATGAGGTTATTACAAGAGGTGTTGGAGAATTAAGGCTGTTTGTTGTTGGATCGCGGGTGGATCCGGGTGCCCGCGAACGATGAGTTGAGGCAGAAATTATTGGAACACTTCCACCAAACCCCAAAGGTGGGCGATGAGGAGTTTTGAGTACTTACAAGAGATTGTCATAGAACTATACATGGCCGAGGTTGACGCATGACGTGAGGGCCTTCGTCCATACATGTGAAACTTGTCAATGAGCAAAGTCTTCAACCATGAAGCCAACAGGATTGTTGCAGTCTCTACCTATATTGGATAATGTATGGGAAAATATTACTCTGGACTTCATAGAAGGTCTTCCGCTGGTATGCGGTTAGTTTGTTATTTTTGTGGTAGTTAATAGGTTAAGCAAGTATGCATATTTTTCAGCACTGTCACACCTAATTTTAGCTAAGTCGGCGGCTTAAATTTTTGTTCGAGATATCGCTAGATTCCTTAGCATGCCACCCACGATCGTCTCGAACCATGACAGTATGTTTGTCAGCAATTTCTGGTGTAACCTTTCAAGTTACAGGGGATATGATTAGACATCAGTTTGGCCTACTATTCATGAACTGATGGCCAAATTGAGGTGGTTAATCATAGTATCGAGTACCTACAATATTTTATGGGGGAAATCTTACCATGGGTAGAGTGGTCTTACAACATTGTCCACCATAGTAGCATTAGCATGACACCCTTTGAGGCAATCTATGAATGAGCGGCACCGATATTGCGCACTTATGATTTGGTAGCTTCATCAGATCGGATCGATGTGGACTTAGCATTGATGGATCATGATGCTACTTTGAGGAGGTTGCTTGCACACTTGAAGTTTGCTCAAAATCACATAAAGCATGTCTTTGATCTCAGCCATAGGGAATAGGAGTTTGAGGTCAACATTTGAGTGTTAGTGTGGGTGCAACCATATCATTAGATGACATTGTGCACGGTAGGAAAACAAAAGCTGTCACATCGCTACTTTGGGCCATTTTGGGTCTTGTAGAGGATAGATCCAATTGCATACCACTTGGAGCTACTCGAGGGATCAAGGGTTCATCCAATATTCCATGTTTTATTATTGAGAGAGCAGATTGGAGTTGATCAAGTAGTTGGAGCTGATCTACTTAAGCCTCTAGAGGACATAGAGGTTACCAAGCTGGTACGAGTGCTTGCTAAATGGTGTCATAGATATGGGAGCAAATTGGAGACTGTCTTAGTTGAATGGCTTGGCAAACCATCCGAAGGCAACACGGGAACTAGAGATTGATATGATGGAACAATTTTTGGACTTCACACCTTGGGGACAAGGTGGAGGAAGTGTGGTGGGCAATATGAGATAATTTTCTAGCCACTCATTATTTTTCTTGCTTTGGTTTTATAGTAATTATTTGCTTATTTGTTGAAAAATATAAAATTCTAGCTGCTGAGTTCAAACACTAGTAAAGGCTATTTGAACCCATCATTTAAATACTTAAGTCGTGTTCGCATATACAGAGACAATGTTTTAGCCATTTGAATAGCTTTGCGAGCTCGTTCAAACGCCTGACGGAGGAGTTATTTCATAATAGGGTTTCATTACTATTTTTGGACATTTGGTTGGCCTCCAAATATGTGAAATAGTAGCCACTTTGGGATTATTGAATATTTTGGGAATTAATCCACTCTTCTCTTTCGTCTTTTCTCTTTTTCTCTCCTAATCTTCCCTCAAACTAGCCAATCACTATTGTTGGTCAAGCTCCTCCCCTTTCCATCTAGTTGCCTCTCTCAACCTTGGAAATGACCCACTTATCCCACCTCTTCTTTGCCTTGCACAACACCCCGACCTACCTTATATCTCCATTAATCCACCTTCACAAACCTTAGCTGAGTGCCACCGCCACCACTTGGGCACCCCTTTTGCCTATCCATTCAAATAGATTTAATCCTTCATCTCGAATCTATCAAATCTCAAAATATCTTTCTGATCACACCGTTGAATCTCAAGGACCGTCTTAACCTTGAAGGTTCATAGTATACCTAGAATCTAAACCAGAGGTCAGATCATGAATCAGAGATCATATTTAGACTCACATCACTCGAGGTAATAGGAAAACACCTATGGATTACTATTTGGAGGCAATTTGTCACACGCCGTTCCCCTTCGAAGGCCATTATTGCTAGAACAAACCTAAGGGTGGTGGTTGTGGGTCCAATGCTTCCACTACTATCGGCGGCCATGACTGGCTTCCTCGAGCTGACTACTAGTGGCCGTAGCAGCTGCCAGCAACAATCAGGTGGCTAAACTCGATATTTACCACCATGGTGAGTTATCCCTTTGTTAGGGTGGCTTCATTAGGGCTTTCGCCATCGTGGTCTCACTATAATGGGTTCCTAGGCCTCATTCACAGCATCAAGGCCTAGTTGACCGGCAGGCAATACGCCCTTGTAGCCATTGCATTAGATCAAATCTGAGCATGATTTTGGCCTTCCACCACCTCTCCATTGCCACAAGGACGTCCCAGATGGTCAATGCTGCTAGCTAGCTACCCTACCTAGCTACCATTGAGGCTACAATGGTCTGTGATGGTGCGCCTAGTTTGAAATTCAATTTTAGCCCTAAGGTTAGGGTTAGGTCATTTACATGGAAAAGATGAACTATGCAAATCCCGAGGCAAGACAAATATTTGCAAACCCGTTCGAGCACCTCGTGTCTATTAGTTTGATGGGTTCTTGTACCAAAAGATCAGCTATGGAACAATTCCTTAAGATCTGAATTTATTGTAGGAAGCAGTCCGCGCAACCGTGGGAAAATATTCATTAGATATTCTCCTATAGTCAGAAAATTACGAAACCAATTGTATTAGATTTTTAACTTCCTCATCTACAACTTTCGTATTTATGTTCTTCACAGATTCGAATTGCAACGAGGACAAAAATATAGAATAATGTGGGTGATGGTGATAGTGACGAGTGGAGTGGATGTTAGGGTTATGGATGAGTATAGAGATGAAGATGGATGGTGGATGTTATTAAGGGATGTAGATAAAGGGAACGAAGTGGTCGAGATCCCAAAGAAGAGGGGTGGCTTGATAGTCGAGGGAAATTAGAAGTTAGGAGAAACCTTGCCAATGCTAAAGGTGGAAGGATGGTGAAGAGGAAGGAGGGAGAGAGTCTAGAGAGAAGATAGGAGGCAAGAAATTAATAATCCAATAGCATAATGAATTTGGCTGCCATCCATATATTTATAGAGGCTAGTCAACAAGTCCTAAAATAATAAGTAACCCTAATTCTAGAGGATTCCTACCGATCGTGTTCGAACGCGCCCGATTCTATTCGAATGCACAAAAGACGTTCTCTATATTTGCAAACGCGATGCAGGCGTTCGAATGCGAGGGTTCGAACTCGCTCGACCGCATTCGAACGCACTTTTTGCGTTCTCTATATTTGCAAACCTGATGTAGGTGTTTGCAAGGGCGTTCGAACGCGACCCTCCTACGTTCGAATGCGACATACTGATGCAATAAGAAAAGATCCTAACTAAGTGTATGCACTACGCTTCCCCCACCTTGCCCTCAAGGTGAAAAGTCAAGGAAATGCTCCAAAATGTCAGTCTCCAACTCCCATGTCACCTCATCGGATGGCTTGCCAAGCCACTCAACTAGAATCTCTATCTCTAATCTGGTACCATGTCATCATTGGTGCCTAGCAAGTACACGAACGGGCTCTACGATCTCTATCTCCTCCAATGGCTTCGGTAGAACTGGTCTAACGACCTCATGATCTCTAATCCGCTTTCTCAGCAATGAAACATGAAAGATAGGATGCACTCTCGTCCCCTCTAGTAGCTCAAAACAATATGCAATCGGGCTAATACGCTCCAACACTTGAAATGAACCAAAGTGTTGATGTGCTAACTTTTGGTTACGCATCGGAGGTAAGGTCACATGTCGATACGATTGGACCCTCACAAACACCCAACTGCTAATGTCAAACTTCAACTCCCTATGGCTGCGATCATAAATTTACTTCATATAGTTTTGAGTAAGTTTAAGATGAGCACGCAATCTACTTAGTGTGGCGTCTTTATCCATCAAAGCTAAGTCTACCTCCATCCGATCTGCAGATGCCACCAGATCATAGTCGTGTAACGTCGGAGCCGTGCGTCCATACACCACCTCAAATTGAGTCATGCCAATGCTGCTATAGTAGGCGGTGTTGTAAGACCACTCCGCTCACGGTAAGCGATAAGAACTCCAACCATCGTCTCAGCATCTCTCCAACAAAGCATCTCAAGTACTGCTCAATATCTCGATTGATCACCTCGGTTTGGCTGTCCGTCTATCAATGGTATACCGAACTAAAATTAAATCGCGTCGCACGCAATCTAAGAGACTCCATCCAAAAATTGCTCATAAATAAAAAATCATGATCCGAGACAATCGTGCATGGCTTGCTATGTAACCGAGCAACATCTCTAACAAAAATTTCAGCCACCGACTTAGCTAAAATTGGATGTCACAATGCCGAAAAGTGTGCATACTTGCTCAATCTGTCAACCACTACAAAGATAACAGAATAACCATGTATCAGTAGAATACCCTTTGTGAAATCCATAGAAATGTCTTCCCAAACACAGTTCGGTATAGGTAATGGTTGAAGTAATCCGACCGGTTTCAATGTGGTTGTCTTAGCCTTTTGACAGACTTCGCAAGCACGGACAAAACTCCTCATATCCCATCTCAATCCTGGCTATGTGCAACTCTGAGATATCCTCCTATAAGTCCTTAAGACACCCTCATGACTAGCCTCTAGAGTTTGGTGGAAGTGCTCCAACAATTTTTGCCACAATCCATCATTTGCGGGCACTCGAATGCATCCGTGGTCCAGTAGCAAACCACCTCGGTTCTCCAACTATGGATGGCATTTCGGATCATCCATCACCTCCTGCAACAATCTCAAAACATCTGGGTCAGATGTACATGCATACGTCAGCTCCTTAAGGAAGGGAAAGATAGGAGAAGAATAGGCTACAAGCTCGACGGTATTGTATTTCATAATCATACCCCAACAATTTTGTGACCCATCTTTGCTGTGCCATAGTGTGTATATACTGTCCCATAAAGTATGGAATGCTCCTTTGATCGGTTCGTATATAAGGCCTCCACTTTGTCACCGTATGAAGAATTGCCAACATCTCTCTCTCATAAGTCGATAATTACTGAGATTTTTGTGACAAAGCCTTACTAAGAAAGGCTATGGGACATCCTCCTTGCATTAGTACAGCTCCTATGCCAACACCCGATGCATCACATTCAATAATGAACTCTTTGGTGAAGTCCGGTAGCGCTAGAATGGGTGCCGTCGTCGTTGCTGTTTTTAGATTTTCAAAGGCTGTAGTGGCTTCATCCGTCCATCTAAAAGAGTCCTTCAACAGTGAAGTAAGAGGAGCAGCGATCTTGCCATACCCAGCGATGAAACGGCGATAATATCCGGTTAGCCCTAAAAATCCTCTCAATCCGGTTGTAGTAGTAAAAATAGGCTAAGTAGTCATGCATGCAACCTTTTGAGAATCTGCCGCTACACCATCTGCTGAAATGATGTGGCCTAAATACTCCACTTGTGGTACGCCTCATAAGCACTTAGACTTCTTAATCTTCAATTAGTTTTGATTCAACAAATTCAGCACGTCTTCCAAATGCTGCCAATGCTCCAATTCAGTCCTATTATACATTAAAATATCGTTAAAAAAATACCAAGATTTACCTTCGCAATAGAGGCCGAAATATATCATTCATGAGGCCTTGAAAGGTAGCTGGAGCATTGGTGAGACCAAAAGGCATCACCCGGAACTCATAATGCCTGTCTAGAGTCCGAAATACAGTTTTATGCATATTCGTTGGGTGAACTCTAATTTGATGATACCCGGCCCTCAAGTCAAGTTTGCTGAATATAGTTGCCCCTACAAGCTCGTCCAACAGCTCCTCTATAACTGGAATAGGATACCGGTTCTTGACTGTGACAGCATTTAGTGCCCGATAGTCGAGACAAAAACGCTATGTCCCATCCCATTTTTGCACCAATAGCACGGAGGATGAGTATGAGCTATGATTTGGTTGTATGAGGACTTGCTCCAACACCTCGGCTACCAACTTAGAAATAACTTCTTTTTGCACTTGTGGATACCGATATGACCTCATATTTGCTGGTGTAGCACCGGGTACAATCTCTATGCAATGGTCCGTCGTTCGCCTCAGTGGCAACACCTATGGCTTCTCAAACAGTCCAGAAAAGTTATCTAATAAATTAGACAATTCAATGGTAGTACCTAAACTCGTTTGAGGCTCATCTCCTACTGTTTCTAACTGAAGAAGATAGTCCAAATCATACTCACAAGGCAGCCCTACCATAGGCTACATCGTAGGAATCGGTGAAGACCAAACGCCATCAAGCTGCATGAAAAAACCCTTAGACACACGTATGTATCTAACCTCTAGGCAATGATATTTCTCGTTCGCTTAAGTAAAAGTCGGAAGAAATATTAAAAACGAAAGTAGTGATGAACGCCAAGATTTTAACGTGGAAAACCCAAACGGGAAAAAACCACGGATCCAAACTCGGATCAAAACCAATCACTATGATAGTAGCAGTTACAAGACTGACTCACAAAACAACCTGTCGATCCAAACGACTTTGTTCCTCTCAGTCTTGATCCAAATTCGGATCTTTCGTCTAGAAAGCCCTTAAGACGAAAAATTAAGATTTGTAGATGCGAAGGGCCTTGTTTGTTGAAGAACCGAGGTAGTCTCCAAAAAGTCTCCTTGAATAATCTTCTTCAACTACCCTAGGTTAGGGCAACACTATCCTTATATATGATCTCCAAGATAGAGCCAAATCCAAGTCATATTCGTACTCACGAAAATCCAATAAATTACAAACTTCATAGGTGCGTTCGAATGCGGCTCGAGTGCATTCGAACGGCCTAACTTAATCTCAGGTGCGTTCGAAAGGGCCCAAGTGCGTTCGAACGCGACAGCTTGAATTCTTCAGGTTGCGTTCGAACGCGTTTGTGAACGTTGCTCTCGGTCTGTGTGAACGCAGTACCCGCATTTGAACGCGTTTGTGAATGCGGCTCTCTATCTGTGTGAACGCAGTGCCCGTGTTCGAACGCGCTTGTGAACGCGACTCTCTGTCTGTGTGAACGCAGTTCCCGCGTTCGAACGCGCTTGTGAACGCAGATTTCGCGTTCGAACGCGTTTGTGAACGCGGTGAGAACGCGACGGCTTTTCTCCAATGATCTTGCAATTCTTCACACTAGTGATATTCTAGACTTGTGTAAAGCTCATATACATGAAAAAATACACTTAAAATATTTTGTACAAAATTGCCAACAAATAAAAAACCTAACAATCTCTCCCTTTGGCAATTTGTGACAAAACACCTAGGTTACAAGATATTACAATGACTTCAAACTGAGCAATCAACAAGTCTAGAATATTTTGCACATCAATCCCTGCAAAGAAACATATACCAATCCAAGATCAAGTAAAAATAACTTGAAATAAAAAAAATCAAAACACAAGTTATCACAAGAGCAAAAATTTAAACAGACAAAGATTAAACACACATTATCATAATTACTTCAAGTTAAGTTCAAATGCCAACGACACTAAGACAAAGCAAAGTTCAACCATCAAGTAAACTCCACTAAACTCCCCCTATGCCCATACTCCCCCTACACACCTAGACACCTAAACACTAAGACACTCTCCCCTTTTTTGGCACAAATGCCAAAGACTAGGAACTCGGAGGAAACTGACGATGAAGAATCGTCAACACGGAATCAAGTACAGTTCCCTGACGGACTTGCTCAGTACGTAAATCATTCACTGCTGAATGGAGATCCTGCACTTGAGTACTAAGTTGATCGAACCGGTCCGAGTACTGTGGTAACTCCCCCTCAGTGGGAGATGAGTCATCGGCAGAGCTATCATCAGAACTGTCGAGGTGCGATGACCTACTAGCGGCGGAAGAGGATGGTTTGAGAGGAGACGACTGGTCGTGAGCTTGACTCCGCTTCAGAGCAATCCGATCCAATGGTTTCTGTGAAGTTAGAGAAGGTTCCGAAGCATCCACTCGCACCCCACTTTGAATGCACAAATTTGTAAGAAAAATGCCAAATGGTAATCCCTCACGAGGTGCTTCTTTCTGTGCAGCTGAGAGAATCGAATCATAGATCACTACAGCTAAGTCAATAGAGACTCCCGATAACATGACATGAAGAAGAAATGCACGATCCAGACTAATACCGGAATGTCGAGTCTTGGGGGTAACATTGTACAGACAAAAGAGGTGAAGCATGCGAGCCACAGATGTCAGCCTTGCATGCGGCATCATGTTACCTTTCCAACGTTCCCCTTTGATCAGGACTGTACCGGCATATTCATTGACATCAGGAAGTGGAGCAGACGTCGGATACTGGAACTCACCATCAGGTAGACTCAGTTCAGCACGAATAACATCGGAATCCAGGTATATAGATACACCACGAACAGTAGAACGTATACAGTGATTGAAAATCGTGGCATTACTAAAAAATTCTCGAACAACTTCCACATAAGCAGTCCCGCTCATCCGACACACTGATAACCACCCTCGTTCAGTAAAGATCTGTTCAATCCCCAATTCAGAAAAATCAGATATAACCACGGGTCTTTCACAGATAACAGGACGGGTGCCAAAATTATGTTTGTAGCGACCCGCAGCCGTTGTTGAAGAAAACTTGGGAGCCGAGGATGGCGACGAAGGCGGCCTTGGTTTCTTAGTCACTGTCATTTTTTTTAGGCATTCTTGAAAAGAAAACACGTTGCAATATTCAATACATGTCCAAAGCAACCAAAAAATAGCAAGAATTCAAAAAAAAATGGTAGAAACCATGAAGCCCCAAAAGGAAAAACATCTTTCACTTGAAAAACGCTAAGATATCACGTTCAATCTCACAAGAACCATCAAGAGTTTAACATTAACGTGATCAAAAGTTGAGAATGCACAAAATCACTCAAGATTAATAGACTTTGGAGATGCACTTCTAGAAATTCAAAATATATTCAAGACATAGAATATGACAATCAAATGAAATAAGTCATACACAGATCAATCAAGTCATCAAAAGCATATTATAATCAATTCTAATGCATCACTCAAAATTAAATTAATCTTGATTGATCATATCGATACGCATATGCAAGATCTTGAAGATTTGAGAAGGGGAAAATGAAGGGTTTTTAGGGTTTGGAAAATGGAAGATGAAACCCTTGGGTTCGGACGCAATATTTAAAAAAACCACGAGTGCGTTCAAACGCACCAGTCCGCGCGTTTTTTTTTTTAACTAAAAACAAGTTAAAAATCTTTTTGGAGATGCACTGCTAGAATTCCAAAATATATTCAAGACATAGAATATGACAATCAAATGAAATAAGTCATACAAGATCAATCAAATCATCAAAAGCATATTATAATCAATTCGAATGCATCACTCAAAATTACATTAATCTTGATTGATCATAACGATATGCATATGCAAGATGAGCATAAAAAACATGAACCAATCTTCTTAAACAAACTTTACTATATAAACAATGATGCAACATAGTAGTCAAACCGACTTAGTATAGAAATTTTGCACTTTTCGACTTATTCTCCATAACACAACAGGAATTTTTCCTATATTTATTTATTTTTATTTACTGAAACATATATGTGCAATGATGGCTTTCACACATGAGTAGGTAGCCCTTTTCTTGTAGTACAAATCAAACAATGTGCAAGAAGAAATTCACATATATCATTTTTTTTTAAAATTTGCAAATAATGTACTGAGTCAAACTGGACTCGAAACAAGACGGCTTTCACACTAACTCATTGTAGCCCTTTTCATTGATCTTTTATAAAAATATATTTGATAACTAAGCATGAGGTCAAACTGTGCAAATCAAAGTTAATAGAGAGCTATTTAAAAAAATATTCATGATATCATGCTCACACAAGAATACACATACGTTATGAGGCATTAAAAAATTATTATTATAGAAGTCGAGGGAGTGACAAAATCAAAAATTGAAACAATATACTACAAGGTGACAAAATTGACTATAATAACTCATAATCAAAAGAAAAATCATATTTTTATGTCAAGAGTATATTATTGAATCTAGGAGTGCATCAATTTTTTTTTATTTTTTTTTTATATGACAAAAACTCTCGACAAAACTGAAACTAAAACCAAAGAAAATTTCAGAGTAAAAGAGAACAAAAAAAAAAACGAAAGAAACTCGCAAACTAAAAGGAACACAAATCCCAATAAAATCAGTCCAAAGCACAAATCCCTAAAGAAGTACGAAGATACTCAAATCTCTGTAAATCCAAAGGTTTTGTAAACAAGTCACCCAATTGTTTCTCGGTCTCAACATGTTCTAGTGCTATTGTTTTGTCTTCAACTAACTCGCGTATAAAATGATGTCGGATATCAATATGTTTTGTACGCGAGTGTTGAATAGGATTTTTGGATATATTAATAGCACTCATGTTGTCACAATAAAGCACCATAGTATCTTGTTCAATGCCATAATCCTTGACCATCTGTTTCATCCATAGTAACTGAGAACAATAACTTTCTGCTGCAATGTACTCGGCCGCCGCAGTAGATAAAGATATCGAGTTTTGTTTCTTACTGTGCCAAGCAACCAGATTGTTTCCAACATAAAAACATCCACCTGAAGTACTTTTTCTATCATCACATGAACTTGCCCAATCAGAATCCGTGTATGTCGATATGATAGCACCCGAGTCATAAGTAAACCAGATACCTAAATCAACTGTGCCACTGACATATTTTATGATACGTTTTACAGCAAACAAATGTGACTCCTTAGGTTCAGACTGAAACCTAGCACACACACCGACACTAAATGCAATGTCAGGTCTACTAGCAGTTAAGTACAAAAGGCTACCAATCATGCTCCTATACGCTGTCTGATCAACACTTTTTCCTAATATGTCCTTACCTAGTTTGGTAGTTGTACTCATAGGAGTTCTAGCATGTTTTGCATTTTCTAAACCAAATTTAGTCACAAGATCCTTAGCATACTTGGTTTGAGCGATAAAAATCCCTCTCTCCAATTGAGTAATTTGAAGCCCTAAAAAGAACTTCAACTCACCCATCATACTCATCTCAAAATGACTGTGCATGAGGTCTACAAACTCCTTAGCTAATAATTGACTCATCGCCCCGAAGACAATGTCATCCACATATATTTGTGCCACAATTAAACTCTTGTTTTCACGTCTAATGAATAATGTCTTGTCCACTCCCCCTCGAGTGAACCCAGCATCCACTAAAAAGGTGGTCAACTTCTCATACCAAGCTCTTGGAGCTTGTTTTAGCCCGTAAAGAGTCTTTTTCAATTTAAAAACATGAGAAGGAAATTTTTGATCTTTGAAACCCTTAGGTTGTTCCACATAAACATCTTCATTCAGGATACCATTCAAGAAAGCACTTTTAATAACCATTTGAAACAATTTAAATTTTAAAGCAATAGCAAGCAGTATACGAATAGACTCTAATCTAGCAACAGGAGCAAATGTCTCATCAAAATCTATACCCTCAACCTGAGTGTATCCCTGTGCTACTAGTCTGGCTTTATTTCGAACTATATTGCCATGTTCATCACTTTTATTCTTGTAAATCCATTTTGTTCCAATGACGTTCACATTCTTAGGTCTAGGAACTAAATACCAAACATCATTCCTAGAAAATTGCTCTAATTCCTCATGCATAGCATTAACCCAAGAATCGTCTAACAATGCTTCCTTCACATTTTTAGGTTCAAAAGAAGATGTATAACAAGTAAATGATACCTCACTTTGGATTTGTCGTCTTGTCTTAATTGGTTCATTCACGTCTCCGATCACTTGTGACAGTGGATGATTTGATTTCACTCTAGCAGATGGTTCCGGTACGTTGCAGTCATTTTTGTTCATTTCAACTTTGTCCTCGTCTTGATTCTCAATTTCCAGATCAAGCTCCTTTCCTATTTCTTCGTAATATGTATCTGCAGAAACAGAAATAAAAGTAGCTTTAGTTAAGTCAGTCGAGGATTCATCTATCATAACATTAGCAGATTCCATAACAGTAGAAGTTTCAAGATTAAATACTCTGTAGGCTCTACTATTATTCGAGTACCCCAAGAAGATGCCTTCGCTACTTCTAGTATCAAATTCAGTCAAATATTCTCGATCACGCAAGATATAACATTTACTACCAAAAACTCGAAAATATTTAACACTAGGTTTCTTACCTTTTCAGATTTCATAAGCAGTCATATTTGTACCTGGTCTTAGATAAACACGATTTATCACATGTACCACTGTATTGCTGCCTCTGCCCAAAACCTTTGAGTAACCTTTTTAGCATGAAGCATAACCCTAGCCATTTCCTACACAACTCGATTTTTTCTTTCAACAATCCTATTCTGTTGTGGAGTTATAGGAGCTGAAAACTCATGTTGAATACCAAGAGAATCGCAAAATATAGAAAAAAATTTATTTTCAAATTCTCTACCATGATCAGAACGAATCCTAACTAGGGTTGTAGATTTTTCGTTCTGCAATTTTAAGCATAGTGATTTAAAAACATCAAAGGTTTCAGACTTCTCACGTAGAAAGGCAACCCAGGTATATCTGGATTAATCATCGACCATTAAGAATATATAGCGTTACCTCCAAGACTTTCCGTTTTTGTTGGACCCATCAAGTCCATGTGAACTAATTGTAGCACACGGTCAGTGGTAGCTGTATTTACTTTCTTGTGTGAGATACGAATTTGTTTTCCAATTTGACACGAACCGCACACTTTTTTTGACATTTCTTTTATCTTAGGTATTCCTCTTACCACTTCATGTTTGGACAGAGTAAATAATTCCTTGTGATTCACATGTCCAAGACGTTGATGCTAAAGATCTGCAATGTCAAAAGACGCACTGTTACATTTCAGTTTATGTGAAGTTCCAATGACATAGCAATTATCAGATGTTCTAGATCCATAACATATAATATTACCATCATGATCTAGAACAGTACAATCATTTATAGAGAATTTTACTCATAATCTTCATTACAAAATTGACTGATGCTCAGTAGATTTGCTTTCAAGCCCTTAACATAAAGAACATTTTCGAGACTAGGAATCCCTAGAGTACTTACCTTTCCTTTACCTATTATCTTTGATGAATTACCATCTCCGAATGTCACAACTCCCCCTTCATGTTTTTCAAGATTAGAAAATAACGACTTGTCACCCGACATATGTCTTGAACAGCCACTGTCTAAATACCATAAATCAGAATTTAAAGCTTTCAAGGCTGTATGCACAACATAACATTTCAAATCACTTTTTTTGACCCATATGGTTTTTGTTTTCATCCCATGAATGAAAGCAGTTCTAGGTTTTTGCAAAAATTTACAATGAGGTCGAATATGCCCTAGAATGCCGCAATGATAGCATGTCGGAACAAACATTTTTCTACTCACCTTTTGTCGAGGAGTGTGACTAAAGTTTACCTTTGGTGCCGTTAAAGATTCAACTTCAATTTTGAAGGATTCATCCAGGATAAAATGCGATTGATGGCTTCAGGTATTCTTCCTTTTGTATACTTGCAGAAACAAAAACAATTTTATTATTATTTGAATTACTAGTATATCCAACACCATACCTGTCTTTTCCAGAGATCTAAGCTTTTAGAATCTCGTCCAGTTTGTTCTTCCCTTTTAGAAATGTAACTTCCTTATGCAATCGCTCTAGTTCAATTTCATCAGCCTTCATTTTATTTTTCGTATTGTCAAGTTGTTCATAAAGGTCTTTGACACGTTCAAACTCCAATTTGTACTTCTCCTCAAATTGAATTCTTTCTGGTTCAATTTCCTTGAGTTGTTGAAGTAGTCTAAGATTGCTTTTCTTGAGTTTAAACGACTCCAGGTACAAGTCATTATATGCCTTTTGAATTTCAGATTCATCTTCCTCAGCTGGTAGCATATCAAGATCATCTGTACTATCAGTATCATCAACAGAGTCAGTATTAAGCAGAGAAGAGGCAAATGCTACAAAGTTTTCTTCGTCTTTTTCAGAATCATCATTAGATTCATCTGAATCATCCCAAGTAACTTTCATAGCTTTGCCCTTTCTCTTAAGACGATTAGGGCATTCTTGTGCAATGTGTCCAAAACCAGAACATTCAAAACATTGAACTTTATTCTCAGAATTCTTATTTTTCTGTTTCACATTGTTGTTGCTACCACCTGTACTCGAAGTCACAGTAGTATTCTTTTTCACAAAAGCTTTGCTTTTTTCAAACTTTTCAGTATTCAACTTGTTTGGCTTTCGAAAGAATTTATTGAACTTTTTGACAAACATAGCCAACATCTCAACATCTAAATCACCTTCATCTTCAGACTCCTCTAAATTTTGTTCAACAGTGGATAAAGCTATCCCTTTGGACTTCCTCGGTTTTGAAAGACTGGACTCAAATGTTTGTAGATTTCCTACCAATTGTTCAACTTTCATAGAGTCGATGTCCTTACTTTCCTCAATAGCTGTAACTTTCGCCTGAAACCTTTCTGGAAGAGACCTAAGGATCTTACGGACAATTCTATTTTTAGGAATTTTCTCTCCTAGGTTGAAACTGGAGTTGACTATATCACTCAACTTTGCATAGAACTCATCAAATGTTTCATTCTCCTCCATACGTAGGGTTTCAAAATTAGTAGTCAACCTCTGAAGTTTCGAAAGTTTTACAGCCATAGTACCTTCATGAGTTGTTTCTAAGATCATCCAGGCTTCGTTTGCTATTTCACAAGTAGATATTCTTCTAAATTCTTCCGAGGAAACACAACTAAAAATTGCATTTATTGCTTTGCTATTCCAGCCAACTTTTTCATAATCTGTTTTATCCCATGACTCAATCGGTTTCTCAACTAACTCATCATTCACCATGTACATTGGTGGACTCCAACCGTTCATAATGGCCATCCATACTCTCTCATCTATAGACTTCAAATAAGCTCTCATCCTAGCTTTCCAATATCCATAATTTGATCCATCTAGAATAGGAGGTCTAATAGATGAGGGTCCATCTCTATGAAAATCCATGCCTATTTGATCTCTCTCGAAGAGTGAGAGAACCTGCTCTGATACCAATTGAAAAGCCCCTAGACACACGTATGTATCTAACCTCTAGGCAATGATATTTCTCGTTCGCTTAAGTAAATGTCGGAAGAAATATTAAAAACGAAAGTAGAGATGAACGCCAAGATTTTAATGTGGAAAACCCAAACGGGAAAAAACCACGGATCCAAACTCGGATCAAAACCAATCACTATGATAGTAGCAGTTACAAAACTGACTCACAAAACAACCCGTCGATCCAAACGACTTTGTTCCTCTCAGTCTTGATCACTAGAACCCACGATTCACTACTTCTTGTGATTAAAGTCGAATCTCAGTAGCTCTCGAGATTGATCTTTCGTCTAGATAGCCCTTAAGATGAAAGATTAAGATTTGTAGATGCGAAGGGCCTTGTTTGTTGAAGAACCGATGTAGCCTCCAAAAAGTCTCCTTGAATAATCTTCTTCAACTACCCTAGGTTAGGGCAACACTATCCTTATATATGATCTCCAAGATAGAGCCAAATCCAAGTCATATTCGTACTCACGAAAATCCAATAAATTGCAAACTTCATAGGTGCGTTCGAACGCGGCCCGAGTGCGTTCGAACGGCCTAACTTAATCTCAGGTGCGTTCGAACGGGCCCAAGTGCGTTCGAACGCGACAGTTTGAATTCTTCAGGTTGCGTTTGAACGCGTTTGTGAACGCTGCTCTCGGTTTGTGTGAACGTAGTACCCGCGTTCGAACGCGTTTGTGAACGCGGCTCTCTGTCTGTGTGAACGCAGTGCCCACATTCGAACGCGCTTGTGAACGCGACTCTCTGTCTGTGTGAATGCAGTTCCCGCGTTTGAACGCGCTTGTGAACGCAGATTTCGCGTTCGAACGCGTTTGTGAACGCGGTGAGAACGCGACGGCTTTTCTCCAATGATCTTGCAATTCTTCATACCAGTGATATTCTAGACTTGTGTAAAGCTCATATACATGAAAAAATACACTTAGAATATTTTGTACAAAATTGCCAACAAATAAAAAATCTAACACTGCACATCTTTGTTTCCTTGTTTAAATTTCATCCACATGCTCCGGAAATTAAAAGTGATGGGTCCCAAGCTTTGTAACAACCGAGTGCCAAAGACAATGTCCACTCCTCGCAGCGCCAACGGATACAAGTCCATAATGATGTTGTGTCCGTGCACCTATATAACGACCTAGCGACACAAGCTCTCCGCCTTAAGCTTTGTGCCATCTCCAATAGCAACGTCAAATCCCGTGGTCGGTTTGACATCCAAACCCATTCTCCTCACTAACTTCTCATCTAGAAAGTTGTGTGTACTCCCTGAATTGATAAGGATGTGCACACAATAATTTCTAACAAGTTCGTCTACCCGTAACGTCATCAACATGGAATTACCCGAATATGCATGCATCGATATTTCAGCTTGGATATCATCCTTCATGCCCTCCTCAACGGCCTCCTCATGGACCTCCTTTGGATACTCCCCATCATCAACTACCTCATCATCGTCCTCAAGACCGTCAATGAGCATCACACTCCTGATCGGATTGGAACACCAATGACCGAGGGTGAAACACTCATCACATCGAAAGCAAAAGCCCTTCGCTCTTTCCTCCTCCACCTGGGCAGGTGTGAGAGTTTGAACGGGGGTCTTGTGCCTCCTCTAACATTGGAAGGTCTTAAAGGTGGTCGTACTTTAGTACTCGTAGCCGCTGTTTTTGAACCCGTAGAAATTCTAGCTAGCGTTCTAGGTGCAAACCGCCCAACTCGGTTACCCCAATTGGTTTTCATTGCCATCTGGACCTTTGCATCTTCCGTTGTACCTTAATAATCAAGATATTGTTCAACTTGAAACACCCAATCCGTTGGAAAGTCTAAGCGTGCGGTTCTCCCCCGAATAGCATTATCGGGTTCGTGAAAGATCCTTAGTTCAGGTCTAAACCTTTGTACATGTTGATCTCCTTCTCTCAATCCTCGAGCACGTCCATCACCATCTCCAAAGGGATCAACCTCATCTTGAAAGTGCCAATCCTCCTCATCAATGAAGCACACCGGTGTCGTACGCCTCTCGGGTTCCACCACCGCCGGTCTTGGGTTTTGAATCAGAGGTGGGGGATGATGTGTAGGCATGGGTAAGAGGGGATCATTGACACTCACATGTCGCACCTGGACCTGTGGGGTATTGGATCGATGAGGTTCCACCGTTGGTCCTTCTTTAAGCACCGATTTGTCGTCGAGGAGAAGACGATGTCGATCGGTTCATGACATATTCCTTTAGGTCATTGTGATCCTTTTGTATTGCATCAACTCTATTCAGCAATGTTTGAAACATACCCCTTAGTTCATTCATCAAGTCTATATTCACACTCATGGACGTTGGTTGACTCGGTCCTGCCGTGGTCGCTCCAAAGGATTCGGTGATACGATCTCCACTTAGGCTAAGGTTTGATCTCTTCCAATTCTCTGATTTGGACTAGATCTGGTATAGAAATTTATAATAAGATCCTGAAAGATGCTGCTGTCAGATCTACATGATTTGGATATGTTGTAGCCCTAGAAAAGATCTTTCCAACAAATCAAGTTTTAGGTGAATCGAACGTGAGAATCTTGAGATATCATCCGATTAATGGACGAACGTTAGGGTGGTCTATTTAGGATCCGTGGATGGAGGCACGAGATCCTAGGTGATGGTGGTTGGAGACGGACCGACGATTGTGGGGTGGCAGTGGTGAAAAGTGGTGATGGAAAGGTTATGGCAAATGTTAGATAGATTAGAAGAAGGGGGAGGAGAGGGCCACCCTTAAGGGTTTAGGGTGATTGGCCGGTAGAGGGAGGTTAGAAGTGGCATCACCGGGGATTGAGAGAACAAGAGCGAAGAAGACGAAGGAGGCAAGGCAAAACTCAATTCTTTAATAATGACCTCTTATTGCCATCCACATCCCTTTTAGAGGCTAACTAAACAACTCAAAATTAACCATAAACAATACAATTTCGTCGACTGCATTCGAACGCACCGAGTTCACTCTTCTCTGGATTTGCGAACGCGATGCAGGTGTTCGAACGCACGATTGAACGCACCTGTTTCCCACTTCTCTGCATTTTCGAACGCGATGCAGGCGTTCACATAACCGCGTTCGAATGTACTCCACCCGCATTCGAACGCAACTTACAAAAAACTTATTTTCTTGGAAATTAAACAATAAAATAAGAAACTAGACACTCCTAAAGTGTATCCATGCTCGAGACGACATTGTCGAAGTCCGAATCATATCAATCGGCCTCACGATTTGGATCGTCGTGGGTAACCCTAATTCTAGCCAACAAGTCCTAAAATAATAGGTAACCCTAATTCTTGCCAATAAGAAACTTTGCCCGATCACATTTGAACTCACTCGACCGCATTCAAACGCATTTTTCACGTTCTTTGTATTTGCGAACCTAATGCATCGCGTTCATAAGGGCGTTCGAATGCGACCCCTCCAGCATTCGAACGTGACCTATATGAATTTTATTAATGAAAATAAACAACTAATACAATAAGACCATCGATGACCATGACACTCCCGATCGGTTTAGAACACCGATGACTGAGGGTGAAACGTTCATCGGATCGAAAGAAAAGGCCCTTCGCTCTTCACTCCTCCACCTGGGCAGGTGTGAGAGTTCGAACGGGGTGTCTTGTGCCTCCTCTAACATCGGAAGAAGGTCTCAAAGATAGTCATGGTCTAGTACTCGCCACCACTATTTTTGAACCCTTAAAATTTTCAACCGGTGTTCTAAGTGCAAACCGCCCATCTCAGTTGCCCCAATTAGTTTTCACTGCCATATATAAAGCCTTATGCTTTTGTTCCATTCTCACAGCTTTCTCAAAGGCCTCCTCAAGAGTAGTAGGACAAAGAGCACAAACATCCGCTTGTATCTCTTCCCACAGTCCTGAAATAAATGTGCTTATCAATGTCTGTTTGGGCCAAGGTGGCTTACAATGACTACTAACTTTTTCAAATTTAGCTTGGTACTTTAAAACGGTCATCCTCTGAACCATCTTGCTTAATGTGGCAGCAAAATCTTCATATATCGCTGTCCTAAATCTACATGTAATCCTCCTACAAAAGTTAGCCCATTCGGTAAATCCTCTACCACGAATAACCGATCTATACCAATGCAATGCCGTTCCTTGGAGGTGAAAACTTGCCATCTGAACCTTGGTGTCCTCCGCTGTCCTTTGACACTCAAAGTATTGTTCAACTTGAAACACCCAATCCGTTGGATCACCGTCTTAGAATTTTGGAAAGTCCAAGTGTGTGGTTCTCCCTCGAATAGCGTTGACAGGTTCGCGAAAGATCTTTGATTCAGATCTAAACCTTTGTGCATGTTGATCTCCTTCTCTAAATCCTCGAACACGTCCATCACCATTTCTAAAGGGATCAACCTCATCCTCAAAGTGCCAATATTCCTCATTGATGAAGCGCACCGGTGCCGCACGCCTCTCGAGTTCCACCACATTCGGTCTTGGGTTTTGTAACGAACATGGGGGATGATGTGTAGACATAGGTAAAAGAGGATCATTGATATTAACATGTCGTACCTAGACCTGTGGGGTATCGGTTCGGTTGGTCCCACCGCTAGTCCTTCTTAAGGCACCGACCTTCGTCGAAGAGATGACGAAGTCGATCAATTCATGACATATTCTTTTAAAGCATTATGATTATTCTGCGTTGCATCAACTAAGTTCATCCGCCAAGCTCATATTCACACCCATGGACGTTGGTTGACTCGGTCCTATCGTGGTCGCTCTAAAGGAATCGGCCTCACGGTTAGCGTTATCATGGGTTGAGTCTTCCCTTATCGGTGTGCTCTCCATTGGTTTCCTTGTTGATGTCATCTTCCTTGTTTCCACCATTAATGGAGGTCTGAGGTTCGTCTGGCTCTAATACCACGAAATGATTCCTTTAAGATCTGAATTTATTGTAGGAACCAGTCGACGTAACCAAGGGAAAATTTCACCAAATAATTACGAAACCAAGTAGAATCGATACGTAACTCCGTGATCTATGTTTTTCGTACTTACGCCCTTCACAGATTCGTTGTAGGTTGGTGAAGAGGAAAGAGGGAGATTAGGGTTGAGAGAATAGAGAGAAGAACGCATATTTCGTGTTCCCTGTATTTGCGAACCTGATGTACGCATTCGCAAGGTTGTTCGAATGCGACCCCTTTCGCGTTCGAACACGACCTATAGGAATTTTATTTTAATGAAAATAAATAACTAATGCAATAAAAAAAGACTCTAACAAGGTGTATCACAACTGTCGCAACGTTAGATATTTACAAATCTATCAAGTTTTGACCTTTTTTTACTATTTCAATTTTAACTTTTCACCTCGACCTTGGAACCACATGAAGATAGAGCCAAAAGATGCCTAACACATGAGGCTACTACCATAAAAATATCATAAGTGTTTTACAAATAGATCGGTCTAGATCTCATTCATATTAGTTGTTAATATAAGTTTTATTCTAGGTAATAGAATTTCTAAGAATAAGATATTCAGGAAAATTCTTAGTTCTTTGCCTAAAATATTTTAGGATAATTATTGCTAAAAGGAAAGCAATGGCATAATCTTACTTAAGGTTAAATAGTTGGTGAGAAATTTGTAAACCTTTGAAACTTCTCTTCATCAATCTCAGAAGTTTAAAGACATTTCCTTGATGACTATTTAGGAAAAGGAAGAGGAGTCTAACAAATTGTATGAGTTTGATGCAGAAATCAAAAGGTGTCAAGGGCAACAAGTTTAAGGATGAAGCCAAAGAAAATAACAAAAGTACTTATAAACCCTTTTTTCCCCTATTTCTAAGCCTCAAAGCCTAGAAAAAACAAATCAATCGGAAGTGATCCAATGTTATAAATGCCAAGGGTATGGTCACATTGCTTAATAGTGTCCTAATTAAAGAATATGGCATGATTTCGCAAGCCACTTTGAATGACTTAGACTAATCTAACAACGAGGAATCCAAGACTGAACACAAAAATTATGTAGACTTTACTGCTTCCATTGTAATTGCTGAATTTCTAATGATGTCTTGAGTGGATATAATGAGATCTAGAACCAATTTGATAGGTTCTTGTATGAAAGATAAGCTACGCAACGATTTCTTCAAGATCTGAATGTATTACAGGAATCAGTCCTCGCAACCATGGGAAAATATTCGTCAGGTATTCTCTGGTAGTTAGAAAATTATGAAACCAATTGGTTTAGATTTGTAGCTTCCTAATCTACAACTTTCATATTTATGCCCTTCACAAATTAAAACTGTAGTAGGGATGAAAACACGGAATAACGTGGGTGATGGTGCTGGTGATGGGTGGAGTGGATGTTAGGGTTATGGATGGGTATGGAGGTGAACGTGGATGGTGGATGGTGGATGTGGGAAAGGATGTAGACGAAGGGAACGAAGTGGTTGACATCCCAAAGAAGAGGGGTGACTCAACAGTCGAGGGAGATTAGAAGTTAGAAGAAACCTTGCCAATGGTAGAGATGGACGGATAGTGAAGATGGAGGAGGCAGAAAGTCTAGAGAGAAGATAGGAGGCAAGAAATTAATAATCCAATAGCATAATGAAGTTGGCTGCCATCCATATATTTATAGAGGCTAGCTAACAAGTCCTAAAATAATATGAAACCCTAATTCTAGAGGATTCCCGTCAATTATGTTCGAACGTGCCCAATCGCGTTTGAACGCACCCAAAAAGCTCAATCTCTGTCTGTGCGAATGCGGTACAAGTGTTCGAATGCCGGTGTTCGAACTCGCCCAGCCACGTTCGAATGCACAACATAAGTTCTTTGTATTTGCAAACCTAATGCAGGCATTCTCAAGGGCGTTCGAACACGACCCCTCCTGCATTCGAAAGCACATGAATTTTATTTTAATGAAAATAAACACCTAATGCAATAAGAAAAGATCTTAACTAAGTGTATCATCCCACCACTCTTCCCCCACGTTGCCCTCGAGGTGAAAAGTCAGGGAAACGCTCCAAGATATTAGTCTCCAACTCCCATGTCGCCTCATTAGATGGCTTGCCAAGCCACTCAACTAGAATCTCCATCTCTAATCTGATACCATGTTGTCGTCGGCGTCTAACAAGTACTCGAATTAGCTCTACGATCTCTATCTCTTCCAATGGCTCTGGTAGAACTGATCCAACAATCTTATGATCTCCAATGCGCTCTCTCAACAATGAAACATGAAAGACAGGATGCACTCTCAACCCCTCAAGCAGCTCCAAACAATATTGAATTGGACCAATACGTTCCAACACCCGAAATGGACCAAAGTAGCGATGTGCTAACTTTAGTTTCGCATCGAAAATAAGGTCACCTGTTGATACGGTTGCACCCTCAAAAACACCCAACTATCGATGTCGAACTCCTGCTCCCTATGGCTACAATCATAAACTTGCTTCATGCGGTTTTGAGCAAGTTTAAGATGAGCATGCAACCTCCTCAATGTGGTGTCTCTATCCATCAACGCTAAGTCCACCTCCGTCCGATCTGTAGATGCCGCTAGGTCATAAGCGCGCTACGTTGGAGCCGTGCGTCCATACACTACCTCAAATGGAGTCATGCCAATGCTGCTTTGGTAGGCAGTGTTATAAGACGATTCCGCCCACGGTAAGAAAAACCATCGTCTCGGCATCTCTCCAACAAAGCACTTCAAATACTGCTCAATGTCTTGATTGACTATCTCGGTTTGGCCATCCGTCTGTGGATAGTAGGCCGAACTAAAGTTTAATCGAGTCCCTTGCAATCTGAAAAACTTCGTCCAAAAGTTGCTCATAAATACACGATCATGATCCGACACAATCGTGCATGGCATGCCATGTAACTGAGCAACATTTCTAACAAAAATTTCAGCCACCGACTTGGTTGAAAACGTATGTGGCAATGCCGAAAAGTGCGTATACTTGCTCAATCTGTCAACCACCACAAAGATAACGGAATAACCACATAGCAGCGAAAGACCCTAATAGGCTCTGATACCAAAGTGATAGGCTCTGATACCAATTGATAGGGCTCTGATACTAATTTGTTAAAGCTAGGATACCAAATTGATGGGATCTAGAACCAAAAGATCGGTTACGGAATAATTCCTTAAGATCTGAATTTATTGTAGAAAGCAGTCCGCGTAACCGTGGGAAAATATTCGTCAGATATTCTTCAGTAGTTAGAACATTACGAAACTAATTGTATTGGATCCGTATCTTCCTAATCTACAACTTTTGTATTTATGCCCTTCATAGATTCGAACTGTAGTCGGGACAAAATACGGAATAATGTGGGTGATAGTGGTGGTGACGGGTGGAGTGGATGTTAGGGTTATGGATGGGTATGGAGATGAGGGTGGATTGTGGAAGGGATTAAGGGAAGTAGACGAAGAGAACGAAGTGGTCGAGATCCCAAAGAAGAGGGGTGGCTCGACAGTTCAGGGAGATTAGAAGCGAGGAGAAACCTTGCCAACGGTAGAGGTGGAAGGATGGTGAAGAGGAAGGAGGGAGGACTCTAGAGTGGAGATAGGAGGCAAGAAATCAAGAATCCAATAGCAATATAAAGTTGGGTGCCATCAGCATATTTATAGAGGCTAGCCAACAAATCCTAAAACAATATGAAACCCTAACAAACCAACTAAACCAGTATTCCTTATCTTTTTCGAATACTTGTTGGATTAAGCCTTTCCTTTTGTCATATATATATTCTAAATCTGGAGAAGTCATGAATATAAAAATTGTAGATCTAGAGGTTGTCGACCTTATCCAACTAGTTTGATATTATTTGGATATGTGTCGAATATTCTATAAATATTTTTCCAAAACTGCACAGAGTTGGATTTAGCTAATTAGATAAAATCCTAACTAAGTGTATCAGACCCTCTATGAAGTCCATAGAAATGTCTTCCCAAACATAGTCCGGTAAAGGTAAAGGCTGAATTAATCCGGCCGGTTTCAATGTTGTTGCCTTAGCCCTTTGACAGACATCACAAGCATAGACAAAACTCCTTACATCCCGCCTCAATCCTGGCCACGTGCAACTCTAAGATATCCTCTTATAAGTCCTTAAGACACCCTCATGACCAGCCTCTGGAGTTTGGTGGAAGTGCTCCAACAATTTCTGCCGCAATTCTTCATTTGCGGGCACTCGAATGCATCCGCGGTTCAGCAACAAATCGCCTCGATTCTCCATCTCAGGATGGCGCTCTAGATCATCCATCACCTCCTGCAATAATCTCAAAATATCTGGGTCAGATGTACATGCATACCTCTACTTGTCAAGGAAGGGAAAGGTAGGAGAAGAATAGGCTGCAAGCTCGGTGGTATCGGGTTGGCGCGATAGTGTATTTGCCACTCTATTTTCCGTTCCCTTCTTGTATTGGATTTCATAATCATAGCCCAGCAAATTAATTTTGTGACCCATCTTTGCTGTGCCGGAGTGTGTATACGCTATCACATAAAGTATGGAAGGCTCTTTTGATTAGTTCGGATAATGAATCATCTACCGATCAAATAAGGCCTCAACTTTGTCCCCGTATACAGAATTGCCAACATCTCTCTCTCATAAGTCAATAATTGGTGAGATTTTTGTGACAAAGCTTCACTATGAAAAGCTATGGGATGTTCTCCTTGCATTAGTACGGCTCCTATGCCAACACCCGATGCATCACATTCCACAATGAATTCTTTGGTGAAGTACGATAACGTTAGAATAGGTGCTGTCGTCATTGCTGTCCTCAATTTTTCATAGGCTAAAGAGGCTTCATCTGTCCATCTAAAAGAGTCCTTCATCAACAAAGAAGTGAGAGGAGCAGCGATCTTGCCATATTCGGCGATAAAGTGTCGATAATATCTGGTCAGTCCCAAAAATCCTCTCAATCTGGTGGTAGTAGTAGGAATAGGCCAAGCGGTCATACATGCAACTTTTTAAGGAACCGCCGCTACACCATCCGCTAAAATGATGTGGCCTAAGTACTCCACTTGTGGTACTCCCCATAGGCACTTGGACTTCTTAATCTTCAATTGGTTTTGATTCAACAAATTCAACACGTCCTCCAAATGTCGCTAATGCTCCAATTCAATCCTGCTATACACCAATATGTTGTCAAAAAATACTAAGACATACCTTCGCAAAAGAGGCCAAAATATATCATTCATGAGGCCGTAAAAGGTAGCTGGAGCATTGGTGAGACCAAAAGGCATCACCCGGAACTCATAAAGCCCGTCTAGAGTCTGAAATGCAGTTTTCTGCACATCCACCGGGTGAACTCTAATTTGATGATACCCGGCCCTCAACTCAAGTTTACTAAATATAGTAGACCCTGCAAGCTCGTCTAGCAACTCCTCAGTAATCGAACTAGGATACTAGTCCTTGATGGTAATAGCGTTTAGTGCTCGATATTCGACACAAAAACACCATGTCCCATCCTTTTTTTGCACCAAAAGCATGGGGAATGAGTGTAAGCTATGACTTGGTTGTATGAGGCCTTGCTCCAACATCTTAGGTACCATCTTCAAGATAACTTGATACACTTAGTTAGGATTTTATCAAATTAGCTAAATCCAGCTCTGTGTAGTTTCAGACAAATATTTATAGAATATTCGACACATATCCAAATAATATCAAACCAGTTACATAAGGTCAAAAACCTCTAGATCTACAACTTTGATATTCATGACTTCTCCAGATTCGGAATATATCTATGAAAAAACGAAAGCTTAATCCAAAAGGTATTCGAAAAAGATAAGGAATACTGGTTTAGTTGGTTTGTTAGGGTTTCATATTGTTTTAGGACTTGTTGGCTAGCCTCAATGAAACACCTACTTCCAAATATTCACGTGTTCCTCACGTGGAGCATGTCCACGTGATTCCCACGTGATCGATCAGTGAAATAATCTCACCAAGTATCTGAATAAGTCAAGAAATACCATAATAATCCAACAAATAATCCTGAATTATAATATCACAGGCCTCAACAAGCCTCTAGGAATACAAGTCCATCACAAATTTGCTAAAGCATAAATACCCTCGCAGGGGCTAAGTCCAACTGAAATAATAGAATAAACAAATGCTAAAAATAAGGAATGAATCTGCTACTCCTCGATGTCCGCATCCTCTATAATCATCTCTGAAATATTTCCACCAAAAAATGGCGATGAGCACGGGGCCCAGTAAGTAAAATCTAATAATAATCTAAGAATATTACCTGATAAGTAAATATGAAACTCATAACATGTCAGGGAAAAATGTACATTATGACTTTTAATATCTTTCATCATTATAGCTTATTTTACATAGAAATCCACACAGGAGTCGAGTCACAATAACAAATCTCACAAAGCATCATAAAAATCGAGTGGGACTAGTCAACTAGCGGTATTATCTCCCATACATGCCTGACGACGCTGCATATGATCGGTTGTCTATGGCCATCAGACTAAGGACCTCAGTCGTAGGCCCATCAACACCGTTCTAGTAATCATCGCACATAGCAAAATCATCACATACGGCTAATAAAAACACACAGCTTAATAGACACCCTGACCCTGCGTCCTCGGGTACCGCTAGAACTATAATCCCTACCTCTCAATCATCTTTTCTAATATCATACTAGTTAAGTCTCCAATTAAGGCAGTGTAATCACCTGAATGCTCCACCTGCTACCGACCTCAGATGTAGGCCACTAATATAATACTATATAATATACACTCTACCCCTAACCCCGGGTTGAGTAGGTAAAAGGGCACTGCCTAACTGGGACTTGACTAATAGTGATACGTGCACGTGGTGCCTTGACCTCTATTATTTATTTAACATAATCATCACAATAACAGATATTGTAAACAAGCATAGAGTCTATCATACATGTGCATTAAGTGATAAATAATACAAGTAAGAATTGACATGTAATTAAATGCAAATATGAGATGTCATATAAGTTTCATAAGTAAGAAAACGACATTTAATTATCACAGGTAAGATATGACATAAGCATGCATTTTTAAAGACTATTATAGAATTCTACTCGCTTGGGGTATTTCTTGAATTTCAAGATCCTTCCCGCACAATGCTGAATCTAATAATTTATAAATAAAATAAACATAAAATTAATGGACTTAAAAAGTAACCATCTTGTTGTGTATATTTAAGTGTGATTCTCTAGGTCCGAGATATTATTTGTCTTAATTAAAATAATAATGGTCATTAGAGCCGTTCATATTGTAAATGTGAAGATAATTGAGAAGACTAATAAATTCAAATACCTATTTTGATTTTGTATAGTTCCTAATTTTATTAATAACATGGTTGAGAAAATTATAATAATTACAATTTAGGTAGCTAACAGAATTTAAGAAAAATAACATACTCAAAATTAATTAGTCTAGGGTTAAAATGTTAAAGGTTGGGCTGGGCTCAAGGCCTAGCAAATTAAGTGAGAGTGAGAGAGGGAGAGTGGGCTGCAGGTAGGAGGTAAAGGACTGGGCTCAAGAGCCCAGTCTAGCAGGGTGAGATGGTGGACTAGGCTCTAGAGCCCAGTCCGACAATAAATAAGGAGGTGGGCTGCGGGGCCTCCCGCAGCCCACCAGAAACTAAGGGGGTGGACTAGAGCCCAGTCCACTGAGACCTTAGAGAAGAGGGGACTGTGGACTTGGGCTGCAACGCAACCCACGCCACAGCCCACAGAGAGAGAGAGAGCGATGGGGGCCCAACCTCCACCCTCTCCTCGTCTCCTTGACAGAGAAGGAGAAACAGAGGAGAGGGGTGTTGCTGCCGGTGATCCTCGTCACCGGCAGCCCCCCCGGCTCCAGCAACTTCTCCCCAAGTTGACTAGGTCGACTTGGGCGCAGGAGTGGACAGAACCTCCGGCTAGTGCGGTCGGAGGGTGAGAGTTGAGGAACTCCATGGCCGGCGGCCATGGAGTTTTCAACTCAGTGCTAGGTGGGCTCGAAGCCCTCTTCTCGGGTACCCACCTCTTCCAAGTGATGAGGTGGGTTAGCCGAGGTTGACGAGTGAGGCCACCACCGCCGGTGGTGGCCGCTGGTGCCAAAGAAACCCGGCAGTGGGAGGCGACATGGCATCGCCTCCCTCGCGCTCCGTGGGTATCCAATTTGGGTACCCACAGCAAGGGGGTGAAGCAGGGAAACTTCCCGAACTAGTGGGTGGTCGACCCGAGGTCGCCGGTCGGCGAATTTCTCCGGTGAAAGTAGACGAAAATAAAATCCTATTTACACATGATTAACTAGGCTATTTTCAAATTGAACTAAAGAGGGGATGAAGGCTAACCTGACGATCGAGGTGAGGGGTTTTGGTTGGCAGTCGGCGCTCCGGTGACTCGCTGCCCACGACGAAAACTTTGTCAGCTCGGGAGAGAAAAGAGAGTAGGGAAAAGTGAAGAAGGGGAGATTCCGAAAAGAAGGAAACTCGAGGGGGATGAGTGGAGATTAAATAGAGAAGAAGTGGAGAGGGCAACAGAGTGGAGTTAACTCCACTCCGGCGCACTTCTCTCCGACCTATCGCAACTAACTGCGAGAGGTGGGGGAGAGGGAAGAAGGAGTCAGCGCACGCGCCAAGCGCGTGCGCTGCGTTTAGGGTGCACGCGCATGGCGCGTGCGTTATATATATATATATATATGATTTTTAACGGGTGTAACACTCTATAAATATGTGGATGGCAGCCAACATCATATGGCTATTGAATTCTTGATTTCTTGCCTCCTATCTTCTCTCTAGACTCCTCCCTCCTTTCTCTTCACCATCCTTCCACCTCTATTGTTGGCAAGGTTTCTCCTCGCTTCTAATCTCCCTCGACTATTGAACCACCCCTCTTCTTTGGGATCTCGACCACTTCATTCCCTTCGTCCACTTTCCTTAATCACTTCCACAATGAACCCTCATCTTCATACCCATCCATAACCCTAACATCCACTCCACCCGTCACCACCACCATCACCCACGTTATTCCGTATTCTCATCCCTACTACAGTTCTAATCTGTGAAGGGTATAAATACAAAAGTTGTAGATTAGGGAGATATAGATCCAACCCAATTGGTTTCATAATTTTTTAATTATAAGAGAATATCTGACAAATATTTTTCCACGGTCGCACGAACTACTTCCTACAATAAATTCAGATCTTAAGGAATTGTTCCGTAGCTGATCTTTTGGTTCTATATCCCATCAATTTGGTATCATAGCCGTAACAAATTGGTATCAAAGCCTATCATAACTTCTTTTTGCACATGTGGATACCGATATGGCCTCACGTTCGCGGGTGCAGCCCCGGGTACAATCTTTATGCAATGGTCCGTCACTCTCCTCGGCGGCAACTCCTGCGGCTCCACAAATAGTTTAGAAAAGTTATCTAATAAACTAGACAATTCAATGGTAGTACCTAAACTCGTTTGAGGCTCATCTCCTGCTGGTCCTAACTGAGGAAGATAGGCCAAATCATACACACAAGGTAGCCCCAACATAGGCTGCATCGTAGGAATCGGTGAAGACCGAACACCATCAAGCCGTACATCTTTGTTTTCTTGTTTAAATTTCACCTACATGCTCCGAAAATCAAAAGTGATGGGCCCAAAACTCTGTAACCATTGAGTACCAAGGATAATGTCTGCTCCTCGCAGCGCCAACAAATACAAATCCACAATGATATTGTTTCCTTGCACCTGTATACTGACCCGACGACACAAGCTCTTCGTTTTAAGTTTCGTGTCGTCTCCAATAGCAACGTCAAATCCTAAGGTTAGTTCAGCATCCAAACCCAATCTCCTCACCAACCGCTCGTCTAGAAAGTTGTGTGTATTCCCCGAATCGATGAGGATGTGCAAACAATATTTCCTAACGAGTCCGTCTACTCATAACGTCCTCGGTGTGGATGTACCCGAATATGCATGCATCGATATTTCAGCTTGGATATCTTCCTCCACGCCCTCCTCAACGGTCTCCTCCTAGACCTCCTCTAGACACTCTCCATCATCAACAACCTCATCATCCTCCTCAAGAGCATCGATAAGCATCACACTCTTGATCAGTTTAGAACACCGATGACCGGGGGTGAAACGCTCATCACATCGAAAGCAAAGGCCTTTCGCTCTTCGCTCCTCCAACTGGGTAGGTGTGAGAGTTCGAACGGGGGGTCTTGTGCCTACCCTAACATCAGAAGAAGGTCTCAAAGGTGGTCGTGGTCTAGTACTCGCAGTCACTATTTTTTAAACCACAGAATTTTCAGCCGGCATTCTAGATGTAAACTGCCCATCTCGGTTGCCCCAATTGGTTTTCAGTACCATCTTTAAAGCCCTATGCTTTTGTTCCATCCTTACGGCCTTCTCAAAGGCCTCCTCAGGAGTAGTAGGACATAGAGCATGAACATCCGCTTGTATCTCTTTTTGTAGCCCTGAAATAAGTGTGCTCATCAATGTTTGTTCGGGCCAAGGTGGTTCACAACGACTCCTAACTCTTTTAAACTCAGCTTGGTACTCTGATACTGTCGTCCTCTGAACCATCTTGCTTAATGTGGTAGCAAAATCTTCATATGCCGCTATCCCAAATCTGCATGTAATCCTCCTACAAAATTCAGCCCATCTAGTAAATCCACCACCACGAATAACCGATCTATACCAATGCAATGCCGTTCCTTGGAGATGATAGCTTGCCATCTAAACTTTTGCATCTTCTGCCGTACCTTGACAATCAAAATATTATTCAACTTAAAACACCCAATCCGTTGGATCACCACTTTGGAATTTTGAAAAGTCCAAGGATGCGGTTCTCCCTCGAATAGTGTTGTTGGGTTTGCGAAAAATCCTTCGTTCAGGTCTAAATCCTCGAGAACGTCCATCACCATCTCCATAGAGATCAACCTCATCCTCATAGTACCAATCCTCCTCATCGACGAAGCGCACCGATGCCACACGCCTCTTAGGTTCGACCATCGTCGGTCTAGGGTTTTATAACGGAGGTGGGGGATGATGTGAAGGCATAGGTAAGAGGGGATCATTGACACTCATATGACACACTTGGACTTGTGGGGTATCGGTTCGATGAGGTCCCACCGCTAGTCCTTCTTGAAACTCCGTTCATCGTCGAGGAGATGATGAACCCAATCGATTCATGACATATTCATTGAATTCATTATGATCCTTTTGCATGTTGTCAACTCTATGCAACAATGTTTGGAACATACCCCTAAGTTCATCCATATTCCAACCCATGGACGTTGGTTGACTCGGTCCTGCCGTGCTCGCTCCAAATGAATCGGCATCATGATACACTTATTTAGGATCTTTTCTTATTGTATTAGGTGTTTATTCTAATTAAAATAAAATTCCTGTAGGTCGCGTTTGAATGCAGGTGGAGTCGCGTTCGAACGCCCTTGTGAACACCTTATAAACGCCTGCAATAGGTTCGCAAATACAGAGAACGCATATTGTGCGTTCGAACGCGGTCGGGCAAGTTCGAATGCCCGCATTCGAACGCCTGTGTCGCGTTCGCAAATCCAAAGAAGGTGTTTATTTTAGGGCGTTCGAACGCGATCAGCCATGTTATTCTGTGTTTTCGTCCTTGCTACAGTTCGAATCTACAAAGGGCATAAATATAAAATTTCTAGATCAGGAAGTTATGGATCCAACCCAATTAGTTTTGCAACTTTCTGACTATCGAAAAATATCTGACGAATATTTTTCCACGATTGCGTGGACTAATTCCTGTAATAAATTCAGATCTTGAAGGAATCTTAGCGTAGCCTATCTTTGGTTCCAGAACCTATCAATTTGGTATCAGAGCAGGTGAACCTCAAACCTCTATTAATGGTTGAAACAAGAAAGATGACATCAACAATGAGACCTATGGAGAGCACACCGATAAGGGAGGACTCAATGCATGATGATCATAACCATGAGGCCGATTCCTTTGGAGTGACCACGGTAGGACCGAGTCAACCAACGTCCATGGGTTCGAATATGAATGAACTAACGGGCATGTTCCAAATATTGTTGCATAGAGTTGACAACATAGAAAAGGATCACAATGAATTAAAGGAATATGTCGTGAATCGATTGGGTTCGTCATCTCCTCGATGACGAATGGAGTTTCAAGGACCAGCGGTGGGACCCCATAGAACCGATACCCCACAGGTCCAGGTGCGTCATATGAGTGTTAATGATCCCCTTCTACCTATGCCTTCACATCATCCCCCACCTCCGTTACCAAACCCAATACCGACGGTGGTGAAACCTGAGAGGCGTGCGGCATTGGTACGCTTTGTCGATGTGGAGGATTGGCACTTTGAGGATGAGGTTGATCCCTATGGAGATGGTGGTGCTCGAGGATTTAGAGAAGGTGATCAACATGCATAAGGGTTTAGACCTGAACTAAGGATCTTTTGAGAACCTGACAACGCTATTCGGGGGAGAATCGCACGTTTGGACTTTTCAAAATTCCAAGGCAGTGATCCAATGGATTGGGTATTTCAAGTTGAACAATATTTTGATTGTCAAGGTACAGCGGAAGATAGAAAAGTCTAGATGGTATTGCAATGGTATAGATCGGTTATTCGTGGTGGTGGATTTATTGGATGGGTTGATTTTTGTAGGAGGATTACACACAGATTTGGTATAGTGGCATATGAAAATTTTGTTGCCACATTAAGCAAGATGGTTCAGAGGACGACCGTATCGAAGTACCAAGTTGAGTTTGAAAGAGTTAGTAGTCGTTATGAGCCACCATGGCCCGAACAGACATTGATGAGCACATTTATTTCGGAGCTGTGAGAGGAGATACAAGCGAATGTTCGTGCTCTATGTCCTGCTACTCTAGAGGAGGTCCATGAGGAGGCTGTTGAGGAGGGCGTTGAGGAAGATATCCAAGCTGAAATATCGATGCATGCTATGCTGATGTGTGTATCTACTGACTCATAAAACATGGCAAACTACTCTAGTCAATACGGATGATGAAGTGGCGTCCCACCAAATACGGCCTCCACTTTGTCATGGCGTGAAGAATCGCCAACATCTCTTTCTCATAAGTTGAGAGCTGTTGTGATCTACCGGACAAAGCTTTACTCAAGAATGTTATAGTTTTGCCCCCTTGTATTAGGATAGCACATATTCCCACTCCGAATGTGTCACATTCAACAATAAACTCCTTTTGAAAGTTCGGCAATGCCAAAACTAGGGCTGAATTTATAGCAAATTTTAATTCTTCAAAGGCCGCCATTGCTTTGTCGCTCCACACAAAGGAATCCTTCCTCAAAAGAGCGGTGAGTGGTGCTATAATTTTTTTTCATATCTAGCAATAAATCTACGGTAGTAGCTCGTTAACCTAAGGAATCCACGCAACTCAAAGACGGTCCTCAAAATTCACCAATCAGTTATACTCTTCACCTTGCTTAGATCGACCGCTACACCTTCTGCTAAAATAATATGTCCCAAATATTCCACCTTTCTATCACACTACAAACATTTAGACATCTTGGCTTTCAAAGAGTTTTCTTCAAGCAGCTTTAGCACTTCATGTAAATGTTTCAAATGATCTTTAAACCTTCTACTATATACCAAAATATCATCAAAGAACACCAACACAAACCGACGCAAGAGTGGCCTAAATATGTCATTCATTAAACCTTGAAATGTTGTTGGAGCATTGGTCAATCTAAAGGGGATGACTCAGAACTCATAATGGCCGTCATGAGTTCGAAAAGCGGTCTTGTGCACGTCTTCGGAGTGAACTCGGATTTGGTGATATCCAACTCTAAGGTCCAGTTTGCTGAAATAAGAAGCCCTTGCCAATTCATCCAATAACTCTTTTATCACCGGTATTTGGTACCGATTCTTAACGGTTATGATATTGAGTGCTCGGTAACCAACAGAAAAACCCTATGAACCATCCTTCTTACGCACAAGCAAATCCGATGAGGAATAAGCAATACTGCTTGGTTGAATGATTCCTTGTCCAAGCATTTCGGCAACCAGATTTGTTATCTCTTCATTTTTTGGATATGAGGATACGGATTGGGACACACATTAGCCAGCTCAGGTCTCGATTCAATGGCTATCTTATGGTCTAAATTTCTGTATGGCGGCAATCCTTGTGGCTATTCAAATAACACGAAGAATTCAGATAATGATTGCAACAATTCTTGTGGTTTACCCAAGCTTAAAGGAGGCTCCATTTCTACTAGAGACATCTAAAAAGGATAGGCCAACTCCCTTGGCCATGGTAGCTCCGCCATAGGTTGCAAGGTAGGGTTAGATTGTGTTTTCAACCCCATTTAGCTGCACCACCTTGCCATTTCGCTAAAATGTCATCCACATGTCGTGAAAGTCAAATATCACTGGTCCTAAGCTTTGTAACCACTGAGTACCCAGGACAAGATCAGCACCTGCAAGGCAAGTGGATACAAATTAACGATCAATTTGTGTCCTTGAACCTAAATTTCCACTCGACGACACAAACTATTAGCTTTCAACTTTGTTCCATAGCCAGTTGGTACATCAAATGCGTTGGTCGGTTCAGCTTTCAACCCAATCCTCCTCAGCAAGTGCTCATCTAAGAAGTTATGCATGCTCCCCGAATCAATGAGGATGTGCATGCACTGCTTCTTGACCAATCCGTCTACCCGAAGCATCTTCGGTGCAACAATTCTAGAGTAGGCGTGCATTGCAATTTTAGCTTGTATATCCTTCTCTTTAGACACCTCCAAGGCCTCCTCAAGAAGCTCTTCGTCAACTTCTTCCTCGACCAATTCCTCTTTTGGATCATCTTGCCCATCAATCAACATGATGCTCCCCGTCACTTTTGCACACCAATGACCAGGTGTGAAACATTCATCATCTGAAGCATAGGTTTTTTGCTCTCCGCTCCTCAACCTGAGCAAGTGTGAGAGTTTAGACAGGGGCTTTGTGGTTCCCCTTCACATCAGTGGAGGGTCAGAGTAGAGCTCTCAGTCCTAAATTTCCAATAACCATCCTCGAAGTTGCTGTTGCTGTACCAATTGCTTTAGTTGGCTGGTAAGGCTATTGTGGTTCTTGGATGGACCATGAGATTTTTCTTTGGTTCCTCAAGCCCTGGTGCTTCCTCTCCATAATGATGGCATCCTCATATGCTTCCTCTAAAGTTCTTGGGCGCAAGGCTTCAACATCTACCCATAATTCACTCCACAACCTAGCTAGGAAGTTAGATTTCAACAAGGCGTTCGGCCATGGTGGATCACAACGTGCACTAATCTGATCGAACTCTTTTTGGTACGCTATGATTGTAGTTCGTTGTACTGTCTTGATGAGAAGAGCATCAAAATCTTCATATCTAGCAGCCCCAAACTATTTCAAAATGCCCCTTGTATGGTCTGCCCATTCACCTTGGAGTCTCCTGGCATTCTTTGGAACTCAAAAAATTGCTCGGCCCTGTATATCCAATCAAGAGGATCACCACTTTAAAATTTTGTAATATCAAAACGTATTGATCAACCCCATACACCGAAATCAATGTTAGGGTCGTAGCCTTGACCTGGCCTAGCCGCAGAAGGGTGTTGCTGCTGTCGATATGCATCCCTTCTCGGCTGTATGAAATCATGCCAGTGTTCTACCTCATCATACTCCACCCACCCCTCATCATCTTCATGTAAAGTTCACACCCGAACCCTACAATTCTCCTCGGATTGCACTAGGTTAGGGTTAGCCGGGGCCTCTCGTGTCATGGGTTGTGAAAGAATTGGCTCGTTGTTGTGGATGATATGTCTAACAGTAGACCTAGCTAGACCCAATGGTTGACGTCGATATGTTGAGGTCTCGCCGTATTCCGACATCAATCCATAAATTGCTTCGTGAGTGGCGTGGTGGTCTTCCTTGTTCTCATCAGTAGCCTTCACCAACCTTCCTAAGATCATATTGGTCAGTGCCAAGGCAACCATCAGTGCGAACACGAGGCCTTCTGTAGTTATTGGACTTTCCAAGAAAAGATCTATTCTTCGTTATGTTTAGATCTTCTGTTTGCCTTCTAGAAACCATCGCTCGAGTCATCGTCATCACTGATACATTCGAGTTCAGCTTGGCTCTGATACCACGTTATGTGATAAGTTACAGAACGATTCCTTCAAGATTTGAATTTATTGCAGGAAGCAATTCGTGTAACCGAGATAAAATATTCACCAAATATTCTCTCAAAGTCAGAAAATTACGAAACCAAATGGGATCAATTCATAACTCCATGATCTACGTTTTGTATATACGCCCTTCTAGATTCAAAATAAAACTGGGATGAAAACATGATATAGTGGGGATGAAGGTGGTGGTGACGGGTGAAATGGATGTTAGGGTTATGGATGATAATGGAGATGAGGGTGGATGGTAGATGTTGTTTAAGGAATAAAGATGAAGGGGAAGAAGTGATCGAGATCCCAAGGAAGAGGGTGAACTTGACAGACGAGGGAGATTAGAAGTTAGAAGAGATCTTGCTAACAGGAGAGGTGGTAGGTTGGTGAAGATGGAGGAGGGAGATTAGGGTAGTGAAAAGATAGAGGCAAGAAACCAATATACCAATAACATAATGATTTTGGCTGCCATCCACACCTTTATAGAGGCTAGCCAACAAGCCAAAATAACAATTATTGACCCTAATTCAAGTGGACTCCCGCCGATCGCGTTCGAATGTGCCCGATCGCGTTCGAACGCACAAAAGGCGTTCTTTATCGATGTGAACGTGATGCAGACGTTCAAACATGTTCGAACGTGCATTTCATGTTCTCTGTTTTTGCAAACCTGATGCAGGTGTTTGAAAAGCCATTCGAATGCGCCCCCAACCATGTTCGAACATGACCTATAGAAAATTTATTTTAATAAAAATAAATAACTAATATAATAGGAAAAGACACTAAGTGTATCAGCCCACCACGCTTCCCCCACCTTTCCTCAAGGTGTAAAGTCAGGAAAACACTCCAAGATAACATCTCCAACTCCCATGTCGCCTCATCGGATGGCTTGCCAAGTCACTTGACTAGAATCTCGATCTCTAATCTGGTACCATATCGTTGTCGGCTCCTAGCAAGTACACGAACTAGCTCCACAATCTCTGTCTCCTCTAATGGCTCCGATAGAACTGATCTAATGACTTTATGATATCCAATCCACTCCCTTAGTAATGAAACATGGAAGACAAGATGCACTCTTGACCCATCAAGCAGCTCCAAATAATATGCAACCGGATCAATACGCTCTAACACCCGAAACAGATTGAAGTAATGATGTGCTAACTTTTGGTTTTGCATCAGACGCAAGGTCACCTATCGATGCAGTTGCACTCTCATGAACACCCAACTACCGATGTCGAACTCCTACTCCCTATGGCTGCGATTATAAACTTGCTTCATACGGTTTTGAGCTAGTTTAAGATGTGCATGAAATCTCCTCAATGTGGCATATCTATCCATTAAAGGTAAATCCACCTCCGTCCGATCTTCAGATGCCATTGGGTCATAAGTGCGTAATGTCAAAGTCATGCGCCCATACATCACCTCGAATGGGGTCATGCCAATGCTGCTGTGGTAGCCGATGTTGTAAGACCACTCTACCTATGGTAACAACTCCAACCATCGTTTCAGCATCTCTCCAATAAAGCATCTCAAGTACTGCTCAATGCCTAGATTGACCACCTCAGTTTGGCCGTCCGTTTGTAGATGGTAGGCCGAACCAAAGTTCAATCGAGTTTCTTGTAATCTGATAAACTCCATCTAAAAGTCACTCGTAAATACACAATCATGATTCAAGACAATCGTGTGTGGCATGTGACGGGTTCTTGTACCAAAAGGTTGGCTACGGAACAATTCCTTAAGATCTGAATTTATTGTAGGAAACAATCCGTGCAACCATGGGAAAATATTTGTCTAATATTTCCCTATAGTCATAAAATTATGAAATGAAGTGGGTTAGATTTGTAACTTCTTGATCTACAACTTTCATATTTATGCCCTTCGCAGATTAGGACTAAAACTGGGACGAAAATAAGCAATAACATGAGTAATGGTGGTGGTGACGAGTGGAGTGGATGTTAGGGTTACGGATGGGTATGGAGATGAAGATGGATGGTGGCTGTTAGTAAGGGATATAGAAGAAGGGAACGAAGTGGTCGAGATCCCAAAGAAGTGGGGTGGCTCGACAGTCGAGGAAGATTAGGAGTTAGAAGAAACATTGCCAACGGTAGAGGTGGAAGGATAGTGAAGAGGGAGGAGGGAGAGAGTCTAAAGAGAAGATAAGAGGTAAGAAATTAATAATCCAATAGCATAATAAATTTAGCTACCATCCACATATTTATAAAGGCTAGCCAACAAGTTCTAAAATAATAAGTAACCCTAATTCTAGAGGATTGCCGCCGATCACGTTCGAATGTGCCCGATTGTGTTCGAAAGCACAAAAGGCATTCTCTATATGTGCAAAAGTGATGCAGGCATTCGAACTCGCCCAACTGCGTTCGAACGCACTTTTCGTATTCTCTGTATTTGTGAACCTGGTGCAAGCATTTGCAAGGGCATTCGAACGCGACCCCTCCTGCATTCAAGCGTGACCAACATGAATTTTATTTTATTGAAGATAAACAACTAATGCAATACGAAAAGATCCTAACTAAGTGTATCAACCCGCCATGCTTCCCCCACCTTGCCTTTAAGGTGAAAAGTCAGGGAAGCCCTCCAAAATGTTAGTCTCCAACTCGCATGTCGCCTCATTAGATGGCTTGCCAAGCCACTCAACTAGAATCTCCATCTCTAATCTGGTACCATATTGTCGTCGGCGCCTAGCAAGTACACGAATTGGCTCTACAATCTCTGTCTACTCAATGGCTCTGGTAGAACTGGTACAACGACCTCATGATCTCCAATTTGCTTCCTTAGCAATGAAACATCAAAGACAGGATGCACTCTCGACCCCTCCGACAACTCCAAACAATATGCAACCAGACCAATATACTCTAACACCCGAAACGGACCAAAGTAGTGATGAACTAACTTTTGGTTACGCATCGAACGTAAGGTCACCTATCGATATGGCTATACCCTCACAAACACCCAACTGCCAATGTCGAACTCCTGTTCCCTATGGTTACGATCATAAACTTGCTTCATACGATTTTGAGCAAGTTTAAGATGAGCACGCAACCTCCTCAATGTGGATCTCTATCTATCAAACCTAAGTCCACCTCCGTCTAATCTGTAGATACCACTGGATCATAAACGCGTAATGTCGGAGTCATGCGTTCATACACCACCTCAAATGCAGTCATGCCAATGCTACTATGGTAAGCGGTGTTGTAAGACCACTCCACCCACGATAAGAACTCCAACCATCATCTCGGCATCTCTCCAACAAAGCAACTTAAATACTGCTCAATGCCTTGATTGACCACCTTGGTTTGATCGTCTGTCTGTGGATGGTAGACCAAACTAAAATTCAATCGAGTCCCATGCAATCGAAAAAACTTTGTCTAAATGTCGCTCATAAATATACAATCACGATCCGAGATAATCATGCGTGGCATACCATGTAACCAAGCAACATCCCTCACAAAACTTTCAGCTACTGACTTGGCTGAAAACAGATGTGGTAATGCCAAAAAGTGCACATACTTGCTCAATCTGTAAACCACCACAAAGATAACGAAATAACCACATACCAATGGAAGACCCCCTATGAAATCCATAGAAATGTCTTCCCAAACATGGTTTGGTATAGGTAAAGGCTGAAGTAATCCGGCCGATTTCAATGTGGTTGCCTTAGCCCTCTAACAGACTTCGCAAGCACGGACAAAACTCCTGACATCCCACCTTAATCCTGGCCACGTGCAACTCTAAAATATCCTCCTATAAGTCCTCAAGACACCCTCATGACCAGCCTCTAGAGTTTGGTGGAAGTACTCCAACAATTTCTGCAATAATCCATCATTTGTGGCCACCCGAATGCATCCCTAGTCTAGTAGCAAACCGCCTCGATTCTCCAACTTTGGATGGCGCTCCGGATCATCCATCACCTCATGCAACAATCTCAAAACATCTAGGTCAGATGTACATACATACCTCAGCTCGTCAAGGAAGGAAAAGGTAGGAGAAGAATAGGCTACAAGCTCGACGGTATCGAGTTGGCGCGACAGTGCATCCACCGCTCTATTTTTCGTTCCCTTCTTATATTGTATTTCATAATCATACCCCAATAATTTTGTGACTCATTTCTGCTGTGCCAGAGTGTGTATGCACTGACCCATAAAGTATGGAAGACTCGTTTGGTTGGTTCGTATAATGAATCGTCTACTAATCAAATAAGGCCTCCACTTTGTCACCGTATGCAGAATTGCCAATAGCTCTCTCTCATAAATCAATAATTGCTGAGATTTTTGTGATAAAGCCTTATTAAGAAAGGCTATGGGACATCCTCCTTACATTATTACAGCTCCTATGCCAACACTCGACGCATCACATTCCACAATGAACTCTTTGGTGATGTCTAATAGCGCTAAACTGGGAGCTATCGTCATTGCTGTTTTTAGTTTTTAAAAGGCTATTGTGGCTTCATCCGTCCATCTAAAAGAGTCTTTCTTCAATAAAGAAGTGAGAGAAGCAGCGATCTTGCCATATCCGACGAAGAAGCGACGATAATATCCGGTCAGCCCCAAAAATCCTCTCAATCTGGTGGTAGTAGTAGGAATAGGCCAAGCGGTTATTCATGCAACCTTTTGAGGATCCACCGCTACACCTTTCGCTGAAATGATGTGGCCTAAATCTCCATTTGTGATACTCCCCATAGGCACTTGGACTTCTTGATCTTCAATTAGTTTTGCTTCAACAAATTTAGCACGTTCTCCAAATGCCGCCAATGCTCCAATTTAGACATGCTATACACCAAAATATCGTCAAAAAATACCAAGACACACCTTCGCAATTGAGGCCAAAATATATCATTCATGAGGTCTTGAAAGGTAGCTGGAGCATTGGTGAGACCAAAAGACATCACCCGGACTCGTAATACCCGTTCGTAGTTCAAAATATAGTTTTGTACACATCCGCTGAGTGAACTCTAATTTGATGATACCTGGCCCTCAAGTCAAGCTTGCTGAATATGGTCACCCCTACAAGCTCATCCAGCAACTCCTCTATAACCAAAATAGGATACCGGTCCTTGATGGTAATAGCATTTAGTGCCCGATAGCCGACACAAAAATGCCATGTCCCATCATTTTTCACACTAATAGTACGGGGAATGAGTATGAGCTATAACTTGGTTGTATGAGGCCTCGGCTACCATCTTGGAGATAACTTCTTTTTGCACATGTGGATACCGATATGGCCTCACATTCACCGGTGCAGCCCCGGGTACAATCTCTATGCGATGGTTTGCCACTCACCTTGGTGGCAACTCCTGTGGCTCCTCAAACAGTCCAAAAAAATGATCTAATAAATTATACAATTCAATTGTAGTACCTGAATCATTTGAGGCTCATCTCCTAGTGATCCTAACTGAATAAGATAGGCCAAATGATACGCACAAGGCAGCCCCACCATAGGCTACATCGTAGGAATCGACGAAGACCGAACGCTATCAAGTCGCACATCTTTGTTTCCTTGTTTAAATTTCATCCACATGCTCCGAAAATTAAAAGTGACGAGTCCCAAGCTTTGCAACCACTGAGTGCTTAGGATAATGTCCGCTCCTCGCAACGCCAACGGATACAAGTCCACAATGATGTTGCGTCCTTACACCCGTATACCGACCCAAGGACACAAGCTCTTTGCCTTAAGCTTTGTGCTGTCTCTAATAGCAACGTCAAATTTTGTAGTTGGTTCGTCATTCAAACCTAATCTCCTTACTAACCTCTTGTCTAGAAAGTTGTGTACTCCTGAAATCGATGAGGATGTGCACACAATACTTTCTAACGAGTATGTATACCTGTAACGTCCTTGGCGCAGAAGTACCCGTAACGTTCTTGGCATGGAAGTACCCGAATATGCATGCATCGATATTTTAGATTGGATATCTTCCTCCGCACCCACCTCAACGGCCTCCTTATGGACCTCCTCTGGACTCTCCATCATCAACAACCTCATCATCCTCCTCGAGATCGTCAATGAGCATCACACTCTCGATCGGTTTAGAACACTGATGACTAGGGGTGAAACTCTCATCACATCGAAAGCAAAGGCCACTTCGCTCTTCGCCCCTCCACCTGGATAGGTGTGAGAGTTCGAATAGGGGTCTTGTGCCTCCTATAATATCATAAAAAGGTCTCAAAGGTGGTCGTGGTCTAATACTCACAGCCACTATTTTTTAACCCACAGAATTTTCAGCCGGCATTTTAGGTGCAAACCGCCCATCTCGGTTGCACCATCTTATTTTTGCTGCCATCTTGAGAGCCTTATATTTTTGCTCCATCCTCACAACCTTCTCAAAGGCGTCCTCAAGAGTGGTTGGACATAGAGCATGAATATCCACTTGTTTCTCTTCTCGCAACCCTGAAATAAATATGCTCATTAATGTCGGTTCGGGCCAAGGTGGCTCGCAACGACTATTAACTCTTTCAAATTCAGCTTAGTACTCTAATACGGTCATCCTTTAAACCATCTTGCTTAGTGTGGTAGCAAAATCTTCATATGTCGTTGTTCCAAATCTATGTGTAATCCTCCTACAAAAGTGAACCCATTCGGTAAATCCTCCACCACAAATAACCAATCTATACCAATGCAATGTCGTTCCTTGGAGTGAAAGCTTGCCATCTGGACTTTTGTATCCTCCGCAGTATTTTGATAATCTGCCTTGGAATTTTGAAAAATCCAAGTGTGCGGTTCTCCCCCGAATAGCATTGTCAGGTTCGCGAAAGATCCTTGGTTTAGGTCTAAACCTTTATGCATGTTGATCACCTTCTCTAAATCCTCGAGCATGTCCATCACCATCTCCAAAGGGATCAACCTCATCTTCAAATTGCCAATCCTCCTTATCGACGAAGCACACCAGTGTCGCATGCCTCTCGGGTTCCACCACCACCGGTCTTCGATTTTGTAACGGAGGTAGGGGATGATGTGTAGGTATGGGTAAGAGGGGATCATTGACACTCTCATGTCATACCTGAACCTGTGGGGTATCAAATCGGTGAGGTCCCACCGCTGGTCCTTCTTGAGGCTCTGATCATCATCGAGGAGATGACGAACCCGATCAGTTCATGACATATTCCTTTAAATTATTGTGATCCTTTTGAATTGCTTCAACTCTATGGAGCAATATTTGGAACATGCCCCTAAGTTCATCCATCAAGCTCATATTCACACCCATGGACGTTAGTTAACTCGGTCCTATAGTGGTCGCTCCAAAAGAATCGGCCTCATGGTTAGGGTTATCGTGGATTGAGTCTTCCCTTGTCGGTGTGCTCTCCATTAGTCTCCTTGTTGATGTCATCTTGATAAGATTCGGAATTCACTGATGTTGTCTCGAGCATGGATACACTTTAGGAGTGTCTTTGTTTCTTATTTTAGTGTTTAATTCTTAAGAAAATAAGTTTTATGTATGTCGTGTTCTAACACGGGTGGAGTGCGTTCTAACGCGCTTGTGAATGTCTACATCAGGTTCGCACATCCAGAGAGTGCGAAATGTGCTTTCGAACGCCACGTTTGAACGCGCCTGCAAACGCCTGCATCGCGTTCGTACATATAGAGAACGCAAAATGTGTGTTCGAACGCGGTCGACGAAAATCTACTGTTTTAGGGTTAATAATTGCCATTTTTGAATTATTTTGTTAGCCTCTAAAGGTGTGAATGGAAACTATGGAATCATTATTGAATGAATTGAGTTTTGCCTTGTCTCCTTCGTCTTCTTCTCTCCTGTTCTCTCGTTCTCCGGCGCTGCCGCTTCTAGCCTCCCTCGACCGGCCAATCACCCTAGAACCTTAGGGCCGACCCACTTCTCCCCCTTCTTCCAATCTAGCTATCACTTTGCCCTAACCCTTCCACTACCCATTACCCTTCCATCTCCACATACTCATCAGTGCCACCCCATTAACGCCGGTCCACCAACCTCCACCATCACCAAGGATTTCATGCCACCATCCACGGATCCCAAGATAGACTCTCCGACTTTTGTCCACTTATCGAACCATATCTCGAGATCCCAACATCCGATTTGCCTAAAACTTAATTTTTGGAAAAGAAATTTTCTAGGGCTACAACATATCAAAATCTCACATTGATCCGACGATGGCATCTTTTGAGATCTATTTCCAAAATTCCATGTCAGATTCTATCCAGATGTGAAAATCGAAATAGATCGAGCCTTGGCCAAAAGAGGAGAGCGTATCACATCTTCCTTGTTTCAACTATTAATGGAGGTCTGAGGTTCACCTAGCTTAGATACCAAATTTATGGGTTCTTGTATCAAAAGGTCGGCTACGGAACAATTCCTTAAGATCTGAATTTATTGTAGGAAGCAGTCCACGCAACCGAGATAAAATAATTATCAAATATTTTTCTATAATCAGAAAATTACAAAACAAGGTGGGTTAGATTTGTAACTTTCTAATATACAACTTTTGTATTTCCTTCGTAGATTCGAACTACAACTTGGACGAAAATACAGAATAACGTGAGCAATGGTAGTGGTGACGGGTGGAGTGGATATTGGGGTTGTGGATGGGTATGGAGATGAAGGTAGATGGTGGATGAGATTAAAGGATATAGATAAAGGGAACGAAGTGGTCGAGATCCCAAAGAAGAGGGGTGGCTTGATAGTCGAGGGAGATTAGAAGTTAGAAGAAACCTTACCAATGGTAGAGGTGGAAAGATAGTGAAGAGGGAGGAGGGAAAGAGTCTAGAGAGAAGATAGGAGGTAAGAAATCAATAATCCAATAGCATAATGAATTTGGCTGTCATTAACATATTTACAGAGGCTAGTTAACAAGTCCTAAAACAATAAGTAACCCTAATTCTATAGGATTCCCACCGATCGCGTTTGAACATACAAAAGGCATTCTCTGAATGTGCTAACGCGATGCCGGCGTTCGAACTTGCTCGACTGTGTTCGAACGCACTTTTTGCGTTCTCTATATTTGCAAATCTGATACAAGCGTTCGCAAGGGTGTTCGAACGCGACCCCTGCTATGTATGAACGCGACCTACATGAATTTTATTTTAGTAAAAATAAACAACTAATGTAATAAGAAAAAATCATAACTAAGTGTATCAGCATGCCATGTAATCGAGCAACATCTCTAACAAAAAGTTTAGTCACTGATTTGGTTGAAAATAGATGTGACAATACAGAAAGGTGTGCATACTTACTTAATCTGTCAACCACTACAAAAATAACGGAATAACCATGTACCAGCGGAAGACCTTCTATAAAATCCATAGAAATGTCTTTCCAAACACGGTCCGATATCGGTAGAGGCTATAGTAATCCGACCGGTTTCAATGTGGTTGTCTTAGCCTTTTGACAGACTTCACAAGCACGGACAAAACTCCTCACATCTCGCCTCAATCTTAGCCACGTGCAATTCTGAGATATCCTCCTATAAGTCCTCAAGACACCCTCATGACCAGCCTCTGGAGTTTGGTGAAAGTGCTCTAACAATTTCTATCGCAATCGATTATTTGTGGGCACCAGAATGCACTTACGGTCTAGCAGCAAACCCTCTTGATTCTCTAACTCTGGATGGTGCTCTTGATCATCCAACACCTCCTGTAATAATTTCAAAATATCTGGGTCAGATATACATGCCTACCTCAGCTTGTTAAGAAAAGAAAATGTAAGAGAAGAATAGGCTGCAAGCTCGGCGGTATCAGGTTGGTGAGATAGTGCATCCACCACTCTATATTCTATTTCTTTCTTGTATTGAATATCATAAAGATATGATCTCCCCTTAGGCTAAGGTTCGATCTCTTCCAATTCTCTGATCTGGACTAGATCTGGCATGGAACTTTGAAATAAGATCTCGAAAGATTCCGCCGTTGGATTAACGTAAAATTTGGATATGTTGTAGCCCTAGAAAAGCTTCAAAGGCGGTAGACATAGCTGTCTTCAAGGCTTCGAAGGCCTTCGTCACTTTGCCCGTCCATTGAAACCCATCTTTTCTGAGTAAGGAGGTCAGCGGGGCAATAATTTTGCCATAGTTGGCAACGAATCGAGTTTGCTCTTCTCTGGATTTGCAAACGCGATGCAAGCGTTCGAATGTGCGATTGAACGCGCATGTTTTCCACTTCTTAGGATTTGCGAACGTGATGCAGGCATTCACAGTACGTTCCAACGCACAATGCACACTCTCACAACCCGTTCACAACCGTGTTCGAACGCACTCCACCCGTGTTCGAACGCGATTTACAGAAAACTTATTTTTCTTGGAAATTAAACATTAAATCAAGAAACAAAGACTCTCCTAAAGTATATCCATGCTCGAGACAACATCGGTGAAGTCTGAACCGTATCACATAATCATACCCAAGCAATTTAGTAACCTATCTATGCTGTGTGAAGTGTGAATATGCTGTCCCATAAAGTATGGAAGCCTCCTTTGATTGGCATGCCACGCACGATTGTCTCGGATCATGATTGTATATTTATGAGCGACTTTCGGACTGAGTTTTTCAAATTGTAGGGGACTCAATTGAACTTCAGTTCGGCCTACCATCCACAGACAGACGGCCAAACCGAGGTGGTCAATCGAGGCATTGAGCAGTATTTGAGGTGCTTTGTTGGAGAGATGTCGTGATGATGGTTGGAGTTCTTACTGTGGGCGAAGTGGTCTTATAACACCGCCTACCATAGCAACATTGGCATGACTCCATTTGAGGTGGTGAATGGACGCACGGCTCCGACGTTACGCGCTTATGATCTAGTGGCATCTACAGATCGGATGAAGGTGGACTTAACATTGATGGATAGAGACGCCACATTGAGGAGATTGCGTGCTCATCTTAAACTTGCTCAAAACTGCATGAAGCAAGTTTATAGTCGTAGCCATAGAGAGCAGGAGTTCAACATCGGTAGTTGGGTGTTTATGAGAGTGCAACCGTATCGACAGGTGACCTTACATCCGATGCGTAACCAAAAGTTAGCACATCTCTACTTTTGTCCATTTTGGGTGTTTGAGCGTATTGGTTCGGTTGCATATTATTTGGAGCTATCGGAGGGGTCGAAAGTGCATCCTATCTTCCATGTTTCATTACTAAGGGAGCGCATTGGAGATCATGAAATCGTTGGATTAGTTCTACCGGAGCCATTGGAGGAGATAGAGATTGTAGAGCCAGTTCGTGTACTTGCTAAACGCCGACGACAACATGGTACCGGATTAGAGATGGAAATTTTAGTTGAGTGGCTTAGCAAGCCATCCGATGAGGCGACATGAGAGTTAAAGACTAATATCTTGGAGTGTTTCCCTAACTTTTCACCTTGAGAGCAAGGTGAGGGAAGCATGGTGAGCTGATACATTTAGTTAGGATCTTTTCTTATTACATTAGTTGTTTATTTTTATTAAAATAAAATTTCTATAGGTCGCGTTTGAACTCAGGAGGGGTCGTGTTTGAACGTAGGAGGGGTCGCATTCGAACGCCCTTGCAAACGCCTACATCAGGTTCACAAATACAAAGAACACATATTTTGCGTTCGAACAAATAGAGAACGTCTTTTGGTACGTTCGAATGCGATCGGCGGGAATCCTCTAGAATTAGGATTACATATTATTTTAGGACTTGTTGTCTAGCCTCTATAAATATGTGGATGGCAGCCAACTTCATTATGCTATTGGATTATTGATTTCTTACCTCCTATCTTCTCTCTAGACTCTCTCCCTCCTCCCTCTTCACCATCCTTCCACTTCTACCATTAGCAAGGTTTCTCCTACTTTCTAACCTCCCTCGTCTATCGAGTCTCCCTTCTGTTTTAGGATCTCGACCACTTTGTTCGCTTTGTCTATATCCCTTAATCACATCCACCATCCACCTTCATCTCCATACACATCCATAACCCTAACATCCACTCTACCTATCACCACCACCATCACCCACGTTATTTCATATTTTTGTCCCAATTGTAGTTCGAATCTACAAAGGGCATAAATACAAAAGTTTTAGATCCAGAAGTTACGGATCTAATTCTATTACTTTCGTAATTTTATGAATACCAGAGAATATTTGATGAATATTTTCTCATAGTTGCATGGACTGATTCTTATAATACTTCTAGATCTTGAAGGAATCATTGCGTAGCCTATCTTTGGTACCGAGAACCCATCAAATTTGTATCAGAGCTTATCAATCTCTCATCTAGAAAGTTGTGTGTACTTCTAGAGTCGATGAGGATATGCACACAATGCTTTCTAACCAGTCTGTCCACCCGCAATGTCCTCACCGTGAAAGTACCTGAATATGCATGAATCAAAATTTTTGCTTGGATATCTTCCTCCGCGCCCTCCTCCAGAGCCTCCTCATGGACCTCCTCTGAACACTCTCCATCATCAACAACCTCATCGTCCTTCTCGAGACCATTAATGAGCATCACACTCCCGATCAGTTTGGAACATCGATGACCAGGGGTGAAACGTTCATCACATCGAAAGAAAAGACTCTTCGCTCTTCGCTTCTCCACCTAGGCAGGTGTGAGAGCTCGAACAGGGGGTCTAGTGCCTCCTCTAACATCAAAAGAAGGTCTCAAAAGTGGTTGTGGTCTAGTACTAGTAGTCGATGTATTTGAACTCTTAGAATTTTCAACTGGCGTTCTAGACGCAAATTGCCCATCTCGATTGCCCCAACTTGATTTCGCTCCCATCTTGAGAGCCTTTTGCTTTTGCTCCATCCTCACGGCCTTCTCAAAGGCCTCTTCAAGAGTGGTAGGACAAAGAGCACGAATATCCATCTATATTTTCTCCCGCAGCCCTGAAATAAATATGCTCATCAATATCGGTTCAGGCCAAGGTGGCTCACAACAACTACTAACTCTTTTAAATTCTACTTGGTACTCCAATCAGCCATTCTCTGAACCATCTTACTTAATATGGTAGCAAAATCTTTATATGTCGTTGTCCCAAATCTACGTGTAATCCTTCTACAAAAGTTAGCCAACTAGTAAATCCTCCACCATAAATAGCCGATTGATACCAATGTAATGTCGTTCCTTGGAGGTGAAAGCTTGCCATCTAGACCTTTGTGTCCTCTGCTGTCCCTTGACAATCAAAGTATTATTCCACTTGAAATACCCAATCCATCGGAACACCACCTTAATATTTTAAAAAGTCCAAGAGTGCGATTCTCCTTCGAATAGCATTGTCGGATTCGCGAAAGATCCTTGGTTTAGGTCTGAACCTTTATGCTTGTTGATCTCCTTCTCTAAATCCTCGAGCACGTCCATCACCATCTCCGAAGGGATCAACATCATCCTCTAAATGCCAATCCTCCTTATCGACGAAGCGCACCGGTGCCGCACGCCTCTTGGGTTCCACCACCGCCGGGAGGATCATTGACACTAACATGTCCCACCTAGACCTATAGGGTATTGATTCGGTGTGTTCCCACTCACTGGTCCTTCTTGAGGCACAGATCTTCGTCAAGTTGATGACAAAACTAATTGGTTGATGACATATTCCTTTAAAGCATTATGATTATTCTACATTGCGCCAACCCTATGCAGTAATATTTAAAACATACCCCTAAGTTCATTCGCCAAGCCTATGTTCACACCCATGGGCATTGATTGACTTGGTCCTACCGTGGTCGCTCCAAAAGAATCGGCCTCACGATTAGGGTTATCGTGGATTGAGTCTTTCCTTATCAATGTGTTCTCCATTGATCTCCTTGTTGATGCCATCTTCCTTTTTTTCACCATTAATGGAGGTCTGAGGTTCGCTTAGCTCTAATACCAATGATAGGTTACGAAATAAAGATAAAATATTCACTAAATATTCTCTCAAAGTTAGAAAATTATAAAACTAAGTGGAATCGATCCATAACTCCTTGATATACTATTTACACCCTTTTCAGATTCGAATTGCAACTGGGACGAAAATATGATATAGTGGGGATGAAGGTGGTGGTGATGGGTGGAGTGGATGTTAGGGTTATGGATGATAATGGAGATGAGAGTGGATGATAGATATTGTTTAAAGGATAAAGATGAAGGGGAAGAAGTGGTCGAGATCCCAAAGAAGAGGGAGGACTCAATAGATGAGGGAGATTAGAAGTTATGAGAGACCTTGCCAACGATAGAAGTGGTAGGTTGGTAAAAAAAGAGGACATAGATTAGGGTAAATAGAAGATAGAGAGGCAAGAAACTAATATTCCCATAGTATAATGATTTTGGCTGCCATCCACACCTTTATAAAGGCTAACCAACAAGCCAAAATAATAATTATTAACTCTAATTCTAGTAGACTCCCGCCGATCGCGTTCAAACGCGTCCGATCATGTTTGAATGCACAAAAGGCATTCTCTGTTGATGCGAACATGATGCAGACATTCAAACACACCTAACCGTGTTCGAATGTACATTTCGCATTCTCTATTTTTGCGAACCTCGAAATCATTTTAATAAAAAATTATTTCGCGTTCGCAAAGCCATTTGAACGCGCCCCAACCGCGTTCAAATGCGACTTCCAAAAAAATTATTTTAATAAAAATAAATAACTAATACAATAAGAAAAGACTCTAGCTAAGTATATCATTATGATCTGATGTAATGGTGTTGCAACAATCTGAAGATCAGCCCAAATTCTACCTAGGTCAGAACTTTCGAGGAAAACTACACAAGATCTAGCTATCCAATAAATCTGTAACTTTAGCAGGTTGTTCCTCTTGAAGTGAGGGATCCAATGCAATTGAAATCACATCGGACATATAGATCCAAAGTTATAGGGAAAATACTAACTATTTGTCAGGTGGTGGCATGGAGGACGTGATTAATGGAATAGGAAAATAATGGTTAGGTATTGGGGAAGATGATGACAACAATGGTGAGGTAGAGCATTAAGATAGACAAAGAGGAAGAGAGTGGATTGATCCTTGAGAGGCATAGGGGCATGGTCAGATTGAGGGAGAAAGGAGATGACGTCCAATGTTGGATGCCATTGGAGGAAAAAGAGAGGGTTGGGAAGGAGAACTTCAATAATTCATCGATAATGTTCAATTAGGTTGCCTTGCATATATTTAGAGGCTAACCTAACAAGAAAAATAATCAAAAGATAACCCTAGGACCATGTAGTTCGCCGATTGTGTTCGAATGTGGTCGAACACGTTCGAACGCAGTTAATGCGTCTCTATCTTTGCGAACGTGTGCAGGTGTTCAAACAGTGCATTCAAACGCGGTCGGATGCGTTTGAATGCACTAAAATAAAAGTTATTTCTAAAACAAAAGTCAGGCCCAAGCCATATATAGCTGAATTGTAACATAAAGTGCACAAATAACAAAACAAGCTAAATGTTTGCAAACCTATTCAACCCCATCACATAACCTAATTTTGGACTCATTAGCATGACTTTAGTCCCAAGTACGAGCTCGAGAATGACTAGTGGAACAACCTAGTAAGCCTGCATCAGTTAACTAAGCTAGTCCTACATGTAGCTTGAGCATGACACAAACTAGGCCGATGGGTGATTGTTACTAGTCACCTTGACGACGTGTCGAAAGTGTGGTAGATTATTATGATCAGACCATGAGGACTGAGTTTGTTAAATTGAATCTAGTTAGTTATTGTTTTAATTAAAATAGATAATCCATGTATGTATGCCTAAATAGGTCAAGTTGGATCTGATCCCCTATGTCTCTACTCCTATAAATAAGAGTGGTCATTATTTATTTAGGTGATTATAAAATTGTGGAATCAATACCGAGTTAAGTTAATTTTGTTATCTGCCTTACCTTTTAATCGTAGCCATTATATTACTTTGCTTTTCTAGAAGTATATTTTAATCCTAGAAACCCTATATACTAATCTACCAAACTATAATCCATACCTTCCTCTTATGAGCCACCCTATCCTATGGCTAACCTTCACTACCCTCCGACAACCACCACAATATTGGTATTTCCTTGTCGCTTTAGTTTCCACTTTCCCCCACTATTTTAGCCATATTTTTTCACTCCGACCTCGAAATCACTTTGTCTCAAAGTTAGTAGATCCATGACTTTTGAGGCTATCACCCATAATAATTTCACAATTTTCCTATAAACATACCGTTTCAGATTTGATTCATAATATTTATAAAAAAAAACTTAATTAGATCAGTAATATAATTTATAAACCTTAAATCTAACCTTGAAATTTACACAACCTAAGAACCTTCTTCTAGGACTATTCTCTGTGAAAAAAGTTCTCACTATAGCTTTTATTCCACAGTGGCAGTTCACCTTCCTCTATCTAGCCGGTTGCAATTGATAGCTGTTGATGATGCTGTCAATAGAAGCCATCAATATGCAAAGGAGAATGAAAAGAAATGGAGATTTGGAGAAGGAGAGAGGAGTAGCAAAACTTCTGATAAAAATGGAAGAGGGGAGAGAGCTAAGCTTCCAATGACTAGGAAAAGAGGATAGAGGGGAGGGAGCGAAGCTTTTGGAGGAGAAGAATTCTTCAGTAGTCCAATTGGGTTAAAGATGTAAGGAAAGAAAAATATTTTCTTAGGTATTAGAAGTAAAATAGAGGGTCTATTGATAAATATCTATATAGTAATCGGTAAGTACGGTGTGAATATTAATAACGCCAAAGACTTGGGTGTTTTTGATAAAATTTTGAAAAGAAAAAGAAAGTAAATAACAAGTTCTCCAGTGAGATGAAAGAGAATAATAATGGGAAAAGAGAAAGGAGCAGTTCAAGGTTGGGGCTTTGTCTCCATTTGTGGCACCATGGCAGAACCACTTTAACGCCGTTGTCTCCGCTTGTGCTTAGTTTTATATTACAAGACGTTGCAAGGTTATATAGAGAGAGTCGACCACATTTGTACGTATTTCCGAAACTTCTTTCTAGGCACACACATTCTGCGCTCCTGCTCCCAATATCCACATGGATATTAAATTACCCTCCTCAAAGACTCAAACTATTCTCTTTTCTCTTCTCTTCTCTTTCATTCCAACTAAAACACTTCCAAGTATTATAAAAATAGGGTACGTGGAAAAGGAGCGGTTTGGTTGTATCTCAGTGAGGAATATTGCAGTTGGCCACGCTAGCTATGTGTATTAATTTATATGGTGGTGTATATGTTATTATGGCGTTGTTTTATAAAGGTTGGATCGAGTACAACAAGCTTATAAGCATGACTCACCTTCTAAAGTTGGGAGTAGAGCTTTGCTTCTTCTTATGCCCCTTTCCTCCATCATTCCCCTCACCATCCTCTTCCCATGCCCTTACAATCCCAAAGCACGCCTTCCACTTGTTTTATACCCCCTCCTATCCCCTCCTCCCAACTCACAACCCATTGCTTCTTCTTCTTCTTCTTCTCTTATTGCCTTGTTAGTTTGCTTCATTTTGTTTTGTTTTCTTGCCAGGTACCCTAACGTGGGCAACTATGAGACAAGGCAATCAGATAAGGATCTCATTCTCATCATCATGCCTTGCCCCAGTGGTTGCTCAGCCAATTCCACAAGGGACAGGTAAGTTTTGATGAATGACACCAACATGGTAAGTTCGATGGCACTTGTCCTGCTTCCCACCTTTACCATGAGTCTATCTTGGTGTTATTTCTATTGGATAAAGAATAGTGATAATCCCATGTAATGAAACATTTCGATCCACCTCTGGCCCCCCAACCACCACCACATGTGTTTTTAGTCGTGTTGTTAACGTTCTTTCAACGATAAGAGATCGTCGTCATGGAGCAGTATCATGGCGTGGCAAGTGGCGATGTCGCAAATGTGACTAGCAGCGAGGAGGAAGGATATAAAGCCTTGTCATATATGTTTAGCTTGAGAGGTATCGGGTAGTAATTGATGTGCTAACATAAGCTTTTTGCTATATATCAGGAGGACATTGTTGCCATGCGATAGCTGGTGGATGAAAAAAAAAAGCGATATTGGTGAGGTTCAATCCGATGATTGGATTTACTTGCGATTGTAAACTAATCTCAGATTGAGCCGCGCCAATATCACTTCCTCCAAGCCCGTCCCAGCATCAACAAATCAGGTAATTCATCCATACATTTGTCTCTTGATCTTCCTCATATATATCATCACTTAGTTCTCCTTTATTAATAGACGACATCTATTGGTAAAATATTTAATTGCTCAATGATCTTTTTTATTCTATTCATGCATTAATATCATGATCTCTTCCTCACATCTTATTGATCTTTAGATGCATGCATTTTTGCATGATCACTTTGTGCTTCTTTGTTAGGTGATCTATCCATATCTATTGCTCAAACAATCTTTCTCTTCTATTCATGCATCTATATCTTGATGTCTTCCTCACATCTAGTTGATCTTTATATGCATGCATTTTTGCATGATCATCTTCTTTATTTAGGATTTATCCATAAAATATCTATTGCTCAAACAATATTTCCTTTTCTGTTCATCAGTTGAACCAATTGCTTCTATATTTCTTCTTTCTTTTTGGGTGAAAACCTCATGCACTTGCACTCGAAGTACATAAAATATTTTCGCAGATTAATCTTCTCGCGTAGTAAGTAATCATGAAGTTATCTTTTCATCCACCATATCATCAAGTTTAGGTTATACCTGATATAAAGAAATACTAATCACAAACCTCCTTGAAGAGATCTCACTTATTAATCACATCTATTCTCTAGATGTGACATAAAGTTTGTCTCACATCTTCACGCTCTCTAGATCTTTTCGAAGTATAATTATTCTTTTTTCTTCTCTGTCTCCTTTTGTGTTCTCTCTTTTTATCTTTGATTTGCTTAGTGGATCTCACTACACGGAGAGTCCATAGCTTCAAGTACTAGATCTTCAGACTTTGAGAAGATGCATAAAAAATATGTAGCTTTTGTTTTCTTTTCTGATCATTGAAAAATAAAAGTCGTTTGAAATTTTAATACGTATGTGTCGATCACCATTAAGCCTTAACCATTTTGATGATTCTTGAGAAAATAATACTTCTATTACACATGATATTCAATATGACAATCAAGTTGCAATTTATGTGATGACAAAGATGATATAAAATAGTTAGTGAGGATAAGTACTTGATTAAATTTAGGGTTAAATATATTCTATCATTCTATACTTATGTTTAAAATCACTTCATCTCCCTATATATTAAAAAATATCAAATTAGTCATGATACTTATGATTAAAATGAAATTATTAGTTTAAGTGACTTAGTTAAATATAATAAAAAAAACTAATGATCACATTTTAGTTATAAGTACATAGATTGATTTGAGTTTTTTGAAATATAGGAGGTAAAGTAATTTTGGAAATAAATATAATATGGTAAAAAATATATTTAATCCTTAAATTTATCCATTATCAAAAGTTCAGATGGTGGATGTCAATGTCTTAAAAGAGTTATAAACTTTCCCCTACAACAAAAATATTTGAAGGTATTTGGCTATGTTCAAGAAGAACTAAGCTGACGTGATGATATTGTCCAAGATATTGCAATATTATCTTTCCTTAAAAAGGTTGATCAATTTTACATTATAGAACACAGTATATCCACTAGAAATAAATTTATCAACTGCAATGGAGAGAACTGGTATCTGTATGCTAGAATAATTAAAGAAAACTTCAAGAGATTAGTAAGTCCAACTTTGTACTAATTATTGTCCAATTATAACGAAGCAATAATTTTGATTCCATTATCGCAAATGTGGGTCTATACAATAGGAGATTTTTACATAATGATTATTTAAACTACTTTCGAAATATTATAATTGCCGCTATATTTTTAAAAATATTATATATAATTGCCAAAGAAATCACTGTGATTTCTCAAAAATATCATCACTTTACTTAAATCTAACAATCATGGTTAATATAGGAATATCTATCTCAGAAATGACATGTTAACAGGTGAATATAAATATATATACATAACAGAAGTTTTTAAGTATAATTCTAGTATTAGTATGAATGTATTAAGATGAATTCAAACTCTCATAAAAGTTTCAGTCAATATGAAATAAAAAGTGTTCATGGAATGGGCCTTGCTTTCCTCATATGGAATTGATACGATTCGGACTTCACCAATATCGTCTCGAGCACGGATACACTTTAGGGGTGTCTTCGTTTCTTATTTTAATATTTAATTCTTAAGAAAATAAGTTTTCTATGAGTTGCGTTCGAACGCGGGTGAAGTACGTTCGAACGTGGTTGTGAACGCCTACATCACGTTCGTACATCCAGATAGTGTGAATTGTGCGTTCGAACGCCGCGTTCGAACACGCTATGAACACCTGCATCGCGTTCGCAAATCCAGAGAAATGGTAAACAGATGCATTCAGACGCACGTTCGAACACCTACATCGCGTTCGTAAATCTAGAGAAGAGAGAAATAGGTGCATTCGAACGCAATCAGACACGTTCGAACGCGGTCGACAAAAATGTACTGTTTAGAGTTAATTTTGAATTGTTTGGTTAGCCTCCAAAGGATGTGGATGGCAACCATAGAGTGATTATTGATTAATTGAGTTTTTGTCTTGCCTCCTTCGTCTTCTTTGCTCTCGTTCTCTTGATCCCTAACTACCCCGCTTTTAACCTCCCTCGACCGACCGATCACCCTAGTACCTTAGGGGTGGCCCTCTCATCCCCCTTCTTCCAATCTATCCAACACTTACCCTAACCCTTCCATCAACCATAATCCTTCCACCATCACATTTCACCGGTGCCACCTCATTAACACCAGTCTACCACCAACCACCATCATCTAGGATCTCGTGCCTCCATCCACGGATCCTAATTAGACCCCCTAATGTTCGTCCTAATCGGACGATATCTCAAGATTCCCACATCCGATTCGCCTAAAACTTGATTTATTAGAAAGCTCTTTTCTGGGGCTACAATATATTCAAATTTCACGTCAATCCGATGGCGGCCTCTTTCAGGATCTATTTACAAAGTTTCATGCCAAAATCAGTCCAAATCTGAGAATTGGAAGAGATCAAACCTTAGCCAAAAGGGGAGATCGTATCAAGAATATATTTGCAAGCCTTCAAGCATTTACCTAATCTTCTCCAGTCTCCCTATTAGCGCTACCAACCACTGTCTCTTCTATGTACTATCTAATATCTCTCTCTTCCTACCTCACCTCAAATTTAGCCCAGCCCAGCCCATCCTACAAAGAAACTCGTAATTGTATGAGATTTTGACTATTATTTATCGGCCGCTATTTTTTTATATGTTTAATTCATTTTGAAACTTAAATACGAAACTATGTGTGTTTATAAATCGTTTACCCAATTATCAATTTTCAAATATAAGTCACTAATTAGGTCAGCGACGTATATGAAAACTTCAAATCTTCTAAAATTTTAACAAGTTATAGAAAAAAATTGTATATAAGTCATTTTCTAATTTAGTGACTTTTAGATATAAATTACTGACTGAATCAATGACTTATATAAAAATTTCTTTCTTAGGTGTAACAAATTTTTCTAAAGGATTTGAAATTAATTTGTATATAAGTCATAACTAAATCAACAATTTTCAAATACAACTAATCTTGTTTAAGTTTTGAAGTATACTAGATATATAAATAAAATATTTGAGTGATACGATTTCCCCTTAGGCTAAGGTTCGATATCTTATAATTCTCTGATCTGGACTAGATCCAGCATGAAACTTTGTAATAAAATCCCGAAAGATGCTGCCATTGGATCGATATGAAATTTGGACATGTTGTAGCCCCAGAAAAGAACTTTCCAACAAATCAAGTTTTAGGCGAATCGGATATGGGGATCTCAAGATATTGTCCGATTAATGGACGAACATCAGGGTGGTCTATTTAGGATCCGTGGATAAAGGCACGAGATCCTAGGTGACGGTGGTTGGAGGCAGACCGGCGTTAATCGGGTGGCACCGGTGAAAAGTGGTGGTGGAAAGGTTATGGTTGATGGAAGGGTTAGAGCAAGTGCTGGATAGATTGGAAGGGGGAGGAGAGGGCCGCCCCTAAGGGTCTAGGGTGATTGGCTGGTCGAGAGATGTTAGAAACGGGGTAGCCGGGGATTGAGAGAACGACAGTGAAGAAGACGAAGGAGGCAAGGCAAAACTCAATTCTTCAATAATGACCTCTGGTTGCCATCCACATCCCTTTTAGAGGCTAACCAAACAATTCAAAATTAACCCTAAACAATACAACTTCGTCGATCGCGTTCGAACGCGCCCGACTGCGTTCGAACGCATCGAGTTCGCTCTTCTCTGGATTTGCGAACGCGATGTAGGCATTCGAACGCGTTGTAGGCATTCGAACGCGCGATTGAACTCGCCTGTTTCTCACTTCTCTGGATTTGCGAACGCGATGCAGGCGTTCACAGTGCGTTCAAAAGCATAATGCACACTCTTACAACCACGTTCACAACTGCGTTCATAATCGTGTTCGAATGCACTCCACCCATGTTCAAATGTGACTTATAGAAAACTTATTTTCTTAAAAATTAAACATTAAAAAAAGAAACAAAGACACTCCTAAAGTATATCCATGCTCGAGATGACATCGGTGAAGTCCGAATCGTATCAATCCACCACGCTTCCGCAACCTTGTCCTCAAGGTTTGAAATTTGGTATGATCTTCTGCAGCTTCTGCATGGTATGATCTTCTGCATTGGTTCCCCACATATATGAAAATAGAGGAAATGTTGGTGCTGAAAAAGAGGCAAGCTCACTTGTGTCCAGTTGACGCGAAAGAGCATTGGCCGCTCGATTCTCGATCCCCTTTTTGTAGACTAATTCATAGTCATACTCAAGGAGTTTCGTGACCCACCCGTTGTTGGGCTAGGGTGTGCACATGTTGCTCCATGAAGTAGGGTAAGCTACGTTGGTCCGTGCGAGTAGTAAACCATTGGCCAATCAAGTAGGGTCGCCATTTGGTGACGGTGTGTAGAATCACTAGCATTTTGCGCTCGTAGGTGGATAGCTATCGCGTTTGATTTGATAATGCTTTGCTCATATATGCCATGGGTCTGCCCTCTTGCATCAAAACTGCTCCAATGCCCTCACCCAAAGCGTCACATTCCACCACAAAGGGCTCGCTGAAATCCGATAGTGCTAGAACCGGAGCGGTAGACATAGCTGTCTTCAAGGCTTCGAAGGCCTCCGTCGCCCTGCACGTCCATTGAAACCCACCTTTTTTGAAATAAGGAGGTCAGCGGGGCAGCAATTTTGCCGTAGTTGGCAACGAATCGTCGGTAGTACCCCATCAACCCAAGGAATCCCCTCAATTCCCACTGGTTAGTAGGAATCGGCCAGTCCACCATATTCTTGATCTTGCTTGGATCAGCATCCACTCCTCTTGTTGAGATTATATGCCCCAAGTACCCCACTCGTGACTCTCCCCAAAGACACTTGCTCATCTTGATTTTTAACTAGTTTTTTCACAAGATTTTTAATACTGATACGATTCGGACTTCACCGACATCGTCTCGAGTTTGGATTTACCTTAGGATAAGATTGAGTTTTAGGATAAGATTGAGTTTTAGGATAAGATTGAGTTTTAGGATAAGATTGTGTTTTAGGATAAGATTGAGTTGTTGGTTAGCCTATAAAAGTATGTGTAGGGCAACCAAAATTATTATTGAATATTGAGAATTGAGTTTGCCTTGCCTCCTTCATCTTCTTCGCTCTCGTTCCCTCAATCTCCCCGGCAACGCCGCTTCTAATCTCCCTCGACAGGCCAATCACCCTAGTCCCTTAGGAGTGGCCCTCTTCTCCCCCTTCTTCCAATTTATCCATCGCTATCCCTAACCTTTCCATCATCCATAACCCTTCCACCATCACTTTTACACCGGTGCCACCCCATCAACACCGGCCCTCCACAATCCACCATTACCCAGGATTTCGTGCCTTCATCCACGGAATCCAAAAACAGAATATCCTGACGTTCGTCCACTAAACGAACGATATCTCGAGATCCCCAACTCCGATTCGCCTGAAACTATATCCGTTGGAAAGCTCTTTTCCGGGCCTACAACATATCACAATTTCACAGCGATCCAACGGCGGGATATTTCGGGATCTGATCTCAAAGTTCCGTGCAAGATCGTATTAATCTTGAATCAGAGCCTATAGCCGAGGAAGGATCGTAACAAGCTGGTATCAGAGCCATAGCACCAAAAGAGGGTTCGTAACAAATACCTCCCATGCCGCAAGTGCTCGCTCAAATTCCTGCTATACACTAGAATATCGTCAAAGAAGACAAGCACGTACCGATACAAGAGCGGGCGGAAAAGGTCATTCATCAACCCTTGGAAGGTGGCCGTTGCATTGGTGAGCCCAAACGGCATGACTCGAAACTCATAGTGGCCATCGTGAGTTCGGAATGCCATTTTATGCACATCTTTCGGGTCGACGTGGATTTGGTGGTACCCCACTCTTAAGTCAAGTTTGCTGAAGTAGGCTGACCCTGCGAGTTCATTCAGCAACTCCTCGATCACCAGTATTGGATACCAGTCCTTGATGGTAATTGCATTCAAGGCTCGGTAGTCGATGTAAAACCGCCAACACCCATCTTTTTTCCGAACCAGAAGCACCGGCGACGAGTAGGCACTTCTACTCGGTTGAATAATCCCTTGCTCTAGCATTTCCACCACCAATTTACTAATCTCTTTCTTCTAGACATGCGGGTATCGATAAGGTCGAACATTTGCAGGTTCACCCCCTGGAATGATCTGGATGCGATGGTCGTGCCGACGGGTCGGCGGTAGTCCTCGGGGTTCCTCAGAGAGATCCTTGAACTCCTACAATAGGTCTTGCATGTCAGCGTCTATTTCCCTTGGTGGTGGATGTTTGGGTTCAGCAACAACCATTTGTAATAGTAGAGCTTGGTCCCCTACACAAAGAAAGCCCACAAGTGGTTGCAATGTCGGCCCTTGCCGTGGTTGATTTCCATCTAGCAGCACCCTTCAACCATTCCTCCGAAATGTCAGTGTGAGGTTTGAGAAATCAAATGTTACGGGCCTCAAGCTTTGAAGCCATTGAGTCCCCAAAATAATGTCGGCACCTCGCAAGGCCAACGGATAAAGATCCAATATAAAAGTTTGGCCTTGCACTTTCAATTCCACACCTCCACAAATAAAATACGCTTGCAATGTGGTGCTATCTCCAATCGTCACATCGAACCCTTCCATGGGTTCCGACTCGAGCCCAATCTTCCTAAGAAGCCTCTTGTCGATGAAGTTGTGAGTGGACTCGGTGTCAATCAAGATTCTTACTATGGTTTTCTTGACTACACCATTCACCCGTAAAGTCTTTGGCGCAGCTGTCCCCGAATAGGTGTGGAGGGAGATTTCGGCTATCATGTCCTCCACGGGTTGCTCCTCAGCTTCTTCTCCTTGATGTCCAGCCACACCTCTATTTTCAGCTGTAAACTCATCCTCAACCTCCTCAACCTCCTCCAATCTGTCGATTAGCATCACCAATCCCATCGGCTTAGCGCAGCGATGTCCGGGTACAAACTTCTCATCACAACGAAAGCATAGACCTTTGGCTCTTCGTTCCTCCACTTGAGCAGGTGTGAGTGCTCGTCCTGGACCTCTAGGTGCGTACTTCACATCTTGGGATGGCTTCAAGGGTGCTCGAGGAGGCACCATCGCAACAACGGTTCTCGGTACTCTAGTAATATTTTCCGCCGCTATGGTTGGTTGAGCTTGATTGCAGCTCCCTTGGCTCGTCCAACTCTGTTTTAGGTGTAACTTTATGGCCCTATATTTGTCTTCCATAAGCACCACATCTTTGAAGGCCTCTTTTAAAGTTCTAGACCTTAAAGCCCTCACGTCGACTTGTATGTCTCCCCGCAGCCCGGAGATGAAGGTGCTGCGAAGTTGCTGATCCGTCTATGGGGGATGACACCTACTATTTATCCTCTCAAATTCTTCTTGGTATGTCCCAACCATGGTCCTTTGCACCATCTTTAAGAGGAGAGCATCAAAGTCTTCATACCCTGACGCTCCAAATCGCCGTGTGATATCGGCGCAAAAGTCAGTCCAAGTTTCGATAGCCTCAATGGCATTGGCTGCTCGAAACCAATGAAGTGCCGCATCCTCAAGGTGGAAGCTCGCAAGCGTCACCTTGTATTCTTCCACCGTACCTTGGTATGCGAAGAATTGTTCCGCCCTATACAACCAATCGATCGGATAGCCATATTTGAACTTGGGGAATTCGAGACGCATGATTTGTCCACGGATGCCGTTGTTTCATTCCAGATCATGTCCAAGTCCTTGTCTAACCGGGGGAGGATGCACCATGAAGGGTTGATGATCCCTCCTTCGGTTTTGATTAACTCGCCATGGTTCTGGATCATATTGACCCACCCACGGATCTTGATCTCCAAAGTAATCCCCATAGTGGTTCGCTCGTCAAATGGGTTCATCTACAACTGGGCCTGGTGAAACCATCCTTGCCTGCCTCTGCCCATAGGGTGGTGGCAGCAGCGGCTCTTATGGTTGCAAATTCTGAACCGGCGGCGGTGGGTTCATGGAAGTGGACTCGCGTCGTGGAGTCGATGGTGCATTCCCGTTCGCCATGGCTTCCCTCGTCACCCATAATTCCCGCATCATCTCCTTCATCATCTGGTTGTTGATGGCCATTTATTCGGAAAGAGACCCCAACATGGCTTGAACACTAGGTTCTTTTGTATTTCGATTAGATCGGGCGGTTCCGCAGGTGGAAGTCCCTACAACTATTTCCCCCTCCTCTATTGAGAGAATCTTTTCTTCTTCATCTCACCGTGCAGCCATGGCTCTAGTTGTCATCATAAGAAGTGCATGTCCGAGGAACGGTGGCTCTGATACCAAGCTTGATACGATCTCTCCTTAGGCTAAGGTTCGATCTCTTCCAATTCTCTGATCTGGACTGGATCTGGCATGGAACTTTGTAATAAGATCCCAAAAGATGCTGCCGTCAGATTGATGTAAAATTTGGATATGTTGTAGCCTTAGAAAAAGCCTTTC